>NC_081323.1:23802552-24427552 GCF_026419965.1 Kogia breviceps
ATCATCCCCAAACTCAGTGAATAAATAAGGGAAATACTGGGACTTCCCTGGCGGTCCAGTGGTTAAGATTCTGAGCTTCCACTGCAGGGGGGCACACATCCGATCCCTGGTCAGGGAACAAAGATCCCGCACGGCATGAGGTGCAGCCAAAAAATAATAAAAATTAAAAACAAACAAAACAAAACATAACAAAAAACCAAGGGAAATACATACCACCAATACAGAGACCATGAGAAGGTCCTCAAGAAAGGGTCATTCCTAAGACCGTGGGACCCCATTCTCATCATTACACAATTTCCTTCTGGCTTCTCTCCAGCTCCCTCCCTCCTTGGTGAAAGTGTGGGGAGATGGAAGGGCAAGACTATAGCCTCTCCCCGGGGTAAGGCTCCCATTGCTGGTTTCAAGGTGACAACTGCCTTTCCCCATATATATAGAGTTGTTGGTCTCACCCAGTGCTTCCTACCTCCAGGGTCTCGCTACAAACAGCTGGCAGTCTAGGCCCAGAGCCCTGCCATCCTCTAGCCACAGGAAGAATAGAGGGTCATCTCCTCATCAAAGAGCTGAATGCATTCTACTTTCATGCCATCCTCCCAACCATGCAAATATTTACTGAAAAATAAACTTTGCTATTAATCTGGGAAATCCTAATGAGATATCATTTCACACCCACTAGCCTGGCAAAATCAAAAAAGCCCAACAATACTGAGTCTTGGTGAGGATGCCGAATAAGGACAATTCTAATACATTGCTGGCAGGAGTGCAAATTTGTAAAACCACTTATGAGAGTAATTTTGTATTATCTAGTAAATCTGAATATGCACATGACCTTCAACATACTACACAAGGAGGCACATATTAGACTGTTTACCTTTGTAATAGCAAAATAGTAGAGACAACCCCAAAGGATCATTCATAGGAGAAAAGGTAAATGAAATGTGGTATTTTTATGCAATGAAACCTATAGAGTAGTGAAAACAAATGAACTAGTTACTCTTATCAACATGGATGAATCTCCCAACATAAGGCTGAATGAGAAAATCAAGCTGTACAAGAACACATGTTACCATTTAAAGTCCCCCAAACAGGAAAAACAGTATCATATTTTTTTTAGAAACACACACCTAGTAAAAGGACTAAAAATGCATACGACCTACCTCGCACCATATACAAAAATTAATTAAAAATGAATCAAAGGCCTAAATATAAAAGCAAAACCCATAAATCTCACAGAAAAAGATAGGTGTAAGTCTTCATGATTTCGGATTAGGCAATGGTTTCGTAGATATGACACTCTAAACATAAGCAACCTAATAAAAAATAGATGAATTAGATTACATCAAAATTAAAACCATTTGTGCTTCAAAGGACACTATCAAGGGGTGGGATAGGGAGGGTGGGAGGGAGACACAAGAGAGAGGGGATATGGGCATGTATGTATATGTATAGCTGATTCACTTTGTTATACAGCAGCAACTAACACAACAATGTAAAGCAATTATACTCCAATAAAGATATTATTTAAAACCCCAATTTCTTCAATATAAAGAGGCTGCATAAAATACAGAGATATTTACCAAAAAAAAAAAAAAAGACAACATCAAGAAACTGAAAAGAAAACCCACAGAATGGGAGAAAATATTTGCAAATCATATATCTGATAAGGGTCTGGTATCCAGAATATATAAAGAATTCTTAAAACTCAATAATATTTTTGCCCTTAAAATGGGTAAAAGGTTTTAATAGACATTTCTCCAAAGGATATATACAAATGGCCAATAAGCACATGAAAACATGCTCAATATCATTAGTCATTAGGGAAATGCAAATTGAAACCATAATGAGATACCACTTCACACCCATTTGGATGGTCATAATCAAAGAGATAAGTGTTGGTGAAGATGTAAAAATTGAAACTCTCATACATTGCTGGTGGGAACGGTAAATAGTGCAGCCACTTTAGAAAACAGTCTGGCAGTTCCTCAAAAAGTTAAACATAGAGTTACCATATGACCCAGCAAGTCCACTTATATAACCAAGAGAATTGAAAACATATATCCACACAAAAACTTGTTCATAGCAGCATTATTTATAGCAAAAAGCAGAAACAACCCAAATGTCCACCAAATGATGGATAAACAAAATGTGCTGTATTCACACGATGGAATACCATACCATAAAAAGGAATGAAATATTGATTCATACTACAACATGGATGAACCTTGAAAACATTATGGTAAGTGAAAGAAGCCAGACACAAAAGACCACATACAGGATTCCATTTATAGTAAATGTCCAGAATAGGCAAATCCATAGAGACAGAAAGCAGATTAGTGATTGCTGGGGCTGGAGACAGGGAGGAATGGGGGAGTGACTGATAATGAGTATGGGGTTCCTTTTGGGGATGAAAATATTCTAGAATTAGAGAGTGGTGATGGTTGTGCAATCTTGTGAACACACTAAAAGCCACTAAATTGTACACTTAAGAAGGTTGAATTTTATGGTACATGAATAAAAAATGGCATAGAATAATAAACACCAAATTCAGGAGACTCTTAACTTCGTCAGAGGTTGGGGAGGTGCAGTTGTAGAGGGGCACACAGGGGACCTTCAGCTATATTAGCAGTTTTTATTTTGCAAGCGGGGTGGTGGGTATATATGGGTGTCTGTTATACTAACATTTATACTTTTCTCAATTTTTTATAATAAATAAAATTTAAAAGCATTTACTGAGTGTCAAGTAGGAACAGGCACTGGGCCACCTGGGTGGTATAATGGTGAGTAAAATTAGATTTCACCCTGACCAAAAGGAAGTAGATAAAAATAAGTAGTGGGACTTCCCTGGTGGTCCAGTGGTTAAGAATCTGTCTTGCAATGCAGCGGATGCCAGTTCAATCCCTGGTCAGGGAACTAAGATCCCACATGCCACAGAGCAACTAAGCCCTCGCACCACAAATGCTGAGCCCACGTGCCGCAACTACAGAGCCCATGCCCTCTGGAGCCTGCAGGCCACAACTAGAGAGCCCGTGCACAACTAGAGAGCCCACACGCTCTGGAACTCCCGAGCCACAACTAGAAAGAAGCCCGTGCACCGCAACGAAGAGCCTGAGCGCCGCAATGAAAGATCTCGTGTGCCACAACTAAGACCCAATGCAGCCAATAAATAAATAAATAAGTAAATACATTTTTTAAAAACCAACGGATAAGTAGTAAGTGGAAAAGAGGGGCTATAAGTAAGTCATCGCTCCTTTCTGGGCTCCTGTTTCCTCATGGATGAAATGAGAGCTGGACTAGAAGCTTGTTGATAGAAAGTCTCTGAGGATCCTGGGTGCGGAGGAGTGTCTCCCCTTTATCAGCCCACAGCTTCAAGAATTCATCATGCACGATGAGCACACAGGCCCTAGAGTCAGTCCTGGTGCCATCAATCACCCCAAGTGGGCCTAAGGCAAAGCCCAACTGAGTCTGTTTCTTCTCAGTAAAATAAAGACAGTAACTTCTCCCTCCCAGGATTACTGGGGCGTGTAAATGAGATAACACATGTAAAGTGTCTGGGACAGGCCTGGCACACAGTAAATCCTCAACACATGGAAGAGTCCTCCCTTTGATTCCAAAGGCATTTCCTGAGCAGCATGGCTGGGCCAGGCCTGTGGTAGGTAGGGGCTGGAAGACACAGCCATTCCACTCTGAACGGCCAAGCAGTGGCCCCCAGCCAGGTGTGGAGACAGCCTCATAATTCCAGGCAGAGTGATGTCATTGCTAAAAAGAGACAGCAGCCACGTGCACAAATGCAGACCTCCGTGCAATGCAGACCCTGGGACGACACAGATGTCCCAGTCAAGAGGCCCAGTCTAGGCTTGGCCAGAGGCCCTTACAGGGGGAAAGGCAACATACAAAGAGATTGGCCTCCATTCACACTGCAGTGCTGCCCTCCTTGCTTTTTTAAAAAACTAATTTAGACTCAAATGTTCCCACAAACCCAACAGAGTTTGCAATGGATTCAGAAGTCAGCTTTGGGAAGCCTGAGCTCGTGGCACATCCCAAGGTACATGTGTAGGTGCACAATGGCTAAGAGTGTAAAGCTGCATGATCTTTGGCAAGTCAGGGCATTTCTTCAAGCCTCCAAGTCCCCAGCTGTAAAATGGACATGATAACAGTACTCACCTCATAGGTTTGTGGTGAAAGTGAGATAACAACTGTAAAGCCAGCAGCCAAGTACCCGGCACTTAACGAGCAGATCAAATAAAGATTCGTTATTGCTAGAAAAAAACCCCAGAACAGATTCCATTTTGAAAGTGAGGGAAGTGAGATTCAGACGGGTGAGCAGTCTTGCCCACGGTCACACTGACAGTTTGTGGAGTCAGCATTTGAACTCAGGTCGGAGACATCAAAGTCTCAAGACATCATAAACTTGCTCTGCTCCAACATCTTCAGCAGGTTCCCTGATGTCCACTAAAGGGAATCCATCCTTGCCATGGAGGGAGGAACCAGCAAAGGCGTGAGGCCAGAAAGACCTCGGGCAAGTTCCCTAATCCTGGGTTCCTTGATCTGGGATCCCTGAGTAGGCCTGAAGAGGTCTCTGAATTCCTCCACATGGTCTGCTAAAAGTTTGTGTCTAATGGAGATTCTCAAAGGAGCCTATGGCCTCAAAAGTAACAAACGACTGACTTGACCTCACTTCCCATGTTTTCTATCCACCCAATGGAGATACAGTACCCACCTGGAAAGGCTGTGAGGGGATCAAATGAGATGGTTTAGGAGAAGCACCTGAAACATCCTAAGCTTTCACCTAATGTTGGTTTCTTTCCCTTCCTCCCTCCCCAGCTTATTTCCATCAGTCGGCAAATATTATTGAGTATCTACTATTCCAGGTGCTGGGGGTAAAGTGGTGACCAAGACAGATATTGCCCCTGTTTTCATGGAGCTCACATTCTAGTGGAGGGAAACACATAAAATTAATAATTTCAGATACTAATAAGTGCTATGTAGAAAATACATGGGAAAGTGTGATACAGGCTGATCAGGTGGGGATGTCATCTGAGGAGGCAACATCTGAATGACAAGAAGGAGCCACTTATGCCAAGATTTAGAGGAAAAGCATCTGGGCAGAGGGAGCAAGAAAGGCAAAGCCGGGCTTCCCTGGTGGCGCAGTGGTTGAGAGTCTGCCTGCCGATGCAGGGGACACGGGTTCATGCCCGGTCCGGGAAGATCCCACACGCCGCGGAGCGGCTGGGCCCGTGAGCCATGGCCGCTGAGCCTGCGCGTCCGGAGCCTGTGCTCCGCAACGGGAGAGGCCACAACAGTGAGAGGCACGTGTACCGCAAAAAAAAAAAAAAAGAAAAAGAAAAGAAAAAGAAAGAAATGCAAAGCCTTTTGCTGGAAACATCTTTGGCCAAGAGCCCCTCACTTCCAGTCCCACCACAGACTGGTTCCCCTTGAAGTCACATAACTTCTGAGGCTCAACTACCACATCTACAAAATGGGAATGAAAATACCTTACCTGCCACAATGTGAGAGGACACAACCACAGGGGTGTTAAGGTCTGGGATCCTCCCCAAATCTTACAAATAGGCACAGGATACACGTCACTTGGCACCCATCTTGGAAGAGGAGAACCTGCACAGAGAACCCCGGGTCATGATTTTTTTATCTTTAATTTCATGCTGCCCTAGAAATAGCTTCCTTTGTTCCTTGTTAGCCCGGTGGACTTTTTCTGGCACCTGGGGCCTATTATAGTAGTCACTGCTCCTTCAGACTCTCCCTTAGGTACAAAACCAGACAAAAGAGGGACATCATAAAATCACAGTTGTGGCAATAACCAGACCACCTATCCCTTCCTTACCACCAACAAGATTGGAAAGCTCAGGCTGTCCTGTAGGTAGAGAATGTACATACTTTATTATTTTTAAAATATTTATGTATTTATTTATTTTGGCTGCACTGGATCTTAGTTGCAGCACGTGGGATCTTCATTGTGGCATGTGGGCTTCTTAGTTGTGACATGAGCCCGGTTCGCCTGCATTGGGAGCATGCAGTCTTACCCACTGGACCACCAGGGAAGTCCCACATACTTTATTTAAGGAGTTGGAAACATCCTGTACCCTGGATTGGGCCAATGATTTATAATCAGTCAGAGTTCTCTCTCCTAAATATCTCTTTAATCTGTCCCCTTCTCTCTATCTTCTCGGCCCCACCACATCATCTCACACCTAACTACCTCTGAGATCTCTCTCTGGCCTCGGTCTCCCCACTTACAAACCATTTGCCATGCTGTAACCAGCACCTAACACACCATGTCTCCCTCTTCCTTAATATCCTTAGACAACTCATTGGACAAATGCTAAACTTCTTAACCTAGCATCCAAGGCTCCCTCCCCAAGACTGAGCTCCTAAAAGCCTACTCCAACACCCAGACCCTCCTCAGTATCTACACCAAACTCCTCATTGTCTCTAAAACAAGACTAGCCACATTCAGAATTATTTGCCTTCGCTGTTTCTGCTCCTGCTACTTGGTACACTAGCCCCTTTCCTGCCTCTAACCTCCACCCCTACTTCCTTCACTGTTTACACATGCTTACCTGTCCTTCAAGACCCCAAAAGCCTTCCGTACTTCCCCAGAAAAACACTGTTTACCTGTCTACCCTTTTAATCAGATGTGAAAGCCAGGGCTCTTAGTCATGGTTAATTCCCCAGAGCCCAGACTGATCAATTCAGTTTAATTAAAATTCATATCAGGTGCTTCAGAATGAGAAGAATCCTATCACAATCCAGAAAGAAGGAACAGTTAAAGAAGTGGGAAGCTGCCAAGGGGTGAGATGGAGGTAGGGATAAAAAAAAAATCTGCATTAAAAAAAAAAAACAAAACTGCACCAGATCCTGATGCAAATGATATTGGACATTTTGTGAAACACTAGATCACCCTCAAACGTTCCTAACTTTAAAACTGCTGGAAAAATGAAATTACTTTCCTTTTGCCATTAGGGCTTTTCCTGCAGCTGTCCCAGGGTTGGGGAAATCGGCTGTTCTTTGGGTTCCAACACTGGCTCAGCCTTTAACGTGTTATGGGACCCTGCGCTGGGCTCTGTCTCTGTCTCTGGGCCTCTATTACCACACCCACTACCACCAACTGTGTATCCCCAAGGCAGTGACTGTCCCACTCTGAGTATCAGTTTCCCCATCTTGCATCGGAAGTCAGCAGTTCTGACGCCCTACGAGCTTTAGCTTTGTAAACCCGTAGCTCCCGGCTAACCCAACACTACTCCTCCCTTCCTCCCCAACGTGCCGTTCCATAGCGGCCCTCACACGGACCGCCCCTTCCCAGCCACCGTCCAGCTCCGCTGCTCTTTAAGCCCTGCCCGGGGTGGGGTCGGGGGTGGGGTGGGGGTGGGGGTGGGGGTGGGTCGAAGGGGGCGCGCAAGCGCGTTGGATCACATCGAGGCCCCGCCCCATGAAGCTCCGGTAAAGGCGCGAGGGGGCCTGAGTACGGAGTGCGGCAGGACGACGAACGAGTAGGTTGGGGCACGGCAACGGCGGCCGGCAAGGGTCACGTTTCTTCGGGAGGAAGACCATGAGGGAGGGGGTCTGTCAGCTATTGGAGACCAGGAGATGTCGCAGCTCATACCCATGGCAGGGACCTGGAAGCTGGTGTCCAGTGAGGGGGTGGGGCTGGTGCTTCTTGATTGCAGATTTCCTAGATCTCCTGACTCCAGATTGTGCTGGTGTCAGGCACTCGGTGCCGGTGAGACTAGAGCCGGAGTTTGGTTTTTTTAAAACAACAAAAGTGGAAGCAATTAGAACCAAACTTTGCCCCTGGTGGGAGCGAGCGGGCCGTGAGGTGGGGCAGGCCTGGGCAGGAGACCGTGTTGTTGCCCCGAGCCTCACGCAGGCATTGGCCTCGCCCTTGGCTTTTAAGTCCGACCGGGGTTTTCTTGTGGGCGTGTTAAGGCTTCTGGTGATCTGTCTCCAGTATGTCATTCATTCATCATTCTTTCATTTAACATTCAGTGAATACATTAGTAGGCGCTGGAGCTAGAGAAGTGATCAAGACACACTATTCCCAATGATACAGGGAAAATTAATGGGCCGTAGAAAGAAGCCCTGGGCGGTAAACAGGGACGGCTTCTGAAACTAAGTCGTGAGCGGTGGTCGGAGTGGTGGGGATTGTCCCAAAGAGAGACGACAGCAAATGCCAAGGCCTGGAAGCGGGAGACTAGCTGGTGTGTCCTGAAGATACATCACTCCGAATCTGTTTCGTGCCTAGGGAAGAGATGGTGGTAGTCGGAACCACGCCTCCTAACGGTGAAGGTGGAGAAAAATCAAGGAATTCAGAGTACTGTATACTGAGATAGAATCCACAGGATTTGGGGAGAATGGGGTGTAGGAAAGACGTATGTACAAGGCTTGGGTGCCTGGGTCGGGTTCATCAAGAGTAGGAGCAGGGTATTCCCTGGTGGCGCAGTGGTTGAGAGTCCGCCTGCCAATGCAGGGGACACGGGTTAGTGCCCCGGTCCGGGAAGATCCCACATGCCGCGGAGCGGCTGGGCCCGTGAGCCATGGCCGCTGAGCCTGCGCGTCCGGAGCCTGTGCTCCGCAACGGGAGAGGCCACAACAGTGAGAGGCCCGCGTACCGCAAAAAAAAAAAAAAAAAAAAAAGAGTAGGAGCATTTTTATGGGGAGACAACAACACGTTCTATTCTGGTTCTATGGAGACTCTCAGTAAGCAGTTGTATATTCTCCGTTGAAGGTCAGGAAAAGCACTGCAGTGAAGTTATAGATTCGAGTGTCATCAGCAAAACAGAAATAAAGCCACAAGAAGGATTGAGACCGTAGAATGAGAAAAACAAAGGGCCCAATTAGCACTTCTCATAGTAATTATTTTTGTCTTATCTTTCTTTGCGTCTTCAGTCAGGGTCCTGGCATTAGATGCCAATCAGTGTTTATGCCAGCTAAACAAAACCCAACAGCAGGCGGAAATGATAGAATCCCAGAGTTGTGAAGAGATGGGGGCCAATGGAGGGTTCCATTGCTCTAATGTCAGAGTCACATGTTCTAGTCTTGGCTCTGCTACCAGCCTGCTGGTTGACCTCTGACAAGTCTTCTACCTGTAAAGTAGGTACAACCAAAACAGAAGCTCCCATGTATAGAGCTTCAAACACTGCTAAGGAACTACACACAGGTTTTTTTTCATTTAATCCACATGGTGACCTTATTTATAAAGGAAGTAATTATTATGGATTCAAACCCAGGTCTGAGGCCAACAGACTATCATTATTGGTCTAGCACCAGTTCTGTCATGGGGAGTGGGTGATGGAGCTGAATGTGATGGACGTTACTTGTCATTCTCCAGCTCTCTTCCTGGGACCACTGAGCTGGGCAGCCATGTTCTAATGACTGGTGTTTCCAGATTTTTATCCAGATTTTCTTACACCCCTGGGGCCTGCTGCAAAATCAGTGAGTGTCAAAGTGTGAGTTGGTTCACCCTGTGTGTCTCTGGCAGCCAGTTGTACTCCTCCTATTACATTGGGCACTTGGGTTTCAATTATTTCTATCCTGCTAATATGATTTCTCAAGAATATTTTCTGTCTTTTGGTTCTATGATGATAGATGTCCATACAAGGAATGTAATCATTTCCTGCTAGTGAGTTTGCCTCTGGTTAGTATGAGGGAGGAGTTCACATTATTTGCATTTAATAGTATTCCACAAAGAGCTCCTTTCCCCCACTCCCACATAATTTATTTGAAACCTGCCAACATGTGTTGTTGGAGCTAGAAGGGAAATTAATAATATATTGCAGTAGTTCCCATCCCAGGAAAATTTATTAAAAATACAGAGCTTCAGCCCTTCCCTCCCCTCAGACCTTTTGAATCAGAATCTCTAGTAGGGCCCAGGAATCTGTATTCTTTTCCAAGCTCTCCAGAATATTCAGCCGGTTTGGAAACCATGGTCTACCCCAGGCCCCTTGTTTCACAGGTAGAGAACCTGCAGCTCTGGGAGGAGAAAGAACTTGCCACGATCACATATGTTATTAGCGCCTCTTTCTCCAATGGAAAGCATTGGGCTGGGAGTCCAGAGACCCGAGTTCAAGTGCAGGTTTTACTAGTCATTACCTTGGGCAAGTCATTTCATCTCTCTGAGCCTCCGCTTCCTTACTGTGAGAATAAGGCCATCATTGGATTAGGACTCAAAAGAAAGAGTGTCAATGGAAATGCTTTGTCAAGCTTTCCATTTTGTGCTCATGGAAATTGTTAAGACCTGCCAGCCAGTATTCACTCCCCTGTACCACACTGCCAGTTGCTGGGCCCCAGGCCATGTGTCAGCCCTTCTCTCTCCTTCTGTTGCAGGTCGGGATGGCCACCGGCTGGGGGAGCCTCTTGCAGGATGAACAGCAGCTGGAGGAGCTAACAAGGCAGGCTGTGGACCGGGCCCTTGCGGAGGGAGTGTTGCTGAGGACCTCACAAGAGCCCAGCTCCTCGGATGTAAGCCCCTGACCCCTCCTCACAGCACTGACCACACTACTTGGATCCTACTAGGCCCCTGCCAGGCTGGAGGCAGCTCCTTTGGATTATCTATTTTTTCAATAACTAAAATTGATCTCTAGAAGTATGTAAAGTTAAAAAGCACCATGCTAGAGTAATCATATTTAAGTCTGGGGCTTGAAGTGTGACTTAGGTAAGTTACATAGCCTCTGTCAACTACAGTTTCTTCAAATATAAAAAGGAATAATAATGGGGCCTACCTCATGGAGTTGGTAAGAGAATTAGAAGGTAATTCATGTGAAGCACCTTGCCCAGTAAACTGTTAGTTTTTAAGGCCCCCTAGTCACACTGCGTTCCCTGTAATTAGTTTGTGGTATATCCTTCCAGGTCTTTCTCTGTGCGTTTACATACATATATATGTATATAAAGAAATACAGTTGACCCTTGAACAGTGCTGTGGTTAGGGGTGCCAGCCTTCTGCGCAGTTGAAAATCTGCATATAACTTATAGTCGGCCCTCCATATATGCGGTTCCTCTGTATCAGAGTTTCAGCATCCATGGATTCAAGCAACCTCAGATTGCGTAGTACTGTAGTATTCACTATTGAAAAATATCTGCGTATAAGTGGACTTGTGCAGTTCAAACCCGTGTTGTTCAAGGGTCAACTGTATATGGTTTTTAAAAGACAAATTGGATGATATATATTATGCTGTGATATATTTTTGTTTTCTTTTCATTTAACAATCTGTCTTGAACTCTTTCCAACTCCCTCCGTAAAGGTCAGCTTCATTCTGATGCATAGGATTCCAAGTGTGAATGGATCACAGTTTAGCTTTCCTCTACTGATGGTTATTCTGGTGATTTCTAATGTTTTATGACTACAAATAGCCCTACAGGGAACGTCCACATACATGCCTGTTTGGGCACCTGTATGAGTGTTTCTCTAGGGTTGATACATAAAAGTTGAACTGCTTAGTCTAAACCACATCTTTAAAAAAATCTCATCCTTTAAAAAAGAAAAACTTTTAATTTTGTGACTAACTAAGACATTTTCAGGCTTCAAAATTCAAAGTGTATAAGAGTTTACAGTTTAACCCTTCCTTCTACATTCCCTAGCCACTCAGTTCTCCGTCCCTGAAGGCAACCCGTGTTTTAGTATGTTTATTTTTTTAGTTAGTTTACTCATAAGAAGAAAATACGTATATATTCCTTTTCCCCATTTTTTACACAAAGAAGCATATTAGACAAGCTCTTCTAGCCTTAAAATATACCTTATGTTTATCCACATTAGTAACTAAGCCACATACTTTTTTAAAACAAATTTATAAATTTATTTATTTTAAAACAAATTTATAAATTTATTTATTGATTGATTGATTTATGGCTGCGTTGGGTCTTCGTTGCTGCACGCAGGCTTTCTCTAGTTGCTGTGAGCGGGGGCTACTCATCGTTGTGGTGCACGGGCTTCTCATTGTGGTGGCTTCTCTTGTTGCAGAGCATGGGCTCTAGGTGCGTGGGCTTCAGTGTTTGTGATACACGGGCTCAGTAGTTGTGGCTTGCGGGCTCTAGAGCACAGGCTTGGTAGTTGTAGTGCACGGGCTTAGTTGCTCTGCGGCATGTGGGATCCTCCTGGACCAGGGGTTGAACCCATGTCCCCTGCATTGGCAGGTGGATTCTTAACCACTGCGCCACCAGGGAAGTCCCAAGCCACATACTTTTATTACCAAGCCACATACTCTTTTGTCTCTGTGTGCCCAGAACCTAGTTAAGGGCCTGAGTGTCCAAATTCAATAACTGTTTACTGAGGCCCAAGTGAATGAGAATGGCTGTCACCTAAGGTAGGCTGATACTATAAAAAGTCTGCCTCTGGCTTTGGGAATATAATTGCATGGTTTGTGAACTTCAGATTTTGTGAACTTCTTGTGAGAACCCATGATGAAGCACCTTCCACTCCGAGATTTTATTTCTTCTGTTAATCAGTAGGTATTGTGTGCAGGTCCAACAGCTGGTCCTTCTGGAAGTCAATGGAGCCTAGAAAAGGCACAGTCCTCAGTGAGATTTCCAGTCCAGAGAAAAAAGACAGGAAATGTGTGTATGTGTATGTATGTGTGGGGGATTTCATTCCAAATCTTTACCAGGTGCCTGTTCTATGCCTGGCCATTCTAGGCACTGAAGACACAGGTGAGTCAGGCAGAGGTTCTGAACTCTGGAGCTCATGGTCTAGTTGGAGAATGTACCACAAGACAAAATTAAATAATGTCAGTTCTGGAGACTTCCATGGTGGTCCACTGGTTAAGACTTCACCTTCCAATGTAGGGGGTATGGGTTCGATCCCTGGTTGGGGAGTTAAGATGCCACATGCCTCGTGGCCAAAAAACCAAAACATAAAACAGAAGCAATATTTTAACAAATTCAATAAAGACTTTAAAAATGGTCCACATCAAAAAGTCTTTAAAAAAATAATAATGTCAGTTCTATGAGGAAATATAGGCCACGTGCTACACAATATTAGCTATCATTTATTGAGTATTTACTACCTGCCAGGCACTATTCTAAACATTTTGGAATCTCTAACTCATTTAATCCTCACCATAGCAGAGATGAGGAAACCAAGGCCCAGAGAAGTTAAGTAACTTCTCAGAGGTCATTTAAATGGTGGTATAATTGGCAGAGCCAGAATTCAAATCCAAGGAGTTTGCCTCCTGAGTCCATGCTCTGAAATTACATTTTTTACTGCCTCTCCCATGATACTGTATAGGTCACCTGGAAGAAGGATCAATTTATTAGTAGTATTTGAACTATATCTTTAAAGACAAATCGCAGAAAGGAACAGCATAGCAGAGGCCCCAAAGAAGGAAAAGACAAAACATGTTCAAGAGAATGCAGCTGAATGCAGGGGACATAAGTGGATATAGTGGGAAAGACTCAGGCCAAAGTCAGACAGCCAAGAGGCTTTGGGTACTGGGCAGAAGAAGAGTGTGAACTTCGTCCTGTAGATCAGGCCTACAGACCAGCCACGTGCAGATTAAATAGTTGGCTCCTGCAATGTTTAGAGAGTTAATTTATTTTTTTAAATACATGACCAGGGCACAAAATTCAAAAGGGTATTCAGTGTAGAATAAGTCCTTCCTCCAGTAATGGTTTTCCCTCCCCAGAGGCAAGCATTGTTAACAGTTTTTTCACCAGATTGTCTATAAAAGGTCAGAGCCAACATTTTTTTTTTGAAGTACAGTTGACTTACAATATTGTGTTAGTTTCAGGTATACAGCATAGTGATTCAGTATTTTTGCAGATTATACTCCATTATAGGTTATTACAAGGGAATGGGTATAATTACCTGTGCTATACAGTATAGTCTTATTGCTTATCTATTTTATATATAGTAGTTTGTTTCTGTTAATCCCATACCCCTAATTTGTCCCTCCCACTTTGGTAACCCCACATAGAAACCCCTTTGTTTTCTATATCTGTGAATCTGTTTTGCATATACATTCATTTGTATTATTGTTTAGATTCTATAAATAAGTGATATTATACAGTATGCTGATATCATACTGACTTACTTCACTAAGCATAATACCCTCCACTGTGTTGCAAATGGCAGAATTTCATCCTTTTTTATTGCTGAGTAGTATTCCATTGAATATACATACCTTGTCTTCTTTATCCATTCATCTGTTGATAGATACGTAGGTTACTTCCATATCTTGGCTAGTATAAATAGTGCTGCTGTGAACATTAGGGTGTATGTTTCTGAATTAGTGTTTTCATTTTCTTCGGCTATATAGCCAGGAATGGAATTGCTGGATCATATGGTAGTTCTGTTTTCAGTTTTTTGAGTAACCTTCATATTGTTTTCTATACTGGCTGAAACAATTTACATTCCCACCAACAGTGTACGAGGGTTCCCTTTTCTCCACATCCTCTCCAACATTTGTTGTTTATAGTCTTTTTGATGATAGCCATCCTGACAGGTGTGAAGTGATATCTCATTGTAGTTTTGATTTGCACTTCTCTAATTAGCGATCTTGAGCATCTTTACATGTGCCTGTTAGCCATCTGTATGTTTTCTTTGAAGAAATGTCTATTCAGGTTTTCTGCCCATTTTTTGATTGGGTTGTTTGTTTTTTTGATATTGAGTTATATGAGCTGTTTGTATATTTTGGATATTAACCCTGTGTCAGTCGCATCATTTGCAAATATCTTCTACCATTCCGTAGGTTGTCTTTTTGTTTTGTGTTATGTCAAAGAATGTTCCACCTGTGTTCTCTTCTAGGAATTTTATGGTTTCAGGTCTTACATTTAGGTTTTTAAACCATTTTGAGTTTATTTTTGAATATGGTATGAGAGAATGTTCTAGTCTCATTGTTTTACATTTGGCTGTCCAGTTTTCCCAGCACCACTTATTGAAGAGACTGTCTTTTCTTCATTGCATATTCCTGCTTCCTTTGTGGTAGATTAATTGACCACAGGTGCATGGGTTTATTTCTGGGCTCTGTATTCTGTTCCATTGATCTATGTGTCTGTTTTTGTGCCAGTACCATGCTGTTCTGATTACTCTAGCTTTGTAGTATAGTCTGAAGTCTGAGAGGATTATACCTCCAGTTTTGTTCTTTTTTCTCAGGATTGCTTTGCAATTCAGGGTCTTTTATGGTTCTGTATAAATTTTAGGATTATTTGTGCTAGTTCTGTGAAAAATGTCATGGGTGTTTTGATAGGGATTGCATTAAATCTGTAGGTTGCTTTGGGTAGTATGGCCATTTTAACAATATTAATTCTTCCAATCTAAGAGGATGGGCTATCTTTCCATTTCTTTGAATCATCTTCAGTTCCCTTCATCAATGTTTTTATAGTTTTTAGAGTATAAGTCTTTTACCTTTTTGGTTAAATTTATTTCTAGGGATTTTATTTTTTTGAGATTTTAAACAGGATTGTTTTTTACTTTATCTTTCTGATATTTCATTATTAGTATGTAGAAATGCAACAGATTTCTGTATATTAATCTTGTATCCTGCTATCTTGCTGAATTCATTTATTAGTTCTAATAGTTTTGGGGTGGAGACTTTAGGGTTCTCCATATAGCGTATCATGTCATCTGCAAATAATGATAGTTTTACCTCTTCACTTCCAATTTGGATACCTTTTATTTCTTTCTCTTGTCTGATTGCTGTAGGTAGGACTTCCAATACTAGGTTAAATAGAAACAGTGAGAGTGGGCATACTTGTTCCTGAATTTAGCAAGAAGGGTTTCAACTTTTCATTGTTGAGTATTACGTTGGCTGTGGGTCTGTCATAAATGGCCTTTATTATGTTGAGGTATGTTCCCTGTATACCCGCTTTGATGAGTTTTTATCATGAATGGATGTTAAATTTTGTGAAGTGCATTTTCTGTGTCTATTGAGATTGTTATGTGATTTTTATCCTTCCTTTTGTTAATGTAGTGTGTCACATTGATTGATTTGTGAATGTAGACCCATCCTTGTGACCCTGGAATAAATCCAGCTTGATCACAGTGTATGATCCTTTTTATGTATTGTTGGATCCAGTTTGATAATATTTTGTTGAGAATTTTTGCATCTATATTCATCAAAGATATTGGCCTGTAATTTTCTTTATTTGTAGTGTCTTTGTCTGGTTTTGGTATCAGTGTAATGGTGACCTCGTAGAATGAATTTGGGAGTGCTCCCATCTCTTCAGTTTTTTGGAATAGTTTGAGAAGGATAGGTATTTGTTCTTCTTTATGTTTGGTGGAATTTCCCTGTGAAGCCATCCAGTCCTGGACTTATGTTTGCTGGGAGTATTTTTATTACAAATTCAATTTCACTTCTAGTGATTGCTCTGTTCAAGTTGTTTCTTCTTGATTCAGTCTTGGCAGGCTGTACATTTCAAGAAATTTGTCTGTTTCTTCTAGGTTGTCCAATTTGTTGGCATATGACTGTTCATAGTATTCTCTTATGATTTTTTATATCTCTGTGGTATCCATTGTTATTTCTCCTCTTTCATTTCTTATTTTGTTTATTCAACATTTTTTAAAATCATGAAATTAAAAAGAAAAACTCTAGATACCCAGCTTATCTTGAAAAATCAGGTCAGTTGGCAATCCTATCTCACCTTCCTTCATGGCAGCAATTGGCTAGAGTGGAGTTATGACTGCCCCCTTTAGATAAGGTAGGAGTTCTTACTTCTGTCACTCTCTGTTGTATTGTTTTCCTGGCTGTGAAGATGAATGTTTATTGTCATGCATGTGCTATAGTTTTTCTTATAATAGAAGAATATGACTATGTCTGTGTATCTATCGAGAGTGAAAAGACTGTTTCAGCCTTTAGCCTATGGACAGCAGAGAACAGCGCTGTACTATTCATCCCAAATCCAAGTGGGCATAATGAGTCACATGGACAGAGGCAGAAGGAAGTCTTAACAGAAAAACTCTTTGGGAGTTTTTCATGCCACATGGGATTTGTTGGAGGAGTCAGAGTTCTGAGCTTTAAAACCAAGGAAATACCCCTCCAATTTTCACACATGCACTCAGCGTATGAAGTCACCCCTTACATATGTGCAATATTTCCCACTCTAACTCCTAAAGGCTTCAAGCTGAAAAAAACCTTACTCTCACAAACACCCTTCCTTAATTTTGTCTTAAATTGGTGCTGAGGATGGCAATTTGGGAATTACATAGAAAATTTTAATTGGATTTACATTAATTACCTGACATTTCTACTTTTAGAAATTTACAATTTATGAACCTTCTCACACACAATATGCCTAGAATGTATATTCTATGATGTTCACTGAAATGTCAAGGTGTAATGGAGGAAACAAAGGAAACCACCTTGATGTTCATAATAGAAGGCTAGATTCAATAAATTATGCTATATACAAAGAATGGAATACTATACAGCCATTAAAAAGAATGAGAGAGACCTTCAAGATGGCAGAGGAGTAAGACATGGAGATCACCTCCCTCCCCACAAATACATCAGAAATACATCTACATGTGGAACAACTCCCACAGAACACCTACTGAACACTGGCAGGAGACCTCAGACTTCCCAAAAGATATATTTTTTTTTTTTCCTTTTTCTCTTTTTGTGAGTGTGTATGTGTATGCTTCTTTGTGTGATTTTGTCTGTATAGCTTTCCTTTTACCATTTGTCCTAGGGGTCTGTCTGTCCGTTTTTGTTTTTCTTTTTCTTTTTTCTTAGTATAGTTTTTAGCCCTTGTTATCATTGGTGGATTTGTTTTTTGGTTTAGTTGCTCTCTTCCTTCTTCCATTTTTTTTTCTTTTTTTGAAAAATTTTTTATTTTTAATATATTTTTTTATTTTAATAACTTTATTTCATTTTATTTTATTTTCTCTTTCTTTCTTTTTTCTCCTTTTTCTTCTGAGCCATGTGGCTGATAGGGTCTTGGTGCTCCGGCCAGGTGTCAGGCCTGTGCCTCTGAGATGGGAGAGCCGAGTTCAGGACATTGGTCCACCAGAGACCTCCTGGCTCCACGTAATATCAAACGGCAAACGCTCTCCCAGAGTTCTCCATCTCAATGCTAAGACCCAGCTCCACTCAATGACCAGCAAGCTACAGTGCTGGACACCCTATGCCAAACAACTAGCAAGACAGGAACACAACCCCACCCATTAGCAGAGAGTCTACCTAAAATTATAGTAAGGTCACAGACACCCCAAAACACACCACTGGATGTGGTCCTGCCCATCAGAAAGACAAGATCCAGCCTCATCCACCAGAACACAGGCACCAGTCCCCTCCACTGGGAAGCCTACACAACCCATTGAACCAACCTTAGCCACTGGGGGCAGACACCAAAAACAACGGGAACTACGAACCTGCAGCCTGTGAAAAGGAGACCCCAAACACAGTAAGTTAAGCAAAATGAGAAGACAGAGAAACACACAGCAGGTGAAGGAGCAAGGTAAAAACCCACTAGACCAAACAAATGAAGAGGAAATAGGCAGTCTACCTGAAAAAGAATTCAGAGTAATGATGTAAAGATGATCCAAAATCTTGGAAATAGAATGGAGAAAATACAAGAAACGTTTAACAAGGACCTAGAAGAACTAAAGAGCAAACTAACAATGATGAACAACACAATAAATGAAATTAAAAATTCTCTAGAAGGAGTCAATACCAGAATAACTGAAGCAGAAGAATGGATAAGTGACCTGGAAGATAAAATAGTGGGAAGGGACTTCCCTGGTGGTGCAGTGGTTGGGAATCCACCTGCCAGTGTGGGGGACGCGGGTTTGAGCCCTGGTCCAGGAGGATCCCACATGCTGCAGAGCAGGTGGGCCCATGCGCCACTACTACTGAGCCTGTGCACCACAACAGAGAGTAACCCCCGCTCGCCACAACTGGAGAGAGCCTGCACGAAGCAATGAAGACGCAATGCAGCCAAAAATAAATAAATAAATTTATTTTTTAAAAAAATAGTGGAAATAACTACCACAGAGCAGAATAAAGAAAAAAGAGTGAAAAGAATTGAGGACAGTCTCAGAGACCTCTGGGACAACATTAAACACATCAACATTTGAATTATAAGGGTCCCGAAGAAGAAGAGAAAAAGAAAGGGACTGAGAAAATATTTGAACAGATTATAGTTGAAAACTTCCCTAATATGGGAAACAAAATAGTCAATCAAGTCCGGGAAGCCCAGAGAGTCCCATACAGGATAAATCCAAGGAGAAACATGCCAAGACATATATTAATGAAACTATCAAAAATTAAATACTAAGAAAAAATATTAAAAGCAGCAAGGGAAAAACAACAAATAACATACAAATGAATCTCCATAAGGTTAACAGCTGATCTTTCAGCAGAAACTCTGCAAGCCAGAAGGGAGTGGCAGGACATATTTAAGTGATGAAAGGGAAAAACCTAAAACTAAGATTACTCTACCCAGCAAGGACCTCATTCAGATTCAGTGAAGAAATTAAAACTTTACAGACAAGCAAAAGCTAAGAGAATTCAGCACCACCAAACCAGCTTTACAACAAATGCTAAAGGAACTTCTCTAGGCAGGAAACACAAGAGAAGGAAAAGACCTACAATAACAAACCCAAAACAATTAAGAAAATGGTAATAGGAACATACATATCAATAATTACCTTAAATGTAAATGGATTAAATGCTCCAATCAAAAGACACAGACTGGCTGAATGGATACAAACACAAGACCCATATATATGCTGTCTACAAGAGACCCACTTCAGACCTAGGGACACATACAGACTGAAAGTGAGGGGATGGAAAAAGATATTCCATGCAAATGGAAATCAAAAGAAAGCTGCAGTAGCAATTCTCATATCAGACAAAATAGACTTTAAAATAAAGATGATTACAAGAGACAAGGACACTACATAATGATCAAGGGGTCAATCCAAGAAGAAGACATAACAATTGTAAATATTTATGCAGCCAACATAGGAGCACCTCAATACATAAGGCAAATGCTAACAGCCATAAAACGGGAAATCAACAGTACCACAATCATAGTAGGGGACTTTAACACCCCACTTTCACCAATGGACAGATCATCCAAAATGAAAATAAATAAGGAAACACAAGCTTTAAGTAATACATTAAACAAGATGGACTTAATTGATATTTATAGGACATTCCATCCCAAAACAACAGAATACACTTTCTTCTCAAGTACTCATGGGAAATCCTCCAGGATAGATCATATCTTGGGTCACAAATCAAGCCTTGGTAAATTTAAGAAAAAATTGAAATCATATCAAGTATCTTTTCTGACCACAATGCTATGAGACTAGATATCAATTACAGGGAAAAAAATCTGTAAAAAATACAAACACATGGAGGCTAAACAACACGCTACTATATAACCAAGAGATCACTGAAGAAATCAAAGAGGAAATCAACAAATACCTAGAAACGAATGACAATGAAAACATGACGACCCAAAACTTATGGGATGCAACAAAAGCAGTTCTAAGAGGGAAGTTTATAGCAATACAATCCTACCTCAAGGAATAAGAAACATCTCAAATAAACAACCTAACCTTACACCTAAAGCAATTAGAGAAAGAAGAACAAAAAACCCCAAAGTTAGCAGAAGGAAAGAAATCATAAAGATCAGATCAGAAATAAATGAAATAGAAACAAAGAAAACAATAGCAAAGGTCAATAAAACTAAAAGCTGGTTCTTTGAGAAGATAAACAAAATTGGTAAGCCATTAGCCAGACTCATCAAGAAAAAAAGGGAGAAGACTCAAATCAATAGAATTAGAAATGAAAAAGGAGAAGTAACAACTGACACTGCAGAAATACAAAGGATCATGAGAGATTACTACAAGCAACTATATGCCAATAAAATGGACAACCATGAAGAAATGGACAAATTCTTAGAAAAGCACAACCTTCTTAGACTGAACCAGGAAGAAATAGAAAATATAAACAGACCAATCACAAGCACTGAAATTGAGACAGTGATTTAAAATCTTCCAAAAAACAAAAGCCCAGGACCAGATGGCTTCACACATGAATTCTATCAAACATTTAGAGAAGATCTAACACCTATCCTTCTCAAACTCTTCCAAAATATAGCAGAGGGAAGAACACTCCCAAACTCATTCTACGATGTCACCATCACCCTGATACCAAAACCAGACAAAGATACTACAAAAAAAGAAAATTAAAGACCAATATCTCTGATGAATATAGATGCAAAAATCCTCAACAAAATACTAGCAAACAGAATCCAACAACACATTAAAGGGATCATACACCATGATCAAGTGAGATTTATCCCAGGGATGCAAGGATTCTTCAATATATGCAAATCAATCAATGCGATACACCATATTAACAAATTGAAGAATAAAAACCATATGATCATCTCAACAGATACAGAAAAAGCTTTTGGCAAAATTCAACACCATTTATTTTAAAAAAACTCTCCAGAAAGTGGGCATAGAGGGAACCTACCTCAGTATAATGAAGGCAATCCTACTACTGGGCATATACCCTGAGAAAACCATAATTCAAAAAGCAACCATGGGCTTCCCTGGTGGTGCAGTGGCTGAGAATCCACCTGCCGATGCAGGGGACGTGGGTTCGTGCCCCGGTCCGGGAAGATTCCACATGCCGCGGAGCGGCTGGGCCCGCGAGCCATGGCCGCTGAGCCTGCGCGTCCGGAGCCTGTGCTCCGCAACGGGAGGGGCCACAACAGTGAGAGGCCCGTGTACCGCAAAAAAAAAAAAAAAAAGGTTCTGAAGAACCTAGGGGCAGGACAGGAATAAAGACACAGATGTGGAGAATGGACTTGAGGACACAGGGAGTGGGAAGGGTAAGCTGGGACGAAGTGAGAGAGTGGCATGGACATATATACATTACCAAATGTAAAATAGATAGCTAGTGGGAAGCAGGCAGATTGCACAGGGAGATCAGCTCCGTGCTTTGTGTCCACCTAGAGATGTGGGACAGGTAGGGTGAGAGACGCAAGAAGGAGGAGATATGGGGATATATGTATATGTATAGCTGATTCACTTTGTTATACAGCAGAAGCTAACACACCATTGTAAAGCAATTATACTCCAATAAAGATGTTTAAAAAATAAAATAAAAAGAATGAGAGTGCTCTATTTGAATGTATTCGGAAATGTCTCTGAAATATTTATAAAGCTAAGGACAGAACAATGTATGTATTATATGCTTGTGTGTGTGTAAAAAATAGAGAATATATGTATGTATACATATACATTAGTCTAGAAGGATATGTGAGACACTAGTATACCATTTGCCTCTGGGGAGGAGAAGGGCTAGGGTGGGAGTGAGATGTACTTTTCACTATGTATCCTTGTGTCTTTTTTGAATTTATATCATGTGTTTGTATTATCCATTTAAAATAATAATTTTTAAAAAAATAAATATATAAATGCCAAGTTCTAACACCCTTAACTCATACTACTATAATGACAAGCATATTAACTCAGAGGTTAGACTCAGGAATGCTTCATAATATAAGCACAAAGTCATAATATAAGTCACAAAGTCATCTTACCTTCTCTTACCCAAGTTCTAGTTCATTTGTTGTTGGAAATCTCAGAATGCATTATCCCCTTCTAAAAATAGTATTCTAGATGGTATTTAGGTTTCCTGACTCTGCCAAAGTCCAGAGAACTCAGAATGCAGCTGAACTCCAGGCCTGGCAACCTGGGTCACCATCTCCAATACTGAGGGGAAACCACTCCTGGCTCCTTCTCTGGAGACCAGAGTCCACTTCTGCTGCAGCCCTACCTGCAGGACTCTCCCTCTCCCCCAGCCACAAGGCAAGGGGACTGGGCTTGGATATGAACTAGCTAAGAGTATGTGTGTGTGCGTGTGTGTGTGTATGTATGGTGGTTGTTGTTTAGTAACATTCATGGTTCAAGTCCCAGTGTCACTTATTAGCTTTATATAATTTTGGACATGTTACTTAACCTCTCTGAGACTTAGTTCCCTTATCTATTTATTAGGTATAGATAATAATAGTATCTTTCTCATAGGGTTAAATGATGAATCCATGTAAAGTATTTAAAACAGTGCTGAGCACACAGTCAGTGCTCAATAATTTTTTGGTTTGTTTGTCTTCTAGACTTTGTAATATTTTATCTCTTTACATTAAAAAAAAAATCAGAAGCAAAATGGCCAAAAACAAAGTCTGCAAGTTCTCTTTATACCCATTCCTCGTCCTGTTCTCCTCCCTACCTTCCCAGAGGTAACCACTATTCTGTAGTTTGTGTGTCCTCAATAAATGTAGGGCACACTTTCCATGGGGTTATGTTTGCAGGAAGACAACCCATTCACAGGTGTTCAACCCATGCCCACTCTCTCTCCTCGATCAGGTGGTAAGCTATGCCCCGTTCACACTCTTCCCCTCACTGGTCCCGAGTGCCCTGCTGGAGCAGGCCTATGCTGTGCAAATGGACTTCAACCTGCTGGTGGATGCTGTCAGCCAGAATGCTGCCTTTCTGGAGCAAACTCTCTCCAGGTACATGGCAGTGGGGCTTTGGGGGCTGTGAGGTGCTAGAACCAAGGGATTGGAAGACTGGGGAGTCAAGAGCTATTACTCAGGCAGATGACTTGGTGGGGTGGGGGACAGGTACTCCCCAGGAGAAACAAAAATTTGTAGAATAGATGTTAGGAGACCTGGCTTCTAACCCTGGCACTACCACTTATTTATATGGCCTCAAGCAAGTTCCTCTCTTTCTCTGGGCCTCAATTTCTTCATCTGTAAAATGGGAGGTTGGCCTAAATCTAAGGTCCCTTCCAACACTGACATTGTGTGATTCTCTGACCCATGACCCCCCTGCTTTGAAGACTGAAATTTCCATTGTAATTAGGGAGAGTCAACCTAGTTTTAGAGAAAACAGAGGGCAGGAGGGGTTATGGGTTTAAAGTCAGATTTCCTACTTCTCTTAAGCAGTGACCCTTTCTTGTCACTTCAGGCCTCTTAATCTCTGGGTGGGACGGGGTGCAGACTGGGCCACACCCAGTTCACGAGGATACAGAACCCTTGAAATGACTCACTCTATTCCCCCGCCTCTGTCTCTTCTCCCTTGATCTTTTTTCCCCTTGAGGCCCTGGGGCAAGGGAAATTTCTTTATTTTAGAATTAAATTAGAATTAAATATATGTGTGTGTGTGTGTGTGTGTGTGTGTGTATGATTGCATGTCTCATTAATTTTTCAAAAGAAAAGAACTATTTTGTTAAACAAAATCTTTTTTTAAAAAAATATTTATTTATTTGGCTGCACTGGGTCTTAGTTGCGGCATGCGGGATCCAGTTCCCCAACCAGGGATCGAACCTGGGCCCCTGCATTGGGAGCTCGGAGTCTTAACCGCTGGCCCACCAGCGAAGTCCCCACAAAATCTTTTAAAAATGTGCACATTGGTGTGAGGGTGAAAACAAGAAAGGTTCATAATGGTAAGAAGTTTGGAAACCATTGACTTGGAGCTAAAAACCCACTGAGTCCTGAACGTACAAACCTTCCCACCACCTTTTCCTCAGATCTTTCTCGGGATGGGCCCGGCTTTTGTACCTGTGATTCTAGATTGTGGGAAATATGAGCAGCCTGATTTATGACCTTTATCCTAAAGCTGCAGTTATGTGTGAGACCTTCCCTGCAGCCCATCTCTTCAACCCGTCTTCCCTATTACCCTCTCCTCTGAAATACACACAAACCCTAGCCTGTAAGGGAGAAAAGGCCCAGGGTCACATGAGCTAGAATAGCAAACTAGGAGAGTCCCAGCTCAGGGACTCTCCTCTTCACCAAGGGCTGCAAAACCCCATGAGAGCTGGCTGGGGAGAGAGGAACTTCAGGGCAGGCCTGAGCTACATGGGCTCAGTGGGGCCCCTGTAACAAGATGAGCCTGAGAGTTAGGCTTGAGCAGGCATGCAGAGACCACCCTGAATCTTGAGAGGCAACAAGTGAGTTACCTGTGGGTGTTTCTTCCTAAGACTCCAGAAAACCATACTGGCTGGGTCCTACCTCATGTCACATGTCACAGTAGCACACTGGGCCATGATGATGAGCTAGCAGAGACATGGTCCCCATCCTCATGTGGTTTATAGTCAAATAGGAGAGACAATACTAGTCATCACACAAATAAAATGGAAAATTACAACTGCAATCAGTGTTATAAAGGAGAGGTCCACAGTGCTATCAGAGTGCACACCAGGGGGATCTGACCCAGATAAGGGTCAGAGGAAATGATATCATATAAGGACTGGTTGAAGAAAAAAATTAGGATATTTAGCTTGAGTCAGAAAAGCCTTTCGGGGCACAGGGCATAACTGCTGTCTTCTAATCTCTGAGTGCTGCCATGGAAGAGGTGGAAAAGACTTGTCCTGGGAGGTCCCAGAACATAGGGGAAGCTACAGAGAGTTAATGTTAGGTCAACTAGAAAGCTTACCAACTACAGAATGGTCATATCGTATGCCAGTTTTGAATTCTTCTTGGGACCACACACTGTGTTCAATTCTGTACATGTAATATCTCATTTACTCTCCACTACAACTCTCTGTTATAAATATAATTATATTCCCCTTCATTTTACAGATGAGCAAACTGAAGCGTAGAGGTGACATGGTTGTCTGAGGTTGCGCAATAGTGAGTGGTAGAGCTGGGATTTGAACCCGAGTCATCTGGCTCTAAAGCTGGGTTCTAAACCACTCTTCTCTACAGGGTTGGTGTGGGTGTTCAATTTTGAGCCAGTAGACCCAGAGAGGATTCAGGAGACAATGAAAATCCTTGACCTTTAATGTTCGATGTAGCCTAGAAAATACTCTGTTTCCTCTTTCAGCACCATCAAAAGGGACAACTTTACTGCTCATCTCTTTGACATCCACAAGCAAGTCCTGAAAGAGGGCATTGCCCAGGTAACCATTCCCCACTTACCCCAGTCTGGGACCTGCCCCTCCCATCTCATTCTCTTTTTTCTTTTTAACCAGAAGAATTTGGCCTAGTCCCTGAGCTCATGGGAATCTGCCTCTCATTGGTCCCCACTGGGTTTATATATTAGTGGCCAATCCTGGAACGTCCCAAAGAATGATTCCACTGGGTTTGGGAGTGTTAGCTGGCACCTCTGCATAGAGTTCATGGTACCTGTCTGCTCTGTGGCTAGGCCCTCAGAGTCAGCCCCTGGGCAAACGTCCTCAGCCTTCAGTTTTCCCCACAGACGGTGTTCCTGGGCCTGAATCGCTCAGACTACATGTTCCAGCGCAACACAGATGGCTCTGCGGCCCTGAAACAGATTGAAATCAACACCATCTCTGCCAGCTTTGGGGGCCTAGCCTCCCGGACCCCTGCTGTGCATCGGTGGGTCCCTTGGGCAATCCTGGGCACACTAGTGAGGTGTCAGCCTGAGGAGCCTACAGTCATAGGTGGGGGCAGGGATCTCCAACGCTGACTGTGCCTTCCTGGGCCTTGGGTCATGTGTTTCCACCTCGTAGCACAGTTTCCACTTGTAATTAGGTCTTGGTGTGTCAGAGAAAGAAGGGACCTCAGGGTTCATCTGGTCCTGCCCCTTCATTGTACAAGTTAGTATTCCAGGCAGAAGGAACAGTATCTGTGAGGGTCCTGAGGTAAGAAAGAGACCTGAAAGGAGGTCATAATCCAAGGCGGAGAGGGAACAGGGGCTTCCCTTCTGAGTGCTGGACCCTAGCAACATCCACTTCTAGTCAGTAGTGATGCTCCAGGTTGCTGTGATTGCACATGGTCTATAACTGGATTCCAGACAGTACCTGGGGCTCAGGGAAAGGGGTTTCAGTTCATTGGGAGGCTTGTGTGGAGTGGAAACACAGGGTCTCAGGGCTCCTCTGGGCATGTACACCACGGGCCAGGCTTAGGGCAGCCTAACACATTCCAGCCTGAGGTGGATCCTACAAGAGCATGATGGTAGGATGCTTTTTAGTGGTCAGCTGACTCTCAAAGTGATGTTCCTGTAATTGTCTATGAGTCACAGGCCGAAGGGTCTTCCAAGTCCTTCCAGTTACTAAGTAGGCATCTCTCTTTCAACAGACATGTTCTCAATGTCCTGGGTAAGACCAAAGAAGCTGCCAAGGTCCTCTCCAATAATCCCAGCAAGGGATTGGCCATGGGGATTGCCAAAGCCTGGGAACTCTACGGCTCAGCCAAGTAAGGGGAAGAAAAAGTGTCAGCAGAATCCTGCTT
Organism: Kogia breviceps; assembly: GCF_026419965.1. NCBI lineage: Eukaryota > Metazoa > Chordata > Mammalia > Artiodactyla > Physeteridae > Kogia > Kogia breviceps. The sequence continues at coordinate 23,829,712 of NC_081323.1, forward strand.
TAGATTCAGCATTCATGGATACAGCAACTTCTTTGCCTGACATCATTAGGAAATCATGAGGGAATTTTTCTTGAAATAGAAGCTTATACTTTGAAGCACCAAAATTATCTTAATGGAGTTTTGGGCTTCCTTCTTAAATAAGAGATGCTGATAATAATTTAATCTTTTCTCATTGGCTACAGGTGATCGTTGACAGTCAGTGATTGCACCTTGATGTAATGCAGGGGTGCTACCTAGAGTGAGAGAGGCATGTGAGGTTGTTAGCCTGCACTAATGGCCCCAGTTATTAGGCTTTATCCTCTTATTCTTTTTTTCATAGTTTTTCTGTCTGTTTTCCTCATAGTTTTTTTCTGTCTGTTTTCCTACTAACAGCTCTTACTTCTTACTGCTGTCACTTTGCTTGAATTTAGAATCTCCACTGCCATCCTTATACCTCCTTTCTGATTTGTTGTAGTTTGGGAAAGCAAATGATCTGTTATATTTGTGTCTAATGAGTGTGAGGGCCTCTTTGATGAGTAAATGCATAAACTTTGATTTAGGGATTTTATAGTATCTGTTTTAACTGTTCAGAGGCATTTTTTTTGCTTCCTTCCTATTTCTCAACCGTGTTCCAGATGTGTAAAGATGCTAAATGTTCCAGATATGACTTCTGGATAAGTGAGCGGCCACTGTACTGACAGTTATTGCTATGTTAATATAGCATTAATAGTTTACCCTTAATGAGCACCTACTAGTGCCACACTTTCTGCTAAGCTCTTCATATACAGGATCTCATTGAATCCTCATTTCAAACACTCTGAGGTAGATATTATTCATCTCCCCCATTTTAAAGATGAGGAAACTGAGGTTCAGAGAAGTGAAGTGCGTTGTTCAAGGTCAAGTGATGAGTTGGTGGTAGAGCCCAGAGTCCATCTCCCTCTAGAACCTGCATTCTTAATCACTTTATTGCCTCCAAGAGAGCCTCTCTGGGCTTGTTAAGCCTCACTAAGACTCAAGAAACCTCAGACTCTGAGCATTTGGAAGTCATCAGACAAATATTTTGTCAAGTAGAACTCTTGGCTAGGTTGTATTTTAAGAGTGAAGCCAGGAGATGGGTCAGCTAGGGAACTGCTGATAGACGAATGCTGCAGAGGGTTTCTCTAGCAAGGCTGTGAATAACATGGAGAGAAAAGACTTGTGTGCTCAGAATTAGGCACTGGTAGGTAGGAGCTGTGGGGTCCCTGAGCCAGGAGTGGATTCCCTCATTTTGAGAGTCAAATAGGCACTTCTGCTGACCCAAATATGACCTTTGCTAAAGTCTGTTCTTTTCCTTGAACATCAGTTTCCGAACTTGTAAAATGGGGGTAATAATAATACCTAAAAGGATGGTAGTGAGAATTAAATGAAATCATAGATTTGAAAAATGCTTTAAAAAAATTCAGTGAGGGTCATTATGTGGTACTTTCAATAATAACGATAATGATAGTAATAATTACTACCATTTAAAGAGTTTTGTTTTACAGAAGAGCAAACGGAGGGCTCAGAGAGGTTGAATAACTTGCCCAAAGTCACACAGTAAGTTCTAGTAAGTTTAGAACTCACATTTATCTGCCCCTAAAGCCTGTGTTCTCTCTACTACACTGTTCTTCTGAAAGGAATGGTCCCATAGTATAGACTGAAAAACTGAGGTGCAAGCATTTGTAGAGCAGATGAATTTTCATCAATTATCTCATAATTTTTTAAAGAATTTTTTTAAATTAAGCCTGGAAAATGAATTATGATTTCAATTTAGACATTTATTCAAACTCTTTCAAAATATAGTGTCTGTGGTTAGAATGAGTAGGGATAAGAAAAGGGAATTCTTGATATAAAAGGTTGGGAACTATGATCTATTTAACACCCTTATCTTATACATGGGGAAATCAGGGCCCAAGGAAAGAAACTGACTTACCCAAGGGTATACCATAGATCACTGGCAAAGCCAGCACTGGGACTCTGGAGTCCTCATTCCCAGTCAGCATGCTACTGCTACTTCACCTCCCTTAGCTGATAACTTTCCTAGACCTGCTGTCAAGGGACTGCTCAGAATTAAAGGCAGGAGGAGGTAGAATATGTTTTCCGAGTCTGAGTACAATTATTTGGCAGGAGGCTTCATTAACCAGAGCATGCAGTTCCACTTTAACCTACAACCTTTCCTCCACCTTTTCTTGGAGGTAGGCCAGCCTGGGCCAAGTGCCACCTCCCACTCATGAGCAGAGCAGATCAGGCTACAAAGTAAAGAGCAAGGTCATTGGCCCTCAGGACTCTCTCAGGGGAAGATGGCTTGTGAAAGCACCATTTCTAGGTCGTCTCCCAGATACCCAACTCAAAACCAAGACTGCTTAATGTCATGTCTGACCTCAAGAGATTTCAGGCAGGCCAGGCGAAGGGGCATACTAGGACCTGTGTTTTAGCTAAGTGGAAAGGAGTCAGGCAGAGTGTAGTCCCAAGATGTTCAGCTGAGGGAGGGAGAAGCAGAGATAGACAAGAGGCCAAGTATGGGAGGTCAGGAATCCACACTTAAAATCCTAAGCCAAGTCTGCCCACCCAAGAGCTCAGCAAGAAGCCTTGGGCACAGAGCAATACATCTACAGCAAAAATGGAGTTTGGTACTGCTGAGCAGTGACACTAAGAGAGTCTGGTGGGAGACACCTGGACCTGTTCTTGACAACTGAAAACAGCTTGGTTGGTAGCCAAACAGACAGTTCTTTGGCATTAGCACTTCCCTGAGTCCTCGAGCTCTTGCTCCTTTAAGAAACATGTGGGTAACCAGAAAGGAAAAGGCCAGGTAAGCCCCAGTGATCCCGTTAATACTGTGGGACCAAACGTGACCCTGTGTACCTCACAGAAATGTTGGGAGGCCCCAGGAGATAATGCCTTATTCATAGTTTTCTCTATAGTGTTTCTGTAGGATTCCGTTGAGGATTCCATTGAGCTACTCTTTTATTTTCTTTTTGAAAGAATCACACACTCTTTTATTATATGCTTCACAATCTAGCAATAGGGTCATTATCCCCTAACCCCCAGCATTGTTCTTTTACAAAATATTCTTCAGTACTCTCACCTCTTTATTCTTCCAGAAGAACTTGGAATCATTATGTCAAATTCTAAGAAAAAGTCCCCTTGGGTTTTTGAGATGGTTTTAAGTCTAAATTTTAATTTGCACAGAAGATTGACATCATTACAATATTTCATCTACCTACTGGAGAAGGGGCAGAGACATGTCCATTTTTTCACGTTTCCTATACTCAGGAAATAATGTGTTGTCACCTCAGGTGTCTATGCCTGAGGCAGTCCTGAGTAGAGAGAATATCTACTCTTTCAGGGAAGCCGTGTTCTCATTCTCACTTCTGAGGGGGTGGGATGGAGGGAAGACAAGATTTGTAGCCACCTTGGGCCACCTGTGCTCTTTCCCCAGCGCTCGGGTGCTACTGATTGCCCAGGAGAAGGAAAGGAATATATTTGACCAGCGTGCCATAGAGAATGAGCTACTGGCCAGGTAAGTCAAGGAGGGGAGACCTCCAGATATAGCCCCAGGACTGGGGAGAGCCACTCAGAACAGAGCATCCACTCTGAGCCTTGCCCATCTTTCCCAGGAATATCCACGTAATCCGGCGAAAGTTTGAAGATGTCGCCGAAAAGGGGTCTCTAGACCAGGACCGAAGACTGTTTATGTAAGTGTCCAGGGAGCATTCCCCAAGGATCCAATAGAGGGCTGATTTAGGAAACTCATCCTGCTGCCCACTTCCCCTAAATAATCCTTTCTTCTGGGAGATGTGATGGCTTGCTTCCTTCTGTCTGAACTTTAGGGTGAACTCTGAAAATATCCCACCATCCCAGGAAATTTTTGGAGAAGTCAAGTTCTGCTTCTAACCGGTTGTATCAGAGCTACTGACATTCTGGATAACCTTGGTTTTCATATGCCTCTGGGCTCCCAAAAGTTTTCTTGCCCTTCTTGACTAGTCAAGTCAGACCTGGGCAGTTGGGTTGGGCAGTCAAGGAGCAAGAGGAGTAGCCAGCTCATTCTTTGCTTGGTCTGGGAGTTGCTCTCTGAGGTCTTATGCAAGACCTCACAGGGCCTAGATTTGTGTTCCAAGCCAGGCCCTGTGCTTCCCTTCAGGGGCCACCACCAAGTGACTTCAGTATCACATATTTGGGTAGCATTGCTTACAGCACACATATTTGGACCTGGAAATGTGTGATTCTTAAAATTAAGAACTTCCTGGGCTTCCCTGGTGGCGCAGTGGTTGAGAGTCCGCCTGCCGATGCAGGGACACGAGTTCATGCCCCTGTCCGGGAAGATCCTACATGCTGCAGAGCGGCTGGGCCTGTGAACCATGGCCGCTGAGCCTGCGCGTCCAGAGCCTGTGCTCCGCAACGGGAGAGGCCACAACAGTGAGAGGCCCGCGTAATGCAAAAAACAAAAACAGAAACAGAAACAAAAAAAAATTAAGAACCTCCTGGCATTTCACAATACCACTTACTATTTTCAAAGTGTGCTTTTATCTTAACAAAACAGTCATTAATTTACTTTCCAGATAAATCAAACAATATCAAATAAATCAAAGAAAAGGGGAAGAAGTTCAAAAAGACAGTATGTGGCTTAACTAGATTCATATTTTGCATCTCCCCACCCTCACCCCCTACCATTTAAAAAAATCAGCTACTTTAAGCAGTGTAAATACAAGTGTGTTTTGCTATAATATGATTATATATAGCAATATGATTCTGCTGCTCAGTAATTTTGAGCCTACTTTTTAAAAATTTACCTAATTTGATTCTGGTTGCCTTCGGCCTTACTAGAATGACTCTAGATCTGGAATATTAGAAAGCATTCCCCACTGCATACCTCCATTGTTTAGCGGAAGCATTGATGGTGTGCGGGTGTCTACTTTCATACTTCCAATGAATCCCTGTTCAGGCTACCCCTGTGCACTGACTTTCAAAGAAGCTAAATGCATTTTGATGCACCCGGAAATAGATTGAACTACTGAATACATCAGGGTTTTTTTGTTTTTGTTTTTTTGCGGTACACGGGCCCCTCACCGCCGCGGCCTCTCCCGCTGCAGAGCACAGGCTCCGGACGTGCAAGCCCAGCGGCCATGGCCCACGGGCCCAGCCGCTCCGCGGCATGTGGGATCCTCCCAGACCGGGGCACAAACCCGCGTCCCCCGCACCGGCAGGAGGACTCTCAACCACTGCGCCACCAGGGAAGCCCTGAATACATCAGTTTTATTTTTATTTTTTATCTCTTATAAATTTATTTATTTTATTTTATTTATTTTTGGCTGCATTGGGTCTTCATTGCCGCACGCGGGCTTTCTCTAGTTGGGGTGAGCGGGGGCTACTCTTCGTTGCGGTGCAGGGGCTTCTCATTGTGGTGGCTTCTCTTGTTGTGGAGCACGGACTCGAGGCGCACGGGCTTCAGTAATTGTGGCTCACGGGCTCTAGAGCGCACGCTCAGTAGTTGTGGCGCACAGGCGTAGTTGCTCCACGGCATGTGGGATCTTCCTGGACCAGCTCTCGAACCCGTGTCCCCTGCATTGGCAGGCAGATTCTCAACCACTGCGCCACTAGGGAAGTCCCTGAACACATTAGTTTTAATTTAACACAACAGCTTTCTCCATCCTGTGTTTTAGGGACGGCCAGGAAGTTGCTGTGGTTTACTTCCGGGATGGCTACATGCCAAGTCATTACAGTCTACAGGTTGGTACTTTCTGTTAGACCATTCTTTGCCTCTGGGACCTACCATTGTTCTTCAGAGATTCAACTCAGGTGTCACAACAACCTAGGTTATTTCCTGAGCTCTGGTTTCAGTTCTTCCTCAGGGAACTTGCTGCTGGAACTTCCTATCCTCCCACAAGCTTTTTGCTGCCTCTCACTCTCTAAACACAATCTTCTAGAATCTGAATCCTCAGGAAACCACAATGCACCAGCCATTCACACTGTTTGTAGGGATATGCTGGTAAATGTGTAACAATAATCTTTCTATGGAGACAAGCCCCTATTTGTAGCATTTTCTGATTTCTAGGTTGTAACTACTCCCATCCTGGCCAGTTTCAAAGCTACCCATCTTAACATCTCTGAACAGAGCTGGGAAGAGATGGGTCCAGTCAGCTCTCACTAGCCAATGCAAACCAGTGCCACTACACCACTGACCATTTCCTTCTTGCCAACTCTTACTTCTCTTTTATCTGCATCAGAAAGTTTTTTATCTGCTGTCCATTCATGTTAACGACAGTAATGATAATATCACCTTAGCTTGCTATTCTACCAGGTAGTTTCAAAATTACATTCCACATCCACTATTTCATTTAATCCTTATAACCACTCTGTGAGGTGTGTAATTATCCCCATTATATAGATGGAGAAACTAAGGTTTGAGAGATGCATGTGCTTATCTAAGGTCCCACAGAGAGTTCCCAAACTTTCTGACTCTCAGTCCAGTGGCTTTCCTAGTATATCATTCTCCTCCCCCTGCCCTTAATCCACAGCATGGAGAAGCTAAGAAGCCCTACTTTCAGCTGGGAGAAGGTAAAGGAGAAAATAAGTTAGAAAATACCATAAGCAGTAGTCTGGGGGTCATGAGCATTTGGCTCTGCCTCTGTGTGACCAGGGGCAGGTTCCTGACCCTTTCTGGGCTCAGTTTCTATAAGGTGAGGAAAATACACTAGAAAATTGAGGGAGCTCCTTCCAGATTGATAATTCTTTGAATGTAAGATCCTCCCTAAGGCCCAGCTGTATAGGGATCTGCCTCTTGTCTCCTTTTCAGCCTCATTGCATGCCATCCCTCCACCTCACTCCCAGCTTGCAGCCACACAGGTTTGTCAATCCCACTGTCTATTGGGAAAATGTCCTGGTTCCAGGACAAGGGGTTTGGGGAAAGGGCCAAAGAAAACTTCATTGAGTTAACCAGGAGGGAAATTAGTGCATAAGGAGGAGAACATTTTTAGGAAACTGAGGAACTCAGACCAGTTTTAGACATGGGGTGAATCTGCTAAGCTTAGTGAATTGCTAGGTGACCATGAGCAAGGCCCTGCTCATCTCTGAGTTTTGCTTTCCCTACTTTCCACAATGGGGTACTTTTCTGGGTTTTTCTCTCCTATTCAGGGTACCTTTAACTCTACCCAGAACACTAGCCTAGTTGTTAGGTGGCTGGGGTTATTGGTGAAGACCAGGCAGAGATGCTGCAGGTGGACTAACTACATCAAAGAAAGGACAGCATGCGTGGGGGGTGAGAGTGGGATGGGGGGGGTGTTCCTCAGGCCATAGCCCTGATCCTGCTATGGGCAGTTTGATGTGTTCTGGCGTCAAGGACAGACTGTCCCTCTAGTGCCTGAGAATGGGGACTAGAGCTGGGACGCATGATCCTCTACTGTTTCCCTGCCTCTCACACCCTAAACTCCTGGCCCACCAGATTATTCATCCTGCGATTACTCACCTGCAGACCTTTGCTCATATTATCCTGTTAACCTTAATACCTCTTCCCCGTTGAGTCTCACCTGTCAGACTCTACCTGTCCATTCAATTTCACCTCATTAAACAACAATAACAAATATTTATTGAGCACCTACAAAGCTTCAGGCACTGTGTTAGACACTAGGGATACAACAGGAAATGAGACAGACAAGGGTCCTTATGGAGCTCACAGTTTGGTCAGGGAGATGGTCATCAGAAAGTAAACAAAAGTAGAAAAAATGGTTTTTTCTAGCTAGGGGAAACTCTTTAAAACAACAGGGTGAAAACACAGAGAATTATGGGGAAACCCACATTAAATAGGGTGGTTTGAGAAGATGACTTTGAGCCAAGATTTAAGGATGAGAGGGATCCAGCCATCTATCAGAAAAGCCAAAATGACAAGAATTCCAGGCAGAGGGAAATGCAGCAAATGCAAAGGCCCTGAGGTGGAAATGACATTTGTGTTTGAGGACTGACAAACCTGTGTGGCTGCAAGGTGGGAGTGAGGTGGAGGGATGGCATGGAATGAGGCTGAAAAGGAGACAAGAGGCAGATCCTTACAGGTTCTTATAGGCCGTGGTAAGGAGTTTGTATTTTATATGTAGTACAGCAGGAAGCTGAGCTCATAAACAAGTGTCCCATCCCTTTCAAACCTCTTCACCAGTTGTTCTACACCTTTTCACCTTTTGTCATTTTCCCTTTTAATTATAGTCATGTGTCATTGTGCTAGACCATAAGCTCCATAAGGGCAAGAATCCTGCATGATAGGAAGGGCCATACCTGCCTCACAAGGATGTTGCAATGACCTTGAGAGATAATGAACGTGAGGATACCTGGCACCTGATGGATGCTCATTAAAGGCCAACCAAAGTAAAATAAAGTAGAATTCCTTTTGGTTTCTTCTCTCTGCAGAACTGGGAAGCACGGCTGCTGCTGGAGAGGTCATGTGCTGTCAAGTGCCCGGACATTGCCACGCAGCTGGCTGGGACTAAGAAGGTGCAACAGGAGCTGAGCAGATCAGGCATGCTGGAGGTGTTGCTCCCCGGCCAGCCTGAGGCCGTGGCCCGCCTCCGTGCCACCTTTGCTGGCCTCTACTCACTGGACATGGTGCGTGCACAGCCCGCTTCTCCCACCACAGGCCCCCTAGGTATCAGGGACCCAGAGCCCAATGTGTTGCGGAGGCTGGAACTGGCACTGGGCTGGACTTGGGTCAGTGATGCTCTGAGAAAACCCCTAAAGCCCTGGGAAGGAGGGCTGGAATCCATTGTAAGCTCCCACAGCAAAGGTGGAGATGGGAATGGTAACCAGGGGAAGGGGCTGAGGTAGACGGCAAGAATTGAGGAATATCTGTACCCGTTTTCCAGACCTCCTGCTGCTCCTGAACTGTTGCCCAAGAAAGCTTGTTGTCACTGTACTCACTGCTACAGGGGGCTTGCTGGGGTCATATCCAGATAGTAGCATCCAGCCTAAAGGGGCTTATGGCTCTTCCTCCTCCTGCTCTTCCTCTGATGCTGCTCTACACAACCAGCAGGACCTTGGCTCCTGCCTCTTTGGCCCAAGACTGCTAGTGACTGCTTTCTTGCCTCCTGCCAGGGTGAAGAAGGGGACCAGGCTATCACTGAGGCCATTGCTGCCCCTAGCTGCTTCGTGCTAAAGCCCCAGAGAGAGGGTGGAGGTAGGTGGTTCCCCCTTTGCAGGGCTGCTCACTGAAAGGGGGCCAGCAGGCTGTCACCAGTGCTGATCTGCACTTGCTATGGGCACGGTCCCAGGCTCTGGGGGATACAAGAGGAACTGACACATGTCCCCAGCTTGGACAGTGTCCCAGGAGACCCTGTGGTCAAGTGCAGTGGAGCACAAGGGAATGTGTGAGGCGAACGTGATAACCACTACACTACAGAAATGCCCGTGCACAAGGGAATGTGATTAACCAGCACTGGAGGGTTTGGGCAAGTGTAGTCTGAGGTGCCTGTGGGTGAATTGTGGGGAAGCAGGATGGGGGCATATCAGGAGGTTGGATATCTTCCTGCTTAGTTTGAACTCCTTGAGGGCAGGGATCATGTCTGCCTCATGTCTGTCTCCTGACCCAGAGGAGATGGTTTTTGATCTTGGCCTTAAGGGTTAGGTAGGAGTTTCCCAGGTGGAAAAGGGGGAAGAGTATTCCATACAGAAGAAGCAACCTCAGGCATAGGCACTGGTCCATGAAAGTGTGGTATGTTTGGAGATTAATGAGTAACTGGTCAGGTTGGAGTGCAGTGTGGGAGGTGAGAGAAGGCAGGGATTTGAGTTGGAAAAGATGGTTTGGGACCTGATTATAAAGGACGTTGAATTATGTAGGAAATTGGATTTTATCCTAAGGGTAGCGGGAAGCCATTAAAGTTTTAAGTAGGGAAGGGACACATGATTGATCTAGGATCCATATTTCAGCCATGGTAGAGCATGTCCTGGAATGTAGGGAGACACTGGTGGCAGAGAGACCATAGAGGAGACTGGTATAGTTGTCCAGAGAGCAATGTAGAAGCCTGGGTTCATGACAAGTAATGGAGAGGGAGGAGTTACATGACTCAAGAATGCCTTTCACTTGATTGAGGGTAGGAAGGTCCAGGAGAACCAGAGTCAGGCAGAAGTAATGAGTTCTTTTTGGACATGTTGAGTTTATTTTGGGAGCCCATGGGATATCTGTGATGTCTAGAGCAGGGAGCTTTAGTTAGAGAGTGGGAGTAAACAAGTTATAGGATATAGATGAAGCCTTGGAAGAGATCTCCCTGAAAAAAAAAAAGTATATACATGGAGGAGAGAACAAGGGTGAAGGACTGATTCCTTGGAAACCCCAATATTTAAGAGGGGCAGGAGCCAGTTAGGAAGGCTCAGAAGGAACAGCCATAAACAGGTAAGAGAACCAGGGCAGGATGGTGTGGTGGAAGGTGTGTTCGCTTGTGTAAGAGCTCTCCTGTTAAGGTGACATTTCCTCCTTGGAAGCCAGGCCTGCCCTGGGTTCACTGAGCTGGTGTCAGGAACTGAGGTTCCTGACTTGCCCACATGGCGCTAGAAGTGGGAGCACAGGGTGGAGAAGGTGGGGAGAGGGTTCGGGGTGACTGCTTAGTGGAATTGCAGGTAACAACCTATACGGGGAGGAGATGGTAAAGGCCCTGGAGCGGCTGAAGGACAGCGAGGAGAGAGCCTCCTACATCCTCATGGAGAAGATAGAACCTGAACCTTTTGGGAATTGTCTACTACGACCTGGCAGCCCTGCCCGAGTGGTCCAATGCATTTCAGAGCTGGGCATCTTCGGGGTCTATGTCAGGTGAGCCAAGCAGTGTGTTTCCTTATCTAGTAAATGAGGCCAAGGATCCAAGATCTGCCCACCTCACAAGGCTATCAAATGAAGCCCAGATGAGAAGTGCTTTGAAACTATAAAGGAAATTCCAAGTAGTATCAAGATGGGTGAGAAAATAACCCTGGACTAGGAAACCCCAGGGAAGAAAAGAATTTGGGTCCAGTCCCAGGCCACTGGGGATTCTGGGAAAAGGTGGGATGGGCCAGCTAGAGGATACTCAGTGGCTTTGAAAAGCTGAGTGGCCCCTGGATTTGGATTTGAGCACTAAAGAATCAGGAAGAGGAAGACTGGGGAATTTGTAACAGTTCCTGGTCCCTCATACCACTTAACTGCAAAATACTCACACCACGGTCAGCGCAAGGAAGGAATTCCAGATCCTACCATGCTCCCCACCAGAGCCTGCCCTCTCTATTATCTTCCCCTCCAACCACTCTCCTTACAGCATCTCTGCCGGCAAGTTCCTCCCGAGCCCCCCACCCCAACCCCACCACAGCCATCTTGAGAGAGAGGTAGGGAAGGAAATTTACAGCTACAGAACAGGAAATGTGAGCCTGGCATCATGCTAAGTGCTGTTCCTGCTTTATTCAATCCTCATGACCATCTTGCAAAGTGAGAGGTATTATCCCTATTTTAAACTGAGGAAATTGATATTTAGAAAGGCTGAGTAACTTGCTCAAAGACACAGAGCTAACAATATCCAAGCTAGGATGCAAACCCAAATCTGATTCAAAAATTCTAGCACTTTCTCAGGTGTAGTCAGTCACCCATGTACAGCTCAGCTGGGACCAGTGAAGGTCTTGGGTTTGAGAACTGAGTCCAGGTGATGGAGTTGTGTGTCTCCTGCTCCCATTTCTATAGGCAGGGAAAGACACTTGTGATGAACAAGCACGTGGGACATCTGCTTCGAACCAAAGCCATCGAGCATGCCGATGGTGGTGTGGCAGCAGGAGTGGCAGTCCTAGACAACCCATACCCCGTGTGAGGACACAGCGAGGCCTGCCCAGACTTTACTCGAAAGACCTTCTATCCTTTGTACTTATCATTCCTCTCCTGGCTCTCCTGAGGGGCTGCCCTCCCCTTACCTTGGGAAGGTTGATCTCTTCTAGAGATTTCCAGGGTCTTCATGGAAGGGTCAATGCTGGGTACCTTCCCCACAGCTTTCCCATCTGAGAACCGGAAAAGCTATGTTTTCCCTTAGGTGCGATCTAGAGGCCCCTAAATCCTCAGGGTGTGGGTACAGCTGAAAAGAAGCTGATCTGAGGTAAGGGACCATAACACTGCCACCCTCCTGTTAGCCCATTGTCAGCCTTTCCAGCAAGTTCCAGTGTCTGACTTGGGATAGGACTGAGGGGTAGGAGGAAAAGGGTAGAGGGGCACAGCCTTTTCCCACCTCTGCCTTAAATAAAACTACTTTGCTGATTCTGTGATTCCTTGGTTTGTACATTTAGGGGAGGGAGAAGCTATAATCCGAGTCGGCCCACTTCAGGTAGATTGGAGCCGGGGAAGTAACTTGGCTGTAATCAGAGTCTCCCTAGCTCCTGACCCTATGGATAGGACCCTGAAATTTCAATCCTTAGTCACTCACTAATGCTCCCACAGGATCATAGGGAAGAGAGAAGGTCTCTAGCAGGAGCCCAGGAGGGAAGGCAACCACGATGGGATATCACAGTTGTAATTTTGCTTCATTTGCTTTCCTGATTAGCTCAGGAGCTTGTCAAAGGGCCTGGAAGCCCTGCCTAGCTCTGCCTAAACCAAAAGTTCTAGAAGGTGAATATTGGGGTATTCCTGAGGAAAACCACTCCCCTTCCCATCCCCCACACAAGTCAGAACAGCTAGCAAGTACACAGCCTGTAAGATAACCAAGAAAGCAAGTCACCACCTTCTTGAGGTCACAGACTTTATTCCTACAACCACAGGGCTTGAGTACAACAGGCAAGAAAAGAGAGCTTCGTCTGAGAATGTCTCTCATGGGCAAGACTCTGTTCAGGGGAGGGTGGGAAAAGAGGACAAGAAAATCAAGCTCCTCTGGTCCTAGGAACATAACACATTTACTCCTGCTAAGACACAAATGATCTGAAAACCCTCTGGAAACTGAGCCTGCCTGCACAGCCTCTGGAACAAATGGCAGACAAGCCATCTAGCACAAAAGGGAATTCAGACCCATAACAGAAGCAGCAAAGTGTTTAAAAAAATAGTAATCAGTTGTTCCAGAACTCACAAACAGGCATTTCTAAGGGCAAGTGCATGCCCAAAATAAGTACTGGTGCTTCCTGAGAGAGCTGACATAGCATTACAGAGTTGCTTCCCTGCTTCAGTCTATGCCCTCACTTGCCCACTGAACACTTAACTTGGGTTTGGGATATGACCTTCAGGTCCCTGTTCTGGGCACTAATGGCTCTCTGCAGTCTAGGCACACAGCAGCCCGAGGCTGACCTGGGCCCTGTCCCATCTGCCTGGCGGTCGCAGGAAGTTGCCTGCACCCAGAGGCAAAGCTCGTCCTCAGTTCCAGACAGCTCGTCGGGGAGGTGGTGTGGGTCAGCACAGGCCCTGAGTACTCCTGGATGGGGGCAGGGAGGGTGGGCAAAACTTTGGAAAGCCAAGCAGGGGGAATCCTGAGTAATGGGCAGGGTCCTGTTCACTGGATGGTCAGGCAACGTTGGCTGAAGAGCTGGGTGATGACGGATGGGTCAGCCACGGTGGACATGTCCCCCAGGTCGTGGTCATTCTGAGCGATCTTCCGAAGCACCCGCCTCATGATTTTCCCTGGGGGACCACAGGCTTCTGGTTACCTGGTGACAGCACTGACCCATTCCAGCCCTGCCAAAAGCTTCCATCCACACACACTCCACCACCACTGGGCCTTGGCCAATCCAGTTCCAATCCCTCAAGGCCTCTGAACATACCTGAGCGGGTTTTAGGCAAGCTGGGTGCATTCTGGATGTAATCCGGTGTGGCAATGGGGCCAATCTTTTCTCTAACTGTAACCAACAAATCATTATGCATTTTTTGAGTACCCTTAGCCAGGCTGCCCAAAACCAAGGCAGAGATGGCTTTGTTTCCAACCTATTTCCTCTTCAAGGTTTTGCCCACAATCATTCTCAGGCTCACTTCTGTCTTTCTCTCTTTTAACACATTGTCTCTTTACACTCTCATTTTATATTAATTCACCTTCATGGAACTCAAGCTCAGCCTGCTAGAGTTGAAATTCCACTTTACTAGCAGTATGGCCTTGGGCAAGAGATTTAACTTCTCTGAGCCTCAATTTCTTCCTCTTTAAAGTGAGAGTAACAGTAGGATCTATTTCATGGAGGTGATTATAGAGATTAAATAGATTAATGCATTTAAAGCACTTAGCTCAGTGGTGGCACGGAGAAAGAATTCTATAAATGTCAATCATTATTAACCTAGTAGAGACTGGGTGGGAAGAGGGTAGTTAGTCCCTAAGCCCCCTGGGGTCTGTTTGTGGTTTGAGAAGCAGCTCACTATAGCCCTTCCCCAGCAACCTGGGCCATCAGGACAGACCTGTCAATCCCTGCCCAGGGAAGCTCCTTACTCTGCTTCTTGAGCTCCTCAGTGAGGGTGGAGCTGAAGGTGTGGCCATCGCACAGGGTGACAAAACAGTAGAGGCATTCGCCCTTCACAGGATGAGGGTGGCCAACCACGGCTGCCTCTGCAACAGCCTCATGTTCCACAAGTGCTGACTCTACCTCAGCCGTGCTCAGCAGGTGTCCTTGTCAAGGGAAAGGAAGTGCCATGAGAGAGATCCCAGCCCCTGTTCCATCTGTCCCAATAAGGCAGTCCTGGTCTGGTCAAATGGGGAAGGCCTTTCATTCATTCCTCATAGGACATAATTCAGTTGCCCCACCATCCTGGTTCCACTGCTCCAGGTACATTTCAATGTTTATCACTCTTCTTCCAAAACCTGGGTCTAGAACTGAATGCTGTACTCCAGGCATGGTCTGGCCAAAGGATATCCTGGCTCTCTCAGAAGGCTTTGCCTGAGAGTTGCTGGGAAAGCAGGGTAAATAAGAAGGGAAAATGGTCCCTGGCCCTCACCAGATACATTCAGCATGTCATCAATCCTGCCAGTGATCCAGTAATAGCCATCCTGATCCCGCCGGCAGCCTGGGAAGAGAAGAAATATGCAACATAATAAGTACCCCACAGTGGGATACAAGATCCACGTTACCAAACTGCTACACCCACAGCAATAGCTTCCTAACAAGTCTTCCTGCTTCTGCTCTTGCCTACTGTGGTAGCAGGCTCCAGGATGGCCACACCGATCTCGACCTCCTGGTATTCAAACCCCTGTGTAGTCCTCTTTCTCAGTGTACTAGGGTTTGTCTTGTGATCAGTCGAATTTGACAGAAGTGATAGGATGTCATTTCTGAGATTAGATTATAGAAGACTGTGGCTTCTGTGTTGGTTGCATTCTCTCAGATTACTTGCTCTGGGGGAAGCCAGTGTCATGAGTAGCACTATGGGAAGGTCCATGTAGCAAAGAACTGAAGGTTCCTGCCAAAAGCCACTTGAGTGAGCTTGGACGTGTGTCTTCCAGGCTCAGTCAAACCTTCAGATGACTACGGCCCCGACCACAGGTTGACTACAACCCACGAGAAACTCTGAATGACAACCACCAGCTAAGCCACTCACAGATTCCTGGTCCTCAGAAACTGTATGAGATAATATAATATTTGTTGTTTTAAGCTGCCAGGTTTCGGGGTAATTTGTTCCATCGCAACAGATAACTAACATACTGACCTGAAGTCTATTCTCCATAAAACAAGCAAAGTTATTGTCTAAATAATAAATAAATTCTTATCACTTCTCTGCTTAAAACCCCTGATGGTCTCCCACTGTACACTGGATAAAATCCAAACTCCTCACCATGGCTCATGAGGCCCTATCTTATCTCCCTCTCCAACTTGATATAAAATTCTTCCCCTTGCTTACTACATTCCAGCTACACAAGCTTCAGTCTGTTCCTCAGACATTCTAAGCTTGTGTCTCGCTGGTACAGAACATACAGAACATTCCAGATTTTCCCATGCCTGCCTCCTTCTCACCCTTCAGGTCTCTGGTGAAATGTCACTTCAGAGAAACCTCTCACCATCCCATCTACGGTGGCCGTCCCTGCAGTATTTATTTGCTGAATTTATTGCCTGTCTCCCCTTATTAGAATGTAAGCCCCATGAGAGCTGTACTGTGCTTAGATAAGTACATGGACATAGTAGGTGGTCAATAAATATTTGTGGAAGAATGGATTGGTGGGTGGACACATGAGCAAACATAGGCTCCAGACATGAGGATACACATGACATAGTAATACATACTGCCATATGCTCCATCTCTTTCAGCCTAGCAGCAAGGGAAATAAGAACTTTTTCCCTCATACATCAGATCTCAGATGGCACCATGCTGAGTGCCTTCCTGCAACACTCATTCTTGTTCTTATAATCTTCTCTGTAGTTCTGACTGAATATTAGACACTGATACATAAGACACATCCCTAACCAACTCTTCTTGGAAATGAAAGCAGACAGTACGTATTTTGGTGGGAGGTTTGGGAAGGGGATAGCCAAGGCTTACCATCTCCTGTCACATAGTACCCGGGAAATTTCTTAAAGTAGGTGGTCTCAAAGCGTTCATGGTTCCCATAGACTGTGCGCATGATCCCTGGCCAGGGCTGCTTGAACACCTGGAGAGAGAGGAAGACACAGTGGTAACATCTGCTACACTATCTTACAGGAAGACAATTACAGCTTTGTCAAACCTTAGGAGAAATAGCCTGAATGCCATTCCTGAGAAGTAGGACAAAGTACAGGCTTTGGAGATAGACAATCCAGGCTTGGAATCCCAGCTGTGCCACTTACTAGCTGTGTGACCCCAGGTACGTAATGTTATCTCTCTGAACCTCAGGATCCTTATCTGTAAATTAGAGAAAATAATCTCTACCTCCCAAAGTTATTGTGAGGATTAAATTAATAGTATGTGGAAGCTGCCTTGCACAATGTTCTGTTGGTAATAAGCATTTAGTAAATTTGAGTCTCCTTTTAGGTAATCCCTCAGGGATGCCAGTCCAGTTTGATGCAAATGAAAGCAGTCATATAAAAATGTGGGACCCACATATAAGTAAGTAATCATTGCCCCAATCAATAATATCCTGTGGCAGCAGATTGACAGAATGGACGGAATTCTAGGCTAAGAGTCAGAAGACCTGGATTCAAGTCTTGCCCTTGTTACTAACTTGCTCTTAATAAAAATGAAGTGGGGTGGAGGGTGGGGGCTAATGATCGCCCCATAACTGTTAATAAAACAATCACAACAACAGCTAACATTTATCAAGCACTAACTGTTAGGTTCTGTGCTAAGTAAAGCCTTCACATGGATTATCTAATCAATCCAGCAACCACAGGAGACACAGGTACTATTATAACCCTGTTTTACAAGTGAGAACATTTAGGTTCAGAGGGGTTGGGTAACTTAACTAAGGTCACAGAAGAGGCAGAGCCAGGATTTGAACCCAGGCAGGTTGACTCTGGAGCCTATATGATTTTCCACAATGTCTTCCAGACCCGAAAAGGCACCATCAGGTATCTTTGAGCAGAGCCTAAGAACTTTGTGGGCCAAAAGGCAGAGAGGCAGGCAAAGTATCCAGAAGGATTCCCCCCTAGGGTCTCTCTGCAGATGATAAACCCTCAACCATGGAGCTTTAGCCAAAAGCAGCTACTGGGAAAGATTAGGTTCTAAGCTCTAAAGGAGAGTCCAGTACCCCTTTATGGACCCTCCCCCATGCCCCCTCCTCACTGACCCGCAAGGGCCAGGATCTCACCAGATAACCTTCAGCTTCACCTTCCAACTCTTCCCCAGACTCATTCAGGACTGCAGGAGCTACACCAAAGAATGGGAAGGTCTAGAAGCAAACAGGAGACAGGACCCACAGAGAGGAATGAGGCAACTATGACTCAACTCTCTACCTCTCCTAAGGAGCCCCAGAGCCCCAAATTCCTCACACATATCAGTCCAGTCCCCCACTCTCTACCTAGGCCAAATGCCCCAAGACTCTACTCCTGCCCAGCCCAGGACCAGCCAAGGGAACCTCACTCACAGCAGAACCAGGCTTCATGGGTGTGGCACCAGGGAGGGGGGTCAGCATATGGCCACCCTGTAGAAGTCAGAGATCAGGGGTTTGAGTCAGTCTTCCCACACTGTCCCTGAGCCCCAGCCTTCTGAACCCCTTACTCACTGTCTCTGTCTGCCAGAAGGTGTCCACAATGGGGCAGCGCTGGGCACCTACCACCCGGTGATACCACAGCCAGGCCTCAGGGTTGATGGGTTCGCCCACTGTGCCTAGCACCTGTAAGGATGCCCGGCTATGCCTTGGGCAGGGGAATGGGGAGAGAGGAAGGTTCTGAGCACAGAGCCTGGGAGCCAGGAAGACATGCACAGGCTCTTCTCCTGCCCCCTCCCCTATTCCAAGCCAGGGTGTTAGAACAATGGAATGGAAAAGACTGTGCACAAAAGGCCAGCACCAGCTCTGAGGGACAACTGTGGGGCAGCAGTTGGGAAGGGGTCTCACCTGGTAACAGGCTCATCTCCAAACTTCATGAGCAGGCGGATAGCTGTAGGTGCTGTGTAGAACTTGGTCACCTTGTACTTGTCCACAATACTCCATAGGCGGCTCATATCCGGGTATGTGGGAATCCCCTCAAACTGATCCCAGTAATGGCTGGTCATTTTTGGTCCTTCTCAATAGTCCCTCCATTCCCCTACCATCCCCTCAGGCTCAGCATTTTGCCATTTCTGACAAATCCATGGCTTCACTCCCTTACCAGACAAGCCAAGAGACCTTCCCAGTCAGGATATACAACCCCCTGAGAACTCCTCTTTCTCCAGGAAACAGGTCATTGTATAAGTCCCTCTGCCTCTAGACCAAGCGGCTTTGGGAGGTTGTCACCCAGGATCATCTTGTCCATCCCCTAAACAAACCAAGTAGCCCTGAGTCCCAGCACCCTTCTTACCAAAACACTGGTGGCACCGTTGGCCAGTGGCCCATAGGTGACATAGGAATGGCCAGTGATCCAGCCAATGTCTGCTGTGCACCAGAACACATCCTCCGCATGGAAGTCAAACACATACTTGAAGGTTGTGGCCACATAGAGCATGTAGCCCCCAACTGTGTGTACCACACCCTGGGGAGAAAACAGAGCCTCAGGTTGGGGCCTTGGGCTCACCCCCACTGACTACCAAATAGGCTGGACAGAACTAGAGTAAAAGCCTCCTCAGGGATTCTGGTCCTGACAGCATCCCTTTCATAGCATCCATCTCTCTTCCACCCTCTTTGCATGTTCCCATCTCACACCCCACATGTATTTATAGTCAGTCCATCATTCACACCCACACCCTAAGATGGTATTTCTGAACCACCCACATTACTCTCACATACATGAACAGTTCTAGTACACTCACATCTAATAGTGTCTCTATTATGTGTTTGTGCACACACACTCAATTATATGTTAATACAGTGAGAGTGGAGAAAAAAAAGATAATCTTCTTTGCTTACTCCATCAATACACCCTCCCTAGGAAAGAGAGGCCCAAATTGTGTCTCTAAAGGTCCACTGAGGAATATCCAAAGCATGTGGAGAGAATAATTTATGGATGGGTGAGTGGAAGGTAGAGTGACATATCTTTCAAGTCAACGGACAAGTCAGAGTTTTAAGTGTTTCCAGCTCCCACACTGTGCCCTGGGAGGTACTAGATGTTAACTGTGTGGCAAGTGGAAGGGGCTGAGCTCTAAGAGCTGTAGTCTAGAAGGCCAAGGGTGATCCCTGTGCCGACTCTGGGCCTCTTCCTCAACCAAACCACGTGGGTATGGGCAGGGAACACAGATGTCAGCCACATGGATTGATCCTTTCCTTCTTTTCTGGGCACCATGAAAGCTCCCACCCTGAATGTCTCACCCTGGGCCTCATCATCAGTGATTGAGGATTTATGTCAATTTGATTTAGAAAAGGTAACATGCCATTTCTTTTTTTTTTTTTTTAAGATTTATTATTTATTTATTTATTTATTTTATTTACTTTCTGTCTGCATCTGGTCTTAGTTGCGACATGTGGGATCTTCACTGAGGCATGCAGGATCTTTCATTGTGGCATGCGGGCTTCTGTCTAGCTGTGGTGCATGGGTTCCAGAGCACGTGGGCTCTGTAGGTTGCGGCACGAGGGCTCTAGTTGAGGCACGCGAGCTCAGTAGTTGTGGCACACGGTCTTAGTTGCCCCGTGGCATGTGGGATCTTAGTTCGAACCCGCGTACCCTCCATTGTAAGGCGAATTCTTTACCACTGGACCACCAGGGAAGTCCCTAACATGACATTTCTGAAACTCAGGGTTGTACAGTAAAATTCATGTCATTACATGCTTCCTCAGAAACTCACTTCTCACCCCTACACAGTGCATGTGTACACACACACACACACACACACACACACACACACACACTTGCCTTGGGTTTGCCTGTGGAGCCACTGGTATATAGGATGAAGAGTGGGTCTTCAGCATCACACCACTCAGGCTCACACTCATCCCCTGCCTCTTGCATGAGTTCATGCCACCACATGTCAACCCCTTCATTCCAGGAGATCTGCAGGGGGAAGAAGACAGGAATGGGCAGGGAGGAACTGTAAACAGCTCAAGCTGGGGGCAAAAGACACCCCTACCTAGCACCTGGAGGGGCCAGGGTGGGACTGGCAGATGGGGGTCCAGGGAGGGAGGAAGAGCCCTGCAAGGGTGGAATTGGGCAAAGAGAATAGAAGCGGAACAGGAGGCTTCTTTGGTACTTCCAACACCCTGCTTCAGAGCTACTCTCACCCGGCCTCAGGCTAAGGAAGGCCCCTCAGTTGGTCCTTTCTCATTCTTCAATTCCTAGCTTAAATGTCACCTTCTTGGAAGGACTTTCCTTGAACAGTATCTGTTAGGTTCCCATCCATACCCTCACCCCTGCTATTATTCTTTTTTTTTTTTTTTCCCACCACGCAGTGCAGCCTGTGGGATCTTAGTTCCCTGGAACCCCGGCCCTTAGCACTGAAAGCGTGGAGTCTTAACCACTGGACCACCAGGGAATTCCCACCCCTGCTATTATTCTTGATCACAGCACCTTATTTCTTTCCCACACAGCACATATTTCCAGTTATTTTATTTAGCTGTTATTTTATTTTGCTTGATTTCTGTCTCCCCAAGTAGATAGTAACCTCTATGAGTGCAATGGCATGTCTATCTTTCCCACCCCTCCCACCAAATCCCCAACACCTAGTAAAATGCCTAGAACTCAAAAGGCACTCAGTAAATTTTGTTGGATGAGTGAATATGCACACACAAGCCTACATACATACGTATGTACTTATGGGACTAGTGGCTCATCAGCAGGAATGTGGACACCACACAATTCAGAAATGCAGAATTAGTCAGAGCCACAGGTAAGGCGGGTACCTGGCCCCATTAGTTAGTAGCAAAAGAAGTCAACAGATCTTAGTCCACGCATCTTTTTCTGCATGTCTAGACATCATCCACATCTGGAGGTTCCTACCCCAACCCTGCCCCTGCCTTTACACCACTGGTACCAATGGGTTTCTCATAAAGACACTTGCTGAGGTTCCATTCAGCAGGAAACCTTGTTTTAAGTTGGTGGAAAAGGACCAAGGTGAATTTCTCCCAGTAGAGGGATGTCCCCCCATACTGGAGTGTGTTTGACAACTACTTCTGGATCTGTCATCCTGACATTTTTCTAAATTCTCCTTGAAACTGCTTTACTTTCCCAGTTATATCACCTGTTTGAAAAACCGGTCTTCTGAGTCTACTCTTTCCTGAGTGAAGTGTTCCCTGAATTTGTCCAAAAGTTGCACTGGATTTAGATTCCCAGTTCTGCCACTTCTTAGCTGTATATGACCTTGGGTAAGCCACTCTACCTCAAGTCACTCATTTTTAAAATGAGGATAGTCATTCTTGCCCTGATAGTCACAGGATTTGGGGAACATCAGAAGAGAACCATATTACCTAGTAAACATGAAGCCTTGGATTGTCCTGGGGGGTAGTGAAGACTGATGCAAGTCATGAAGGTGAGAAGTTATTTCAGTTCCGCTGAACTCCTCTGGGAGGTGAAATAAGAATGTGATGATGGGAACTACTGGGGGTTTGCTTCAGCTGTCACGAAACTCTTTCATATTCATTAGCTTATTCTGTGGCCCTGGCTGGCAGGTAGACATGATAGTGTAAGAGAAACACCCTACTCCCAGTATATGGCTCTATGGTAATTCACTGTGTCCATATTTTAAAACCCCAAAGTTTTAGACAACACATACCTTGATAAATTATAAAATTACACTCTCTCTGTACTATCTGCCCCTTACTCTGGGGAATTTGAAGCTTCTGGCACATAAGCATCATAAGAATCACAAGTCCAGGCCAAGAGAGGCACCATTAAGAAGAAAAAGAAAGAAGAGAGAGAAGCTGCCCACAGCTAGAAAACACAAAAATACACCCTATTTTTTTACTGGAATAGCCATATGGGTCTACACATACATTGTCACATGGATAATTTTTTTCCCACCAAATGATCTGCTTGAGATGAGGACATTAATGTATTTAAGCAGAAGTGCATCAAGAGTGCTTGGGCAAACGGCGCTGGTCTACAGTGCTGGTATGAATTGTCATAGAAAAGGCACTAGGTACAAGTAAGAGCAAAGCATAGTTACACTGTGGCAGTGAGGGGACTCTTGTAATCTTGTAAAACTGTTTCTTTTGTGGGTGTGGGTAAGAAGGGGTGGGGTGGGTACTCCAGGTGTGGAGCTGATAGCCGGCACCAGGAAGCAGGGTGAGCTCAATTAGTGGCACAAATGTTGGTTGTGAATTACGTGTATACTTATGAGGGCCCAGTGCTTTGAACCAGGAAAAGGTGTGAATTTTCTGATATAAGAATCAAGGAGTTGGCCTTTGTTATTGGACCAGAATAGCCTTAGGGAGGGCAGCTGCCAGGTGTGAGAGAAAAATATGAAGAAGTTCATAGTTAACATGGTTGAGGAAGGTACCTGCCAACTGTACCAGGCCCTCCCTTGAAGATTGCTTAAGGATGAAGGGGTTTGGAGCTCTGCCAAGATTTCTGCAGCTTTGACTGCAGTCCTCAGACCTGGACTTTGTAAGCCAATTTTTATGGTCTTTGGTTTTTTGGTAACTGGCTATTTTCACCTTCAAGAAACAAAAATCCAGGAGCCTGTGACCTGAGGGTCTCTGGTATTAAGAATTATAAGAGTCTGTTTCTTTTCTAGATTCCCTTTTAGAAATGCCAGCCTGTCTGCTATATTAGAAATGATAAAAGCTAACATTTATGGAGTAGTTACTATGTGCCAAACACCTTACATACATTGACAAAACCCTATCAGGTAGCTACAGTTTTATCCTTATTTTAGAGACGGGGACACTGAAGCAAGGGAGCCTAAGTAACTTGCCCAAGTTCCCACAACAGCAGGTGACAGAGCCAAGATTTGAACCCAAGTAGTCTGGCTCCAGATCCTATACTCTAACCACTAAGTTTGTTTCCTTTTTCAAGAGAAAAGTCTTAGATCCCTGCCTGAGTTTTAAGATGAAAGCATTGTCTCCTGGGAATCAGATCTGTCTCCACCATGCTAATGAGAATAGAGAAAAGGGGGATTATATTTACCATTAGCCTAAGAGGTAGATCATAGCAGATTTAGAGTAAGACACCCTAGGAGGATGGTAAAACTCAGAAGAATAGTGGCTTTTATGTTTTGTTTTAGTATGGGAAGCGGGTTCCTTTAAAGCATATACTCTCATCTCTCCATTACTGATAAGGGGATTGAAGCCCAGAGAGAAGAGGTGACTCATTCAAGGTCAAACAGCTAAAAATTGGTCTCTGGACTCCAAGCCCAGTCTCTCCCCTATACTAATTGGCTTTGAGTTCCCACTTAGAGATCTCCCTTCTTAGAACCACCTACAATGTAACTTTTGTTCAATTTAGCATTTAATTATATAAGAGTTTATAAATCCCAAAGTAGTTTATAAATATAGTTAGGAACCTTCTTCTCTGCTGCCCTATGTAAAACTTAGGTTTTCATTTGTAATACACATCTAACTGCCCAACTTGATGGTGAATTCCCAAGGTCAAGGTCTGTACCTCCTCTACCTGTTCCTCCTCCTGTCTCTCCTGGTTCTGCCTCAGCTAAGTGCACAGTAAAAACTTTCTCACAAGTTTACTTTGTCCTCTATCCCACAGTGGTCCTAAGCAGGAGGAGTGAAATGGAATGTCTGTTGCTACCTCTCTGAGATCCATGCTCTATGCCAATTCAGAGAGGTAGCAACAAGCATTTGGTTTCATGACCCTTCAGAGTGATTTAGATGGCAAAGGACCTAGGAGCAGAGAGAAGGGGGTTAGGTCTTGCAGCCACCTCAATGGGACAAACAGGCAAAGAGCAGATGGACACACAAACAAGCATGTAGGGAAGCAGTGCCCAAGGCAGTGCAGAGGTGGGTACCTGGGGCCAGATGCGCTTGGGTTTCTCTTTCAGCTTACCCTGTTAAGAGCCCATGGAAAGGGTGGTAAGCAGGGTCCGAGGATAGGGGAGTGGGAGGGAAAGGTCACTGTGCCCCAAACCTCTGGCTGCCTCTTTTCCCTCAGGCCCCTCTCTCACTGGTCCTCCCAGCCTCCATTTTCCTGACCCTCTTCACAGCCCCTATACACTCAGAACCCCTAATGCAGACAGGGGTCTCCAATCTTCCTAGACTAGACTGAAGTCTCTCTAGCCCTAAGACCGCTCGGAGCCCCTCAAGTCACAGAGTCTCAGGAACCTCTGTCCTTCAGGACCCTGAAGCTTTCATCCTTCATGCCCCTTAGACCTGGAGGCCACCACTGGGCTTTTCCATCAGAAGCATGTATCCAAAGCTAATGAGGGCCATATCTTGAGGGGCAGATCCTGGTCCTTCCATGGTGGGACCACACAGGTAGTCCACCCCAAACCACAGCCCAGTAATCAAGATGACTACAGATAGTCACCCAAGTCAGCCCATTTCTAACCCAAGCCCAAGCTCTGAACGTCCCTTGTGCCTATTAGAATACCCCAACGAGCACAGGAGTCTTCCTCACAATCTCTCATGCTAAGTTCCCAAGGTACAAGGGGCTCTCTACCTACATCCAAGGTCAAAGTCCCCCAGCTCCCAGCCAGCCCTGCCAGAGGAGCCATTCCTAGGATTGCTCCCAGATCCTCAGCATTATGATGAGGAAACAAAGAAGGACATCAGGAACTTCCTGGGCAGGAAGAGGGAGCCACTTTGAGCCCAGAGGAGGGCATAGAAGTACCAGACTCACCTGCACATCTGGGCATGGCCTCTTAATCGGGGGGGACTGGCTGGGAGAGTCACCTGTGCCCAGTTCTGCCCGCCCCAGGTGCTTGACCACAATGCAGCATCTCACTGGGAAACCCCTAGAGGAAAGAAAAGCCTGAAGTGGTGGGCTAGTTAGCTCAAAAGAGAATTTGGCAAGACCCACCCACATCCATCCTAGGGTAGGAAGGACAAAGGGGACCTGGCACTGGGGAAATGCCCAGTCAACTCAGAGCAGTAGCCAGCAGACCAAACACACTTACTTCTCCCGACACTTCTCCAGGGCCTCGTCAGCCAGCTCCTTCAGGTTCACAAGCTTTTCCCCCCTGTAGAAGGCATCTTTGGGGAGCAACAGACATTCCAAGCCTTAGGAAGGCACCACACTCCTAGCCCTTTATCCCTAGTGAGCACAATGTCCACAGTCCTCCTGGGTAGGCCTCTTGTCTCTGGCTCTTCCAGCTGATTTGAGCTGACAGAGGGTAGGCTGAGGTGGAACCAGGAGACGAAGGGTAGGCTGCCCCTACCCTTTATGCCGAGCAGTCCCAAATACCAACTAGCTGACTGAAGACCAAGACTTTGGGTGGGGGTTTTGGAGAAGGGGTGAGAGAAGTAGTCACCTGTAGTGATGAGAAGGCTGCAGCTGGAATCCAGGATCCGTTCACAAAGAGACTCTGAAGAGAAGCCCGCAAACTAGGGAAGGGAAGAAAGACTGAAGGAGAGGGCGACCCAGGGATCGAGTGAACAAGGAAAGGAGTCACTTATAAAACCTTCAGGGTCTCTAAGCCAAGGTCATAGAAGAAACTGGATAACTGATAAGGAACCTATGACATTCTAAACTCCTTAGTCTGGTTCTTAAGACCCTCCATCATCCAGGCCCAACCTACATCTCCTGAGCCCTATCCCCCACCAGGCCCCTTTTTCCAGCCCAAATTCCTACCACAATGGAGTGCAGAGCCCCAAGGCGGGCACACGCCAGCATGGCCACCACGAGCTCCGGTATCATGGGCATGTAGATGGCCACTCGGTCACCCTTGCAAATGCCTGCAGGTGAAGGACACAGACCAGGGACCATGGTGGACCCCACCTGCTGCTACGTGCTCCCTCTCATCCAGTTACCCACTGCCACACCCCCGCCCCCACAGCTCACCTTTTCGGTTCCTCTGTTACCAGATTCCTTCTATTCCTTGTCTACTTCCCCCAAGTCCTCAGATACCCCAAGGTTGGGCTTTTCAGTCCTTTCCCCATATCCCCACACTCACCCTGTTTTCGGAGAACATTGCTGAAATGACACACTTGAACCAGAAGCTCACGGTATGTGATCTGGGTGGTCTCCTCTGGCTCATTGCCCTCCCTGAGATACATCAGAAAGAGCCAGTCATTAGGGAGTATGACCTCTTCCCAAACAAAAAAATAGGAACAGTCATAAAATCCATTCAGTAACACCAAGGCCTGGGAATGTCCTGTGAGGGTGAGCCATCTGCCACCACACCTTGAGCTGACTGGTCAGATACATGGGCTTTACAAGGTATACTTTATTTACAAGCTGTGTGTCACAGGAAAATGCACTGCCATCTCTGAACCTCATTTAATTTGATAAAATGGGATGATGGTTTTCTCTCTTCCATCCTAGGCATGTATTAAGGAGAAGTTATATCATGGATGTGATTCTTCCTGAAAGTGATGTCAACACTGCACTGGTGTTACTCAAGTGGGGTCTCCAGATCACTTGTACCCAAGTCACCTAGGGAACTTGTTAAAATGCAGATTCCTGAGCCCAGACTTAGAATCACAATCACAACGTCCAAGAATCTGCTTCTTTACTACAAGCTGGTATAAATAATCAGTAGGTTATATATAAAATAAATAACTAATAAGGACCTGCTGTATAGCACAGGGAACTCTACTCAGTACTCTAATGGCTTACATGGGAAAAGAATCTAAAAAAGAGTGGCTATATGTATATGTATAACAGATTCACTTTGCTGTACACCTGAAACTAACACAACATTGTAAATCAACTATACTCCAATAAGAATTTTTTTAAAAAGAATCAGTAGGTAATTCTGATGCACATTTAAAGTTAAGACTCACTGCCCTCTATCAGCTGATTTCTACCTCCTCAGCCTTGCCTCCTACTCTTGTCTAGGCTTCAGCCTGGTTTCTTTCAGTCATTCTTTCATTTATTCATTTGCTTATTCAACTCCTATGTGCTATACATATGTATAGAAGAAGGCACTGATGAACAAGATAAGCAAGATTCCTGACAACATGGAGCTTATATTCCAATGATAGTGCAGGTAATATACAAGTAAAAAATATAACCAATATAATTTCAGATTATGATAAGCATTATGAAGGATATAAAGAATGACATAATAATGACTGAGAAATAATTTTCAAAAAGACATCTTAAGGAACTTTCAGACTGTATGCAAAGATTTAACTCTAAGAATATTCCCCTCAGTATTATTTTTCAATTTTATGATTTTAAAATAAGTAATACATACAAATGGTACTGCATAAAAAGATACGTAATGAGAAGTGTCCCTCCCACCCCTACCCTCCAATCACCCTGCCTCCTGGCAACCATTGTAACTACTATGTTGTGTAACTTTCCAGAAATAGTCAGTATGCAGACAAGGCCACTCCTAATAAGATGAAGGGTATAGGGCAACTGAACTAGTGGGGAGTAACCAAGAAATCACTTTGGAAGAAGGCTACACCATTAGCATCTTTCATAAGGTCCTTAGGATATTGTTGAAGATGGAAATTTTAAAAATGAATTTTAAAAACTGACTTTTAATGCTGTTCAGAAGAGAAATAAGTACTTCACAGTCCCCAACCAAGCACGGAATGGGGAGGTGGGAAAGAGCTGCTTCAACGATAGGACAGGCCTATTAGACAAGCATATATACATGCATTTATGTTTATGTATTCTCTTTTTTTCTATACAAATGATGGCATACAATACACACTACTCTGTATCTTGTTTTTTATTAAATATAATACACATCCAATAAACTGCACAAATCTTAAGTACAGAGCTTGATCATCTCACTTTCTTTTGAAATTTAACAATATATCTTGACATTATTTTCCATTAAGACTTACAGTGCTATTTCATTTTCTTTGTCATCTTCATAATGTTCCACTGTTTGTGTATGCCATAATTTATATTTAACAAATAATTATTTCAGTGAATATCTTTTTTAATATGTCATTTACTCACTTGAAAATATACCTGTAGGATGAATTAGTAGAAGTGAAATTGTTGAGTCAAAGGATATGTACATTTTAAATATTCATAAATATTAGAGGATAGCTACTTTAAGTAAGATGGTCAGGGAAGGCCACTCTCTGGAGAGATGATATTTGAGCTAAGACACAAGTAATGAGAGGTAGGCAACTATGTAAGGTCTTGGGAAGAGTATCCTGGGCAAAGAGAACATCAAAATTTGGAAAGGCACTGAGGCCTATTCAAAGAACAGAAAGGAAGCCAGTATGGCTGGAGAATAGTGAGCAAGAAGGGGGGTAAGAATCAGAGGTAGGCAGCAGCCAGATCACATAGGGCCTTGTAAGCATGGTAAGAAGTCTGAATTTTATTCTAAGTAGGTTCCACCTGGCTTCCCTTATACACAAAGTCCCATGTCCACATTCTTAATCATGCCATTGCCCCTGCTCTGAATGCCTTCCCACCTCCTTCAGGCTCCAGCACCACGTAGCCCCCCATAAAGGTCATTTTGCTCCCTCTTCCTTACTACCCAGAGTACTTATGAAGGAGGTAACTGAAACTCAGAGAGACGTAGTAACTTGGTCCAGGTCACACAATAATAAGTGGCAGAGCCAAGAATAGATCCTCAGGTCTTCTGATTTCAAGTCAGGACTCTTTCTCCTCATGCTGTGAAGGAAAGCGACTAGCAGGGAAGCCAGGCCTTTGGAGATTTCACAGAAGATTATCAGCTTCTTTCCAGTTCCTGGCTAGATGAGTTAGTTACTATCCTCTCCTTGGCTTAGCCCTCCTAAGGCTGAGAGGGGACAAGAACAGAGAGCTATCTAAAGTGGGAAGGAACGGGGAGAGAGGAAGCTGGCAAATGGCCCTGAAGGCCAGATGCGAAAAAGCCATTTCCAAAACTGGCTCACTGACGAGTGGCACACCAGAACATCTCTAGTTACAGCTAAATGCCAACATATACAACACACCCATGCATACCAGCTGACCTGTATGCATTCACATACATAAAATCATATATACTAATATAAAAACACTGTAGAAATACAAGCTGCTCATTTGCACACATAGGCACAAATAGCATAAGCATATGGACCTAGGCAAGTGTATGTATGTACCACACATTTATGTACCCACGTATGTGTACAGCTTGCCCCACCAGAAACTCTATCACATTATTCTGTTTCATTTTCTTCATGGAACTTTCTATGATTTGAAATTATCTCATGTATTTTTTTTTTTTTTTTTTTTTTTTTGGTGGTACACGGGCCTCTCACTGCTGTGGCCTCTCCCGTTGTGGAGCACAGGCTCCGGACGCACAGGCCCAGCGGCCATGGCTCACGGACCCAGCCACTCTGCGGCATGTGAGATCTTCCCGGACCGGGGCACGAACCCGTGTCCCCTGCATCGGCAGGTGGATTCTCAACCACTGCGCCATCAGGGAAGCCCTATCTCATGTATTTTATTCACTTGTATATTATCTGCATCTCTTACTGGAATATAAACTCCATGAAAACAAAGACCTTGTCTGTTTTGTTCATTGCTACATCCTTAGCACTTAGAATAGAGCCTGATACATAGAAGGTGCCCAGGAATATATAAGCACAAACCTATACAAGAACAGCTTACTTGAGCCCACTTCCAGTTACACACACGGAGTGTACCTCCCTCTCCCTGGCTCTGGGCTTAAGTTATACATTATTGATATAGGCACCTTACTCCTTCCAGTGTCTTCTTTCTCTGACATACACACCCAGCTGGGGCCCCTGGCTGGTTGGGAGAGGGGAGGGGACAAAGTACTAGTCTCAGCCCTCTTGGATGTTAAGAGATTTTTGCTTTGTGACCACCTAGAGGCGTGGGATAGGAAGGGTGGGAGGGAGATGCAAGAGGGAGGGGATATGGGGATATATGTATACATATAGCTGATTCACTTTGTTATACAGCAGAAATTAACACAACACTGTAGAGCAATTATACTCCAATAAAGACGTTAAAAAAATAAAATAAAAAGAACATCCAATTTAGTCTCCTAACTCCAAAGAAATCCAAAGAGGCCATTTGCTGTGCTCAA
Organism: Kogia breviceps; assembly: GCF_026419965.1. Lineage (NCBI taxonomy): Eukaryota > Metazoa > Chordata > Mammalia > Artiodactyla > Physeteridae > Kogia > Kogia breviceps. Next base: position 23,860,211 of record NC_081323.1, read on the forward strand.
GGTCACATTGTACAATAGGTTGTGGCAGATCAGGGACTAGGACTCAGGGTCCGGGCCTCTTTCTTCTATACTGGGAGCTGCAAACTCAAAAATCAATAGGGTTCAGGGGCTTCCCTGGTGGTGCAGTAGTTAAGAATCCTCCTGCCAATGCAGGGGACACGAGTTTGATCCCTGGTCGGGGAAGATCCCACATGCTGCGGAGCAGCTAAGCCTGTGCACCACGACTACTGAGCCTGCACTCTAGAGCCTGCGAGCCACAACTACTGAAGCCTGTGCACCACAAATACTGAGCCCACCACCGCAACTACTGAAGCCCGTGTGCTGCAACTACTGAAGCTTGCATGCCTAGAGCCCATGCTCCGCAACAAGAGAAGCCACCGGATGAGAAGTCTGCGCACCCCAACGAAGAGTAGTCCCCTCTCGCCGCAGCTAGAGAAAGCCTGCGCGCAGCAATGAAGACCCAATGCAGCCAAAAACAAATAGATAGATTAATTTAATTAATTTTTAAAAAAGAAAGTGAAAAGACAACCCACAGAATGGGAAAAATATTTGGGAAGAAAAAAACACAAAATCTCTCCATTTGTGATAACATGGATGGACCTAGAGGGTATTATGCTAAATGAAGTAAGTTAAACAGAGAAAGACAAATACCACATGATTTCACTTATATGTGGACTCCAAAAACAAAATAAACAAACATAAGGAAACAGAAACAGATTCATACATACAGAGAACAAACTAAAGGTTGCCGGGGGGTGCTGGGCAGGGGGGAAGGATGGGTGAAACAGGCAAAGGACCGTAAGAGGTACAAACTTCCAGTTATAAAATAAAAAAGTCTTGGGGATGTAATGTACAGCACAGGGAATATAGTCAATAATACTATAACTTTTTATGGTGACAGATGGTAGCTAGACTTATTGTGGTGATCATTTTTGTAATGTATAAAACTATCGAATCACTATGTTATACACCTGAAACCAATATAATATTGTAAGTAAATTAAACTTCAATTTAAAAAAGGCTAGGTGAGGGCTTCCCTGGTGGCGCAGTGGTTGAGAGTCCGCCTGCCGATGTAGGGGACGCGGGTTCGTGCCTCTGTCCGGGAAGATCCCACGTGCCGCGGAGCAGCTGGGCCCGTGAGCCGTGGCAGCTGAGCCTGCGCGTCCAGAGCCTGTGCTCCACAACGGAAGAGGCCACAACAGCGAGAGGCCCGCGTACCGCAAAAAAAAAAAAAAAAAAAAAAAAAAGGCTAGGTGAAATATCAATATGTGTCAAGTGTAGAAAATGATATGTTTGGAATGTTTCATAATTTTAAAATTTGAATCATAAGTAAATAAAACCTTTTAATATATCTAAAAAAGAAAATAGCATATGTGCAATGACACTTAGTTTTGGGTGGACAATAGGGAGAGGTAGGGACTGGAAAACTGGAGAATACATGCTCTGGCAAGAAGAGGCATCTAGTACTTAAACTTAGTGTCTATTAACTTTGCCCTCTGGGAGTAAGGTCTCAATGTTGCCAATTATTTGTTTTTCAAAGAGGCCTGAAATCTGTTTCTAAATTTTTAAGTGTTGACAATTAATTTTTTTAAATTAATTTTTATTGGAGTATAGTTGCTTTACAATGTTGTGTTAGTTTCTTCGGTACAGCAAAGTGAATCAGTTATACGTATACATATATCCCCTCTTTTAGATTTCCTTCCCATTTAGGTCACCATAGAGCGCTTTGTAGAGTTCCCTGTGCTATACAGTAGGTCCTCGTTAGTTATCTATTTTATGACAATTAATTTTTAAAAGTTTTAAACACTGTGGTCAAACAAAACTGTTAATGAGAAATTTAGCTGATGGGCTACAGATTGGGAACTCTTGCTGTAGACCCAACTACTTCCCTCTCACCTGGAGGCCATATGGTATGGAACAACTCAAAGTATATAATCTTCTCATATTTTTCTTCCAGGAAAACTTCTGCAACTACCTTACCCTTATACTCTCCAAATTTTACTGTAATCCATTACTGATTCAAAATATATGTAGAATTAGACTACTTCCCTTCACATCTACTTCTACTATCATAGTCCAAAATCACCATTAGGTAAGTCAGATCATGTCATTCCTCTGCTCAAAATTCAAGTCCTCACACTGGCCTGCTAGTTCCTACACGATCTATTCCCTCATTACCTCTTTGTCCTCAAGTACTCCCATTCTCTCTTCCTCTCCCTCTCTCTCTGTTCCAGCCACACAGCCTCCACACTGTTTGGCAAAAACACCAAGCACACTTTGCCTCAGAGCTTTTGCCCTCTACTTGAGCATTCTTCCCCCAGATAGCCACATGACTTATTCCCTATTTTTGAGTTATTGCTCAATTGTTCGCTTCTTAGTGAGGTCATCCTTGACCACTCCATATAAAAGAGCACTTCTTGTCCACCCCGCAGCCCCAGGTGCTCCAAGGTAACATCTTCCACGAAGTCTTCCCTAGTTTCTCTTTTCCCCCACCTACCTCAAAGCTGAAAGTTCTTTTTTCCTTCTGAGTCCCTTTATCTCACTTTCCTTGTGATCTATTGGTTTACCTTGTATTGCATTTATTGGGGCCTTATCTTTCCCCTTATACCCTGGGTTCTTGAAGGGCAGGGATCATCTCTTCTTCGTTTCTGTCTCCTCTAAGCACAGTAGGCACAGTAAGTACTTAAGGTTCATGGTCAAATCATTGAAAAACTTATAATTGATTAACTACAGGGAAGACTAGGGCTCTCCTCTTAATATGAGAAGGATAGTCATTGGATTGGAGATTTTAGTTCCCTAGACTAGCAGAAAAGTAAGGCACAAGATAGGAGAAAAGAGCTGAGGAAAAAAATAGGTGGGGAAAACTGGGTTCTTCACAGAAGCATCAGAAGGCAGGATCTAACCTAGTGGGTTAGGTCTCCCAGAGGAGAAACATCCCAATGAGAGTAGTCAAACCTGTTATAAGAGGAAGACTGGACTGATCTGTTTAGCCTGGAGGTGAGAAGATACTGAGAGGCATGATAGTTAAGTCTCAAATATCTGTATCTCTGTTGCCTCCACCCTAGCAGAAGCCACCTTCATCTCTTGCCTGGATGACCACAATGGCCCCAAACTGGTCTTCTGCTTCACTCTTGTCCCCTTCCAATACATACATAAACCAAAATGACCTATTATAAACACAAAACAGACCACAGCACCTCCTGCTTAAAACCCTTTAGTGGCTTCCATTGCATGTAGAAGAAAATCCAAACTTTTACTATGCCTTGTATCTTTTCCAACTCATCCTATGTCATTGTCCCATTCTGCTTAATAGACTCCAAACACATTAGCCGTCTGACCGACAGAACATGCCATGTTCTTTTTCTATCTTTCTTGACTCTTCGAATGGTTTGCTCTACCTCATGTTTCAGATCTCAGTTTAACTGTCACTTCCTAGTGAGGCTTTCCATGACCACCTCAAGTAGCATTAGTCCTTCCTGTTATTCTTCATCACAAAACTGTTTATTTTTTTCATAGCATTTTTCTCAAGCTGTAATTATTTTATTATTTACTTATTTACTTTTTTTTTTTTTGCTAATTGTCTGTCTCCCCTACTAGACTGTAAGCTTCCTGAAGGCAGAGACCATGTTCATCTTGTTCACTGCTGAAGCCCCCATACCTTGCAAGGAACCCTGTATATAGTAGATGCTCAATAAATACTTGCTGAATGAATGAATGAACCTGAAGGATAATTATGGGAAAGAAGCAGACTAGCATTTTGTAATTATAAATGGAAGAGCTAGGTCAATTGGGAGAGTTCAATATAAGGAAAGCTTTTCTAAATGTCAGAGCTGTCCAGAAGCATAGGAGTGTGCAGGTTGGACCAGGGAAACCCTGACATCTACTTGATCATTCTTGACAGAGTGGGGTCCTTGGAATTTTCATTTTATAAGCAACCATGTGATTCATGTTCAGTGAAGTTTGAGATGACCTTTAAGGCCCTTCCAACTTTGAGATTCTTTGATTCTGTAAAATTAAGAAATAATGTGTTCTACGATCCATAAAGCACTGCACAAATGTGAAGCACTTAGATATAAGTATACCCTCAAGTCACTTTCCCTTTCACCAAGGGAGCAGGGAGTGGGAGCAACATAACTTGACCAATTAGCAGCTTAATGTTCCCTCTGGGTACTCCTGGTTGAACAGGGAAAAAGGCTGGAGGAGGAGGTGGGAGGAGGCAAATACCAAAGACTGAATCATAAATCACTTAGAATGCCAGAGGAGGATAGGGCTTTTGATGGTCACCACCCTTATTTACAGATGAGAAACCTAATGCACAGATGGGAAGTGATGGCCTCGAGGTTACTTAGCACATTAGTAGCAGCATTATTCTAAAGTAGAGCTATCCAATATGGTAGCCACAAGCCACATATAGCTATTGAACACTTGAAATGTGGTGGAGGAACTGAATTTTAATTTAATTTAATTTAATCTATTTTAAATAATAACAGTCACCCGTAGCTAGCTCTAGAGTCTTTATGTCTCTAGTTCAGGGCATTCTCCTGCTAAATGACATGGCCTCCAAAAGGGCAATGTTGTTTCCAAAACCAGAATTAGCACAAAGAGGAAAATCAAAGTGTAGGAGTCCTGAGAACTGTGGGGTTAAAGTCCACCAAATGTGGATTTTAGTATAGCTATGATCACCCAAGAGAATTGAAAACATATATCCATACAAAAACTTGTACACAAAGTTCGTAGCAGCATTATTCATTATATCAAAAAGTGAAAACAATCCAAATATACATCAACTGAAGAATGGATAAATAAAATATGGTATGTCCATACAATGGAGTATTATTCTGCATAAAAAATAATGAAGTACTGATACATGCTACAACATGGGTGAACCTTGACAAGATTATGCTAAGTAAAAGAAGCTAGACACAAAAGACCACATACTGTATGATTCTATTCATGTGAAATGTGCAGAAGAGCCAAAGCCATAGAGACAAAAAGTATGTTAGTGGTTGCCTGGGGCTGAGGCAAGGAAAGTTGAAAGAAAATGAAGAGTGATTGCTAATGAGTATGGGGTTTCTTTTTGGGGTGGTGAAAATGTTCTAAAATTGATTGTGATGATGGTTGCACAACTCTTTGAATATGCCAAAAATCACTGAATTGTACTTTAAATGGGTAAATTATATGCCATGAATTATATCTGAAAAATTTTAAAACTTACTGTGGTTTTGATTACAATTGCAAAAGGCACACAGATTAATCTGGGAAAAAAAGCAGACATCTATACATTATCTTCCTTTCCTGAAAGATTGTACCTTAGCACTATTCATTCATTCATTCATACTGTTCATTTATTCATACTGTCTCTTTCTATTTGCCTAATGACTTGGTACTTATTTGTTTTATTTTTAGCTTTATAGTCATATGTATACACCTGTTTCCCTCACTGGATTGTGAGTTCCTTAAAGGCAGGCAGCACATCCTTTTATCTGTTTCCTTCTCAGTGCCTAGCACAAAGTTTGACACACAGTGGGCACTTAATACATAATTGTGAAATGAATGGATAAAAACATGAACAAATAAATTCTGCTCACATGATCAGCCAGATCTAGGCTGATCAGAGTGAGAAAACATGGAAGGAAAGAGGGAATAGAGGATACAAATGAAGAAGACAGATGCTAAACAGGCAGTGGGAAACAGACACAGAGGGAAAATATTTAAAACTTATGGAATGGGATTTGGAAACATATCAAGAAGAGTTTCTTGAGCCCCTACAGTGGGCTCAGTTCTGGACTCTATGCCATAGAAGAGACTGGAAGAAGCCTTTGGATATGTGGTTCAGGCTGTGGGACACGTGCTTTGCAGTTTGAGCTATAATTACACCCTGTTCTCCTGCCAGCTATTTTCAGGCTTTGCTCCAGAGACCTTGTGCCTGTTCGCCCTGGCCATAGTGGCTTTGGTGACAGTTGGATTTCACACGTCTTCTCTGTTAAGAAGGCAGACCTGGGCCAGTATAGAAGGTAACCCTTTTCCCATTGCCTACATGCCTGCTTACAGGAGGGAAATCATACACATTCATTCCTACCATCCAGTTGTTCCTGGATGGAACAACTATGCTAGCCTTCCTCAAAACAAGTGAATGAGGGAAGCCCTCTTAGCTCCTTTATTATCACAGCATTTGGAATGCTGCCTTAAACAGGAATATGCCTGGGTTAGAAAAAGAAAGTGGGAAGAACAGCCAGGAACAACATACTACATGTACATCAAGTCTCTCAAGTATAACAGACACATGCAAAAATATTCACTTCAATGGTTCTTTGTTATTTAGGTAGATATTATAGTTTAACTCAGTAGTTATCAAGCTAGAGTACTCTATTCCTGTATGTACCTGAGCAGGAAAAGTTTTAAGAGAATAAGTGTCCAGAGACTCAACTTTCATATGTAATCTTTCCTAACATTGATCTAAGTTGGCTCTCCTTTCCCACTTTCGTTCTCCCACTTTATAAAAAAATGCCATCTCTCTCTCTTATCCCAAACCTTATTATGCCTATACAATGCTGAGGTTAAAAAAAAACTCTCCAGAGTGCCAAACAAAGGGACAGTTTGAAAATGCATAACTTCAGAGGGAGAGCCCCAAGAAAGCAAATCAGAGAGCTTTCATAAGAAATCAATATTGAAAGGAGTAACATCTTAATTGACAAACTCATGGCAAGTCTACTTGCCTTATTTCTCCTAGAATTATAATTCAGAAGTTAAATAGTTATCACAGGTCATATATTAGCTTAACTGTTTTAACTGAAAAAGAAGTTAGGCATTTTCTAACAAAGTAAATCTGATTTGGCTATGTTGACAGTGAGAACTGGCTGTTCAAATTAGGTAATATGATAAACATTTTCTATAAATTATATGAGCTAAATTTGCAGTTTCAAAATGTTGAAAAAGATATATAAAATAATACAAGTATACAATAAAAAACACATTGGAAATTAAATTCTTCGCAATTATTTAATATTACAATAAAATGTTTAAATGTGAATTGAAAACGTGTGAAGAGCAACATAATTTTTCAAAATTCTTTTAGGCATTAGATTACTAATCTAACTAATTATTTTTCAAAGACACCCTGCCACTGCCCACCACATCAGAAACATCTGAGGAGGTTTTAAAAATACAAGTCAGAAGTCTTACCCTCTGAAAATTCTGATTCAATAGGCTGGGTGGTGTCCAGGGATCTGGATTATTAACAAGATCCTCAGGTAATTATTTGGAGTCACCAGACCTAGATTATTGTTTACCCCTAATTCAATGTATGAACTTACACAAAATTTCCCCTCTTTTCTGAGCCTCTGTTTTCTTCTCTGTAAAGTATAAGATGGGAGGAAGGAGTCAAGAAGAGGGGGATAATCACTAATGTATCTTAGACTCCTTGATTATCATTTCTTCCTTTCAGAGGCAGGAGAATGGGTCTTAAAAGTCACTTTCAGAGAAATGAGATTTTACTTGGGAAAAAGAAAAAGAACAAACTTAGCTGAGGTAGATAACAAATAAATAAAAATAATGAAACCTGTATGCCTGCCTCACCGGTTTTTGTGTAGATCAAATAAGAATTCAGCTAATTCATTACATGAGTACAGTTCCCTCACCTGATCTTCACAGCTACTTTTGCAGTAGGTAGAACATGTATTATTATCCCTGTTTTAAAGATACAAGAAATCCAGAGGACATGGATTGCCAAGGCCACACAAGGAGAATTCAGGAAAAATCTGTAACTAGGTTCCAGGTTTCTAACTTCCAGACTAGTGTTTGTTCCACTAAACCAATTTGGATTATACCTAAATGAACATGGAGAAGCCTCTCTCCTAAGAATCTCCAGGAGTATTGTGAAGAAGTAGAGAAGACTCCCATCCACTTTGAGCTTTAGCCTATGGTCAAGATCATACCCACCAAGATCTCTTCAGTATTCTGAAGATTTTGAAAGATCCAAAACCTCAGGCAAAGAAGCCCACATATGTCTATATTCAGAGTCCTTGGCAATCAATGCTCAAGTGTCACAGGAGCACTTGTACACCCATTTGCTCCTAGAGACATGTCCCCACTCCCCCTGGAAAAAAGGAAAAACACATTATCCCCAACATTTACTTCCTAAATAAAATTCTGGCTCACAAGTAAAAATCTTGCCCCCATCGGGTTTTGAGCTCCGTGAGGACAAGGACCAGATTTCTCATGCTTATTGCACATTCTTTGTACTTTGTACAGTGCCTGATGCATTTCTATAAATATCCACAAAATTAATATTTTTCAAACCTGCTGTTAGAAGCTAGTGGATTGTCCATGGAGCATGACTATCCATAAATTGAACCCTTACCTGACCATAAGTTGCATTTACCTGGCATATATGAAAATTAACTCAAAATGGATCAAGGACCTAAATGTAACACCTAAACAATAATAGTCAAAGGAAAAAAGAATCTAACAACAACAACAACTCTGCTGCTAGAAGCTAATGGATTGTTTGTGGAGCATAGCTGTCCATACAAAAAAATTAGGTTTCTGTCAGTTTGGATGTCATATAAGACAAAACAGAAACAGACTCACACATGGAGAGAACAAACTAATGTTACCTTGCAGGGAAAGGGGTGGGTGAGGAGAGGAGCAAAATATGTGAAGGGGATTAAGAGGTACAAACTACTAGATGTAAAATAAATAAGCTATAAGGATGTAATGTTCAGCACAGGGAATACAGTCAATATTTTAATAACTTTATTTGGAGGATAATCCATAAAAATATCAAACTACAATATTGTAGTTTGAACACTTGAAACTAATATAATAAGTCAACTATACCTCAATAATAAAAATAATAAGAAAAAATATAAGACAGTAATCCTCAAGAGTAGCTGAAACTAAAGTTCAACAAGAGGCCTGTCTGACTGCTCATTTGGATAGATTTCCATGTATTAAAACATGGTCAAAAAAGAAACAAACACTGGTTTCAAAAATGAGCCTCTCATCAAAAATCAGAGGACTTCCCTGGTGGCGCAGTGGTTAAAAATCCGCCTGCCAATGCAGGGGAAATGGGTTCAAGCCCTGGCCCAGGAAGATCCCACATGCCGCGGAGCAACTAAGCTCGTGTGCCACAACTGCTGAAGCCCGTGTGCCTAGAGCCCGGGCTCCGCAACAAAGAGAAGCCACCGCAATAAGAAGCCCGCGCACTGCAACAAAGAGAAGCCCCTGCTCCGCAACGAAGAGAAGACCCCACTCACTGCAACTAGAGAAAGCCCGCACGCAGCAACGAAGACCCAACAGTCAAAAATAAATAAATTAATTAATGTTTTTAAGTTATATTAAAAATTTATTTTTAAAAAAAGATTGAAAAGATAGAATGTCAAGGCCATGAAAATCAAGAAAAGACTAAGGGACTATTCTAGATTGAAGAAGACTAAAAAGACATGACAGCTACACATCATGTGTAATTGTGAATTGGATCCTTCTGCCATTAAGGACATTAACAACTGCCAAAACTTCAGTGGAGTCTGAGGATTAGATAGTAGTGGTGTATTAGTGTTGATTTCCTGATTTTGATAGTTGTATTATTGTTATATAGGAGAAAGTCCTTGTTGGAAATACACACTATTCAGGGTCTGCATCTTACTCTCAAATGGTTCAAGAAAAAAGTTATTTGTATTGTACTTGCAACTTGCCTTTTTTTTCTTTAAGTGTTGATCCTGTTTTATTATCTGACTAGAAAATTAGACAATCCACCAGTCGGAGGGAATGGAGGAACTTAAACTTGCTCATCATTGCCAGCTCCAGCCCCACCCTGGCCCTTCTTGGCATTTCTTCCTCTTTGTGAGGCCTCCCGGTAAGGTGAGAAGAGGGAAAAGACAGAAGTCCTTCTGGGAGTCCTGGCAGACAATGAAGGACTCATGTTCACTACCTGCTTACAAACCCTGATATGGTGTTGGCAGATCAGCACTCAGGCATGGTGGATACAGTTGGCCAAGGCAAGCTTGAAGACCTCTCTAAAAAATCCTTGATTTTCAGACCCAGGTAATCCAGCTTTACCTTGCCCTCGTACAGCACCTGGATGCAGGTGAGTCACTGCAGCAGGGTGTTGCTTTCAAATAGAGGCGTTCAGCAGCGCCTCTTGGCCATAGTAAAGTTGACCCTCCAGACCTCACGTTTGTTCAGAGCCCATATTTGCTGATTAGCTTCAGCTCTTGGTTGAAGTGGGATTAGAAGGTCTCAGGGGGGTCACACACGTTTTGCTACAGATGCAGCACCAGGCCACTGGCATGTCAGCTCCACTCTCCTGTCTCTACCTAAGCACAGGCCCCAGTAACTGAGGAAGAGCTGTAATTGTAACTTTTCTATAAATTTAAGAATGTTTCAAAACTTTAAAGATTCATAATATAGACTAGAGAGGGCTCATAAATATAGGGCCGCAAATGCTTAGTTTAAATTTCATTCTGTAGGTAAGGAAAAGTCAGAGGTTCCTAGACTAAAGGCTCTTCCTCCATCTCAAAACTTTTTACCTACTGAACTCCCAAGCCACAGAGGACTGGAAATGGATGATCTTTGCCAGAGTGGCCACCCAATGATCAGTGCCTACTGCTTGCCAAATTATTAAAGTAAAGGAATGAGAGGCTAGTCCTTACTCTCATAAACTTAAAATCTTTAATTGGAGAGATCTAAACCACCCACCACATCAGGCCAATATTGGGAAACAGCAATCAAGGAGAACAAGAAAATGCAGGAGTAGGAAATCACCAAAGGAATGCAAAAGAAATAACTTAAGTGTGGTCAATCGTGAAACACTTCCTGGAAATGGTGGATTTTGAGCCAAGTTTGAGAAAAGAAGTCAAGTTCGTCAGAGGAAAGAAGGACATTATTTGTAAAGTATAGAAAAGTCATATGTGGCTGCCAGTCTTGGCCTCTCACTGTTGTGGCCTCTCTGGTTGCGGAGCACAGGCTCCGGATGCACGAGCTCAGTGGCCGTGGCTCACGGGCTTAGCCACTCCACGGCATGTGGGAATCTTCTCGGACCAGGGCATGAACCCGTGTCCCCTGCATTGGCAAGCGGACTCTCAACCACTGCGCCACCAGGGAAGCCCATTGCCAGTCTTGAATCCTTCTGCCTAACAGTGCCCTTAGACATGTGTAATATGTATGAGTATTAGCACCATCTCATAGTAATGCATCTTTTCAGTGTGTTTTCTTGTGTTTCATCTCAGCTAATCCTTGTAGCAATTTTTTGAGATTGGCAAGACAAGATTTGCTATCCCCATTTGAAAGGTCAGAAAACTGAGGCTCAGAAGGGTGTCATCACTTGCCGAAGGTCATAAAACAATGGTTGGGACCTCTGCCTGCAGATCCTCAGGTAGGCTTTCTGGGTGTTTGTTTTTTTTAATATATACATGATCAAGAGTGATCTTTTCAAAATGTAACTCTGATATGTCATATCTCTACTTGAAATTCTTCATTGGCTACCTAGCACTTGTCACAATTGCAATTTTATATCTCTGTGTATGAAACACAAATTTCTGATCCTCCTCCAAAGCTTCTCCTCCCAGTTTCTTCTCCAACTCAGCTAATGGAAATTACATTTTTCCAGTGCTCAGACCAAAAAACCTTTGTTTCTTGACTCCATTCTCTTATACCCCACATCAAGTTCATCAGCAAATCCTATTGGCTCTGCCTTCAAAATATTCCAAAATCTGGGGAATTCCCTGGTGGTCCAATGGTTAGGACTCCATGCTCTCACTTACAAGGGCCCGGGTTCAATCCCTGGTGTCTCAGGGAACTAAGATCCCACAAGTCACACAGTGCGGCCAAAAAAACAGAAATAAAAAATCTGACCACTTTTCACAGCTTCTACTGTTGTCTCCATTATTATATCTTATCTGAACTGTTGTCAGTGCCCCCTTACTGGTCCCCTTGCTATTGCCCTGTGCCAACCACCCACTATTCTCAAAGTAGTATGCAGACTATATATAGTAGATATTCAGTTTTAAAAAGTTGTTTCATGAGTGAACACATCTCAGCTAAGGAAAGGATGTTATTGCTGAGGTTTGCCATTTAATGTGTTTAGCCTTATAAATTATCATTATAAATTGTAGTCAACATTTCTAAAGCCAGCCCTAAACCATCTAAGTAAACTACTGGCTAGATAAGTGACAGATTATCAAAGAAGCTAAGTCTGTGAAGTAGAAGCATAGTGTCTATAACAAAGAATGTAAGTGTTCTTCTGTCCAGAACAAGTTACAACTATTTGATCTGGCGAAGTCACTTCCACTCTCTGAGCCTTCAGTTCCTCATCTGCCAAGTGTTCTTGTGAACTATACCTAGGTTCAAAAAAACAAGGGAACAATTATACACATACAACACAGAGGAGACATAGTTTATTATTAGAATAATTAGAAAAGTCTTAGGTATTATGGGAGACTGTAAATTGAGTGGTAGAATGTAGCTGTCAATGGGGCTAATGTAAGGTCAGAGCAAAGAATGGTGATAATTCCCTGTCCAGGGCATACCATAGGTAGAGTACTTAATAAATGATATTGGCCAACTAGAGTATGTATACAGGAGACCAACATGCATGAAGGAGTTGTTCAAGAACTGTATCATACAAGTAACCTGGGAATGTGGACTCAGGACTACCTCATCCATAAAACAAGAGCACTGACTATGTCAGGGGTTTTCAAACTGAGTTCTGCAAATCCCTAGAGGTTCCACACATATATCTCACAGGGACCACAGTGACAAAGTAAAGAAGCCAACAGAATATAGCTCTGGTCCTCCAATCTGTGCTTCAACCAGATCAGCTCTGCTTTTTTCCTGTTTTAGGAATGAGGCTTTGGCATAATGATAAGAATAGCTAACATACTGTTTGCCAAGCATTAAGCCCTTTACACAGATTATTCCAATTATTCCTCACACCAATCTAGGAACCGTTATTTTATTTTTTATTGTTTTTGGCTGTGTTGGGTCTTTGTTGCTGCGTGCAGGCTTTCTCTAGTTGCGGCGAGAGGGGACTACTCTTCGTTGGGGTGCGTGGACTTCTCATCCGGTGGCTTCTCTTGTTGCGGAGCATGGGCTCTAGGCATGTAAGCTTCAGTAGTTGCAGCACACGGGCTTCAGTAGTTGCGGTGGTGGGCTCAGTATTTGTGGTGCACAGGCTTCAGTAGTTGTGGCTCGCAGGCTCTAGAGTGCAGGCTCAGTAGTCGTGGTGCACAGGCTTAGCTGCTCCGCAGCATGTGGGATCTTCCCCGACCAGGGATCAAACTCGTGTCCCCTGCATTGGCAGGCAGATTCTTAACCATTGCCCCACCAGGGAAGTCCCTAGGAACTATTATTGTTCCCATTTTACACATGGGAAAACTTAGGTTTAAAAAGGTGAGGCAATTTGCTCAATTTGTGGGAGTAGTTACTGAAACCCAAGCATAGTCCAGATCCTGTCAATCACTATACATATAATATTATATTTGAATAAAAGGATTCTAATGCTTTTAGAAAATTGAAAATTACTGAACTAGATGATCTTCAAGGCATCTTCTAGATTTAGATATCTATAATTCTACATTCAGCCTGGCAAAGGGATACTGCCCTCAAATACCTGAAGGGATGTATTGTGGAGAAAAGAATGGAATTATTCTATGTGGCCCCAGAGCACAGAACTAAGACCAAGGGAAGAGGATAGAATGGGGATAAAGTTATACGGAGGTAATATATCTAAGAACTTTGTAACAGAGCTGCCTAACAATGGGATAGGTATTGTGTGAATTCTGTGGTCTTGGTAGTGTTCCAGAATCAGAATGATCACTTATGAGAATTGTTGGGGATGGAGATACTGGAGCTACAACTCCTGCTTTGTACAGGAAGTGTACCTCAAAGGTCTGGGAGTGAGAGTCTCAAATTCTCACAGAGGTTCGAGGTATCAGACGCTAGGGATCATTACCAGTGACCAAACTCTCCCATACCAAATCCAGGAAAAGGGAAAAGGCCCACCTTCAGCTCCAAGCCTTCTGTATTTACTGTTGTAAATGTGAGGCTTCCCTAAGGCAAGAACCCATGCTCCCACCAAACTACCTGCTCTCTTCAAAGGACAAAAGGCCAGTACTGGGTTCCTCCCCTTCCCCCACCCTCTCCTAGCTGCCTTGCCACTGACTGCAGTTCCCTACATTTGTGATAGAAATTCTGAAGGTCAGTGACAGAAGTAACTTTAACAAGTATCCTGTTCACCCCAGACAGTTTACCAGTGAGATAACAGCTCAGAAAAAGGTCATTATCTAAAGCCATTCTCATTAAATATTTACTTAATACACCGGTATAAGAAGTCAGCCCAGACACAAACTCAGGTAGCTGACATGGCTCAGGACACTGAGTCAGGCCTCAAGACAGTCTCCATTTATTACACACTTATTATTACATGTTAGTACATATATTAATGTATAACATATACTATTATTATTATAATACATTTATTATTCATATCCCACCTACTTCCAAAAAGTGACTAGTGACTTGGACAGCACAGCCTACTTGTTTCATTTTTATCACTTTAGGGAGTGGCTCTTTAAGGCATCAAGAGTCTGAAACTCAGGAGAAGTGACAGAAGAATATTAGACATCCACCTTTAACATGAAATCCTCCAGTCCTCCTCCACAATCTGCCCGCCTGATTCAAGTGGAGAAAGACTGTTCCCAGCAATAGTTATTTCTCCACATATCTCCCATTAGTTTAAAGTGTTTATGCTAAAGTGTTCATATTACCAGACAAGGGGATCAGATTCTCTTCCTCAGCTTCTTCATCCCTTCTAAAATCCTCCTCTTCTTTCATCATCTCAACAGAAGCCCAGCCTGCCTACTGAGTCACCATAGAGTCACTACAGGTTGCAACAGAACTTCTAAAAATGACTTCCTCTTCAGAAATAATCATAGAATCCTGAAACATCAGTGTCAGAAGGGACCTTGCAGAGTATCAGTAGTTCATCTCCCACCACTCCCACAAAGGGAAGGCCCAGAGAGGGGAAGAGAATAATGGTCTGAATGGTCTGAGGCCATCTTCTTTCTCAAATGAGTGTTTTTCCTTAGCAAGTACAGTTGACCCTAGAACAACATAGGGGTTAATCTGCACATAACTTACCGTTGCCTCTCCATATCCTTGATTCCTCCATATCTGCTGATTTAACCAACCACAGACCATGCAGTACTGTAGTATTTACTGTTGAAAAATATCTGCGTATAAGTGGACCCATGCAGTTCAAACCCACATTGTTCAAGGGTCAAATGGTATATTTGAATAAGTAAATACACTATTGTGAAACCAGTGGAGATACAGATGGAGGACAAAAAAGTCCCTCCCTTCCCATAGTGATCACCTAGTTCACTGAACTAGTGATCAACTAGTGATCATCTAGTTCACTGAAATGAACTCCAGAACATGGACCTAGATAATTAACAGAGTCCTTGGACATGAATGCTAAGACAACACACTCTAGGGCTCTGGTTTTCCATGTCACCTTGACAATCTTCTTGTCAGACCATGGGCTTATCTCAGCTTCCCAACCATCCCCACCTCCTCAAATACACACACTCACACATACCCCACCAGGATCTGGAGAGTTCTAAATATCATATTTTGGAATTCATACTCAGGAACATACAGGGATCCTGAGAGCAAAGCTTCTGTCCTAAAGTCACCTGCTTCTCAGAAGTTTCTAAGGAAGGACTGAATAATAGTCAGAGCCTGTGGAGAGATAATTCAATGATTTCAGCTGAGGTCGAAGGGGGAGATGGTATAGAGATAATGATAGCCATAGGCAACCCAAAGCAAAAAGTAGAAGGAATGGACTATACCAAATATTTGGGGCTTTGGAGATTGGGTTCCTCTCCCGGAATAACCTAGAGACTGAGCAGCTCATATAAAGCACCAGAATAACAGCCATCAACCACTCTTTCCACCCACTCCCCATAATCTCCCACTGTTTATTTAATCCTCCAATCTCCCATTGCCAGCATCCCTTTAACTCCTTGAGCTACCTCTAATATCTCTCACTATCTCTCCCTGAATGACCTTTCTAATAACTTTGTTACCGATTTCCTTCTCACACGTATACACATAAACCCCCACTAACACTTCTACCTGCCATGTTAGGGAGAAGAAAGTGCAAGAGAGGTTAAAACCAAAGTCTTGAGGGCAAATTTAGCCTCTGGATCAGATGACTGTGTGCCTCTGAAAGAGGTAAAGTGTTATATAGACTAAGGGGACCCTTGATTCTTCTCTCTCACTTTCTCTGTCTGTGCCCCCACCATCTACACACTGAGTTACCTATGTTGGTTTCTTTCCTCTAAATTACTCGAACATTTCATTGTTCAATTCCATTCCCACCAGCAATATCCCAGTTCAGGATTCTCTACCTTGAATAACAAAACTCTCAGTTTGGGCTTCCCGGGTGGCGCAGTGGTCGAGAGTCCGCCTGCCGATGCAGGGGACACGGGTTCGTGCCCCGGTCCGGGAAGATCCCACGTGCCGCGGAGCGGCTAGGCCCATGAGCCACGGCCGCTGAGCCTGCACGTCCGGAGCCTGTGCTCCGCAATGGGAGAGGCCACAACAGCGAGAGGCCCACATTCCGCAAAAAAACCCCACAAAACACAAAACTCTCAGTTCTCTGACTTTCCACTCTCACTTCCATATGAATCCAGATTAATCTTCTTAAACCCAGCTGTGACTGCATCATTCCCCTGCATAAAATCTTTTCATAGGTCTCCAAAATTAGTCAAGATGTCCCTTTCCTGGACCTCATCCACTGCTGAAGATAACCTTGACTCCTCTCTCTCACTCCTCAAATCCAATCCAAGTCAGCAAATTCCATGGGCTCTTCACTCAAAATAGATCCAGATTTTGACCACTTTTAACCACCTTCAAGCTACTACTAAAGTCTAAATCACCATCGTTATTCAGCTGGATTTCTATAATAGCCTCATAATTGATCTCCATGCTTCTATTCTTGCCCTTCTACAGTCTATTCTCAACACAAAGACAGATTCTAAACATAAGTCAAATCATTTTCACTTCAGTGCTCAAGATTGTCCACTGGTTCCCCATTTCACTGTGAATAAAACCCAAACGTCTTTCAAGGTTCTATACAATCTAGTGTCCTGCTGACCTCATTCCCTACTACTCTGTTTTTCTAGCTAATACTGCTTCAGCTACACTAACTTCCTAGCTAGTATTCAAATGCCCCAGGTAGCAGAACACTCCCATTTCAGGGCCTTTACACTTGCTCTTCCATGTACCTGGAATATTTCCCTTTCCCAACCCAGCTATGGGCATAACACTCTCCATTTCCTTCATATCTCTGCTCAAATATCACCTTTATCAGAGAGTGCTTCCCTTATCAATCCCCATTCTTCATTGTCATTCCTTTTTCCTTAAACTGCTTTGTATTTTTCTATAGCACTTATCACTACCTGTCACATATTTATTGGTTGGTTTATTGTCTGTCTCCTTAAGCTGGAATATAACCTCCATGAGGGCAGAGAGTTTGTCTGTTTGTTCAGAATACTTCCTGGAACATAGTAAGTTCTTAATAAGTATTGAATGAATAAATTGTTCCCTACATAAACCCTTTACTCTAGACAGACTTGGTCATCTCACTGTCCCAATATAATAATAATGGCAGCTAATATTTGAGTGCTTTCAATGTGCCAGAAATTGGACGCATGGGTTTGTTATCCTTTTTAATCCTGTTCAGTTGACAACTCCATGAGATAAAAATTATTTTTATCCACATTTCACCATTGAGAAAACTGAGGCTCAAAGAGGTTAAGTAACTTGTGCAAAATCATAAAGCTAGTTAGTGGCAGAAACAGGACTCAAATTAGGTTAGTCTGACACCAAAACACATTCTCCTAATTTTATGTTATACTGCCTCCCTGCAATGCTTTCTCCCTTCTGTGAACTATTTGTAAAAGTGGCTCTTTGCAATTTGACCCATAAATGCTTTCAGGCTGTTTCACGTAGGCCTGTCTGGTCTTCCCCAATAGAATGTAAATCTATTTTACATTCATTAAAGGGTCTGGGCCATTTAAACCTGAGGACACCATTTATTTTACATTTTTAAGCAAATTAATTTAAAGTTAATTTAACTAATATGACTAATTTCTCTTTTCACTGGTCACAGCTAAATACTGCACAGCTAGAATAATGAAGTACTGTTGACCCCTGAACAACACGGGTTTGAAATGCATGAATACATTTATATGCAGACTTTTTTCAATTGTAAATACTACAGTACTATGTGATCCACTTTTGGCTGAATCTGCGAATGTGGAACCTCGGATACAGAGGCTATGGAGGGCCAGCTATAAATTACATGCAGCTTGGATTGTGCAAGGGTTGGCACCTCTAACCCTCGAGTTGTTCAAGGGTCCACTGTAGTATCATATGGTAAAAAGAGAAGTTGACTAGGAGTGAGGATATCTGGAGATTAGTCTCAGCTCTGTCTCCAAGCAGGTTTATCACCCTTAAGCAAATCACTTAGCTTCTCTGATCCTTAATCTACCCATCTGTAAAGAGAGCTGGCCTAGATGGACTCTAAAACAGTCACTTCAAATTCTAAAAATACTGTTCTTCCATGAGTATTTACAATATGTCAAGCCAAAAGTAAAAGGCCAAATTCTTCCTTAATATTGTTCTATTTTGGCTTATTGGAATACTTTCCTAAGAGCACTATTTCCTTTGCGGATTATTTCAGTTATGTATGTAAGATATGCCCTAAAACAAGAAGTGACCTACAAATGTGGTTTTCTAATGCCATTATAGCTATCTAAATGCTTAGGTTGAAAAGAAAGTCATACTATGGCTCCATAAGAAGTATATCAACTGGAGCAAATCACTGAAAAGATGTCACTTTAAAAGCATTAATAGAAATTAGAGTGGGAAGAAGGTGGGCTCCAAGACAAAGGACAAAGGAGAAAAACAACACTTCAGAGAATAAATTATATGATAGAGAGTTTGAAAAAAAATTGAGTATATGATAAAGGCAAATAGTGCAAGAAAAATGGCAGGCGACTTTTAACTTCTCTGAAAAGAAAATCTTTACATAAAAGGAAGTGCAACTGTGACAGATTATTCTAACATAAACATTGATTTTTAAATTAACTAAAAAACAGAAGTATAATTATATTGAGAAGATAAGAGAAGGAAGCTGGAGGAGTATACAAATACTGAATTCTCATCTATCATAAAAGGAAGTCAATACTTTCTAAAAAAAAAGATGAAGAAATAGCAGTGTAAGCATATTATTTTTAAAATATGGAGGTAAAAAAAGGGAAGTAACCAAGTATCTGGCATGTTTGCACTTTACTTTCTTTTAACAAATGTGATTTATTTGTAGCTTGAGAATTAAATAATAATGGCCAGTGTGGTACTTGTCTCCACTCTTCTTACCCTTGTACCATAACACCTAACATAGGGCTGTGTACCCAATATCTTTAAAAATTCTTATTGGTTACGTGACCAATGTAAAAATGGAGTGAAAATGTCTTGTTATAGAGGTACAGAATTTTGCACTGGAAGTAAATGTAGAGATTATATAATCGAGTGCTTCCCAAATTGGTGTTCCATGGAATACTGCTTCTTTTGATGTTAATAGCATGCTGTAAAATGTGTTTGGGGCTCAAATAAACTTTAGAATTCCCATGTCAAAATTAATCAGGTGTCTTAATGTAGGACTTCTTGGAGTCTTTACTATATTAATATACATTGGGAATCCCACAAAGGTAATTTATTATGTAGTGCTTCTCAGTCTCATTTGTTTCATGAATCAAGAAGCCCCTGCTAATGTCTAGTAGTTAGTGAATGGTTCCTAGACCATTCTTGGGAGAACACTGATCTAATCTACTCCTTTCATTTTACAAATGTGGAGACAGGCTCTGTTCAGGTATGGATGGTAGGGGAAACTAAAAAGAAGGGCCTCAGCATTCTGCAGCAATATCCAGTGATTGGATAACTCTGGCCTGTGTTTTTCAGTCTTTCATCTTGCACTTGAATTATTTCAAACCAGGCAACAAATTTAGACAAAAGCATCTCCTCTGCAAATCTTTAAAGGTTTTTTTGATCCCTAAGGAACCTAGGAGGTGGGCCCAAGTATCAGCTGGAGCTCAAGCATAAAGTCCCAGGGCAGGAGCTAAACAAAGTCTCAACAGGCATAATAGGCCATGACTTTCAGTGGCAAAGTGACCCCAAACTGAACAATGGTAATGTGATAACAGACCACTCACATCTGTACGTTGTTTCCCAATGAACAAATAAATGCTTTTACAATATCATATTTGATTCTCATAACAATCTAGTGATAAAGACAAGGGTAGAATTATTACCCCCACTTTATGAATGAGGAAACTGACTTTCAGAGAGTTAAATGCCTTGCCTAGGGTTACACAGCAAGTGAATGGCACAGTTGGAATAAGAATCTGAGTTTCCTATCTCTCAGGTTAGGGCTTTTCTCAATATATCACACAAGCTGGGCAAATTTTTACTGACCACCAATCTAATTCTTCCATGAAATATCAACGTGCTCCTATTGGCTTACTTAAAAAGAAACAGATCAATTCCCAAAGTGCTCATGGTTGGTGGCAGAAGCAACATTCCAATAACTAGAACTTCAAGATCCTATTTCAGGTTCAGTTTTGTAACACCTCCTCTAAGCTATGTTGCTAGGAGAAGGGGAGGGGTCTCAGTTTCAGCTGGGGAGGCAGTGTGGCCTAGTGTTAAAAGCAAGGAATCAGACAGACTTGGGTTTGAATCCTGGCTCTACCAGTTACTCATGCTATGACCTTATTCACTATGAAGGACAGATGTGTGCTTCATTTCTTCAGCTATAAAATGGAGCAAAGAATACCTACTTTGCAAAGCTAAGTTGGGAGGCTAGTATAAGAAATTAAAAGGATAGTACAGTGTCATGGTTAAGAGTATAAACTCTGGAATTGTGGTATCGGGGTTTGAATCTTAGCCCTGCTTCTTACTAGTTGTATGACTTCAGATAAGTCATTTATCTACATCTCAGAATTTCAGTTTTCACATATGTAAAATGAGGAAAATAATGTATTCTTAGTTGCTGTGAGCATCAAATACGATAATATTTGCTAAGCACTTGAGCACAGTGTCTGGCATATAGCTCAATCAAAGGTAATGATGGTAACAGTGGTAGTGGTAGTGAAAAATCCAATATCCATTTTTCTCCCAAAGCAAGAATGAGAAAGAAAGCTACTTAGTACTGTTTGCTTCCATTTACCCTCTCACCTTGTTCCTCTCCAAGTTGAGAACACTAGACTAGAAGTCAGGACACTTGGTTTTGAATGTCATTTCTGTCACATTCTAGTTATGTGATTTTAGGGAAGCCATTTAACTTACTTGAGGTATTTTTCCTCACCTGAGACATTAAGTTAAGATACTTTGCTTATTCTTCTGGGTTGTTGTAAGCATCAAATGAATTCATGGATTTTTAAGGTACTTTGTGAACTATAAAACACTATATAAATGTGAGGATGACTTTTGATCTGCCACAGGCTATAAAATAGATGTTTTTACCAGTAAAAAGCAACTTTATCGCCAAGTTTTTTCTCGTAGACAATTCGATCCAGTACATTGTAGCAGATGTTGGTAGTTGCTCCTTTCATCCACTCAATAAAGATTTTCCCTTTAGTCGCATCAAAGTTGTACTGGAGGAATGGACCAGGACATGGGGTCTTCCAGTAAAATTCCTTGGCAATGTCTCCCCAAAACTCTGCAACAGAAAAGGAAGCCCAGACATCACTTAGCTTCTCAGACATATTTATCCTCAGGTGGCTTACCAGTCTATGCACAGGACCAAGTCACAACTTCTCTGCCCTGTACTCTAGGACCTACCACCTGGGTCCCTCCTCTACCTACCTATCAAATCTTAACACCCACTACACTCCTAAACCACCTTCTATTCCCATGGGCTGAATCTTGACTCAAATGTCTTCCCTCCCTTCTCAAAATTGCCACTCCATTTTTCACCATCTATTTAAATTGTAGCCACAATGCCTAGCACATTGTAGTCAATCAGTAACTTTTTAAATGAACTAATTAGTGGAAGGAAGAAATCCTTTACCCATAGAGCTTTCCACGACATAGGAGGCTTAATTTGTTCATTCACTCTCAGCAATTATTTAATGAGCATCTCTTTCTCCTACTACTACTTGCCCAAGTGTTACTTGCTAAGTGCCAGTTGCTTTAAGCTCCTTAAACGCATTATCTTATTTAGTTCTTACTACAACCCTAGGAGGTAGGCCTTATTTTCATTCTTATTTTATTGATTTGAAAATGGAGGCTCAGAGAGGTTAAATAATTTGCCCAAGGTTATACATTTACTAAATCACCATTTGAACTGCCCTGAGGAAGACATTGTTGTTAAAATCTGAAAGATGAATAGGAGTTTTTCTCCACTCCCCCACCAAGAAAGACATTACTATGGGACAGAAAAGAACCAAGGGTATGTTAAGAGGAACTCCCTTAGGCCAAAGCACTGAGAATTACAGAAAGAATAGCAGGAATTGATGCATAAACTGGGCAGATAACACAATCCTTCTAAGCATAAGGAATTGGCTATTTACCCTAAGAGCAAAGGAAAGCCATCATAGGAGTTTAATCAGGAGGACATGATCAGATTTATAATCTTGAAATATTTTCCTGGCTACTTTGGAGAAAAGGTGCTCAACAAGTTAAACATACAACTGCAGAACACCTAGGATAATCTCAGTACTGGATCAGGAGCTAGAGGAGAGAGAGACACTTAGAACCATAACAATGGAAGGAACTTTAGAGGTTATCACCCCCTCATTTTACTGATAAGAAATCAAATTTATAGAGGTAAAGTGACTTGTTCAAGCTTAGATGATTTAGTTTATATAATCTGATTAAAGAGATAAGACTAACAAAATATTTTTGAATATACAAGACAGAATATAATTGAACGCTAAATCACATGGAATACAACTTGCAATGAATCAAAGAAATCCAAATTAAATCAACCCCAAGGTGCCATTATATGCCAATAAAACTAGCAAAGACTAAAAGAAAGATTAAAGTCAATGCCTGAGTGGCCCTAGAAAACAGATACTCTTATATATGATAACAGCATTATAAGAAATTAGCACAATTTACTGAACAGCAGGGCAATGCCTGACAAGAATCATAACATTTTTAATACCCTTTCATTTGGTAACTTAACTTTGGGGAACCCACTCTAAGAAAATAATACCAAAGGAAAAAAAGAGATTACTCAAGAGATGTTTATACTAACATTATTTATAATAGTGAAACTAGAAACAACCCTAAAGCCCAATAATGAAAAAACTGATAAAAACTAGCAATACTGGTAGTGATAACAACAGAATACTACATGGCCATTAAAAAGGGAACAAATGGGTCTAACTCTAAAGTCCATGTTGTTACAACTACACTGAGCATGTGTGTATACTCAAAAATATTTTAAAGTGATAATTAGTAGGCATAAACTATGTAAAACTATATATGAACCACATTTATGTTCACCAACAAGGAGTGAAGAAAACTGAGTTTTATGATCACTTAGGTTTTTTTGTTTTGCTTTGCTTTGTTTTGTTTTGTTTTTTGGCCACGCCACGCTGCATATGGGATCTTAGCTCCCCAACCAGGGATCAAACCCGTGGGCCCTGCAGTGGAAGCTCAGAGTCTTAAACACTGGACCTCCAGGGAAGTCCATGATCACTTAGTTTTTGTTTTTGTTTTTTTCTGGTGGAGCTGTTGAACTCTGGATGATGTTTCTTTGGCACATATTCTAAGTACTGAAGAAGTTTAGAAGAGGAAAAGATGAAAATCGTCTGGGATGATCAGGGAATGCTCTGTGGAATTGTTGGGGTTTGACTAGGTAGAGAGGAACAGAAGGGAATGGGCAAAGGCAAGGAGATGGGAAAGGGACTTTTGTGTATCCAGTATATCAACAAGAATGACCTGTTGTAGAATGAGGGGTATATGGTAGGGAGTGGCAGAAGATAAGAATAGAAAGATGGGCGGCTTCCCTGGTGGCTCAGTGGTTGAGAATCCGCCTGCCGATGCAGGGGACACGGGTTCGTGCCCCGGTCCGGGAGGATCCCACATGCCGCGCAGCGGCTGGGCCCATGAGCCATGGCCGCTGAGCCTGCGCGTCCGGAGCCTGTGCTCCGCAACGCGAGACGCCACAACAGTGAGAGGCCCGCGTACCGCAAAAAAAAAAAAAAAAAAAAAAAAAAGAATAGAAAGGTGGGGTGGGCTAGTTATCCAGAGACTCTGAAAGAAAGGCAGAATTTTAATTTGAAGCTGTAGGAAATAGGGAACTATTTCAAGTTTTTGAAATGACATACGAAAGCAGTGTTTCCATAATATCAGGCTAATAGTGTTTAGATAAATCTAAATCTACCAGAAATACTGGAAATGAGTGAGACTAGTGGAGAGAGAACCAATTAGGAGGCTGCTCCCTTGAATTAAAAGGGTCTACGGGAATGGAAGAAAAGGTAACTTGAGAGAGATTTTGAAAGAGTATTTGACAGAATTTGGTGAAAGGCAGCCTGTGGATCAGGGAAGAGGGACAGCATAGCTATTGGGAGCACAGGTTCTGCAATCAAAACTACCTTGGTTCAAATCACAGCTCCACCACTAAGTACCTGTGTGACCTTGTGCAATTAAGTTAACCTCTCTAAGCTTCAGTTTCCTTCTCCATAAAATGGGGATAATAGTCTCTACATCAAATCAAACAGAATTTGTGCTTAGTAAGCAGTAAGCAATCTATAAATAAATAAGATATACAGACAGATAGGATTTGGGATGGTGCCATTGACAGGGATTAGAAAATTAGGGAGGAAAGCAGGTTTGGAAGGGAAAATTGGTAAATCTGAGTCACAGTCATATTAAATATGGTATAACAACAGGGTGTATCAATAAAATGCTCTACAGACCTACGAAATTTGAGACTAAAGCAAAAGTGAGATCCTGGATACAGAGCTAAATATGTAGAAAAGGAGTTCTTGTAACAGTAATAGCTCACCCCTGGGGAGAAGATATTTGCAAATCATATATCCAATAAGGGGTTAGTATTCAAAATATATAAAGAACTCATACAACTCAACAACAAAAAAACAAACAACCCAATTAAAAAATGAGCATAGGTGCTGAATAGACATTTTTCCAAAGACATACAGATGGGCAACAGGCACATGAAAAAATGTTCAATATTACTAATTATTAGGGAAATGCAAATCAAAACCACAATGAGATATCACCTCCACCCATTTGAATGGCTATTATCAAAAAGGCAAGAAATAACACGTGTTGGAAAGGATATGGAGAGAAGAAACCCTCATATATTGTTGGTGGTAATGTATATTGGTGCAGCCACTTTGGAGTATGGCGATTCCTCAAAAAATTAAGCATAGAACTATTATACAATCCATTATTCCACTTCTGAGTATTTTTCTGAAGAAAACAGAAACACTATTTTGAAAAGATATATGTACTCCTATGTTCATTGTAGTAGTATTTACAATAAATAGCCAAGATATGAAAGCAACCTAAGCGTCTATTGATAGATGAATAATAAAGAAGATGTGATATATAGATATATATTTATTATAGGGATATATGAATATTACTCAACCATAAAAAGAATGAAATCTCACCATTTCAGACAGTTAGACAAAGACAAATACCATATGCTTTCCCTCATATGTGGTATATAAAAAACAAACAAACAAAAATAAATGAACAAACCAAACTACACAAAAACAAACACGTAGATACAGAGAACAGATTAGTGGTTACCAGAGGGGATGATTGGGGAGGGAAAAATGAGTAAAGAGGGTAACTAGATGGTGATGGATGGAAACTAAATTTTTGGTGGTGATCACACTGTAGTGTATACAGAAGTAGAAATATAGCACTGTACACAGGGAACTTAAATAATGTTACCTCAATTTAAAAAAAAAAGCTCACCCCTGGGAAACAGATGAACTCATGACAGGAGAAAATATAGAGAGGGAAGAGAAGTAAAAAGAGGTCTGAGGTAGGAGGGGAGGGACAAATTAGGAGTTTGGGATTAACGTATACACACTACTATATGTAAAATAGATAACCAATAAGGACCTACTGTGTAGCACAGGGAACTATACTCAATATTTTGTAATAACCTATAAGGGAAAGAGTCTGAAAAAGGATATACATAAATAACTGAATGACTTTGCTGTATACTTAAAACTAACACAACATTGTAAATTAACTATACTTCAATTAAAAAAAAAAAAAGAAAGAAAGAAAAGAAAAGAAACATGCTTGGGACATCTAACCTGAAAGTGAACTTAGATTAGGGGGTGAGACTATAGATTAGATCACCTCTCTGAAAGCCAACCAGGCAGTCTCCATTGGAAAAATGAAGATATGATATTATTATAGGACCAGTATATTAATTGGTCTTTATATTTTATTCCTAGAGAATCCCAACAAAAACATGGTGTTATCCCAAGAAATCAGAATCCTGAAGTGGTTGGTGGATACAGGTGTGTGATATAAGTGTGTTTTATGAAAGTTCCACGTGATTGTGTTTTTATTTAAAGATATTGGCTCATTTCCCTATTAAAGGAAGCCTACTGTGAATTCTTTTATAAAGAGTAGAAACTTTTGGCAAGGAAAGAATTACCAACCAGTTGACTCTTTTAAGTGTAATATTTGTCTAAGGTGTGGTATACATTAATGAGCAGAAAGGCACTCTATGTAGGCAAATTCAGTCAATAAATATCTATATGAACACCTTAAAAAAATAAAAGAGGTCTGAGGACTCAAACTTGGACACTGCATGCAGCAATCAAGCACTCTACACTTGATTCATTCTCATCTTGCATTACTCAATAACTGCTTCATCCACTTTGTTCTTACTGTTATCATACTAACCACTATTTAGTGAATGCTACTGTGCATCAGGCACTCTATAATGCACACTTCACTTATTACTCATTTTTGCCCTCAAACGAAACTGTGAGGCAGGTATTATTACCTCTGTCTTATAGATAAAGAAAAGGAATTTCAGACAGGTTTTAAAATCTGCCTAAGACCACACAGTAAATGTGTGGTAGAGCCAGGATCTAAATCTAGATTTTTCTGAGTTTGATTCGGTGGCTCATGCTTGTCCCACTGCCAACATCATGCTGCCTCCCACATCGGCTACAGTTGTGACCCCTAACCCAGCTTGAGGGCACAGGTGGGGAATTTTCCCCACACATTCTTAAAGACATGGAACTACCTATCAGAATTTCTGAGTTATTACAATCTCATCCCTAATTTTTTTTTAAAGACAACGTTTTAGTGACTTGTTCAGTCTTATATGGTCGTTTCCATTGGGATTTCTGAAATACTAAATATAGATCTGAGACTCCATTACTAATTTGGGGACCCCGGGATGGGACCCTACTGCCCCTCAGCAGTGGAGACTAACTCACAGGTTAAAGGTGTCAGGAGGCACTGGGTGGGCTGGTCTGAAAAGCGGCAAAGAAAATTCTCTTTGTGGTCCGCCTCTCCTCAAGGCGCTCTGCGCCCTTAAGAACCCGCCTTTTCACCTGAGGAACTGTTCTCTTCTTAGTACACTTTCACTCTCCTCGTAAAACCTGCATCTCCTCACGAAACCCCCAAGACGCCAAAGAACCCCCCACTTTCTAGGGAACCCTCATTTCTTACAGGACCCTCCTTCTCAGAGAACCCCCCCTCTTCTCCCGGAACCCCTTTTCCGTCTCCTTAAAAGTACCGCAATTCTTCCCTCACAAAACCTCTATCTTCTCACGGACCCCTCAGTTTCCCAAGGGAACCCCCAACTCCTCCCTCTCCTGTGAGCCCCCCCACTTCTCTCCTCCCTGACGTCTCTCAGGCCCGGCCTCACCTCTCGGCTCCTCCAAGGAGCGCCTGTGCAGCTCGCGGTAGCGCTGCAGCGATGGGACGTGCGCGGAACGGCTGACCTCGGGCGGCGGAGACCAACTCCGCGCCCGGCTCCGGGCTCCAGCCTCCTCCCGGACCCCGCTTCCACCGCCGCTCCGGCCCCGCTCCTCGGGAAGCCCCATCACCTCAAGTTCCAAACACCGTAGCAGCCTTGGCGGTCTCAGCGGGCGGCCAGGAGGGGGAAAACAGGCCGACCGAGGGGCGGGGCCTTCAGAGAAGGGGCGGGGCCTGACAGCAGAGGCGTGGCTTAGGCATGTGGCGGGGGGGGCGGCCCGGAGGGGCGGAGCCATGCCTGGTGGAGGCGGGACCAGGGCTAGCAAAGAAACCGATAGGGAAAAGTCGAGCATTGCTTGGGGGATGGGGCGGAGCTGACTTGCGGAAGGGGTGGAACCGCAGCGTGAAAGCAGAAGGGGAGGGGCCAGGCGTGACGGGAGAGAGGGTGGGCCCATGGAGTGACGGGGAGTGGCGAGGCTGGCTGTGACAGGAGAGGAGGCAGGACCATGGAGTGACCAGGGTGGGGTGGGGTCTTGGAGTTACCGATGTGGAGTTAGATTAGGGCAGGGCACGAGCGGGAAAGAGCTGGGCTAACGAGCAGAGTTGGGCCAGGCCCATCGTGTAGCCGCCCCGCGGTCTCATTGCGCAAGCCTGTCACCCCACCGAGTAGAAAAGCCAGGTGGAATAGGGCCCTTTCCGAGTGACACCCTTACGCTCTGGGAACTATCCCCTACCCTGAGTAAGCTCAGAGTTTCTTCCACCCCTGAGGATAGGTCTTTACTTTCCCTGCGTCCACGAATTTCCATCCAGACCTAAAATGCAAAGACTCATTAAGTGAAGACTAGGATGCACCTTCAGTCGTTGGTAATAAACCCATTTCATTGCATAAATGGTAAACTCAGGGAAAGGGAGGACCTTGTACAAGGTCACAGAAAAAACAACGATCATAACTTGGGCCAAACCTAGGTCTCCTGACTCCAGGTGTTTTTACCGCCTCATCAGGCTGACGCTAAGGCTTGTGAAATGACAAAGTCTATGCAAGTAGAAGGAATCACTCACACCCTTCTTTCCTTCCCAGTCTCTTACTTCACCAAGAGACCCCTCTCCTGCCACACCTGGGGTCAGACACCTCTGGCTTCCCTCTATCCCTTCCACTCCAGAAAGGAGAGACCAGCCAGGACCCTCCATCTCCCACCTGCACTTACCACCAAGAAGGGCCCACTCCTGCCCATCAGTTCACAGAGTGGCCGTCAAAGCAGGAAGGATCCTTAAGTATCTAACTCCAAGAGTGATTCTGAGGCCCGGAAGCAGGCAGCCCCCACTTCCTGAAGCCTACACAGGACCCCACCTGGCCCAGCCTCCCTTCCCACCTGCTCTCTTGTTCTTTGTCCAGCTAATCGCAAGTCCAGCACACCCTAAACTGGAAAAAAAAACAAACAAACCTCCCCATGGTCAGACCTTGATCCAGAGCCTACCCAACCCTGAGGAAAGGGTCTTAGGGCTCCCGGAAGGGATACAGACCTCATGGAATAGACATGGACCCCACTGAAAAGACGATACTTCATCGAGGAGGCATTAACTGCACAAAAGGGACACACACTTCACTGAAGGTACATGGACTCCATTAAGGGAACAGATCTTACTGGGGCATCTCAGATCTCACTGAAGGGCTGTGGACCCTGCTAATAAGACATGAATGGCATTGAAGGTCACTGACCTTACTGAGGGGACATGGGCTTCCTCCAAAGAGATACAAAAGATCTAGACTTTACTAAAGAGACATGGACCCCACTGAGAGGACTCAACCCCAGTGGGGTTGAAGGGCCTCTTACTACACTGAGGGAGTGCACACCACTGAGGGGGCACAGACCTTATTTAGTGGGTACAGACCCTACTCAGGGGATCAGACTTCACTGAAGCATAATAAGCCCTATGGACCTCACTGAGGAGATAGGAACCTCTCTTTGAAGGGAAAGCACATGCAATGGCACACAGTCCTAGTATAAATGGTCATCTTTCCATCCCACACACAAAGTTCTGGGCAGCCCTCTCCTCCCCTCTCTTCCCAGTCCTTCTTTCAGGCCCCAGAGCTGTTCCCAACACACTGCTGCCCTCTCCTGTCTACAGGTGGCACTGCAGATGCTGGGCCCATAATGGATTTACAAGCAGTTCATGTCATCTCTGAGCCTGGAGCCTGGGGTTGAGGAAGGAGGGTATGTGTGGCCGGGGGCTTGACCAGTCCCCTCCCTCTGCCTATGGACTGTGATATGAAAGTCTGGACAAGAGGCCTAATAATATAGGGAACCAACACCCCATCCCTGGAAATGGGGTAGTAGTGCAAACTATGGTGTACTTGGAATTCCTCAGTGGGAAGAGGATGGATCGGGTTGGACAAGATGAGAATCCACGAGGTTAAGAAAAAAATGTTAATAATGATTATGACATTTACTGTATTAAGTAGGTGTCAAGCCATATACTAAAAACTTTCCATGTGTTATTTTGTCCTCACAACCCAGAAGTGGATACTGTCATTCTCTCCATTTTACAAATGAAGAAACCCATACTCAAAGGGATTAAGTGTTCTGCCCAAGATCACACAGTTTGTGAACTGTAGCTGAGGGAATAGAACTCAGATACCTAGACTTTAGATCCATTCCCTACCCTTTTATCCTCCTCCAACCCAGCCAACTCCTACCATATCACCACCACCTTGATTTCTTTCTCGAAGTTTCCTTTCCAGAACCACATAAAATAAAAGCTCTTTAAATAATGGTAAATATGCAAGTTCCAGAGACCCCATTCCAGCCAATTAAATCATGATCGCTAGAGTGGAATCTAGGGATCCAATTTTTTTCTTTTTTAAATTTATTTATTTTTTTCCTGTGTTGGGTCTTCGTTTCTGTGCGAGGGCTTTCTCTAGTTGCGGCGAGCGGGGGCCACTCTTCATCGCGGTGCGCGGGCCTCTCACTGTCGCGGCCTCTCTTGTTGCAGAGCACAGGCTCCAGACGCTCAGGCTCAGTAGCTGTGGCTCACGGGCCTAGTTGCTTCGCGGCATGTGGGATCTTCCCAGATCAGGGCTCGAACCCGTGTCCCCTGCATTGGAAGGCAGAGTCTCAAGCACCGCACCACCAGGGAAGTCCAGGATCTGCTTTTAAGATCCTAAGACAAGCTCAAGTTTAGGCTCACTGCCCTATGCTGATAGGTCAGGGGTTCTAAAACGGGTTGTGATTGAAAGAGGAGTCGACGAAATGTGGGGGGTCCAGGGAAGGATCTGACGTCCGAGGAGAGATGTCCAAGGAAGGACCTCGAAATGAAGCAGGTTGCGCGTGAAGTAGGGGCTGGGGCTGGGGGTCGGGGGTGAAGGCGGAGTCTGAAGTCGAAAGAGGGGTCTGGGGTCAGAGGAAGAGTCTGAGATAGGAGGATAAGGATCTTGGAGTCCAAGGAGGAGTCTGAGGTTCGAGGAGTTTGGCAGTAGAGACAGTATCTGGGGTCGACAGGAGGTTTGCAGTCAGTGAAAGGGACTTCGAGCCGAGGAAGAAACCTGGAGTCTGAGGAGGATCCTAGCTCAACCTGGAAGGGGGAAGGGGTTTGGTCCTTGGGCTACGTAAGGTCCCCCGAGCCACTAAGGTCGTGTTTACCGCGTGCTCTTCCCTCCTGACCCCCGACTGCGAGACCCGGACCCGTCCTCCAGGCTCTGCATCCACACCCACACCCCAGACTGCGCTCTCAATGCAGGCTGACAACGCTAAGCAGGCGGGGCCGAGTCAAACCCCGACACCCTCCAGGGTCCGGGTTTGAGGCGCCCCCTCCCGGCGGTCCGGGAGCTCAGGCCCCGCCCTCCTCTCTCCTCCCCATCGCCCCCCCCCCGCCCCCAGCCCCAGCCCGGCCCCCGCCGCCCCACTTCCGGCAGGCGCTGCGCTGCTGGGGGCGCGGGCGAGGATGGCGGCAGAGAACGAGGCCAGTCAGGAGAGCGCCCTGGGCGCCTACTCGCCGGTGGACTACATGAGCATCACCAGCTTCCCGAGGCTGCCGGAGGACGAGCCGGCACCCGCGGCCCCTCTGAGGAGCCGCAAGGACGAGGACGCCTTCCTGGGAGACCCAGATACCGGTGAGGCCCGCTGGCACCGTCCCTGCCCCCTGGGACGTCCCCGGTCCTCCTCCATCTGCGCGAAGCATCACCTCCATCTCCATCTCCCTAATTCATTCCCTTCCTCCTGGACCTCTCCCTTCTTCTCCCTTGTCTCTGTTAATTATGTGGTGGGGCCGGGGATGCATATCTGCCTTGGAGGCTTAGGATGCAACAAGGGAGAACGATGCTAGGGACTGCAGTAGGAGGGTTTGGGGTTACCCCCTTGGGAAGAGCCAACTAATAAGGAAGGAATGTTGGCGGGGAGTTCCTAAGGAACAGCTGTGATCACCTAGAAGAGGATTTTCTCTAGTCACAGAGAACAGGATAGGAGAAACCAAGTCAGAGACTGCAGCAGGATGGATAGAAGCTAGGTCTTGAGAAGAACTTCCCCACAGCCAGGGATTGTGGGAAGGAGAGACCATGAGAAGAAGCTGAGAATCTCTTCGTGTCCAGGGAGGGGTAAAGAGAATATGGTTCCCATCCATCTGCGAGTAATGGGTACTGGGAGACAGGGGGATGGACTGCATGACCTCTCAAAGTCCTTGGGGACCAGAGCACCTTCACTGCCCTGTGGATACCTCACCCTTCCCAGAGCAGTGGATCAGGCCAGGATGTTAGTAAGGAAGCAGGCTCCAGAATTTGACTGTATTCTCTTCAGCCCTCTGCAGGAACTGCAAGGGGTGGGAGTGGGGAGGGAGGAGACAGGGCTTGGGGGACACCTGGGGCTGAGAGCTCTCTGAACATTTCTTCCCTAATTCTCTTCCTCCTGTCCATGTGGCTCAGCTCTCTGTCCTCCCCTCCATTCTTCATCCTCCATCCTCCATCCCCCATTCCCTCAACGTCACTTCCTGGCATTACAGCCTTCTTCTACTTCACTCTCTCTTCCTCTCAGTGCCTGCACTTGAGCCCTATCCCTCACCAGCCTGGCAGATCCTGCTTCTCTTGCCCAGCCCTCTCTGGCCTGGCCCTTCTGTGGCTACTCCTAGCCTGACAGCCTCAAATTCTTTCCCCCTCCACAATTCTCCAGTCACCTGGCCTTGACCAGCAGCCCCTGCCAAACTGACTATCTTGTACCCTTCCTGGAGGGGGTTTGAGGGGAGGGTGGGGAGGCTTATGGTCATCACATGTCAAAGCCGCAGATTAAAACTTCTTTTCTGAAGGGAGTAGCCCTGGAATCAGGAGGCAGCAAGGAGAGAAGTGGGAGGATGTGTCCTGGTGGATACCAGCCTGAAACCAGGTCCTTTATTCAGGAGCCAAGAATACCACTTCTGTGGTATTCAGGTCCCAACACTGCCCTGACTCACCGTGTGACAATGGGCACACCTACCCTGACCTAGGTCTGAGTTTCCTCTTCCAGCTCAACTGGGAATGCCTATCTCTCCCAATCTAGAAATTGGAAACCCCTGATATGTTTTATCCTCCTTTCCTATGAATGTCTTAGCATTTATCAAAACCTGTGATTATTTATTTGTGCAACCTTTGATTACTCCGTGTCTATAAGCCTTGTGAGGATGGGATCATGACTGTCTTATTCACCATCCTTTCTGCACCATCGAGCACAGTGCTAAGCTCTCAATAAAAACTGTTGAAGAAATAAATGAATGAAAGAGAAGATCTCAGGATGAAAGAATGGCAAGGGAGGGAGTTCTCAAACCTCAGGGAGTTCCTTGAGGAGTTAATACAGGCTCTGCCCTCAACTGTATAAAAATCCAGCAGGGACCCTGGTCATCTGAGTTTCTAGGAATCTGCACCTTATGCCAAGTTGTGCACTAAGGTTCCAAGGACCTTGCCATCCTACCTGTGTAGTCACTTCCATACCATGTCTCCCAGCACTACTTCCAAGCCCCAAGCCTCCTCTGGCCCAACTGGACCAGCCTGCTGGCTAACATGACCCCCTATGTCCTCAACCTGCTGGTGCCACCTGATGGCACTGCCCCATCCTCTTATGCAGGACTTTGGTTGTGCCCAGCTAGCCTCTAGCCTGCCATTCCACAGAACCAAGTGCCAGGCACCCCACAGCAGGCCCTGTGGAAAACAGAACTAGATGGTGACCACTCCAATATTGGAAAAAACTTTCTTTGCTCTTTTCTGAGCTCCAGGTCCATGTGTTCTTCTCTCTCCCAGATGTCTGCCTCTAGATGTCCTGAAAGTCCCTCACCTTCAACATGTTCCATGCTGTACTTATCCTCTCTTCCCCATACACCTGTTCTTCCCCCAATGTCATTCTCAATTAATGACACTGCCATCCATCCAGTCCCCAAGGTAGAAGCCCAAGAGCCACCCATGATTCTCTCCCTTCTGCTCACTTCTAAGTAGTGGTCAGATGCTCTCTGTCTTCCTCCTAAGTATCTTCCAAATTCCATCTCACCATCCCTGTCATCACCACTGTAGACTAAGCCACCATCCTCTTTTATCTCTATTACCCATAGGCTTCCAGCTATTCTTCCTGCTTCCTGACTCTCCCCGACCCCCTCCCAACCCAATCCATCCAGCATCCTGCATTTCTGATCATGTCATTCCCTGTTTCAAAAATCTTTAGTGATTCTCCCCTCAGGGGAGTAAGCAAGCCAGGGACCAAGTCAACTCTGTTCAGGGTTCATTTGTCATAAACCCAGCTAAAACTGAGCTACATCTAAAAAGTGAATTTTATTGGGTAGCATAACTGAAAAGTTCAGGATATAGGCTTTCAGGCATAGCTGCACTGAGGTACCCGAAAAAGATTTCGATTTTCTCCATCTTTTGCTTTGCCTTCATTTTTATGGGCCTCATCTTCAGAAAACCTCCCATCTTGTGGGAGCAAGATGCCCCCAGCAGGGCTTCCCTGGTGGTGCAGTGGTTGAGAGTCCGCCTGCCGATGCAGGGGACACGGGTTCGTGCCCCGGTCCGGGAAGATCCCACATGCCCCGGAGCGGCTGGGCCCGTGAGCCATAGCCGCTGGGCCTGCGCGTCCGGAGCATGTGCTCCGCAACGGGAGAGGCCACAGCAGTGAGAGGCCCGTGTACCGCAAAAAAACAAAGCAAACAAACAAACAAAACAAATCAAAAAAATGCCCCCAGCAGCAAGAGGTTTACATCTTACCACCTTAGCAACCTAGACAAGAAAGTCTTTCTCTTTCCCAATATTTTAGCAAAAAACAAAACAAAACAGAGTTTGAATATCATTGGTGCTGGTGCTGGTCACGTGAACCTGAACCAATCACTGTACAGAGGTGCCTGTTCTGATTGGCTAGGCCTAGGTCATATACTCACTCTGATCAGGAATGAGGTAATGAGGAAGGAGAGAGGGGATTTGGTGTTCTCTAAAAGAAAATTGAGTGGGGAATGGTTACTAAGCAGATAAAAATTAGATGCCTACTAAGCCAACTGCCTTCAGACAACTCCTGCTGTTGTCCCACAAATTCAGAATAGCCAAAATTAAACTCATCCTTTTTCTCCGAAATGACTTGTTTCTTCTGGTCCCAAACTAACCTTTTCCCAATGTCCTGCTGTTGTCCTTACACATCAGCAAAATCAATGGTATTGCTTCCCCACCACTTACACAGTTGGTACTCAGTAAATATTTTTATTGAATAAAGGGATAACAATATTCATTTATATTTATATTATATATTCATAATAAATTATTGGTAGAATAAGAACTCTTGAATATATCTAACTGATGGGGCCATAGCATCTTCACCTCCTGGCTCCTCATATCTGATTGGAGAAAACAGATTTAAGGACAAGTGCCTGGAAATATCAACTTGAATTAGTTTATCAACTCTAAATCAGTTTTATTTACAGACTCTGGTGCTGGTGCTGAAGTTTAGAAGCAAGCATGATCAACTGAGGGAGGCTTCCAGAAGACAAGTCTTTTTTTGTTTGTTTTTTAGGCTTTTTGTTTGTTTGTTTGCTTTGTTTTTTTGCGGTACACGGGCCTCGCACTGTTGTGGCCTCTCCCGTTGCGGAGCACAGGCTCCGGACGCGCAGGCTCAGAGGCCATGGCTCACGGGCCCAGCAGCTCCGCGGCAAGTGGGACCTTCCCGGACCGGGGCACGAATCCGTATCCCCTGCATCGGCAGGCGGACTCTCAACCACTGCACCACCAGGGAAGCCCAAGTCTCTTTTTTTAAACAGAAATTTCAAAACAAATTATATGTTCATGGTGAAAAAAAAGAACAGTGAGAAAAGTAAAAGTCCTCTTCTGCATTCTTATCTCCTGCAGTTTTTCCTATTTATTTACAAATATATGTATTGGTTTAAAAAAACAAAAGAAATATACGTAAGTAGTAAAAGTTTCAAACAAAAAATTCTCCCACTCCATCTCATTCCCATCTTCAGTATCTTCCCCCAAAAGTAACCACCATGAAGAATTTCTAAAAATTATCTATAT
Organism: Kogia breviceps; assembly: GCF_026419965.1. Classification (NCBI taxonomy): domain Eukaryota; kingdom Metazoa; phylum Chordata; class Mammalia; order Artiodactyla; family Physeteridae; genus Kogia; species Kogia breviceps. The sequence goes on from NC_081323.1 coordinate 23,896,719, forward strand.
ATGTATGTGATTTCTTATTTATACAAAAGAGGGGAGTATGGATTATGGAGGGCCTTGAACACCAGGTTAAGGAGCTTGGATTTTTATCATTTTGGCATTAATGAACTATGATAGTATTTTAAACAGGAAAATATAAGAGTCAATTCTTAATATTATCCCACAGACTTTTAAAGGGGTTATACTCCTAGGCCATAGTAGCAAGTGTTCAAAAATATTTTGAATGAATGAACTTTTAAAAACACATTGTGAGTACAGTCACATATTAAGGTCAAGGTATCAGGCTATTTCTTTACTATTCACAAACACCCAGGACCTTTAGACCACTGAGAGACCTGGGTTCAAGGCTAATATATCCCAGAGGATAAGAGGAGGGAAACTATGGGATGGAAGAGGGTCTCGGCCCTGGCCAGGGTAGAAAAGAAATGGAAATAACTTTGAGTGAACACCTACAGAGTGCCTGGTATATATCACCGTTTTGAATCTTTGTACCCATCCAGCCAGATAGGGATCAGCTCCATTATTAGGATGAGGAAAGTGAGGCTCATGACTTGTCCATAGTCACCCAGCAAGTAAGGAGCTTTCAAATGTCCCCTGCCTCTACTTTTATTATCCTTAGATCCATTCTCCAGATAGCAGCCAGAGGGATCTTTTTAAAACACAAAACTGCAGTGGTTGAGAGTCCACCTGCTGATGCAGGGGACGCGGGTTCGTGCCCCAGTCTGGGAAGATACCACATGCCGCGGAGTGGCTGGGCCCGTGAGCCATGGCTGCTGGGCCTGCGCGTCCGGAGCCTGTGCTCCGCAACGGGAGAGACCACAACAGTGAGAGGCCCACGTACAGCAAAAAACAACAACAACAACAGAAAACCACAAAACAGAAGGCTTCACATTCTTGCTTAAAACTCTCCAGTGGCCTCCTGTGGCTCTCAGGGTAAAATCCAACCTTCTCACTAAGCCCTCAAGGCCCAGCGCATCTGCCCTAGCCTCCACCTACTACTTTTTCCTTTCCCCTTGCTCACCACACCAGAGCCACCCCAACCTTGGTTATTTGTTTTCTAATGCACCAAACTTATTCGTACATTAAGGCCTTTGCACCTGCTGTTCCTTCTTTGTGGAACACTCTACACACTCACTCCTTGCTCTACATATGGCTGGCTCCTCATCCCTTAGTTCTCAGCTAAGTTGCCTCTGCGAGAGTCCTTGCCTGACTTCCCAAGCTGAGTGCCTCCAACACGTACCATTATTCTCTATCATTTCATCCTTTTTTTGTTGTTGTTATAATTCTATTCTTTTTTTAATTGAAGTATAGTTGATTTACAATGTTGTGTTAATTACTGCTGTACAGCAAAGTGACTCAGTTATACATATATACATTCTTTTTCACATTCTTTTCCATTATGGCTTTTAAAAAATACTTATTTATTTATTTATTTATGGCTGCGTTGGGTCTTTGTTGCTGCACGCAGGCTTTCTCTAGTTGCGGCGAGCGGGGCTACTCTTCGTTGTGGTGCACATGCTTCTCATTGCGGTGGCTTCTCTTGTTGCGGAGCATGGGCTCTAGGCACGTGGGCTTCAGTAGTTGTGGCCCACAGGCTCAGTAGTTGTGGCTCGTGGGCTCTAGAGCTCAGGCTCAGTAGCTGTGGCGCACAGGCTTACTTGCTCCATGGCATCCCAGCACGGGATCTTCCGGGACGAGGCTCGAACCTGTGTCCCCTGCATTGGCAGACAGATTCTTAACCACTGCACCACCAGGGAAGTCCCTCCATTATGGCTTATCACAGGATATTGAATATAGTTCCCTGTGCTATACAGTAGGACCTTGTCATCCTTCTCTTTCTTCATAACACCTGCCACAACTTGTAATGATATATTCCTTTGTTTACTTGTTTATTATCTTCTTCCTCCACTGGTTTTCAAAACCCATGAGGGCAGGAACTGTTTGTTCCTTTCCCCTAGCATCTAGCATGGGACCAGACAAATAGCAGGCCCTCCATATTTGTTGAATGAATGAATGGATGGATGGATCGCGAAAACAAGGTTGGAAGACAGGGCGCCTCCGCTCAGTTTATGGAGCTGCTTCCTTGCACAGAAGGCTGGGCCCCAGCTGGGGCAAGATCTGGTTTCCAGGGAGGGCCCAGCCCCTGCCTCTCCAGGAAGTGTTTTCAGCCCTGGGTCCTGGGTCCCGGGCAATGTGGCCTAGGGATGGGAATCCAGCCGCCCTGGTGCCCAGTTGGGGGTCCCTGTCTCTTCCAAGCGGGGACCACCCCCCAACCCCCACGGCCCTCCCTGGGGTGCATCGGGGAGACGCTGAAAGGGGAGGGAGCAGTGCTGTCTAGTGGAGTTTGACAGGGGTGGGGGGCGGAGAGAGGGAGGGACACGGAATAGCCCCGCCTAGATGGCGGGCAGGGCCGGGTAAGAGGTGCCTAGACCGACCCCCGCCGCCCGCAGACCCGGACTCCTTCCTGAAGTCAGCGCGGCTGCAGCGGCTGCCGTCGTCGTCGTCGGAGATGGGCAGCCAGGACGGGTCGCCGTTGCGGGAGACGCGCAAAGACCCGTTCTCCGCGGCAGCGTCCGAGTGCTCTTGCCGCCAGGACGGGCTCACGGTCATCGTCACGGCCTGCCTCACCTTTGCCACCGGTGTCACTGTGGCGCTCATCATGCAGATCTACTTCGGGGACCCCCAGGTGAGGAGGAAGCGGAGAGGGAGAGGAGAGAACCTGGGGAAGAGGGGTGAAGAAGCGCTTAAGAAGACCTTGGGAACCGAGGACTGGCTGAGTGGTGAAAGGGGGCCCGCAAATGGAAAGGGGAGAGGGCGGTGACATGGGAGAGGAAGGTCTCAAGGGAGGGCCTCCTGGGCGAGAGGCGGACAGAGCTCAAAGAAGGGAACTGATCAGGTAAGAGGCACTTGAGGTAAGGAAAGAAGACTCGTAGGGGAGAGTCAAGGGGATAAAAGGGCAGGGATCCCATCCCCACCCTCTGTTGGAGGTTCTGGGGTTAGTGGAGGTGCCTTAGGGAGGCAGGAGGCCCCTTCTGCCCCCACCTAGTCCCCTCCCCCTTCCAGATCTTTCACCAGGGCGCTGTGGTGACTGATGCCGCGCACTGCACATCGCTGGGCATAGACGTGCTCAGTAAACAGGGATCTTCCGTGGATGCAGCTGTGGCAGCAGCCCTGTGTTTGGGGATCGTGGCTCCTCACAGTTCTGGCCTGGGCGGGTAAGAAGCTCCCATCTGCGGAGGTCGGGGTGCCCCAGGCCTCCTTCTGTCTCTTGGTCTGTGGGCCTCACGTGCACTTCTCCAAGTTTGAGCAGAGGGGCAACTGGGCCCCAGCTCCTTGCATTTTCTCTTTCTACACCCAATCTTACCCCCTTCTCTTTACATGGAGTCCAAGGAGGTGTTTTCAGAAGATTTTTCTTTAACTGGGAAAAGGATTTCATAAACTCTAAAGTGAGGTACACAGTTGGGGGTATACTGTCATTAATTAAGGCTGTGATACTTCAACTTTTAGGGTTTACAAATCCTTAAAACAAATCCCTGTGAGTCTGATGAAAGCAATGGATCCTCTATCCTCCAAAAATACACCCCAGGGTAAGACCTCTTAAAACAGACTATAAACCGGCCACCCATGGGCCACACCCGGCACACAGCCTGGTTTAGTTTACACACTTAAATTTTTAAAAATTTGGTTGCTGATGTTAAAAGGTTGAGAATTTTCATAAAAATCCAGATTTCTAACATTTCTTGAACAATCAGGAGACCAAATAACATTGAGCCTACATTCTCACCTGGCTGCAGTTATCTGGAGCTGAATAGAAGCTGTTTCCCATGATGGGGCTTGTACTGTCCACTTGGCCATAGCTCCTACCACTCCCTTTTGTTTAGCTGTCCTGCTTTCCCTATTATGTTAGCTGGCAAGCCAGATATCTCAGATGTAACCCCCATCTCAGATGGAAGCAAACCACAGAAAATGGACAAGCTGACTAAGTCCATATCTTGGCTCCAGAAAGACCAACCTTCCAGGCCCTACGAAAGAAATTCCACTTTTGGTTGTGTACAGTCTGTCCTTACATAATTCAGTCCTGGGAGAGGGAGAGGGACGTACCACAGAGGCAGGTGCAGGAAGCTGGCAGGGTTGGAGGGGAAGCAGAACATCCCACTCTCCCAGTCTCTGGGTTTTCCCTTGTCAGGGATTAAAGGCTCCGATAACAGGCTGGAAGAGGTCCATGGACTCTGGGTCCCCTACCCCCTTGACTTCACTCCCCACCCTGATAGGGTAGCTGAGTCTCTGAATCTCTGCTGGGGAGGGAGCTCAGACACCTGACTCCTGATGATAGACTGAGCCTTTAGCCATCAGTGTGGGGGGCTTGAGGAACGGCAGGTTAATTGTTCAGAGGAGTGGCATCTTATCATCCCCCTCCCACTTCCGTGTCTCTCCTAGTGGAGGTGTGATGCTGGTACATGACATCCGACGGAATAAGAGCCACCTAATTGATTTCCGGGAGTCTGCACCAGGGGCTCTCAGAGAAGAGGCCCTGCAGAGATCCTGGGAGACCAAGGTGGGGACCCTGGTGAGAAGGGGGGGTGTCTCCCTTCACTGCCCTTCTGCTAACCCAAGCATTACCTTGCTTAATATTTACTGTGGAGGTGAGGGAAAGAGTTAAGCAGGATGCTCTTAGGCTATGAGGGAGATAGGCAGCCCCCCAAATAAAATAATGAACCAGGACTTCCCTGGCAGTCCAGTGGTTAAGACACTGCGCTTCCACTGCAGGGGATGCGGGTTCCATCCCCGGTACGGGAAAGATCCTGCATGCTGCAAGGTGCAGCCAATAATAATAATAATAATGAACCAGAAAATCTGAATATTTGATAACAGGCAGTGCAGCACCACCTTACTTCTCTGGTGACTTTGCCTATCTGGCACATAAGAAGGAAGAAAAAGAGCCACTGAGCATTCTGAGATGTCACAGGGTAGCTGCACTATCACTCACACATCTCATTCTGAGGCTGTTGTTGGTAACTTTCCTAGCCCATGACATATTAGAAGATTATAGAGGAACTGCTAGAGGCAAACCCGCTATCTACTGAGAGCAAAGGAGGAAATAGAATAACTTGGAAAAATAGTTATTTAGTGCAGTGGCAAAAGCCAAACACACCCCTGAATTATCACAGTTCAGAGTAATGGTGGTGTGTTAATGAAAAGGTTAAATGAAGGTTACTTGTCCACTATTTTAAAAGGCAAGAGTAGGTATAATCCAATCTAGACAGGTTTCCATCTAAATTGTTATGTCTTGGCTCTTAAAAGGGTTTGCTTAATTTATAAATCCCTCAGCTGTGACAGATAAAGGAGGCCTTTCTGCATTTGCTGATAGGAAGTCAAGGAGGTGGGAGGGATGCCTGCTGGGGACATCTTGTCCCTCCTCTGGGATACTTGGCCTGTGTCTCTCCCCTGTGCCAGCCCCCCATCCCTGGCTTGGGGCTCTGCGGAATTCAGCCCAGCACCCCCCCTTCCAGTGACCTGGTCTCCTCTCTCCCTCACCTGCCCGCCTTGCCCAGCCTGGGCTCTTGGTGGGGGTTCCCGGAATGGTGAAGGGGCTACACGAAGCTCACCAGCTCTATGGCAGGTAAAGGTTCTCCCCCTGGGGACCAGGGGCCCCTGCCTGCACTCCTCCTTGGGTGACCTTCTCCTACCTTCCTGGATTCTTCCCTTCCCAGCTCCCCCCTCCTAATATCCCCTTCCCTTGCCAGGACTCTCCTTCCCAGGAACCCCCCTCCCCGCCCCAGGACCCTTCTTCCTCCCCCCAGGACCTCCTCCACCCCCTGCTCTCCGGCTCCCCCAGGCTGCCATGGTCCCAGGTCCTCGCCTTCGCAGCAGCTGTGGCCCAAGATGGCTTCAACATGACCCATGATCTAGGTCAGTGGGGCCTGGGGGTGGAGGGAAAGGCATGAGTTTGATGGAGAGGGGAGAAGAAACCTCTGCCATTTAGGTCCTAAGCCAGGAAGTGCCTCTCTTCCAGTTTGCTCCTCAGACCCCCTCCCCACACCACCCTACCTTCATTGGGAGGGATCCTCCAATGGGGGGGGGGGAATCTGGGATTGGCCCATATACACCACCACTACCCCCCCACTCTGTAACAGGCTCCTGGGGGGCCGGAGGGCTTAGGGCCGGCCTCTCAGGCCTCATCCACCCCACCTGTTGCGTGTACAGTCCCGACACCCCCATCCCAGCCTCATGTCCCTGCCCACAGCCCAAGCCCTGGCCGAACAGCCACCACCCAATGCGTCTGAGCGCTTCCGTGAGACGTTCCTGCCCTCGGGTCACCCGCCACTACCTGGCTCACTGCTGCGACGGCCTGACCTGGCGGCGGTGCTGGATGTGCTTGGCACCTATGGCCCCGCTGCCTTCTATGCCGGTGGCAACCTCACGCTGGAGATGGTGGCAGAGGTGAGCGTGTGGGACACACCTGGCCCTGTGGTGGAGGACCCTACTGCAGAGAAGTCCTCTTCCCCCTTACTTCCCTGTCTTTCTTTCTGCATATATTTACTGGGGATTCCATTTACTTGAAATTCTAGAATAGACAAAACTAACCTCAGAATCAGATCAGTAGTCTGGGGGATTGGAGGGGTTGACTGGGATGAGGCACAAAGAACCTCCTAGGGTGATGAGAATATTTTGTCTTGATTGAGAGAGGTACCTTTGAGCTCCCCAGTGCTGGTACCAACCTGTATAGTGGCCTGTCCTGGCCCTCCCAGGCCTGGTGGAGACCCAGTATCAGCCTCAGCTTCCCTGAGCCCACAATCCCACCCTGCTCCCTGAATTTTCTAGGGACCGAGGGAGACACCATCTTCACTTGTGATTACCAGGATTGGGGAGGATTGACACAAGGGCTTACCACCCAAGCCCAAAGAGTCTTAGTCTGAGGCAGTAATGGGTTCTGAGAACTATTGTTGATAGTTCGAAACCACTAACGGAAAATTATGTTCAAGATAAGGATACACAGACCAACTCAGTGATTGTCTCATCTGTGCAATGCGGGTGGTTATATCTATCTCTGCCATACAGTTGTGGGAATTAAACAGGTCCATCATTCATTCTACTTTCATGGAGAGCCTTCTCTGTGCCAGCTTCTGTGCTGGGCATTGGAGTTATGGATGTGGTGATAGATGCCTCTCTCAAATGGACATCCCTGGAAAGTCCAACAGCGTACTGATTTTAGATCTACTGGGTCCAGGGACTCCATCCACATTGTAAGGACTTGTTCTGTCTCTCTTTCTTTCGGTCTCACAACTCTACTTTCCGCTGTTTGAAATCACTCTGTCAGAACCTTTCCACACCTGCTCTCCACCAGCCATCCTTCCAGCAAGCCATCCCAGAGAAAGAGCCTTTCTCATTCAAGCAAAGCCTGAAGGTTATGTCTCATCAGCCCATCATAGGTCTCATGACTATTCCCAAACCAGTCACGGTAGCACAGAAAAGGAATGCTCTGATTAGTCAGAACTGGGTTGCATATCCTCTCCTGGTGGTGGAGAAGGGGATGAAGGAAACTCTAACAAAGACCATCAGAGCTTTAGGAGAGAAAAACCCAAAGCTGAGTTTATTAACTTACCAGACAAAGCCAAGAAATTCAATGTGTAGGTCACTGAGGGTAGATTAGAAGTCACAGGCTTCAGGTACTTAAAAGTACTAAAAAATGAGAGGATTCCTAGGGGTTTTGCTAATTTAGGATCAAAAATTAGCATGCTGGATAGAATGAGCCCATCAGTTTGTATGGGATTAGATTATTGGTCAGTAGAGCGCTCAGTTATGTCCCATAAGGGTTGTCCTATGAGGATCATCCAGAGTTCATGGTTTTGGAGTGGCTTTAGTTGGTTGTAGTGAAATGCAGAATTCAGTTTTGATATCTCCTAGGCAAGTGCAGCTGTAAGTGGAAAATCTTCCTTCTACATAGGCAGAGGGCAGTATGTGCAAAGACATGGAGTCATGAGTTCAGGACCTGCAGGTCACTCTGGGTCGCTGTACAGAGCTCATTGGGGAATAGCAGGATGTAAAGTGGGAGAGGTAAGCAGGGGCCAGATCACAAAGGGCCTTGAATGCCAAGCTAAGGAGGTCATTCATAGATTGTATCCAGTACAATATCTGGCACATAGTGGGTGCTTATTGTTAGTGCTTTCCCCCTTCCTTTTTCCTGGGGTACCCACAGCTGATGGGGTCTCTAAAGGCCATGATGGGAACTGCAGAAGGCACAATATTTATAACCATTTGATCTGTGTATGATCCAAACATATACCTTAGGCTAAACCGCATGCTTACAGTGTGGTGTGTGACTCACAGTGGTGGGGGTCATTCTCTCCCCTCCAGGCTCAGCATGCAGGGGGTGTCATAACTGAGGAGGACTTCAGCAACTACACTGCCCTCTTGGAGAAGCCTGTGTGTGGCGTGTACAGAGGTGACCTCTCCCCCAGCTCCCAGGGTCCCCACTCAGGAGAAGCCTCCCAGTCCTCGGCCACATGCATTTGGCCTAGTGGCTCCTCCCCATTACACAAAAGAGAAACCGAAGCAATGAGCTGCCTAAACAGCCAACCGTTGATGCAAGCCAGAGTCAGCCTACTTCTAAAGTAGTTGTGGAGTCAGTTACCCCAAATATTTAGGATATGGAGAGGGAGGTCTGGTCAAAGGCTAAGGCCTGGAATTTGGGGTTCTGGCCATAGGTTTTCTTTTTTTTTTTAATAGATTTATTTTATTTGTGTATTTATTTATTGGCTGTGTTCAGTCTTCCATTGCTGTGCGCGGGCTTTCTCTAGTTGCAGCGAGCGGGGCTACTCTTCGTTGCGGTGCGAGGGCCTCTCATTGCAGTGGCTTCTCTTGTTGAGGACCACAGGCTCCAGGCGTGCAGGCTTCAGCAGTTGTGGCTCGCGGGCTCCAGAGCGCAGGCTCAGTAGCTGTGGCGCACGGGCCTAGTTGCTCCGCGGCATGTGGGATCCTCCTGGACCAGGGCTCAAACCCGTGTCCCCTGCATTGGCAGGCGGACTCTCAACCACTGCACCACCAGGGAAGCCCCATAGGTTTTCTTGATTCAGGGTCTGTGTTGCCTCAGCCCCCTCCCCAGCCCCACTCTCACTGCCCTATGCTTTTCCTAAGAAGAGTCCATAAGACCAAAATCCGTCTTAGCTTCAGGTTAGAACAAACCCTTCAGGTCAGGTTAGAACAAACCCTTCAAGACAGTCAGAGACCTTTCCCCCTCATTGTGCCAAAAGGAAACTGAGGCCCAGGGAAGGAATGGACCTTAACCTGCCAAACTCAAAACCAGTGAGGAGCCCAGAAAGCCAAGCTTATGACATGGGTAAACTCCATGTTTGCAAACCCAGAGTGGTAGGCTCCTGAGTCCCTCAGAAGGTTCTCAGGCTTTCTCCCCCCAAGGAGGCCCAGATAACCTCAAGCTCCAGGAGAGGCTGCCTCTGCATTCAGGTTTCCAGGCCTCAATCTCTTAAGCCTAATTCTTCTACCAGAAGTGGTGTTATACTGAGCAGAGGAAGAGCATAGCTTTGGAGCCAGGAAGACCTGGGTTTGAGTACCAGCTGTGCCATTCACCTTGAACAAGCCACTTCCCACTCAGAGCCTTGTTTCCCTCCTTAAAATGGAGATGATAATAGTGCCTACTGCTCAGGGTGCCCATGAGGAGGTGAAGAGATGATGTTGGAAGTTATCCTGATCAGAACGGGCACTGAATGTGTAGTATTTGATTTCCATTTGCCCTCTGCAGCCTGGGTTCTCTTGGTAATACTGGTACCTTTAGTACTCTGGACTCCCCTTACCTCTTGTAACTTTGGACCAGCTGCCTCTTTGGTACCTCAGTTTCCTTACCTGTAAAATGGGAATGGTAACAGTACCCGTTATGAGGATTAAATGAGTTAATTAGTTAATGTTACTGTCATGTGTCAAGTATTATTATTGTTCCTTTCATGTCCAAACATCCAGTAACAGGGGCCTCAAATAGAAAGAGAAGTTGGCTGTTTCCAGGAAGTTTCAGGGGTGGGACCAGCAGGAGCCATGCATAATATCCTGGCCTAAGGGAGGAGCTGAAAGGAGACACATGGTGGACCAGGACTCTGGACATCTGGACACCTGTCCCTGCTCTGCCAATGGACTGCAGTGTGACTCTGGGCAAATCACAGTTTTCTTGAGCCTTAGTTTCCTCATATGGATGAGGAAACTAAAGACAAGTGTTCTGGGTTGGAGTCCTGGCCCTGCCCTTGACTTGCTGTGTGAACTTGGGTGGGTCCTTTTGCCTCCCAGTGTACTTTTCCTACCTGATGAGGGGGTTCAGTGCAGTGGTTTCAGTCTGTGTGATGGAGGGATGTGGAGATGCCTTGACCTCTCCCCTGCCGTCGGTAATTTCCTGTCCTTTCAGGCCACCTGGTTCTCAGTCCCCGACCCCCACACACGGGCCCTGCCCTCATCAGTGCTCTCAACATCCTCGAGGGCTTCAATCTCACCAGGCTGGTATCCCGGGAACAGGCTCTTCACTGGGTGGCAGAGGTAAGGCTGACCCCTCCATTCCATTCTGGGTCTGGGGACACTAAGAGTGGGGGGATGGGGTAGTGCCAGAAGGCCTGACTAAATGACCTCCAAGTTTTCTCACACAGCACCCTGGTGTGGGTGCTGGGAGGGGCTTGGCAACCTCTTCCACACCCCTGTTCTCTTTTCAGACCCTGAAGATCGCATTAGCTCTGGCCAGCAGACTGGGAGATCCCATCTACGATTCTACCATCACTGAGAGCATGGATGACATGCTCAGGTGGGTCCTGAGGGGCAGGACCCTGGGTACTGCAGAGGCGGTGGCAGGTGTGGGGAAAGAAAAGCAGCTGGTGGAGCAATAAGGCCTGAAGGCCCAAGTCAATTTCAGCTCAACCCCAACTCACAGTGTGACACTAGTTGCCTCACCTTGCGCCTTAGTTTCCGCATCTGTGCAACAAGATGGTCTACTTTATATAGCTCTCAAATTTTTTTGACCCTAGCAGGGCACCTATATGGACCCATCTGTTCCGCCTTTTGAGTAGAAAAAGAAAGCCTAATAACAATGAAAAGAGCCCCCAAGCAAATACTAGAGATGGTGGGGATTTTGATTCAAATGTACTTACATCAGCAGCATAACATAGTAGTAAGATTGTGGGCTCTAGTCGGACTTCCTCAGTTCAAATCCCAGCCTCACCATCCACTAGCTGTGCAGCCTTGGGCAAGTCATTTAAACTCTCTAAGTCTCAGTTTCTACAAGGGCCTGCCATTAACAGTGCCAGCCTCATGAGGTCATGGTGCGGACTAAACAAGATCATACATGTAAAGCACTTAGCAAGTTGTCTGGCACATAATAAATATTCAACAAATATCGCTGTTATTCTCAATTGGCAATAGAGGTAAGATTGATTACTATTTAGCTGCTACTATAACTGACTTAAAGGCTAGCTAAAGGAAAAATCAGAAGCCAAAAATACAGTTCATGTAAATTTATACTGATACTCAAACAACCCTCTATGAATTAAGTTGCAAATGATGAGACTAAATGAACAGCTAATAATTAAAAAGCAGAAACAGCAGCAACCAAAAACGAAAACCAGCTCAAGGCCACAAGGATAAAGCCTAAAAACCAAGCCTCCCCCTCTCCGCCTGCCCCCAAACCACTTGAAACAAAACCCTCTGTGCCTTCTCTGTGTGGCCACTTGCCCTCGTGGTTGAAAACTGAATGGACGTACTCAGTAATCCTTGGTAATTTGTCATTCTCTAGTCAGTTAGAATGACTAACTAACCATTATCAGGTAAGAAACCCTCAGTTGAACTTTAAAAATAGAAAATTGCATGTTTTCAAGATCAATGCAAATTTAGCTCTAAAACACGAACACCTATGTTAAATTAATTTAACTAATTTATCCAATAAATAGTTATTGCTGTGCCAAGTCCTCCTGTGCCTTGAAGAAAAAATTCTAATAGCAAGTAAAGGTCCCTGTATACAAAACCCTCCTCTAACTAAACTCTTAATAAAACTTTACTCCTGGACTACAAACGCTAGGTTAAATGAATTCAGTTTGTTCATTCAAAGCAAATATTTTCTGAGTATCCCCTATGTTCCAGGTACTTTCATAGAAAGGATTAAATGAATATAGTCAAGTAACCAAAAGACTTGATTTAAACATGAAATAAATTCAACATTGCCTCTAGAAGAAAACCTGAATAACACCTAAATAAATTCAGTTCAATAACTATTTCCTGTTTATTCCCTATATGCTAGGAATAAATGAGCCTCTGCTCTCATAGACCTAACAGTTCAGTGGGGGGAGGCAGATATTAATCAAATAATTGCACAAACAGCACAAAGTATGGTAGGTGGGGTGTAATGAGAGCCTGTTGTGTGTTCATCTCCTACCTCTTGTCTTTCCAGCAAAGTGGAAGCTGCCTACTTCCGGGGCCAGATCAATGACTCCCAGACAGCCCCTGTCCCGCTCCTGCCCATCTATGAGCTAAATGGGGCTCCCACGGCTGCCCAGGTGCTGATCATGGGCCCTGACGACTTCATTGTAGCCATGGTCAGGTATGCCAGCTCAGACTCAGAACCTGGCACAAGAGATCATCTGGACCAGGAAGGAGGTGCGGGTGGGGTGGGAGTGAGGGCAGGCGCAGGGCTCACCTGGCCCTAACCTCGGCCCCCAGCTCCTTGAACCGGCCCTTTGGCAGCGGCCTCATCACCCCCTCGGGGATCCTGCTCAACAGCCAGATGCTGGACTTCTCTTGGCCTAACAGGACTGCTAACCACCCTGCGCCCAGCCTGGTAGGGCCTTGCTTCCCTCCTCCCCGGGGACCCTGAAGCTAAGTAGAAGGTGCAGTAGTATGACTGCTCCTCCCTCCCCACTTCTTCTAGGAAATTATATTATAGAGAAAAACAGCCTAAACAAGGTGTCCACTTCATCCCCAGCCCAAGTCCAGGGCTTGGAGCCTGTTGGGCGCAAAGAAACCTCGTCCCATTCTGCTACCATCTCACTGTGTGACACAGGGAAAGTCTTGCCCCCTCTCTGGTCCTCAGTTTCTTCACCTACTTTACAGTGAGGATATTGGCCCCCTTTTGATGCTTTGGGTACTTTTCAGCATTAGTAGTTTATGACTGTGTGATGCTGGGCACTAAAGGGGCACTGAAGAGGGACCCAAGAAGAAAGGAGATGTGAATTATTGTCTATTGTGAGAGCAGCATTCTTAACTCCCTGCAGGCTGGGACCCCAGTAGGACAAAGACAGAGAGAGATGACCAGGGCGGGGCTTATTCTGTTCTTTCTCATAGTCATCTTTCTTGGCTTGATCCCTCTCCTGCCACCCATGGTAGCCCCATAGCAGCCCCTTAGCTCAGTGGGTCCATTATCTACCTCAGTTATCCAGGGACCCTGCCCATTTCACAAACAGCAGACTGTGGCCTGGGGATGGGCCAGTCCCCATGAAGACTGCGCCTGTGGAAGATTCAGGAGAGAGAGATGTTGGAAGAGTGGTGGAGTAGCCCTTTCCTGTCTTGCCCCGCCTCTTATTCCCCTGTGGTCTCGGTCCTCTGACAACAGGAAAACTCGGTGCAGCCAGGGAAGCGGCCACTGTCTTTCCTGCTGCCCACTGTGGTCCGGCCAGCAGAAGGACTCTGTGGGACCTACCTTGCCCTGGGGGCCAATGGAGCTGCCCGGGGCCTCAGCGGCCTGACCCAGGTGAGTTTTCCCCCGTGATGGGCCTTCTGTGGCCAGGAGGCAAGCTGTGACCTGGGCTGCACATGCCTCTCATGTCTCTGACTTGTCCTCATCTCCTACTCACGTAGCAAACGTGGGCTGAGGCTGCTTTGTGCCAGGCCCATCCTGAGCACTGGGGACATGAACTACATTGTTCTTAGCAAAAATGGAGCCCTGAATCGCCATGTCTTCTCAGGTTGCAGGACCAGTAGAATGGAGAGGTGATAGAACATCTGGGCTGCCTGGGTTCTGTCAATCTCTAGTCCCATCATGCCTCTAGTCAACATCTGAATAACAAGCAGCCTACTTTAGGGTCTGCTTTTGAAAGGAAGGGCCTGCTACCTTCTAAAACACCTCACAACAGTTCCACGAATATCTTGAGCACCTGATATATGCGTCAGGCCCGTACTTTGGCAGGTGGTGAGTTAACACACCTGAGCTTTGGAATCAGACACCTCTGGGTCCCAGCCTAAGTGCTGCCAATTTCCAACTGTGTGGTGTTGGGGAATTCACTTAACCTCTCTGAACCTCAGTCTCCTCATCTGTAAAATGAAGATAAAAACAAATAGATAACATTTATGGAGATTTTACTAAGTACCAGGCACAGTGTTACATGTGGTAACCCTTTTAAGCTTCCCAACTTTGGGAGGAATCCTTATTTCTATTTCATAGATGAGGAAACTGAGACCCAGAGAAGTTAAGAAGTTAGGTTCAGTTTAATAAGAATGGGCAGACAGTTTGGTTACAGAGCCTACCCATACTTCCAGCCACTAAGCTGAAAGTACCCACATTGTGCCCTAGACCAGCCCCAGCTATTAGCCCTCTCCTGGCCAAGAAGAAGGGAGGAGAGCCTTGGGTTGTATTAAAGGAGACCTGGTGCTAGTGATGCCTCTTCCCTAGCTCTCTCCAAACTCTGGAAAGAATTGCTTTTCTTCTCTGGCCCTTGGTTTCCCCTCTGTAAAATGGAGACAGTCATCACAGGCCTGCCTGTTTTCTGGGGCTGTTGAGAAACTCAGATGACATCCCTGGTGTAAGTGTTCTAAAGACTAAGGAGTCTGGACCAGGGGCGAAGGCTGTGGATTCCTGAACCCACACCTCTGGGACAGCCCTGATTTCTGCCCCTTGGCTGCCTACAGGTCCTCCTGAATGTCCTGACCTTGAACCGGAATCTGAGTGACAGCCTGGCCCGTGGCCGCCTGCACCCCGACCTGCAGACCAACCTCCTGCAGGTGGACAGTGAGTGAAGAGCAAAGGTCCCCATGGGGTGGGCACAGGGCAGGGTGGAGAAAGGGGCTCCTCCCAAGGGTGCCCCTGCCTCTACCAGCACCAACTCCATGCCAATGAAAGTTTGGTTTCTTTTAACCAACTCCTACTGGAACAGTGGAAGATCTGCGATTGGGACCTGTCCTGCCATTTCCTGGCTGTGGCCTTGGGAAATTCACATCTCCACTCTGAGCCTCGGTTTTCTCATTTGTAAAATAAGATATAGTTGTTCATTTTGCAAACTATTCATTCAACAGTTTGTATTGAATACCTACTGTGTGTCAGGCATTATCCTAGGTGCTAGGGATACTGCATTTACAGGCAGACAGGAAAAGAAATAAAGAAATATGAAAAAGCAAAACAAATGCTTTGCAGAGCATTAAAGCAGGATGATGTATATGACTAACTCGATGACTGGGGAAGCGTTCTCTTTGGTGACATTTAAGCTGAGATCTGAAGAATGAGAAAGAGCCCACCAAGCAGAGAACTGTGGCAGGCTTTGTAGGCCAAGGAAACAAATGCAAAGAACTCACTGCAGGAATGGGCTTGGTGGTTTGGGAGTAGAAAGGAAACCAGGGTGAGTGAGGGTAAGATAAGATCAGAAAGCAGGCAGGGGCCAGATCATAGACCTTACAGATTATGGTGAGGAGATAGACTTTCCTCTAAAAAGGGCGGGTGCTTCATTTTGGACACAGCTTAATTTCCTAACTGGGAAAGTATGTGCACCTTTGAGGAGTTTTTATTAGAACAATGTATTATGCTAGTCCAAAGGGGATACAAAATTGCATGAGACACGGTCCTTGCTTATTCAGTCTCCCCATTTTACAGATAAAGAAACTGATGCTCACAGAGGTTACAAACTAGTCAAAGACAAACCAATAAATGGCAGAATTGGTATCAGATACATACCTGGTTGATAGCAAAGACTCAGTTCTTTACCACATGGCTCTTGATACCTCCTGGACTGAAGCATGGTAGAAGCCACAGACCTAATTCCTCAGTAGTCACACCCTGTGGTTGCTTAGTGACCCTTAGACCCCAGCTGATGGATGATGAGGCCAAGTCCTTGAAAATGAATACTGCTCAACTAACATCTTCAGGTCTCTGTAGAATGTAAGGCTCTGTGCTCAGTTACTGTGGGGGTGAGGGTGCTCATCCCAGCCCTCCCTTGAGGGGCACACAGTCTAAGACAGGCTATGATGAGCGGAGGCTTGGTGAAGGGAAAGTTCACCCACCTGAGGGCTCCGGGAGGCTTAATGGAAGAGGTGACAACTGGCTGGACCTTGATGTATGAGCAGGAATTTGGCATGTGGAGGTAAAGAACACTCTGGATGGGGTCGGGTTGTTGGGGGGAACAGCTTGGGCAAAGCCAGAAAAAATGGCTCAGAGAACACCCAAGGGGGCCAGCTGGACTAGAGACATTGTTTTCCAAACTTCAGAATTTATCCAGTACCTTCATGACTTTTGACAGATTTGCACACCATCTAAACCATTATTTACATAATGTGTGTCTACAAATGGATTTACTTTTTAACGTGAATGTATTTTAAAAGTAAACCTTATATCATAATCACAAATGGAAAAATGGCATCATTTGCCACAAACAGATGATAACAGCTCCAAAAAATTCAAATGTTTCTAGGTGTTAGTTAGACATTTTTGCCCATAGCGTGTTCTGAGGTTTGTTCTCTCTTCGGTACGTGGGCCTCTTACTGTTGCAGCCTCTCCCATTGCGGAGCACAGGCTCCAGATGCGCAGGCTCAGCAGCCATGGTTCACGGGCCCAGCCGCTCCGCTCTTCCCGGACCGGGGCACGAACCCGTGTCCCGCGCATCGGCAGGCGGACTCCCAACCACTGCGCCACCAGGGAAGCCTGTCTGCTCTCTCTTTTAAAGGAGATTAGAAATGTTGGAGACCAGACTGGAACGTAGTCCTTTCTATTATCCAAAGGATTGAAAGTGAACCACAGAGGGAATATATTTCCAACTTGGTGATGTAATGCTATTTAATGTGTGTCTTTATCTCAAGAACTACCCCAAATCATCCCATTTGGGGAAGTAAGATCAGATTTTTGTTGAGGAGCAGTGGGAGGTTAGGTTACAGGGCTTACCGTGGAGGTTCATGTTAAGAAGTATGGACTTCATCTAGTTGAGCAGGGGAGGGATATGACACGATTTGTTTTATGTAGGGGAGGTGGATTGAAGGGAGGAGAACTTAAGTCAGAGAAACACAAGAAGAAGCTGGGATAATGGTCCAGACAAGAGATGATGAAGACCTGAACTTATGCGAGAGAGTGGGGATTTGTTCATTTATCTAGAAAATACTTGTTTAACATTTACTGTGTCCTCACCCTGTTCTAGGCACTGGGACTCAATAGTGAACAAGGCAGCATTCTTGCCTTCAAAAAACTTACATTCTATTGGAGAGAGACACAGTAAATAAATAAACAAGATGCAGGTAGCGGTAAGTACTTTGAAAGAAAATAAAGCAAGGTAAAGATGACAGGGGCTGCTATTTTAGATAGTGGCCAAGGAAGTTCTTGAAGACTGAAGTAAGGGAGCCAGTTTTGTGATTATCTAGTAGGAGAGCATTCTAGGCAGAGAAAACAGCAAGTGCAAAGGCCCTCGGGTAGGAGCATGTTTGGCCTACTTGAGGGACAGCAAGGAGGCTAGAGCAGAGTTAAGCAAGGGAGAGAGTAGAAGGAAATGAGGAGAGGAGTTTAGAGAGTTACAAGTTTCCAGATGATATTGGGCATTAGAGGCCTTGGTAAGGACTTTGGATTTTATTCTAAGAGTCGTCAAAGTTGTTGGAAAGTTTTGAGCAGGGCAAGTGACATGGGCTGACTAATGGCTGCTGTGTGAATAGGCTGTAAGGAACCAGGACTGGAAGCAGAAAGACCCGTTAGTGGGCTATGTGGTAATCCTGGCAAGTAATGATGGCAGCTTGGCCTAGGCAGGTGGAATGAAGACCCCCAAAGCCAAGCCCTTTTTCCAATATTAAGAATGACTATACATTATCAATCACTTACTATATGCAAGGCTCTGAGCTTTGTGCATTGTATGCATTGTCTTCTTTAATCCCTGTAACAACTTTATGTGGTAGGTTCTCAGATAATACCCATTTTATTATACATGATGAGACTGAGGCTCAGAGAAGTAAAGCAATTTGCCCAAGGTCATACAGCTCCTTAGTAGGGCATCCAGGACCAGGACTCAGGTCTGACCGTCAGACTCCTGAGCCAGTGCTCTAAACTCTCTGAATGTGTATATGTTGGGGAATGGTTTTCAGGTGAGTTCACAGAGGAAGAGATTGAGTTCCTGGAAGCCAGGGGTCACCATGTGGAGAAGGTAGATGTCTTGTCCTGGGTCCATGGCAGCCGGAGAACCAATAACTTCATCATCGGTGTGAAGGACCCTCGGAGCCCAGATGCAGCCGGAGCTACCATCCTGTAGAGCAGCAGGGTGGGGCGGGGGTCTCTTCTCTCCGCCTTTGCATGTTCCTAGAGTCCCTCCTTCTCCCAGGTTTGGTCTCAGAGGGACCCCAGGGATGCCCCAGATCAGGGGCCAGAGGGGATGCTTAGCAAACCCTATCTCAGAGTAACTGAAAAATTCTCCATCTGGAGGCCTGTGGTGGTGGCAGTGGTGGTGAGTGTCAGTGTCCATGACCAGGCAGGCAGGACCTTGAGGAGCCAGACTATCTGTCTGTCTCCTCTCCCTTAGCCATGCAGGCCCTGAGCTTAGGGCTGTGCTTGCAAACGCTTCTCTCAAGGGTCCTCGCCGCCCCAGCATCTCTAGTTGGGCCTGACCTGACCTTGTTTTCCAGCTCCCTTCTCCTGTCCCCAGCCTCATTTCTTAAATGACTAGGATTTTTTTTAATGGACCATCCTAGGGAGGGGGTGCTCCTCTCCTCCTCCCATCAGGTTGATTTGGGGGCCTTTCATCTGGGGTGGGCCCAAGGTGTGGGGTAGGGGTGGGGGTGGGGACCAGCTCAGGGGCTTCCATTTGCAAAGGGGAATTAAAGAAAGAATATTGCTTAACCATGGCTCTGACTTGTTTTGTTTGGCTGTGTTGGGAGTGGGAGTGAGAGAGGAGACCTTGGCTCACCTTGTCCCAGTAGCCCTGACTCCAGGACAAGCTGGAGTCAACTTTGTGGGGGCCATAACAATATCTGCTGTCCATCAAAGACTTGCACTAATAAAAATAATTTATAATTATAGATATAATCTATTGAACACTTAATGTATACCAGGCTCTATGCTAAATGCTTTATGTAGATAATATTAATTACATTATAAATCTTCATTACAGACTTCATGAGGTTGGTACTAATATTATTTCCATTTTACAGATGGGACACTGGCAAAAAAGGTTAAGGGGCTTGTCTAATGTTCCTCATGTATTAAATGGAAGAATTGGGATTCAATCTCAGGATGTTGAACTCCTAATCTATGCCCTTAACCATTTGCATGTCTACTAGGTAAAATACTTGTTATAAAGTATACTTTATACAGTATATATCAGACAATAAGTACCTTTTACAAATTATATCATTCATGCATGAATGTACCTATCCATTATATTACAGGTACTTTGTTAGGCACTGGAGATTCAGGATTGAAAAAGACAGACAATTTATTTTTTATTTTATTTTTTTTTTTGTGGTATGCGGGCCTCTCACTGTTGTGGCCTCTCCTGTTGCAGAGCACAGGCTCCGGATGAGCAGGCTCAGCGTCCATGACTCACGGGCCCAGCCGCTCCACGGCATGTGAGATCCTCCCAGACCGGGGCACGAACCCCTGTCCCCTGCATCGGCAGGTGGACTCTCAACCACTGTGCCACCAGGGAAGCCCGAGACAGACAATTTTTTTAATGGATTCGCAGTCTATAGGGAGTCAAACATTAAATAAATAAGGGCACAGATAATTAGGGTAATTGCCATCATGATAAGCTCTGAGGAATGCTATGAGAATGTATAACAGGAAGGGTAATCTAGTTCAGTTGTGGGGTGGGATCAGCAAAGGCTTCCCCAAGGTAATGAAGAGATGAGTAAGACTGACAGAAAGGGATTAGATGTGGGGTGTGGGAGTGTCATTTTAGGCAAAGGGAACAGTGTGTGCAAAGGTCCCATGGTGAAGAGGAGAAAGAATGCCAGTGTATTCTTCCTAGAGCAGGGGTCAGTCAACAGACTTTTTCTGCAAAGGGCCAGATATGAATATTTCAGTCTTTCAAGCCATATGGTCCTTGTAGTAACTACTCAACTTTGCTGTTGTAGTGCAAAAGCAGGCATAGACATGTAAACAGATGGCTGTGGCTGTATTCCCATAAAACTTTATTTTACAAAAACAGGGTCCAATTTGGCTTAAGGGCACTAGTTTGCCAACCCCTATTCTAGAGCATACTAAGAGAATGATGGTATGTGATGAAACTGATGAGGTAGGTACAACATTCTTATGAGGCTGATATTAATATCTCCATTTTATGGATGTGGAAATTGTGGTTCAGAGACATGAAGTAACTTGTCCAAGGTCACCCAGCTGATAGTTGGTAGATCCATGATATAAAAGCAGTCTCTTTGACTCCAAAGATCATGTCCCTCTCTTCTTTGAAACAAAAAACTATTACTTTATCTGATTACAGATGTAACCATCATTCAAATATCAGACATTTCATAAGTATATAATAGAGATGATCCATGCCTTCAAAATCTCAACTTTTCAAAAAATCTCACGGGCAATAATTTAGTATGTATTCCTCCAACTACTTTTTTCTGTAGATATAACATATATTATCGTTCTATTTAAAAGTAAAAATGGGATTATATTGGTCACAATGTCTACAACATCCTTTTTTTTTACTTACCAGTATAACATGGAATTTTTCCATGTCAATATCAAGATACATGGATTTACCTAATTATTTATAACGATGCATCATAGTTCATTAAACTGTTTAACCAGTTTCCTGTTGATGGATATTTGGGTGGTTTCCAATGTAACTGAATATCCTTGCCTGATATCTTTAGGTGCTTGAGTAACACCTGTGGTCATACCAACTCTCCTATGCTGTCTTTCAAGTGATGTTATAGGACCTTACACGCAGCAGGCTTTTGGGGGTTATGTGGGTATCTTGGGGTCATTTTACTTCTTAAATATATAAATAACGACAGGACAGCTTTGAATAAAAGATTTGTTCAGTGGAACAATTCTTATATATCAAAGCAAAATTCTGATATCTTAGAAAATCTGTTTTCTCACTCAGTATATGAAATATCATATTTTATTCCACGAATATTTTCTTAAGTGTCTGCTCTGTGCTGTGCACTGCCTGATGCACTGGGAACACTGACGAACAAGACAGACAAGGTCCTTGTTCGCCTGGACATTATATTCTTAATTACTTTTACTTTATTCAGGTTGTACTATCTTGATCTACCATAAAAAACATAAATTTACCTCATATTGAAAAGCTAACTTTAGCTGACTATGAAATAAGGAGATAATAAGCTTAGAAATTTAAAGAGTTTTTATGATATTCTCTCACACCTCAAATAACTCCAGGATATACCTGTTTGCTTCTTAAGTTGGATGTTTTCGGTATTTCCTTCATATTTTAGTTAAGATATGAAGATATGAAGCTTCCTAATTTCAAAACTTACTACACTATAAAGTTATAGGAATCAAAACACTGTGGTACTGGCAGGAGGATGAACATATCAATGGAATAGAATTGAGAATTCAGAAATAAACCTATCTTTGATCAATTGATTTTTCACAAGGGTGCCAAGATCATTCAATGGAGAAAGAATAGTCTCTTCAGCAAACTATGCTAATACAACTAAATATTCACATACAAAAGAATGAAGTTTGACCCTTAACTCATACCACATACAAAAAGTAACTCATAATGGATCAAAGGCCTAAATGTAAGACCGAAAACTATAAAACTCTTAGAAAGAACCATTGAAGTAAATCCTCATGATTTTGGATTTGGCAATGGTTTCTTATATATGACACCAAAAGCACCAACAACAAAAGAAAAAAATAGATAAACTAAACTGCATCAAAACTTAAAATTTTTGTGTATCAAAGGACACTGTCAAGAGAGTGAAAAGACAACCCAAAAAATGAGAAAAATGTTTGCAACCAAATACCTGATAAAGGTCTAGTATCCCAAATAAATAAAGAACACCTACCGTTCAACAACCCAATTAAAAGATGGGCAAAGGACTTGAAAAGACATTTCTCCAAAGAAGATATACAAATGTCCATCAACAAATGAATTGCTAAACAAAATGTGGTATATTCATACAATGAAATATTATTCAGCTATTAAAAGGCATGAAATCCTGATATGTGCTACAACATGGATGAACCTTGAAAACATTATGCTAAGTGAAAGAAGCCAGACACAAACGGTCATGTATTGTATGGAGTATCTAGCATAGGCAAATATATAGAGACAGAAGGCAAATTAATGATTGCTTATGGATGGGAAAATGGGGGATTGGGAGGAGGGCAATATCTAGATATCTAAGCTTTCTTTTTGATGATGAAAATGTTCTACAAAATTGACTGTGGTGATGGTTGGACCTATCTGGTTGTGACTATACTAAAAAACCATTGAACTGTACACTTTAGATTAATGAATTGTATAGTATGTGAATTGTATCTCAATAAAGCTGTTTTAAAAAGACAAATAATATGTCAATATCAACTACAGCTGAACACATGCAAACTCTAAAACCCAGCAATCCTAGCCCTAGGTATATACCTAGCAGAAAATTATACATGTTTACCCAAAGACATGGGCAAGAATGTTCATAACAGTACTATTAAAAATAGAACTAGGGACTTCCCTGGTGGTCCAGTGGTTAAGAATCCACCTTCCAATGCAGGAGACGTGGGTTCAATCCCTGGTCGGGGAACTAAGATCCCGCATGCCATGGGGCAACTAAACCCACACGCGGCAACTAGAGAGAAGCCCATGCACCGCAACTACTGAGCCCATGTGCTCTGGTTCCTGTGCACCACAACTGGAGAAGCCCGCGTGCAACAACTAGAGAGAAGCCCGAAACA
Organism: Kogia breviceps; assembly: GCF_026419965.1. Lineage (NCBI taxonomy): Eukaryota > Metazoa > Chordata > Mammalia > Artiodactyla > Physeteridae > Kogia > Kogia breviceps. The sequence continues at coordinate 23,919,793 of NC_081323.1, forward strand.
AAGAGCCCGGGCAACGAAGACCCAGCACAGCCAAAATTTTAAAAAAAGACCTAAAGTAGAAACTGAAATACTCATCATCAGTAGAATGGATAAATTGTGACAAATTCAGATAATGAACCATATGAAGCAATGAAAAGGAACAAACTACAACTACATGCAACAATATAGATGAATCTCAAAAATACAAAATTGAGCAAAAGAAACCAGACTCAAAAGAGCACATTTTGTATGCTTCCGTTTATATAAAGTTTAACACCCAATGAGCCTAATCTATGAAGTTAGACGTCAGAATATTATTTACCCTCAGGGATGTGGGTAATAACTGGAAAGGGAGAACAAAGGGGCTTTTGTGGGGCTGGTAATGTTCTATTTCTTGATTTGGATGTTTGGACATGTGTGTTCATTTTGCGAAAATTCTTCAGGATTTACACTTATGAATTGTGTATTTTCATGTTATGTTGTACTCTAATAAAAAGTTTAAAATTTTCAGAATATTTTTGAAATCAAGTTTTTTTGTTTGTTTTTTTATTTTTGGCTGCATTGGGTCTTCGTTGCTGTGCACGGGCTTTTACTGGTTGCGGCGAACGGGGGCTACTCTTCATTGCATTGTGCGGGCTTCTCATTGCAGTGGCTTCTCTAATTGCGGAGCACGGGCTCTAGGCACGTGGGCTTCAGTAGCTGTGGCACGCGGGCTCTGGAACACAGTCTCAGTAGTTGTGGTGCACTGGCTTAGTTGCTTCGCGGCATGTGGGATCTTCCTGGGCCAGGGCTTGAACCCATGTCCCCTGAATTGGCAGGCGGATTCTTAACCACTGAACCACCAGGGAAGCCCTGAGGTCAGGTTTTTAAGTCCTAAGATTACTTCTTTTTTTGTGGTCATTTCTTGATACTATTCCATTTTTTTTCAATTGGGTAGTTATCACTCTATTTCTATTTTTCAATGTTTTCTTCCTAAGAGCAATCTTTTTCCTATTGTCTGAAAATTGTTGAGGTGATTTTGTAATAACAAGGCACTTTACTGCCATCTACTGGTAAATTACCATAATAAAGTTACACATTACAATGTCTACCAGTGAGTGGCACCCATTTACAAGTGATGTCCTCCTGCAAGACACAATTCGCCTAACCAAATGTGATAGCCTTGTCATTTGGCACTGTTGTGATGAATCCCCCAGACAGTAGAATGTTGATGCTCTCTAAGTGATTTTATTCTTTCTTCATATTTTTTTCCTGTTTGATGTTCTTAAAAACATGGTTTTAAGTATTCACTATCAATCTTATCACTGCAAAGCTTAAGCCCATTGGACAAACATACGAAAATAGAAGTTCAATAAATGCCAATCAAATTGTTCACATCAAAGAATAATTGATTTGCTTTTTCTTTATCTAAATCTGAATCCAGAATAGTCCTTGACGTCTTAGGACTGCTTTTCTTGCTCAAAACATTTTGTGAAATAGCTTGGTAACCTCTTCAGAGGCCTCTATTAGTCTGCTGCTTGTTGAGGCTATCATAAGTGCTAGGCACTCTTCTAAACATTTTTTATCTACTAATTCATTTAATCCACTACTAATTCATTTAATCCACTACTAATTAATTTAATCTTCTAATCCTGATCTGTAAGGTACCCTTATTATCCACACCTTGCAGATGAGGCAACTGCAGCACAAAAAAGTTAAGTTATATTACAGGTGATGATATTACAAAAATACTTTCTTTGGGGAGCTTATAGTCTGTTGGGAACACAAAACAAAATAAAAACCATGTAAGGATTTAAAAACAAACAAAATAAAGGAAAAAATACTTTGGACACTATAGGATGAGTCATTTTTCTTCCTTTTGGTCCAAGTTCCCTCATCTGTATGACGAGAACTTTGGATTTGCTCAAGGTCTCAGAACTTGAGGAGTCTGACTTCAGAGCCCAATCTTGTAATCACTGTGCTCTACCTAGTGCCATTTCATGGCCTGTTTCTGTTCTTTTGCTGCCTTCATGTGGGCAACAAATATCTATGTTACCTATGCTTCTGCTATTTTCACCTATGGGACGTTTAGGTGCCCAAATGGGCCCCTAGCTGCTAGCTCCCTACATCCTTGCTAATACCAGGAAAACCTCCTTTGGTTTAAGGACATGAATAATAAGGCAAAAAAATGAGGATATTGGCTCAGGCCCTGGCATATATTTTAAAATTGTGATAAAAAATATATAACATAAATTTTTCCATTTTAACTATTTTTTCAGTGTATAGCTCTGTGGCACTAAGTACACTACATTGCTGTGCAATCATCACCACCGTCCATCTCCAGAACGTTGTCTTTCCCTCCTGAAACTCTGTACCCATTAAAGAGTAACTCTCCATTATCCCCTCTCTCCAGCTGTTGGCAATCAGTATTCTACTCTGTCCCTATGAATTTGACTACTCTAGGAACCTAATGTAAGAGGACTCATATAGTATTGTAGTTGTCCTTTTGTGACTGGCTTATTTCACTACGTATAATGTCTTCAGGGTTCACCCATGTTACAGCACATGCCAAAATTTCCTTCCTTTTTAAAGCTGAATAATATTCCATTGTATGTGTATGCCACATTTTATTTATCTATTTATCTGATAGACACGTGGGCTGCTTCCACCTTTTGGCTATAGTGAATAATGCTGCTGTGAACATGGGTGTACAAATATCTGTTTTACGTCCCTGCTTCTACTTTTTTGGGGTAAATATCCAGAAGCAGGATTTCTGGATCAGATGGTAATTCTATATTTAACTTTTTGAGGAAACTTCAAACTGTTTTCCACAGCTGCTGCTGTGGTAGTAACACAGGAACGTAGGTAAAAATTTATTAGGTATACACTTAAGAGGTTTGCATTTTCATGTATGTAAATCATACCTCACTTTTTTTTTTTTTTTTTTTTTTTTTTTTTGCGGTATGCGGGCCTCTCACTGTTGTGGCCTCTCCCATTGCGGAGCACAGGCTGCGGACGCGCAGGCTCAGTGGCCATGGCTCACGGGCCCAGCCGCTCCACGGCATGTGGGATCTTCCCGGACCAGGGCACGAACCCGTGTCTCCTGCATCGGCAGGCAGATTCTCAACCACTGCGCCACCAGGGAAGCCCATACCTCACTTTTTAAAAGTTAAAAGAAAAAGCTTAAAAAATTTTTTCCAGGCTCTTGTAAATCCTTTTGATGTTAATTTCATGGGCTCAAATGCCTGAGGTGCCCCCTTTGGGCCACCTGTGGTTCTCTTTATTTTTCTCTGCCCTTTTGGGCCCAGCACAGTAACAAATATTTACTGAGCATCTCCTGTGTGCCAGACCGTGTGCTACGTACGTGCTGAGGAAACGGAGGTAAGCAAATTCGATAACATCTACCTCCTAATGGAGTCCACATCCTCATGGTGAAGACAGGCAATAACCTACTGAGTCCTATTGAGGACAAGTAAGAACCTGCCTGGGGAGTCCTCAGGGAAGATGTCCTTGGGGTAGTGGTATTTGAGCTGGGATCTGAAGGCTGATAAATTATCTAAGGTGGTGGTGGGGGAAGCATTTCAGGAGGAAGGGTCAGCATGTGCAAGGGCCCTGAGAGGGAAGTACAATGTGTGAAGATCAATGTAGTTACAGTCCAGAGAGAGGGGAAGAGGGCCCTGAGATAAGTCTGGAGATGTGGGAAGGGCAACAGTGAGACATCTATTTGGCCTTTAACTTAAGAGCAATGTGAGTCATCAAATAGTTTTAAGTAGGGGAGAGACATGATCAGATTTCTGACTTAGAAACATTACTCTGATAGCAGGGTGGAGAACAGATTGGAGGGGAGCCAGGGAGAATGTGGAAAGGCCTTAGATGGCTACTGTACCAGTCGAAGCACATAGTGTGTACTTAATAAATATTTGTGGAATGAAAGGACTCCTAACTCTTTTGCTTAGATGAGACCTATATGCCTGAGCTGTGTAATCAGCTAACAATCCACCTGCTCATCTAACATGATGCTTGTAACATACCCTTAACTTCCGTTTTACAGATGAGAAACCTGAGGTTGAGGCAAAGAAAATCGTATAACCATCAAGAGTGAAAGCCAGATCTGAATCTAGGCCTGTATGACAGACATCAAGCCCAGTGCTGGGAAGGCCTCTTGATATTTGGGGAGAGGGGAGGGGAGCCACACTCCCCTGTACCCACGAGCTTGCTAGGGTGACAATGATGGGAAAAAGTAGAGAGGGACTTCTAGGCAAATAATAAAGGCTAAAGGTTATCTTTATCAGCATTAACGTTATTAGATATTATATGTCAGGCACTCTGCCAAATGCTTTCCATGCTTTCCCTCATTTCCTCTTTGCAAAGACTATTATTCCCTCCATATCTCAGGTGCATAAACCGAAGCTTGGAGAGTTGACTTGCCCAAGGACACTCAGCTAGAGAGCTCCTATAGGACTGTGCAGTGACTCCAAAGTGGGGGCAGCAGCCACTGGCGATATTACAGCTCCAGGAGACAGACAAACCCACTGAATCCCGAGCTCTGCACCAAATGAGCTGGTGCACGGTCTGGGCCGCGCGAGGCCCGCGCGGCCCGGAGACGTTCGGTCACGTGACCAAGGCACCGCCCCTCCCGATCGGCCCCGCCCTCTCTTGCGCTCCCGCCCTCTCCCGCGCTCCCTCCCTCTCTCCCTCCCTCCCTCCCCCTCCCTCCCCGGCCCGGTCCGGCCCATCCCCCTCCCCGCCGGCTCCCTGAGGCCCAGCCGGGTCGGGCTGCAGGCGGCCGGGCGCCGACGGCCGGACAGACGGGCGCACGCGAGAACGGACGGACGGACACACGGAGGGCCGCGGGCACGCACGGCCCAGGCCGGTGCTCCGAGGCCCGCCCGGGAGGGTTGAGGCCGCGCTCAGGTGAGGTGACGGCGACGCGGGCCCGTAAGGGGTGGGCCCGCTGGGCGTCTGTGGTGCCGGCCCGGCTGGCTCCGCGGGAAGGAGGCGCCGCCCGGGCCCGGCGCGGGAAAATGGCGCCGGCGGACCGTGGAGCACGGCCCCTGTGCGGGCCTGGCCCGGAGCCGCCCCGCCCGCCGCGCTCGTGTCCCCGTCGCCATGTTGGGGAGCGGGCCCGGGGCCTGCGAGAGCAGGCGCTGGGGAGAGCTGTGGGTCCGGCAGGGTTGGGGAGGGTGCGGGACACGGTGTCTGGGGCGCTGAGGGAGTGCTGAGCCAGTCGAGGTCTGCACAGGGTGGCGCTCCAGGTCCGAAGAACTGGCGGGAGCCAGACGTGTGGTCGTGGCCGGGGTCTCGGAGAAGGAGCGTTGGGTCCAAACGGAACTGGGGTCAGGATTCGTGAGGTTAGGGGTGCAGAGCTGGAGCTGGGTTAGGCCGTGGGACCCCAGGCTGGCAGGGCTCGGAGGGGTGGGATTTGAGTTAAGGCTGTCAGGGCTGGGCCAGTTCTTTGCGGGGGGTGGTGAAAGGGTTGATTAGAATTGGGGGCCCTTTCGGTACTGAGGCGGGTATCAGATTGGGGTAGTTCTCAGAGTCGTGGGGCAAGTCCGTGTAACTCCCAAGGGACTGAGAACATATACGCCCCCGGGATCCTCCGCTCCTTATTGGCAAGAGTAACAGAAAAAAGTAAGGCTTTGATGCAGAAGAGAAGGGGGATTGAGGTTTGGGTGCTGGAGCTGGCCAGCAAAAGGGATGCAGAGTGGAACTGGTGTGCAAGATGAGAGAGAGCCTCCATCAACTTAGGGAGTTTGTGTCTTTAAAAGGAGGGACCGGGCTGTTTGTGGGCGGTGACCCAAGGTGTCTTCCCAGGAAGGGGACAGCCCACTGTTTTTTAAGAGCAGTGTCACCTGGGGAGGTCATCAGAAAGGCATTATCGAAGCTGGTGAGAATGGTAAAGGAGTGAATGTGTAAAAACTACAGAGTCCTTGGATCATGTAAAGATTTCAGATCATGTAGTGATTTTCGCTGAGACACAGAAAGGTAAAGTTGACTTCTCAAGATCTTACCAGTAAATGGCAGAAGTAGTACTCCAATTCAGGCCTGTTGCCTCCTCATTCACCACCACTGCCTTAGAGGAATTTGCCAGGTGGGAGAAAAGTGTTAAGAAGTCAAGCATGGCAGCGTATAGCAAAGAAGTATTAAGTAATTTATTTTATTTTTATGGTGAGTTTGTCAGTACAGAGACTGAGGGGGATACAGGAAAACTATAGGTAGCCAGCTGTTTGATCATTTCTAGTGCACTTCCATTGGTGCAAAGAAGTTATCTTCAGGATCCTTTTGACTTCTAACTTTGTAGAGTTTTAAGAGATGCTCCTTCTCTTCTAGGTGTTTGCTGTACAGCAAAGGGACACAAAAAGCCTAAAAAAATAACAGTGAACAAGGGTAAAGACCCAGGATCTCTGTCATGACCAAACTTTTAAAAAAAATTTATTTATTTATTTATTTATTTTTGGCTGCATTGGGTCTTCGTTGTGTGGGCTTTCTCTAGTTGTGGAGAGCGGGAGCTACTCTTCCTTGCGGTGCGTGGGCTTCTCATTGCGGTGGCTTCTTTTGTTGCGGAGCACTGGCTCTAGGCGCGCAGGCACAGTAGTTGTGGCTCGCGGGCTCTAGAGCGCAAGCTCAGTAGTTGTAGTGCACGGGCTTAGTTGCTACGTGGCATGTGGGATCTTCCCGGACCAGGGCTCAAACCTGTGTCTCCTGCATTGGCAGGCGGATTCTTAACCACTGCACCACTAGGGAAGTCACTATCATGATCAAACTTTAATTGAAGTTTGATCATGATAGTGAAGAGTTCAAAGTCCCCGTGGGCTATGAGAGAGTTCTCAGTCATGATATAGTAGTCCCAGGGCTCCCATATAATCAAAAAAGACTTTCAACAAAAAGGTTAGGAGGATGTTCATAGCAATAAGATTTTCAATATATGTTCAATACCCTTATACAGCAACACAATTCATTTGTTTTGGGTCTTTCTAATGCAGGAAGGCCTGATCTTGTCTGTACCATGGGCCTCATTAGCATCTAGCAAAGCTCATGAATCCCTCTCAGAATAATATTTTTAATTGCATAAAACAAAATACATTGGGTTATAGAGAAACCAATTATATTGAAATACAGTTACCACAATATACAAGTTGTGATATAGTAATATAGTTATACTTCTTTCAGCAAATTAAGAAATCAGATCTAGTGGTGGGTCTGACAGTTATATCAGATGAACATAAATCTTTAAGACATCTGCAATAACTATAATATGATATAAAGATATCTGTGATTACTGTGGCAGAATCACAGATACTGCTAATACCAGAACGGTTTATTGCCTACATTCATATTTGAAGAAAATGGTAACTTTCAGTTAGAGGTTAGTAAAAATAAAGAGGTAATTTTTTTCCTATCCAAGTTCACAGACCCCCCCTCCCCACCCGCCCCTGAATTCTGTCTGTGGACTCCCATCTATGAACCCCAGGTTAAGGAATCACAAAGGATGTCTTCCATTCAACAGACATTTACTATGCGCTAAGATAGCTATTATGTCAACCATTATGCTAGGCTCTGAGGAGTCAAAGGTCTTTAAGGCAGGGAAGGGTCTTTTCAGTTTGGATATTCAGTCCCATGAGAGAAGTGGACAAGTAAACAATAGCAGTTCAGGATGTTAAATGCCAAAGGAGAGTTATCATAGGTTCTGAGGACACAGGTAGGCATGTCTCTGCTCTAGGAATCAGGGATGGCTTTGGAAACGAGTGAGACTTGAGGTGTGTTGTGAAGGGTAGAGGAGTTTGCCAGCTGCAGAATTGGAAAGAAGAGCTTTCAGGTAAGGGCATGCATTTTCAGGAAATGTAATTTAATGTGGTTGGAGTATAGTGTGTGTGTGAAAGAGTGGTTGGAGATGAGACTGGGAAGGTTGTTTGGACCCTGGTTGTGGAGGACCTTGCTAAGGAATTTGGACTGAATCCTTAGCTTTTAGAGAGGCTTTCAAGAAGCGGAGTTATGATGGGAGTTACGATGAGGTTTAATTTTTAGGAGATAAATGGATGTGTTTTGCAGGGAGGGTAGACTGGGAGATCAGGGAAGAAGTAATGAGGGAATGAGGGCCTGAACCAAGGCAGAAGCTGTGAACATTGAACAGAGTTAGAATTTTCAGGTATTGATATAATTACATTGTGAGTGATGGGGGGGGGGAGTTTTTTAGATTTCTAGTTTGGGGTGGTGGCTGTCAAAGAGGTTAAAAAAAGGGTGAAAGGAAAGTGAGTAAGAATTTGTCACAGATAATAAGGGACAAGATGGTTTTTGGTAGAATAATAGATTTTTGGAAACCATTGCAAAGCTGTCAAGTGTGATGTCATTTATTGCTTGAGGAAATCATATGTGTCAACAGTGAAAGACTGGGAAAGTATTCCTAGAGTATAGGAAAATCATAGCTATCATTGTCAGGGGTTGGCAAACTATGGCCCATAGGTCAAATCTGTTCCACCACCTATTTATGTAAATAAAGTTTTATTTCAACACAGGCACACTCATTTACATATTGTCTTTGGATGCTTTCACAGTACCAATGGTAGAGTTGAGTAGTTGTGACAGAGAATATATAGCTCACAAAACTGAAAAATATTTACTTTCTGGCCGTTTACCAAGGATGTTTGCCAATTCCTGATCAGTGTGTCTGAATGTTGGACATTAAACTTCTGATTTACCATCCAGTTCCTACATGAGAAGAAGAACCATCTTGACACTGTCTTTCTGGCTGGGTTCCCCATGCTCTGCGTATCTGCAGCATGACGTAGACCCCTGAGTATTTTATTTTTATTTATTTAAATCTTTACATTTATTATTTTTAAAAAATTTATTTATTTTATGTATATATTTTTGGCTGCATTAGGTCTTCGTTGCTGTGCACGGGCTTTCTCTAGTTGTGACGAGTGGGGACTATTCTTCATTGTGGTGCACGAGCTTCTCATTGTGGTGGCTTCTCTTGTTGCGGAGCACGGGCTCTAGGCATGTGGGCTTCAGTTGTTGTGGCATGCAGGCTCAGTAGTTGCGGCTTGCAGGCTCTAGAGTGCAGGCTCAGTAGTTGTGGCACACGGGCTTAGTTGCTCCACAGCATGTGGGATCTTCCCGGACCAGGGCTCAAACCCGTGTGCCCTGCATTGGCAGGTGGATTCTTAACCACTGTGCCACAGGGAAGCCTCCCACCAAGTATTTTATATTGGTCAGTGATGCCAAGGTTTACTGTTTTGGGGTCCACTGTGGCAACTGTGGTTAGTGTCAGGTTTTTACAATTTAGACCTTGCTGAGGCTTGTTTTGTCATTTTTCTATTGGGTTGTCTTTTTCAAAAGATTTCTTTATATTTTCTGATTATTAACCCTTCCTTGGTTATACATATTACAGATACCATTTCCCAATTTGTTGCTATCTTTTTAAATCTCTAAGCTGTCTTTTGTTAAGAAGAAGTAGAGACACAGAGACACAGATGTAGAGAACAAACGTATGGACACCAAGGGGGTAAAGTGGTGGTGGGATGAATTGGGCGATTGGGATTGACATGTATACACTAATATGTATAAAATGGATAACTAATAAGAACCTGCTGTATAAAAAAAATAAAATAAAATTCAAAAATAAATAAAATGGGGGGGAAGACATTCTGAATTTTAATAAAATCGAATTTATCTATCTTTTCTGCCCCCCAAATTTTGAAGTCATTCTTTTTTTTTTTTTTTTTTTTTTTTTTTTTTTGTGGTACGCGGGCCTCTCACTGTTGTGGCCTCTCCCATTGCGGAGCACAGGCTCCGGACACGCAGGCTCAGTGACCATGGCTCATGGGCCCAGCCGCTCTGCGGCATGTGGGATCTTCCCGGACCAGGACACGAACCCGTATCCCCTGCATTGGCAGGCGGATTCTCAACCACTGCGCCACCAGGGAAGCCCTGAAGTCATTCTTTATATTATCTTTTTGAATCTCTATTGTTTTGCCTTTTTGTTTGTTTGTTTTGTGTGTGTTTTGCCTTTTATGTTAGCTTTCTATCTGGAATTGACTCTTGTGTGTGGTGTGAGGTAGGGTCAGTTCATTTTTTCCTAAGTACAATTAATTTTCCCAGCACCATTTATTGAATGGCACTTATTTTCAAATTGTGAGCCTTTTTTGGTGAAGTCTGTCTAAGGTACTGTTTCCACCTCCACTGCTTGCTAATTGTGTACCTTGGACAAGTTGTATAACCTCTTTGTGCCTCAGTTTCCTCATCTTTAAAATAAGAATAATAGAGTTTTTGTGAGGAGTAAGTTAATTCATATAATGTGTAGAACAGTGTGGCATCTAGAAAATGCTCAATAATGTTAGCTGTTATTTAGCATTATTGTTCATTTCAGATTCCTAGGCACAGAGTGGAAGCTCAATATGCTCAACACAGTTGTAGAATTAATTTGGTTTTCAGGTCAAAACAGAATGGCTGAGAGATAAGTGTTGCAGGAGATGCTTCCAAGTTGCTGTTTAATTTTAGCTGCTGCCTTAGACTGTCTGCTGGAATGGAACTCCTCCCTGTAGTTCTTTGCAGTCCTCACTACTCTCTTGCTTTGTTCATTTACTTTATCATCCTATAGGCATTTGATTTTCTGGTTCTAACTTTACCAAAGTTTTAAATATTACCTCTCCTAAACCAATAAATGACATACTGGGATATTGTCAGGATGGCCAGAAATTGACAGATGAGTTTGTGGGCAGATAAAAACTAAAATCTGTTTCTAAGGCTGAATCATTCTTGGTCATAATGAATAAATTGATAATTGAAATTAAAAGATGAGATGAAATTCAAATCATTGAATATTTAGGCATCTACTATGTGCTGGGTACTGTATTAGAAATTACCACATTGGTAATAGAAAAGAAAACTAGCTGACCAGCTTTATGAAATACTACAGAAGAGATCTTTTTACTTGTGATATGGAGCTATTTTCCAAGAGAGCATTTGGATGACAGAGAGGAAATATAGGCATTTATTCACTTGTCAAACATTTATTGAACCTTACCACATACATTGGGCTAGAACTTTACAGAATACAAGGATTAATCTAGCCAGGATTTCATGTGGGGTGTATATATATTGTGTTATGGAGCTGGGGTATCAGAGGATGGTACCTCAGAGGTGGCCTTTAAGCAGGACTGCCAAAAACGGTTAGGATCTTCATACTTAGAGATGAGACAGTATTTTTCCAGGCTGAGTGAAAGCATGAGTGTAGAGATGGGTGTTTAGGAGATGGTAAAGAGTCTAGTTTGGTTGGTGATCAGGACTGTCACAGGGCTGTTGTTGAAGTTGAGGCTGGAAGTGGAGATTGAACAACAGCAATAATAATAGCAGTAGCTCTCCTTTTTTACATGTGTATTACTTGCCAGATAATGTGCCAGGCATGTCATAAGTGGCATTTCATTTAATCCTCACAACAACCCTGTGAGATAGGCACCAATTTTTATCCCCTTTTTATAGACAAAGAAACTGAGAAATAGAACTAACACTTGACAGAGAATGAATTTGGGTCTAGGCAGTCTAATTCCAAAGCCTGTGTTCTTAGTCTCTGCATGCTATACATGGAAGGCTTTGAATCCTTTTCAGTTCCAGGCTGAGAAGTTTGGAATTGTTTGACTAGGTAATGGGAAGTCATCAAAAGTTCTTGGCCATACGGTGACATAATGAAATCTGTACATTAGGAAAATAAGCCTGGTCATGGAGTGTAGGAGCAGCATGGGGAGAAAGGAGATATGGAGCTAGTTTACTCTCTCCCTCCTCACTAGATTGTTTGTTCCTTAAGGGCTGGGGCTATATCTCTCTGTCCCTCTCTCCCTTCCTTCAGCTCTGGTGTCTACTTATTGTGTTGTCTGGCACATTTATTTATTTTTAAAAATTTAATCTTTTTCTACCTTACCATGTTCTAAAAAGGACTTAAGGTCGCTGCCCAGGAGTTTAGTAAACATTTGCTGAGTTAATTAATAAATGACTAGAGGTATATAAGGATGTGTACATAAAGGGAGTACTATGGCTTTGTTGAAGGTAGTAAATGCAGCCTTATAATTTGGTGATAAGCTATGTTTTATATATAGACCCTATAAAAGCAAAAGGCCAGAATCACATCTTTTTTAACTTGTGAAGAATTGTATATACTGTGTCAGTTAGAATATTAACAATCAGTTAATATTAACTGTTATTTAGAAACCCAAAAACTCATAGAAACAGAGTAGAATAGAATGGTGGTTGTCAGGGGCTGGGAGATGGGGGAAATGGGGAGATGTTGGTCAAAGGGTATAAACTTTCAGTTACAATATGAATAAGTTCTGGGGATGTAACGTACAGCATGGTGACTATAGTTAACAGTACTGTTTTGTATACTTGAAAGTTGCTAAGAGAATAGATCTTAAATGTTCTCACCATACACCTAAAAATGGTAATTATGTGATGTGATGGATATGTTAACTAACCTTATTGTGATAATCATTTCTCTATATATGTGTATCCATCTCATTGTACACCTTAAACCTACACAATATTGTATGTCAGTTATACCTCAATAAAGCTGGGAGAAAAACTATGTCAGTTTTAATAATATTAATGATCACCAAATTCAAAGGGTATTCATACTTTAAATAGATATTTAGGTTTGTATTCAGCATTAATCAGCTGCAAATCCCCCCATATGCAAAGAGGCAACAAAAGTTACCAGTAACCAGCTCCTTTACTGACACTGAACCTGTTGAATATTAGTTCCATAGTACCATTTAGGTACATTTTCTAAAGATCAGTCAGCAGCAGTCTCTCACAGGAAGAAATACTCATTGCAAACTTGTGAATCAGATTCCTGTTTTGGATTTTACTTAGGGAAATTATTCATAAGATTAAGTCCCTTGCCATAATTTTAAATGTTATTTGGAAGTAATTCTGTGTCCCTTCTGTAAAATACAGACTTTAAAAATTCAAACATTTGGAGAAATTCAGACACTGGTTAACTACCAAATACCAGTAAACGTAGGAAGATGTTAGGTAAACCAGCATTTGAGTAGATAGACTTAGTAAGACAAGTCAATGGACCTTAAATAGTGGGTTTATTAAATAAACATTCTTTTCCATTGTGGATATTAGCTGTTGGTAGAATATACATATACATGCATGCATATATCGATGTGAAATATATTGATATAATTAATATAAGTACATTTGAATTTAGAGATGCTTCCTAAAGAAAATGAGCCTTCATCTGAGTTCTTTTAGGTTATGTTTAACTCTTCAGTGTATGTGGAGATAACTCATTCAGAAGCATTACAATCAGAATGATTAACTGTGTAGAAAAAGTCAGTATATGTTGACTGCCTACCACTGTTGACGGCTGTATACAGTTGATTAGTTAGTTTCTACCTTCCAAGAATCAAATTCATTTGGGGAAGTGAGGTGAACATAAAAATAGGGGAAAGCATGTTTTAAATGAAATAGTACGTGCTGTGGGAGTTCAGGAGAGATCACTTCTACTTGGAGAATCAGGGAAGGCTTCTAGAAAAGGTGGTGTATTCGTTTCCTAGGGCTGCCATAACCAGCTACCACAAACTGGGTGACTTGAAACAACAGAAATTTATTCTCTCACAGTTCTTGAGGCTAGAACCTGAATTCAAGGTGTCAGCAGGGCCACGTTCCCTCTGAGACTTCCATCAATTCTTTTTAAATTTATTTATTTATTTTTGACTGTGTTGGGTCTTTGTTGCTGTGCGCAGGCTTTCTCTAGTTGCAGCGAGCGGAAGCTACTCTTCGTTGTGGTGTGCGGGCTTCTCATCAAGGCGGTTTCTCTTGTTGCAGAGCACGGGCTCTAGGCACACAGGCTCAGTAGTTGTGGTTCACGGGCTTAGTTGTTCTGCGGCATGTGGGATCTTCCTGGACCAGGGCTCAAACCCATGTCCCCTGTATTGGCAGACGGATCCTTAACACTGTATTGGCAGACGGATCCTTAACACTGTGCCACCAGGGAAATCCCAAGACTTCCATCAATTCTTGACAATTCTTGGTTTGCAACTACATCACTCCAGTCTCTCTGTTGTCATAGGCATTCTACCTGTGTGTCTCTGTCTCTGTGTGCAAATTTCTCTCTTACAAGGGCACCAGTCATATTGGATTGGGGGTCTACCTCATCTTAACTAATTGCATCTGTACTGATTCTGTTTCCAAATCAGGTCACATTGTGTGGTACTGGGAGTTAGTACTTTAAATATCTTTTGGGAAGACACAATTCAGCTTAAAACAGATGACATGATACAGAAGTATTAAATTAAAATTTACTTGTTAAATGGAAGAGTCAAATGCAACGAAATGAGTTAGGGAAAAAAGAACCAGAGGAATGATGGACACAGGAAAGCATGAGGAATATTTAGGAAATGAGATAGAGAAGTCTGGTTTGCTGGTGTATTGAGGAGTTGTGAGGAGATGAAGCCAGAGTATTGTATCAGGTCCTAGACACCAGATCTAGGATATTTGAATGCTGCTGAGTGGGTAGTGTGTGGCAGCAGTATAGCCCTGCAGAATTTTGAAATGGTGGATAACTAATTCAAACTTTGGATAATTAATGCAAACTTTAGGAAGATTCTACGATCAGGTGAACATGGATGAGTAGACACCCTGAAGAAAAACGGATGGTCAGTGATTTAACACACCCAGCCTCCCTCATTTGCCTATGCTAGTAACTTTTCACCAAGACAGTCAAGATATTCTTCATATGTAAAAAATGAACACACCACGACAACAAATGAGAATTTTACTAGCCTCTTGGACAGTCATCTTTGGGCATTGAGATACATCTGCTTTTTAAGATCTCTATTCTATTCAAAAGCCTCTCTATGGATTTAAATATTGATAATCATGTTGTTCTTCATTTTCTTTCAAACCTTTCTTCAAAGTCACCTATTTTCCATCGTATTTTTTACCTCTTGATTTTTCTTTGAATGCTTTTCAGTTTTTCCATCTCTTTTTAAAACATCTGACTAATGGAAAGAATTGAGGAAGATTATGTACTATCCAAGCCAATGATACCTTCTTTTTCTGTGTCCTTTAAATGATAGTTATGTTGACTTTTGTCCATAATAGGACTGTATTCAGATTGTGAATATTCATTCAAATTGTGGTCAGCAGTGCTCAGGTGCTTTTCCTTATTTGTGCCCAGGCATTTCTTCCTGATTCTATATTTGCATTGCTTATATTTTCTCTAATAGCATGTGTCTTCATGAAATTTCTAAAATTATGTTTAACTATTACGGACAAATAAACACATAACATCCTAGTCATCATATGCATACAGTCTTTTCATATAGTTTTTTTTAGTCTTCTTTCATTTGGCCTTATATTGATATACTTTTCCCCATGTCTATTTAGTTAGCATTTTTAATGAATAGATAGTAAAGTTTAAATACTCTCTGGTTATTTGGCATTTGGATGATTTCCAGTATGTTTTTATTTTTGATTTGCAATTCTAAATTATACTGCTGTAACACCTTTTTATACACCCCCAATTTTTTTCTTAGAGTATATTCCCTAAAATAATTCAGTTAGGTCTAAGGATATCACTTTTTAGCCATATTGTTATTCTTTAGAACAACTCCCAGTTGTTAATATTAGATTTTATAATTTTTTTCTTCTAGTATAATAGTGTTGTGTCACAGTTTTGTGGGAGTTTTGATATTTCAAATGTTTTATTATGAAAAATTTCAAACATACCAAAAACACCCTCCCAGAAATAGTAAAATGAACACCCTTATTCATCATGTTGCCATATGCTTACTTATATACTTATTATGTTAAACCTTTTAAAAATAAAGACATTGGACTTCCCTGGCGGTCCAGTGGTTAGGACTTGGTGCTTCCAATGCCAGGGGCGTGGGTTTGATCCATGGGTCAGGGAGCTAGGATCCTGCATGGCGCGTGGTGCAGCCCCCAAAAAATAAAAAAAATAAATAAAAATAAAATAAAAGTAAATAAAATTGACATCATAGTATTATGCCTTTAAATACTGTAGCATGTATCTCTTACAAATAAGAACATTTTCCTACATTGTCACAACACCATTATCACACCGAACAAAATTATCAGTAATTCCTTAATGTTTCTAACATTAAGTCTATATTTGTTTCTCCAGTTGTCTCCATAATGACTTATAACTGCCTGGTTCAAAGTGGAATCAGATTAAGAACAATGCATTGTATCTGTATGTTGCTGTTCTTGTAGTCTTTTTTGTTTTAAACCTGGAACAATTCGCATTTCTTGTCTGCTTCCTCACCTTTTTTTCCCCCATGGCCCTGATTTGTTGAGATCCTAGCAGTTTTCTTGTTGTATGTCCCACATCCTGGATATATCTGATGGTTCTCTTTTTTCAAAACTTTATTTATTTATTTATGGCCGTGTTGGGTCTTAGTTGCGGTACGTGGGATCTTCGTTTACATGCGGGCTCTTAATCGAGGCATACATGTGGGAACTACTTCCCGGACCAGGGATCAAACCCAGGCCCCCTGCATTGGGAGCACGGAGTCTTGACCACTGGACTACCAGGGAAGTCCCTTAACTTGTTCTTTTGTTCCTTGTATTTCCCTAAACTGGAAGGTTAAAGACTTGATTAGATTCTAGCTAAACATTTTGGCAAAAATATTTAATAAGTACTCTTTACATTGCATCGTATCATGAGGTGCATAAATGTCTGGTTGTCCCACTATTGATGATAACTTTGATCATAGGGTAAAGGTTGTGACTGCCAGATCTCTCCATTGTGAAGTTGCAATTTTTTCTTTTGTGACTAACAATTTTTTTAAAATTTTTATCAATGATGAGTATTTTTCAATCTTGTTTGAACCAGTTTTTCATGTCATTTGACCCTTTGTTCAGTGTAGATTTGATATTTTCAAGTTTGTATTGTGCATTTAAAAATTTTATACAGTGTAACAAAGAATGCTGAGTTGTTATAAAAGATAAATTTCAAGTTTCAAAATATAACTAAAATCAAATGTAATTTAACCAAAAAAAATAAACCTTACAGATTGCAAATATGTAATAGAGGGCATTTATTTCTTTGACAGAATTTTGTGATGCATCATGTTTGCTATTTAAAAAATCATTCTAGGGACTTCCCTGGTGGCGCAGTGGTTAAGAATCCTCTTGCCAATGCGGGGGACATGGGTTCAATCCCTGGTCCGGGAAGATCCCACATTGCCAAGGAGCAACTAAGCCCATGCGCCACAACTGCTGAGCCTGTGCTCTAGAGCCCGAGAGCCACAATTACTGAGCACACGTGCCACAGCTACTGACACCCACGCACCTAGAGCCCATGCTCCACAACAAGAGAAGCCACCACAGTGAGAAGCCCACATGCCGCGATGAAGAGTAGACCCCCCTCGCCACAACTAGAGAAAGCCCAGGTGCAGCAGTGAAGACACAATGCAGCCAAAAATAAATAAATTACTTAATTAATTTTTAAAAAAAGCATTCTAAGCAGGCAAAATTGAGAAACATAAAACACTTGAATAAAAAATTTCTCTTATTTTTCTTTTTGAAATGGAGGTAAATCCTGAATTCATAAGTTGTTTTACAAATCCACCCCAGAAGCACTCAGAATTTATTTTTGTTTCTTGTCCTCTTGAGTGTTTCATTTGGCTGTCTTTTATATACCAATTCTTTATCAATTTTAAATAGCTATTTTTTTTCTGTCATTCCTATTATAGATCTTTTTATTCCATTTTCTGCTGCAAATAATGCTCAAATAGGATTTTCCTTTCAAACCACAAAGGCAATATAGGCTTATTGAACAAGTTGGGTATCATCTGAGTGCACAAAGAGAAAGCCAACCATCTCCTCCTCTCCAGTTCATATCCTCCAACATACCCAACTAGCCCAATATGATTCTTCCATGTTTTTCTCTGTGCTCTTAGAAACACAAATATACATACTGATTCATATTCTGTCTTATTTTATAAGATTTTCTTGATGCCATATGCATTATACTACAACTTCTATTTTTTACTTTATAGGGTATCATATGTTTTCTTCCATATCATTAAACAGATATCTAATTCATTTTTTCGTGCTGCATAATACTCCGTTTATGTAGATTTCTCTCAATGGGCATTCAGGTTGTTTCCGATTTTTTTTTCCCATCACAAACAGTAGACATCTTTATACATATATCTTTAAGAAATGAAGCTTTTACTTCTGTAGGATAAATTCCTAAGTATGGGTTATTTCAGTATTATGAACTGCCAGGTTATTTTCCATAAAGGTGGTTGCAGTTCTTATTCCCGCTGGCACTGGATAACAGGTATCTTTTGAGTTTTTGCCTTATCAGCTGGGTGAAAAGTGTTTTCTTATTTTAATTTTTGTTTCCCTGACCATTAATAAATTACATACATTCATTGTCCAATTTGCATTCCCTATTCTGCAAATCATCTTTGCCAATCCTTTAACTTATTTTTCTCTTGGGTTGTTAAATTTTTACTTTTTAATCAATTTGGGGATGCTTTTGTGTATTTCGGGTATTAACCCCTTTTTTGTCACATTGTGCAAATATATTATCCCAGCCTTTCATTTGGCTTTTGATTTTGTGGTTTTTTTGACATATAGACTATTTTAAATATCTGATCATGTCTGTCAGTCTTTTTCTTTATGATTTCTAGGTTCATGTCATGCTCACCACCATTCCACTGAAGTTAATAATTCTTCTAAATTTTTTTCTATATTTTTGTTTTGTTAATTTATAACTTTAATTTTGTTTTTCTTGTTTTTGCAACTGGGGCAGAAATTTATTTCTTTGTTTTTTAATATAAATGAACCTGTTTATTATGCCATTGAATTTCTTCTCCTGATCAAAAAATTATCTCTTCTTCATTATTTAGGGATAAGATTATTTTAAGTAATCTCTCTTGAATTTTGAAAAAATGTTTTTCTGGTTGTTCCAAGTCAGTTTGGATGCTCTACCTGTGTTTAAAAATAATAGTGTATTCATTTAATAACAGTTCTGTCTGCAGGTTTGCCAAGTGTATTCTGGGTCATCAATAATGATGAAATGGTAGCTACAGCCTAGCTGTAGCTGAAAGCTGATCTAAGGACTCCAGTGTTTGATTTTAAAAGAAAGTGACAATTGTAAGAGCATAAAGCAAAAAAAAAAAAAAAAAAGGCCTGACAAAACTGTGAGTGCACTTGACCCTCTGTATCCATGGGTTCCTCATCTGCATATTCAACCAACCGGAGATTGAAAACATTCCCCCCCTCCCAAAATTCCAGGAAGTTCCAAAGAGCAAAACTTGAATTTGTCAAGTTTTTGGAAACCCTGTAGCTGGAAACTATTTACATTGTATTTACAACTATTTACATATCATTTACATTGTGTTAGGTATTATAGGTAATCTAGAGGTGACTTATAATATATGGGTAGGATGTGCTGTTATATGCAAATTATACAGCATTTTACATAAGGGACTTGAGCACCTGCAGATTTTGGTTTTGCGGGGCGGTCCTGGAATCAATCCCCCATGGATACCGAGGGATGACTGTGTTAAAACAGTGGAGAAGAAGAAACACTGGCAGACTCTTAGAATGATGGCCTAAGGACTTTTGTCATTTAGAGCCCAGATTTCATGATTTAACAGTTTCTCATTAGAAACTTAATAGAGGAAAAAAATCCATTGTTCTCTCAAGTTGTCTTCAACACTTTCTTCAGGCAAGGCAACATTCCTTATCATTATATAACCTGCTTTTCTAGTGCTTTTAAAATGAAGTATTTCTTTTGTAAAGAAGTGTCATACATGAAATGAAAGACTTCCCTACAACTAAGAAGCTTTGGACAAATTGTTTACTCGGGCCTTAATTTTTTTGTCTGTTCCATGTGGGTATTGGACCGGATGATTACCAAGGGACCTCTAATGATGCTCAGTCTCATCAAGTTATATTTAGGGAATTTTTTAAAAATTACTTCCTAGATTGTAGGATTTGGTCAGGTTTTTCAATGTCATTTGTATATTACAGCATGGCTTAAAAGACTGGAATTCACTTTTTTTTTTTTTTTTTTTTTGCCACTCTGTGCAGCATGTGGGATCTTAGTTCCCCAACCAGGGATCGAACCTGTGCCACCTGCATTGGGAGCACGGAGTCTTAGCCATTGGACTGCCAGGGAAGTCCCCCTGCATTGTTTTTCGACTGAAGCTTTATTATGAATGAAAGAACGTGGTGGTTCACAATTAGAACATGACATAAAGTAGTTTTTCTTTACATTTTACTTTATCCATTTACTGTGGTATCTAACAAGATGGGAAAACTCTCATTGAACCTCTGACTTAATCTGTTAGTTTATATTGTACTCAATTAAAATTATTAACTACAGTTGACCCTTGAACAACACGGTCTGACTGTGCCAATTCACTTATACGCAGATTTTTTTTTTCAATAAATACATAGTACAGTACTACACATCCACAGTTGGTTGAATCCATGGATATAAAACCACAGATATGGAGGGCTGGCTGTAAACTTACACTCAAATTTTTGAATGCTTCTGGGGTCAGAGGCCCTAACTCCTACGTAGTTCAAGGGTCAACTGTGTATATCTGTGTTAGCATGAGTAGTTTTAGGGATTTCAGATTTTGCATTTCACAAATTTATTTTTTGTTTCTTATACTAAAATGTCAGGATTGAAATTAAGATTTAATGTTAATATTCCCTAATCTCTTAAATTGTCTATTATCCCTACCAAGAGCAAACCAGGGTTGTTACAGTAGTGAAATGCCATTCTCCTTGACAGGCATTTTGTTGATCTTTTCAGGGCACTAAGTTTCTATGATTTGGCTGGAGGTTTGCATAAATTTTCCCTTGGGAACCCTGGACTTGGAAACAGGAAGCGTGTAAGAGTTTTATAAGAATCTTATAAGAGAGTGTAGGGAGGATGGAATTGGATCTTAAATTAGTTGTGCCATAGCAAATTGTCTTTCACAGTTCACATTTAACTATTTATTAATATACTTTAAAAAATATCTTATCCTGGGCTTCCCTTGTGGCGCAGTGGTTGGGAGTCCTCCTGCCGATGCAAGGGACACGGGTTTGTGCCCCCGTCCTGGAGGATCCCACATGTCGCAGAGCGGCTGGGCCCGTGAGCCATGGCTGCTGAGCCTGCACGTCCGGGGCCTGTGCTCCACAACGGGAGAGGCCACAGCAGTGAGAGGCCCGCGTACCGCAAAAAAAAAAAAAAAAAAAAAAAAAAGCCTTATCCTGAAACACTTAAGGCTATGTGGTTAAAAGGCCAACTTAATTTTTAAAATACTGTAAGTATAATATCCAGACCTAGGCATTCATGAAAATATTATTTAAGTTATCCTTTCCACAATTTTTTTGTTTCTTTTATAGTAACTTCAGGAGCAGGAAACTGTTTAGCAGAGTGCCTGGTACATAGTAGGTAGTTGGTAAATGGAGGTTGAACAAATGCATCCATTGAAAGTATTCAAATTATAGTAGATAAGAAATTAAGAAAAAAATTATGAGGGACTTTTTTTTAAGGAATTTTATTGATTGATGGATGGATTGATTGATTTTATTTGGTTGTGCCAGGTCTTAGTTGCAGCAGGTGGGCTCCTTAGTTGCGGCCAGCGGGCTCCTTAGTTGTGGCATGTAAACTCTTAGTTGCAGCATGCATGTGAGATCTAGTTCCCTGACCAAGGATTGAACCTGGGGCCCCTGCATTGGGAGCACAGAGTCTTAACCACTGCGCCACCAGGGAAGTCCCTGTGAGGGACTTTTTTTTTTTTAATAAATTTTTAAATTTTATTTATTTTTAGCTGCATTGGGTCTTTGTTGCTACACGCAGGCTTTCTCTAGTTGTGGTGAACAGAGGCTACTATTCGTTGCAGTGCATGGGCTTCTCATTGCAGTGGTTTCTCTTGTTGCAGAGCACGGGCTCTAGGCACACAGGCTTCAGTAGTAGTGGCGCACGGGCTTAGTTGCTCCGTGGCATGTGGGATCTTCCTGGACCAGGGCTTGAACCCATGTCCCCTCCATTGGCAGGCGGATTCTTAACCACTGCGCCACCCCTGAAGCCCCCTGTGAGGGACTTCTTTACACATATATTTTCTATTTAAAAAATAGCTTGTGCTCTGTAAGTCTGAAATGATTTCAAAATATAAAGTTAAACTCATGCAAAAAAGTCTCATGGCGGTGGTGGTAAAGTATCAGGGGTATTGTTATTAGCCATATTTGAGAGGGAGACGTCTTGCACCTAGACAACAAATCTAGGAGATTTGTATTTGACACAAGCTGAAGAATATGCTTGTGGGGGTTTTTTTGTTGTTTTTTTTTTGTGGTATGCGGGCCTCTCACTGTTGTGGCCTCTCCCATTACGGAGCACAGGCTCTGGACGCACAGGCTCAGTGGCCATGGCTCACGGGCCCGGCCGCTCCGCAGCATGTGGGATCTTCCCTGACCGGGGCACGAACCTGTGTCCCCTGCATCGGCAGGCGGATTCTCAACCACTGCACCACCAGGGAAGCCCTGTGCTTGTGTTTATGAATCAGATGCCAGAGGAATTCTAGGATTCTTATTTTACAAAGCTACTTAAAACATTTGAGTAGAGATATTATTTGTTAATGTGAAAGCATATAGAAAATAATTAAATTTCCTGATAAACAGTCCTTGAGTTTTCTTAAATCTAGAAGGAACCTGTGATTATCGTTAGCTCTAGCTTAGTGATCCATCCTCTCATTTTATAATTTAGGAGTCTTAGGCACAGAGAGATTGTACCCTGCCCCAAATCATACAACTTTATGAGAAGGTCACAACTAGAACTTGGGGCACACTCATCCTGCCATGCTCAGCCTAGCTCTTTTTCCTGTCAACCTGTGTTTCATTATTATAAATAATGCTAGTCTGCTTTCAAGATTTATTCAGTTAATTTTACTACTAATTATTTGACATTTGTATTGAAGCATAAAAAATGGATACTGCAGTTAGGAAATCATTGGATGAGCATTAGACTTTATTTAATTTCCTTATATGGATGGTGCAACAGCTGCGATGGTGCACAGTTGTGAACCCAGGACATCTGTGTTTTCCATTTATTTGCTTACTTGTTTGTTTTTTGCAGTAACATGTAATAAAAATTTTTTTCAGAGAATAAGGAGAGGAAATGTTAAATTTAAAAGTGTAATATTATTAGCATATTTACAGTTTTACAACAGAAAGAGTAGGAAAATGACAAGAAGGACTAAGTCTGTAGCTAACTACATATGTGACCTAGGGCAAATCATGTAAAAGAGGTTTACTAACCTCTGTGGGACTGTTTTCTGCTACCTTCTTAATTAGAATCCTTCAGGGGTTCTGCCCAGGACAAATGTATCTGTTCTTTTTTATATTTGTAACTTGAAGTATAACACACATAATGCAAAGTGCACAAATCATAAGGATAATGAATTATAAAAGGAGCATACTTGTATAACCACTGCTGTTGTATTTTGAAAAAGCTTTCTTGGTGATTATGATAAGCTTTCCTTTAAAAGAAATCACTGGACTTGAGGCTGTAGGTAATCTCATGTCTTTTACAACTCTTTCTAGAGTGAAATTAACAGAAACAGTGATAGAAGGAATTTGGCCAGTCACAAAAATTTGCTTTGAATAGGTTTATTGGGATTATATATTAAGTCTTCTGATGTTTTTCTCCTTCCTCTTTGCCCTTTTTCCTTTCTGTCTAGGTCCTGGATGGAATGGAGAGGGGTCCTTCCTACTCAACTTCTGACTATCTTTTCTGAGAGTGGTCAGAGAGTTCTTAAACAGGTCTGTTGATTCTATAGTACACAAATGCAAGTTCGAGTTATAAAAGACTTGGTTTCAGCCTAAACGAAGAACTGAATTAGGAAGTAGACTTTTTTAAAAAAGAAGCCATTTTGATCTCAGTGTCTGCAGGGTATTTTACTTTGGCAAGCTGCATTTGGCATGTGGATTGGACCCAAAGTGACTGAATTAAATAAGATCTGCTTAATATAAAAACAGTTGTTACATCTTTATCAGTTATGTTGAATATATATAATATGGCAGAATTCTTTATTGGTTCCATGGAAAGTACCAGGAAAAGATGAAAAGGTGAATATCTCAGTTGTCTATGATTCTGGTGGGTAATGGAGGCATGGATAAATCCAAGAAGGAAAATAATTATGCGGCCCTCTTTCTAATGTTCTCAGAATTCATAACACTGGGGAAAAACAATCAAAGCTACCTTCACCTTGCATATCTCTGGTTAAGGGAAGGGCAAGTATATATGGGTTTTGTTTGTTTGTTTTCTTTTCTTTTACCTCTGTCTGCATCACCATGAATGAACTTAATCATTATTCAGACAGATAAAAACTCAAGCTTAGGGCTTCCCTGGTGGCGCAGTGGTTGAGAGTCCACCTGCAGGTGCAGGGGACGCGGGTTTGTGCCCCGGTACAGGAGGATCCAACATGCCGCCGAGCAGCTAGGCCCGTGGGCCATGGCCGCTGAGCCTGCACGTCCGGAGCCTGTGCTCCACAACGGTGAGAGGCCCGTGTACCGAAAAAAAAAAGAAAAAAAAAAAAACCCTCAAGCTTAGTGATTTCCCAAACTTGTCTTTACATTGGAATCACCTATGGAGCTTTGCAAAGTACTGATGTCTTTGTTCCCCCTCCCCACCCCCACCCCCCACCCTAGATTGTGATTTAATTGGCCTAGGGGTATGGCCTGGGAATTTTTTAAAGATCCCAAGGTGATTCTAAAGTGCCTGACAAGTTTGGGAATCACTGTTCTAGCTAGTTAAAGCAGATCTGGCCACTACGCACCTTGTGACTTGTTTTGTGTAAATATTTGGATAAATATATAAATAAGGGATAAATATTTTGTTTTAGAATCCTGTACTTTAAACCTAAATTCTTACTAGAATGAAAGCTCTGTAAAAGCAGGTACCATGTATTTTTTTCACCATTATATCTTTAGCATTTAGAACAATAACTGACACGTGCTATATGCTTAAATATTTGTTGAATGAGTGGATGAACCTATTAGTCTCTAGTGAGCTGAGAGTATGCTTTTACCTAATACTCGAGTGGTCTGAGATATAGAGTGGGGTGGTGGTGGTAGTGAAGAGCCCAGCCTCCATGACTAATTGACTGGGCTCCAGTCACAGCTCTGTCCCTTACTAGCTGTAAAACCTTAAGCAAGTTACTTCTCTAATACCTCAGTGTCCTCATTTGTACGATGGGGGTAATAGAATCTATTACATGGGGTTTTGGGGGGAACTAATTGAGTTAATAATACAAAGTGCTTAGAACAGTGCCTTGCACATAATAGTGTTCTGTAACTTTTAGCTACTGTAGAATTCAAGACACTCCAGATTCTCTGTAGTTTGAGTAATTTAAATATAGAGTGTTGTATGGGGGCTAAGGTAGAATGATAGAATCAGCTGCATTAGATGTAGTTAAAGACTTGACAAAGAAGGTTATTATTATTATTTTTTGGTCAACTTAATGAGGTATAATTTACAGTAAACTACACCATTTAAAAGTGAAACATGTTTCAGTGAATTTTGACAGATGTACTTATTAGTTTACAGTATTTATTATGAAACACCTGTCACACCAAGATACAGAAAATTTCCATCTTCCTAAGAAGTTCCTTATATTCCTTGCAGTCTGTCCCTCCTAGCCCCTCCACCTATATATTGCTTTGCATTTTCTAGAACTTTATGTAAATGCATTGGTACATTATGTTCTAAGTCTAGCTTCTTTCACTCAGCAGAATGATTTTTTTTGATGAAAATGACTAACATTTATTGAGCATTTAATACATGCCAGATATGGCTCTAAATTTCTTTTTTCTTTTTATTATAGCTGGTGTTTATTGAGCTTTTATAGTAGGCCAGCATTAGTCTAAATATTTTATTTTATTTTTCAGCAGATGATTTTGATATTTATCCATGTTGTTGCATGTGTCAGTGGTTCATTCCTTTTGAATGAGGAGTAGTGTTTTGTTGTATGGGTATACCATGCTTGTTTATCTGTTCACCTGTGATAGACAGTTGAGCTGTTTCCAGTATTTGATGATTGTGAATAAAGCTACTGTAAGCATTTTTGTTCAAGTCATTGTATAGATATATTTTCCCTTATTATGGAGTAAATCCCTAACAGTTGTACTGCTAGGTTGTATGGTATATCTAACTTGTTAAGAAACTGCCAAATAATTTAAAAAGAAGTGAATGTTCAGCAGGATTTCAAGGGAGTGTGCATTAGTTATCTATTGTTGCATAACAAATTACCACAGATTTAGCAGCTTAAAACAACTCACTTTTATTAGGGCACAGTTTCCATGGGTCAGGAATCTGACTTAAGTGGGCCCTCTGTTTCAGGGTCTCTCACAGGCAGCAGTCAAGGTGTCAGCCAGGACTGGAGTCTCATCTCAGTGATTGACTGAAGAAGGATTTCCTCTAAGCTTACTTGGTTGTTGGCAGAATTAACTTCCTCAAGGGATGTTGGATTTAAGGCCTTGGTTTCTCACTGGTTGTCAGTTCCTTGCCTTGTAGCCTCTCCAACATGGCAAGCTGAGAAGGCAGTAGAGTCTCTTAGGGAGATTGAAGTCTCATTCTTTTATAACCTAATCATGGAAGTGCTATCCCATCACCTTTGCTGTATTTTTTTTGGTTAGAAGTAAGTCACTAGGCCATCCCTCAGGGGGAGGAGGGGGCAGGGGAGATTACACTAGGGCATGAATACCAGGAGGCTGAGATAATTGGTGGCCATATTAGAAGTCCATCTACCACAGAAGACATGGCTTAGTGCCAGGCTGGGACTAAATGGCACATTAAAAAGAGTGGTGGTGGTGAGGAGTAGTTTGTGACATTTTCTTTACCTTCCCTGTATCAAACTATATCTCTTTCTTCCTTCTGTCTTTCACATCAGCTTCTTTCCCCTTCAAGAGCAGATACATAACACAAAGATCATTCTCACAATGAGATTTTAATCTTGAGTGGGTTTTGTGTGTGTGTGTGCGCGCACGGATGTGTGTATGTGTGTGTTTAAAGATTCAATTAAGGCCTCTCCCTGTATCATTTAGTGTTTATATACATATGTATTTTTTAAAAAAAACATTTTGTCGTGAAAATTGAGACAGATATGAAAGGAGAATACTATCATGAACCCCCGTGTACCTTTCACCCAGCTTCAACAGTTTATTTTTTACTAATCTTATATCTATAATTTACATACAGTAAGATGCACTAATTTTATGCATACAGTTTTCATTTGAACAGATGTATATATCCCCACAATCAAGATATAGACCATTTTCACTCCAAAGGTACCTTATCCCTGTGTAATCAATCCCCACCCCAGTCTTAGGCAAGTACCCATCTGATGTCTGCTACTGTAGGTTGGTTTTGCCTGTTCTAGAATATCATAGAAATATTCTTTTGATCACCATGAAGTTTTTGAGATTCACTCATGTTGTTGCATGTATCAGCAGTTCAGAGTTCTTCAGACTTGGCACTGTGGATATTTTGGACAGGATAATTCTTTGTCTTGGAGATTGTCCTGTGCATTGTGGGTTACTTAGCAGCATTCCTGACCGCTATCCACTAGAAGCCATTAGCACTCCCCTCCCCATTTGTAACAATCAAAAATGTCTCCAGACATTGCCAAATGTCCAATAGGGGACAAAATCCCCTCCCTACACTGGTTGAGAATCCTTTCAGTAGTTGATTCTGTTTATTATTTGGCAGTATTCTATTGTAGGGATATACTTCAGTTTATCCATTTACTAACTGATAGACATTTTATTTGTTTCCAGTTTACTTTCAGTTGAGGCTGTTGTAAATAAAGTTGCTATTAATTTTCATAGGCAAGTCTTTGTGTAGACATGTTTTCATTTATTTGGGGTAAATACCTAGGAGTGAGAATGCTGGGTCTTATGATAAGAAACTTTATAACTTTAAACTGCCAAATTGTTTGTACCTTTTTACATTCCCACCATATGAGAGTTCCAGTTGCTCTGCATCTTTGTCAACATTTGATATTATCATTCTTTTTAATTTTAGCCATTATAGCAGGTGTAGCTTTAATTTGCATTCTCCTGATGATCAGTGATGTTGAACATCTTTTCGTGTGCTTATTGTAATGAATCTGTTCAAATCTTTTGCCCATTTTTTATTGGGTTGTTTGCCTTATTATTGAGTTTCCTTTGTCTTTTTCCCAACATGCGTACAAACATTAAGAAAATTGAAATAATGAATCAGTTTTATATACTTCTTATATTTAAAATGTGAACATTTCCCATGATGTTAAGTATTCCTGAAAACATGAAATTTAATGGAGAAGCAGTATTTGAGTACATTTAAATTGATTAACCACTTCTGCTGTAGAGCTTTGAGCTAGCTTCCAGTTTTTCACTATTATTAATATTTTGATAAACACCTTCAAATATAAATTTTTAACCCCATCTCTAATTATTTATTGAGTTAGATTCCTAGAGGTTAGGATTAGGTATGATGTTAAGGAGAATGAACATGTATAAGCAAAATATAAATGTTAATCTATTTCATTGTACCTTTGCCACATTTGAGTATTTCGTTTTAAAAATATTTGCCATTTGATGTTGGAAGAAAGGCATATTTCATTTGCTTCTTTTTTTTGATTACTTATGAAATGGAAAAACTTTTCATATATTTATTGATGACTTTTATTTCTAATTTTATAAATTTTCCATTTGGGGGGCCACTTTTTCTGTTGGGATGTTAATGTTTTCCTTAATTTTTAAGAGTACCTTAATGTTAAGTTTATTAACCTTTTGTTATTTACAAATATAATTCCCAACTTGTATTTTGCCTTTTTACTCTTGTGTACTTTGTCCTGCAAAATTTTAAAAATAATAATGAAATTATATGCTAAAATCTATATTTTGCTTTAGCTCTTCAGTCCATGAAATGATAAATATACTGTATATGAATATATAACCAGCCTGTGATTGTAGTTTTATGATTTTATTTTTTATATCCAGGGATCGAACCCACACCCCCTGCAGTGGACGCACAGAGTCTTAACCAGTGGCCTGCCAAAGAAGTCCCTGTATTTAACTTTATAGTCAGAATTTTTTAGTATACATTGTTGATAAGGTCTGAATGTTTGTATTCCCCCAAAATTCATATGTCAAAGTCATAATGCCCAGTATGATGGTATTAGAAGGTGTGCCTTTTGGGAGGTGCTTAGGTCATGAGGGTGGAGCCCTCATGCAGTCATGAATGGGATTAGCTCCCTTATAAGAGAGATAACATAGAGCTCCCTAGCCCCTTCCACCATATGAGGACACAGCAGGAAGTTGGCAGATTGTAACCCAACCATGCTGGCACAGTGATCTTGGACCTCTCAGCTTCCAGAACTATGAGAAATAAATTTCTGTTGTTTATAAGCCATCCAGTTTATGGAATTGTGTTATAGCAGCTCGGACAGACTAGGACAATTATGAAGTGAGAATTCTTTTTTTTTTTTTTTTTGGTTGCACCATGGCAGCATGCGGAACTTCCCCAACCTGGGATTGAACCTGTGCCCCCTGCAGTGGAAGCACGGAGTCTTAACCACTGGATCACCAGGGAAGTCCTGAAGTGAGAACTTATAAAATTTTTTCCGAATACTCAACCAATTTGTCCCAACTACAAAACAAAGTCATCTCCTGTAAAGAAATATGACACAACATCCATTAATGAACAATCATAAGAGAACTAAATAAAAAGAAAAGTCACCTACAGCAACCCACAAAATGGAAGATAATATTTGTAAATCATATATCTAAAAAGGAATTTATATCTAAAATTTATCAAGAACTCTTACAATTCAGTAATAAAAAGACAAACATCCTAATTTAAAAATTGGCAAAGGATTTGAATAGATATTTCCCCAAAGAAATTATGCCAGTGGCCAGTAAACATGAAAATATGCTCAACACCTTTAGCCATCAGGGAAATGCAAATCAAAACCACAATGAGATACAGTTTCACACCCACTAGGATGGCTATAATCAGAAGGATAACAAATGTTGGTGAGGATGTGGAGAAATTGGAACCCTTGTATACTGCTGATGGGAATGGAAAATGGTGTAACTCCTTTGGAAAACAGTCTGGCAATTCCTCGAAAGGTTAAGTATAGAGATAACATATAACCCAGCAATTTCACTTCTAGGTATATATATATACACCCAAGAGAAATGAAAACATATCTCCACACCAAAACTTGTACACAAATACTCATAGCAGCATTATTCATAATAGTGAATGGTGGAAACAACCCAAATGTCTATTAACTGATGAATGAATGAATGAATGAATGAATATGGTATTTCCATACAAAGGGATATTATTTGGTAATTTAAAAAATGAAGTACTGTTACTTGCTACAACACCTTGGAGAAATGAAGCTAAGTGAAAGAAGCCAGTCATAAAAGGCCACTTATTTTATGGTTCTTATTTTATGAGGTATCTAGAATAGACCAGTGTTCCTTGACCTAGTCTAAAACTCTATCGTTTAATGGGGGGGGAGGGGTAACCTATTAAATTAATGACAGAGCATTTTAGCAAAATTGTTCATAGTACTCAAATGAAGATGATGGTGACTGATAACAGTTCATCTTTATTTTGTACCTTACCTTCCTTTTGAATAATCATTTTTTAAAAATAACATTTGGTGCTAATCATTTGTAACAGTTATTTAGACTTAGCCCTATGTTTAACTGATTTCATTTCTTCCTTCCTATTCTCAAGGTCTTTGTTTTTGGTTAATTATTATTCAGATAATATTTTTGTGAAAAGTACATGATTGATATACATCTGAAAGTATCATTATATTTATTTCACACTAAATGACAACTTGGTGGGGGAGGGAGCAGGATTATTAGGTCACATTTTTTCCACTGTTAATTCTTTAATATTTTGCCATTATCTTGTGGTCTTGCAAAGCAAAAATCTGTGGCCAGACCGAATTTTGGTCCTCTGTGTATGACTTGTTTTTTCCTTCTTGAGTGATTTGGGGCATTTTCTTTATCCTTGAAATCTGAAAATTTCACTAGAACAAATCCAGTTGTCACTATCTTTTTCGTAATTTTGCCTGGTCTTTTGTAAGCTCTTTAGAGCTGGAGATGCAGAAGATTCTTTGACTCAGGAAAGTTTATATTTCCTTTTTAAAAAATCTTTAATTATTATTTCTGTCCATTTGTTTCAGGGATAACAGATTATTTGAAGTTTATTTCTCTCTTCTCTCCTTGTCAATCCTCTCATACTTTTCATTACTTTGTCCTTTCCTTCTCCATTCTGGAAGAATTTCTCAAATTTGTTGTCTCCACATTTCTAATTAAGTATTCTGCTCTTTACTTTTTCTAGTAAAGATTTGAATGCTGTTACAGAATATTTGTAGTTTTTACCTTTCTTTTCCCCCTGTCTTATTTCTGCCTACATCTCAACTAGTTCTTTTCATTTCTGCCTGTGAACTTTGAATTTATTTCAGTGTGTTTTATCAAATTTGTTGAGAGTAATGTAGTTGATTTCTAAAATTTAACCTGTTGCTCCTTACATATTCATTTTCTGAATTACAGATGCAGAGTTTCTCTTCTTTTATGTTGCAGAATGTTTTTCTATCTCTCCCCTCAATTATTCTTCCTTGAATAAGGAGAGGGGTATACAGGTCTGGTATGTGCCAAATAGGGTAGACAGTTTCCTTCATTGGCTATTTGGTAGCTGTAGGAATTCTCCTATCAGATGTTAAACTAAAGGACTAACTGATGCACATAGTTTCTGAATACTTTCTAGTGTCCAGCAGTCATTTATGTGTTTCCTGCTGGATTGAGTAGGGGAAATCCCATCCTCTGACCTGGTAATTTGACTTTGGAAAAGAGGATTTGTTTTTTGATCATTTGAAGGCCTAGGCTGCAAGTAACTGTGATTTCCAGAATGTAATGCTCCCAAGGCTTTTGCTTTCTCAGCCCTTCCTGCAATTGCTTTCAAATCTCAGGGTGTATGTACTACTTTGTATGTTATAGAATATGAAGTAGAGAAGGAAGGCTGTGGACATGTAATAGCCGTGACCATACTAAGTGAGTCTCTCACAGTAGGGTGATGTGACTTACCACTGCCATTGCTGCCTCTGGAGAAAGCTGTTTTGGAGCAGGTAGTTGGATGAGGTTAGTTAAAAATCTGTTACCTTCCTGCTGGCTCTACTGTATCTAAAGCCCCATTCCTGCCTGCTCTTTGGCAGAAAAGTCACCTATGAGTCCAACAGTTCTTTGAGCAGCAGTCTTAGTTTCCAGTGCTGTTGATAACTTTGACTCTTAATGTTTCCTTAAGTATATCAATGAAAAATTAGGGTGGAGGTGATGATAGAGATGAACCAGGCATTGTTAGGTAGGCTCCATTTTAGCTCCCAGCTTGGTGTTAACTTTTTGAAAGAAGGAAGGTGAGAGAAGAGTGTGGAGAATAGCCACTAATGGAAGGAGGAAGAGTTAAAGATCTTTTACCAGATGAGTTCCAGTTTCTCAGGGAAATATGATAACATTGAAATCAAAGAGCCAAGGTTTAAAATTGTCTTGGTTAGTCTTTGTTTTAAAGTCTATTTTGTCTGATACAAGTATTGCTACCCCAGCTTTCTTTTTGTTTCCATTTGCAAGGAATACCTTATTTCATCCCCTCATGTTCAGTCTGTGTGTGTCTTTAGATCATGAGTCTCTTGTAGGCAGTATGTATACGGGTGTTGTTTTTGTATCTATTCAGCCACTCTTCATCTTTTGAGCATTTAGTCCATTTACATTTAATCATTAAGAGTATGTACTTACCGCCATTTTGTTAATTGTTTTCTGGTTGTTTCTATAGTTCTTTTTAGTTCCTTCTTTTTTTTTTTTTTTTTTGGTTTTTTGTTTGTTTGTTTGTTTGCAGTACGCGGGCCTCTCACTGCTGTGGCCTCTCCCGTTGCGGAGCACAGGCTTCGGACGCACAGGCTCAGCGGCCATGGCTCACGGGCCTAGCTGCTCCGCAGCATGTGGGATCTTCCCGGACTGGGGCACGAACCCGTGTCCCCTGCATCAGCAGGCGGACTCTCAACCACTGTGCCACGAGGGAAGCCCAAGATGTTTAATTTTAGATTGTCTACTTAACAATTCAAACTTAGAAGTTAAACAAAACAGTGAAAACAAGATCCAAACTCTATTAAACCTAGATGGTTTTGAAAGGAAATATACCCGAATATCAGTAGTGATCATCTGAGTTTTGGGATTACAGTTGATTTTATTCTTTAAAAATATTCTGTATTTTTAAAGATCTCTATAAAAATTATATATTCTTTTATAACTAGAAAAAAACGCAATAAATTGTATTTTATCAAACAATTTCTCATTGAGTAAGCTTTTTAATGTTGACTTCTACCTCAGTAAGTTTTAGGAAAACATGAAAAGACCTTTGGACCTTTGTTCTTTCAGCTCTCAGCGAGGTGTTTTCACAAACTATATCTCATTTAATCCTCACAGCACCCTCATGAGATTGTTACTTCCCATTTTACAGATGATAAATATGAGGCTCAGAGAGGTTAAGTAATATATCTAAGGCCTTTCAGATAAGCAGTGATTCAGCTGCTCACTGGCTAGCTGGTAATTCCAATCCAGATCTATTGAACCTTGAAATTTATACACTGCTGAGTGTCACACTGCATACATTAAAATTTTGAATTTTGAAAGTGAAAATTATCAATTATGTTAATTAAAATAATCATTGCTATACTGAAGTCTATATGATTTGTGAATATTGTTTCCCAATATTATTTTCACTTTCTTTTTTTCACACACACACACACACACACACTGTATTTTATTTTTACAAGAGATAAATAAACTGACACCAAGCATTGTAAATGGATGACCACAACAAAACCGACAATGATTGTAGTTACCAAACATGAAAAACACTAATACTATGTCAAGATATTGACATTCAGTCCAGTAATCCTCCACTGTAACAACTCCTTTACTTTGCAGTGAAAATTGATTTGTATATTTTTTGTCTCTGAGTCCTTGTGGGATTTTTTTTTTTTATTCAAACAGAAAGTCACAAAAATTATCATCCTCATCAGTTCACTCAGTCCCATGTAATTAATTTTTTTTATCTTGATCTTTTGTTAGCACGTTTATGAATTCATCAGTTTTCCATTAGAGTTCTGAAAATGCTTATTCATTCAGTTCAACAGTATAGTCAGTTACCAGAAACCTGTATTTGTCAGTCTTTTGCATGAATTCCTTGAAGATGAAACCTTTTTTTTTTTTTTTTTTTTTTTTTGCGGTACGTGGGCCTCTCACTGTTGTGGCCTCCCCCGTTGCAGAGCACAGGCTCCGGACGCGCAGGTTCAGCGGCCGTGGCTCACGGGCCCAGCCGCTCCGCGGCATGTGGGATCTTCCTGGACCGGAGCACGAACCCCTGTCTCCTGCATCGGCAGGCAGACTCTCAACCACTGCACCACCAGGGAAGCCCGAAGCCCTTTTATAGGAACATTTTTGCAAAAGCATCAGAGTATACCCAGAACTGTCTGTAAATGACAAAAGACTTAAAAACGACCACGATTAAAAGATTTGCTGAAAGTTCATAATAATGCAGTTGACAAGGAAATTTAGTTATTTCTGAAATATACATTTTAAAGTAATAACTAGAATTATGACTTATAACATTATACCAGAACATATAAGATTTTTAGAAATTTCATGTAGTGTCTGAAACATTTGTATTAACATATTTCCATACAGATAACCCAAAGAAAGTTTAGTATTAGTTGTTTTTTTGTTTGTTTGGTTTTTTATACTTCAGGTTCTTATTAGTCATCAATTTTATACACATCAATGTATACATGTTAATCCCAATCGCCCAATTCATCAGATCTTCTGCCTATATTTTGATTGGGTTGGGTTTTTTTTGTTATTGAGTTGTATGAGTTGTTTTTATATTTTGGAAATTAATCCTTTGTCAGTCACATTGTTTGCAAATACTTTCTCCCGTGCTGTATGTTGTCTTTTGTTTACAGTTTCCTTTGTTGTGCTAAAGGTTTTAAGTTTAATTTGGTTCCATTCATTTATTTTTATTTCCGTTACTCTAGGAGACGAATCTGAAAAGATATTGCTGCGATTTATGTCAAAGAGTGTTCTAATTTGACAGATTTAGAAATGAATGTATAGGGAGGACTCTAAGGCTTAGGGTCCCAGTTTCATGATTCTGGTATATGTCCCTTAGTTTTGCTTCTGTATTCTTTGAATATCTTGGTGATGAGTGCTTTAAGATCTCAGGAAAAAAAAAATACTCTATGCAGATTTAATGAAAACTCTATTTTAACATTGTCTGAAGATGTCTAAGTTGACTTGATAAATTGTGATATTTGCATTCCGTTGCAAGGATGGGTCACCTCTGTAATTTCTGTATAATATTGTACTTTTATTTTTCCTTTTTTTTTTTTAATAGAGTTTTTATTTGGCTGCTACCTTAAAATACAAGCCCTAAAAATGCCAGCTTGTTTGGACTTAGAAGATGACCTGGATAAATGATAAAAATTAAGAAAGACATTTTGGTGAGTGAAACCTTATGTGAGAGTGAGTATGGCTCAGCTTAATTCCAAGCAGTGGAATGACACTACCAAAGTTACATTGCAAAAATTCTCTAAGTTTGAGTGCCTTCTGTTTCTCTGGGATTAAGACCTTGATCTCTTTTTTTTTTTCCCTTTTCTCTCTCAGGGAGTCCATAGACCTCCCAAGAGGCACATCATAACACTTAAATGCGTTTTAAATACCTGGTCTTCTCCAGCACTACACCAAACCCAGTGTAGTTTACTGGGGCCTAGTGTTCTATCATTCAATCTTGTGAGTCATGATTTAATTAGAAATTGAAAACTGATGGCCTGTGGGCCATATGCAGCTGCGGTGTGTTTCACTTGGCCAATAGAATATTTTCCAGAAATGTAAATCAATTTTAAAATTTGGAGATTTTACTAAATATATGGATTTTAGTCTATTCTTAAAATTCAGAATATTAGTCCTGGGCCTGCACAACACCTTCTGTCCCTCCAGAAAGGCAGTAATAAAGTGGAGCAGAGTAGCAGCTGCTGAGCATAGATGGGTATGCAAGTTTTCTATTGCCCAAACCATTCATACAGTATGTGCAAATGCATTTAATATTCAGTGTTCTTCTCTTATTTACTTTATGTGCCTGACTCCTGTAGGTATATGAATTTGTGATTTCTGAGGTGCATAATAGTGTCTTGTCTTTTTGCTCAAATGGCAGATAATCTGAATAGTCTGTGACAATCTTTTAACCATTATTCACATAGGAATCTGAATATATATAAATATACATATAAAATATATATTTAAATCTGAAAAGACTGGTGTAAGTAATTAAATATATGTAATATATATGATATAAATTTATATATTGATAAATATATATGTTCAAATATGTTTATTTTAAAAACATACTGTGATTTGGAAGATGTTCATAGATAAGCTTCTTAGCATTCCTGATGTCTGGCAGACTTTTACCATGGAGCAGTACTATGTTTCTGGTATGCTTGCTTTTTCCTTTTTTTTTTTTTTTGGCCACACCACATGGCATGTGGGGTCTTCCCCCACTAGGGATTGAACCCGTGCCCCCTGCATTGGGAGCGTGGAGTCTTAACCACTGGACCTCCAAGGAAGTCCTCTTTTTCCTTTTTTTTTTTTTTTAAAGAAAAAACCCAATTAACTCTTTATTATGATCAGTTTCAAATATGTACAATTTATTAGTACAAATAAAAATATAATGAACACCTGTATACTCATCACCTATAGTTAGCCATTATTAACGTTTTGTTATATTTGATTAATCTGTTTTTTCCTCAGTTATTTTCAAGATTAAATTGTAGACATGACATTTTACCTCAAAATGCTTCCATATGCATCTCTTGGGACTTCCCTGGCAGTCCAGTCGTTAAGACTGTGTGCTTCCATTGCAGGGGGGCACGGGTTTGATCCCTGATCAGGGAACTGAGATCCCTCCTGCCACGTGGCGTGGCCAAAAAAATAAATAAATGCTTCAGTATGCATGTCTTAAGAGACAATAAGAACATTGTCCAAAATAACCACAACACCATTATGGTCACACCTAACATAATTAGTAATAATTCCCTAATTATCCTAAAAATGTGCTTTGCATCTGTTTTTTTTTCAAACCAAGATCCAATAAAGTACTGTACATTGCATTTGATATTTTTAAAAAATATTTTATTTATTTGGCTGCATTGGGTCTTAGTTGCGGCAGGCGGGCTCTTAGCTGTGGCATGGGCTTCTCTCTAGTTGTGGCATGCGGGCTCCAGAGCGCGTGGGCTCAGTTGTTGCAGCACACACGTGCTCTCTAGCTATGGTGTGCGGGCTCTAGAGTGCACAGACTTAGTTGCCCTGCAGCATGTGGAATCTTAGTTCCCTGACCAGGGATCGAACCCATGTCCCCTGCATTGGAAGGTGGATTCTTCGACCACTGAACTACCAGAGAAGTCCCCATTGCACTTGATTTTTAAGGCTCTTAAGTCTCTTTTAATGTAGAACAGTTTTACCCACCCTTTTTTTTCCCCTGTGACCACTGACTTATTGAAGAGGCCAAGCCAGTTGTGCTGTAGAAATCCTACACTCTAGATTTGTCTAATTATTTCCTCATGATGTTCTTTAACTTGTTCCTCTGTCTCCTGTTAAAAACTTGTTAGATTCAGGTTAAACATTTTGGCAGGAATATTTCATAGGTAATGCAGTGCACTTAATACTGTACATAATTTCTGGTTGTTTCTCTGTTAATGATGCTGAGGTGGATCATTGCGTTCAAGTGGTAGAAGTCAAGTCTTTCCATTGTGAAGTTACAGTTTTCCCTTTGCCAAGGAGCAGATATCTGGGATGATACTTTGACATCGTGTGACTATCTAGAAATCTGTTAAATTTTCACATCGTGTTTTTTACTTACTGATGAGCCTTGCCTGAATTATTTTATTAGGGATTGCAAAACTGTGGGTTTTCCAATGATACCATCTTTTTATATTTAAGTTGGCATTCTTCCATAAAAAAAGCTTTCCTTTATCAACTGGAGCTCTTTGGCTCCTGAAATGATTTCATTTGGAAATCTTTTTCATTTTACCTTGGACAAGTAGAATAAATAATATGCTTGCTTTTAAAATTTCTCCTGAATATCGTATTTGTTTTTAGATTCTTTATAAAAGATCAAAATAGCCCCAATAAGAAGTTAAATCAGTAGGTAATCTGGAAATTATGTGGGTGAGCAAGATAACTGGTGGTTAATCTTAGCAAACACAAAGAAATAGCACATGCTCATGATAGATGACCACAAATAAGCAAATGAGTCTCTTGAGCTAGTCAGCTATACTCTTGGAGAGAGCTTTCACTGAACTACATTTTCACTCGAAGATTACTCCATTATTTTGATAATAAATCCTTAGATTTTAAGTGGGCATTAATCTCAAAGAATATGTTACCTGGAAGAAGTTTCTTTTTTTTGTTTTAATAAATTTGTTTATTTATTTTTGGCTGTGTTGGGTCTTCGTTGCTGCACATGGCCTTTCTCTAGTTCCAATGAGCAGGAGCTACTCTTCGTTGCAGTGCATGGGCTTCTCATTGCAGTGGCTTCTCTTGTTGCAGAGAACGGGCTCTAGGGTACGTGGGCTTCAGTAGTTGTGGCTTGCGGGCTCTAGAGCACAAACTCGGTAGTTGTGGCGCATGGGCTTAGTTGCTCCACACGGGCTTAGTTGCTCTGCGGCATGTGGGATCTTCCTGGACCAGGGCTCGAACCCATATCCCCTGCATTGGCAGGCGGATTCTTAACCACTGTGCCACCAGGGAAGCCCGGAAGAAGTTTCTTTAAAAATTTTTTTTTGTAGGGAAGGCCAGTACTTTTTTTCATAGACTGACTTTCTATTTCTTGGTTTTTTTTTTTTTTAAGCACCTGTATAATGCCCATAGTACTGTTAAACTGGTAATTCCTGAATTTGAATTAGCTGACTTCTTGTCTACCAGTTGAGGGTTTTCCAAATCTGAATACACAGCCTTCGTGGCATGACCAACAACCTCTTCAGAAGACTATCAAAGTGCAGGTTTTTTAGTTGGTTTTCTTCTTTCCAGTTAAAGATTCTTTTGGAAAACGTGTCTTAAATTTTAAATTCCCTCTTGCAGTTGTTTCAACTTTGGGACAGCTGTTAAATAGCTACAGTTTTTCCGGCATTTTCAGCAATCAGACTTCTTTCTGCTGAGCAGCGGGGTTTTTTGTTTTTGTTTTTGGCCTCACCACGCGGATGCAGGATCTTAATTCCCGGACCAGGGATTGAACATGTGCCCCCTGCAGTGGAAGTGCAGAGCACTAACCACTGGACCGCCAGGGAATTTCCAAGCAGCAGCTTTTAAGCCCTAAAAATCTTTTTTAGTTTTTTTAATTTACCTCTAAAGTTCTTTAATATCTGTAAAATGTAGATGGCAGTTGACTAATGGCAATGGTATTTATAAAGGATTTTCTGAAAGCTGTTTGTTTCTTTCTTTTTTTAAAGCTGTATCCTTTTTTTAATTGAATTGTATACTTTATTTTTTAAAATTAATTTATTTATTTTGGCAGTTTGGGGTCTTTGTTGCTGCGCGCGGGCTTTCTCTAGTTGCAGCGAGCAGAGGCTACCCTTCGTTGCGGTGCGGGGGCTTCTCATTGTGGTTGCTTCTCTTGTTGCAGAGCATGGGCTCTAGGCACGCGGGCTTCAGTAGTTGTGGCTCGCGGGCTGTAGAGCGCAGGTTCAGTAGTTGTGGCACACACGCTTAGTTGCTCCGTGGCATGTGGGATCTTCCCGGACCAGGGCTCGAACCTGTGTCCCCTGCATTGGCAGGCGGGTTCTTAACACTGTGCCACCAGGGAAGTCCTGAATGCTGTTTTTTCTTAACCACCCAAGTTACACTGTTCCTTTGTAACACCGATGGTACTAGAAAAGGTTATAATTGCCAGACTATAAGACACTCTGCTCAAATGTAAACGTTTTTTTCCATATTTATTTACAACAGAGGAATTTTCCCCCTTAAAATTGCTTAGGTTTGGTTTTTGAAAAGCCTTTGCTCTTGAAGTTTAGTGATTATTTTAAAAAGAAAAGTTAAACAGTTTTAAAAAGTTGATACTTTTTTTGTATTTATGCACGTAGTATAACCATATTACAGCATATTTAGCTTTGCATTTTCCTAATGACTTATAGCATTTTTGGAAAATAGGAAAAGAAAATTTACCAACAATCTTACCAACCTAGCACAATCACTATTTGCATTTTAGTGGGTTTATTTTCAGTCCTTTTTTTCCTTATCCATCTTCTAAAAAAAAATAGCTGTAATTATGCTTTATATAGGGAATTTTTTTAATTAGAAGATTTGTGTGAGGTTCTTAACGTTTCCATACCATTCTTGCTTAACACAGATGCTGAAAATTAATATTCATTCATTCACTTTTGGGTTAAGAATGTGATCATCAATCCCAAAGATAATGGAGGAGATGGCCACATGGTGTGGTCTTTAATATTTGTACTCTTTGGTAGGCAGCATAACTGAAAATAGCAGAAAATGTGACTTCCCTAGACCTAAAAATTAAAAAATAATTTAGTTCTGTCCTAGACATAGTTCTTTGCCTCTGTAAATATGTGTTAACCACTTATTTTCCTTTTGCAAAAGTATATTAAAATTTTTGTGTCTTTGTTTTGTTTCTGAATCATTATTTTCAGCTATGCGACTATTAATAACCCTTTAAAAGTTGTTTTAAATGGCCCTCATGAGGGCTTCCCTGGTGGCGCAGTGGTTTAGAGTCCGCCTGCCGAAGCAGGGGACACGGGTTCGTGCCCTGGTCCAGAAAGATCGCACATGTCGCGGAGCGGCTGGGCCCGTGAGCCATGGCCGCTGAACCTGCGCGTCCGGAGCCCGTGCTCCACGACGGGAGAGGCCAACAGCAATGAGAGGCCAGCGTACCAAAAAAAAAATGGTCCTCATGAAAGACTTTAGGATTTTAGGTAGTCCTGCAGATGCTCTTAGTTAGGTCAAGTTGTCCTTTGCAGGTTAAAGCAGAGGGCTTTAGAAACCTTGGCTGCTCTGAAGCTTTTGTAAGGACAGGAGTAAGGGGAGTCTTGGCATCAACCCCAGTCTTGCTCTGTGGGGGTCAACCAAAGGCTTATATGAATTAATTCTCAGAAAATACCTATTTCATTTTCTTGTGATCTTTCATTCCCTTCTGCCCATATTCTAGGCTGACAAAATGAAAGGAATTTTATTTAAAACTGGTATATTTTTATTTCTAGTATCTTTAAGAACTGTTATAGAATATCTTAATTAAACTAGCTTATCCTCTATAATTTCTTAATTTTTACAGTACTTCCTTATTACTTGGCAAATAAATTATAGTTTTCATAGAACTATAATTATACATTGTTGACTGTATAATTATGCATTGTAATGCTTTTTGTATCTTCTGTTTTCAAAGGTTTTTTTATTGTCCACTTGGCATATGCTTCTGGAATACTATTCACCATGGTTTTGGATGACCTTCCAAACTTAGAAGACATCTATACTTCCTTGTGTTCATCAACAGTGGAGGACTCAGAGATGGATTTTGACTCTGGACTAGAAGATGATGACTCAAAAAGTGATAGTATTTTGGAGGATTCCACAATCTTTGTGGCCTTCAAAGGAAATATAGATGATAAAGACTTCAAATGGAAATTGGACACAATATTGGAGAACGTGCCCAATTTGTTACACATGGGTAATTTGCTTTATTTTTCCCTCTTGTTACTCTTTTTGAATTGTCCTTCTATGGTTATGTCGAGTTTTACAAAGTACAACTGTGGTTGTACTAGGTTGAAAGGCTGATTTTAATTGCAAAGTTGGAATTTTAGGATTTTTTTTTAATAGAAATGCTGTTGTAATTTTTTAAGTACATGGTGTAACTGAACATAATAAAGCATTACTTAGCATAGTAATCCTTAAATTATCTGTTCTAATGGATAGGAGTAATTCTAATTTTAGCTCTCTGGTCTTTAGTTTCCTTACCTATAAAATGAAGAAGTAAGACTAGATCTTTGAGGTGACTTAAAACTTAAAAAAATCTTTTACTCCATGGTTCTGCTTAAAATGAACTTGAAATTTGTTCTTTTAAATTTTAGGTCAGAGGTTAACCAATAGCCTGCTGTATCCAGTGTGCAGCCATGTGTCATGGCCCATTTTAGTTTGGTTTTTTTTAATGTTTGAATTTCATTGCCACTGCTTTAAATGAGATATTTTACATTAAAATTCAGATTTTAGATTTGTCTTTAAACAGGAAAGGTCAGATAACATTGAGCTTTTCTATCCCAGGTGGTGCTGAGTAGCAGCTGCCACTGAAGGCAGGCCCTCCCCTCACGACAATCCCATCTGGCCTCTTCACACATTTAGATAACCTGTAGTGGTCTTGTGGGAAGTTGTGCTTGTCAACTTTGGTTTAGATGTTCTCCATATTTTCTGGGTAGCACAGTTATTTAATCCCTTCAGTCATAGTACAAAGCCTAGATTTTATCCTTTTATCACAGATCTTGATTTGATTAAGTGCTAACCAACTTTTTTAGGTTTTGGGGTCTTATTCATTAGAATTGATGTCAGGAGGAGAGCTGTCTTTTTTTTCAAGGGTCTTTTTTTATTATGTTATATAAGACTTCTTTATAGTTCTGGATTATTTAACATAGTAGTAGAGACTTTTATGGTGAAAGTTGTAATTATCACCATAATCATGTCATAATATATCATATCTTAAGGGCTAGCTGCACCTGAAATTGTTCATTGCTCTTTTTTAAAAAATTTATTTATTTATTTATTTGGCTGTGTTGGGGCTTGTTGCGGCATGTGGGATCTTCGTTGCGGCATGTGGAGTCTTTCGTTGTGGTACATGGACTCTTCGTTGCAGCACGTGGGCTTCTCTCTAGTTTTGGCACTTGGGCTCTAGAGCTCGCAGGCTCAGTAGTTGCAGCACTCAGGCTGTCTAGTTGTGGGGCGCAGGCGCCAGATCGCATGGGCTCGGTAGTTGCAGTGCGCAGGCTTAGTTGCCCCACGGCATTTGGGATCTTAGTTCCCCAGCCAGTGATCAAACCTGCGTCCCCTGCATTGGAAGGCGGATTCTTAACCACTGGACCACCAGGGAAGTCCTGCTCATTGCTCTTAATTATCCACATTTTTTTCTTGTTTTTAAATTGCTGAATGGCTTTTAAATAAATTAGCAAACTCAGACTTACAGTTATCAGTTATAGTCTTGATCTAAAAAGTATTTTAAGTCAGATGTTCTCAAATATGATGGAAGTTAAAACATTTGATAAAATATAACTGTTACAGCTAAAGATTTTTCTGCAGGCTTATCACAAGTAGATAATGTCATAAGCAAATTTAATGTTTGTCTAGACCACGTAAGTATAAGATTCCAGTACTGTTCAGATTGGGAAGAAGCCCTGAAGCATCTATACTTTGTGGTACCAGGATCTCAAGCTCCCTACCTTTTGCTGTTTGGATGCATAAATATCATGGAAAGAAAAATGACCTGAAAAGCAGAGCTGGATTCTGATGCCATGACGCTGCTAGGTAGCCGCTGGATTCTGGGCAAATCTCTTAGACTTTCTGGGCTTCAGTTTCCTCACCTATAAAATAGACTTGAACTAAGTATTGCACAGTCCTTCCTAAATCTCTGTGATTGTATTAACCTTCTGCTCTTAGCAAGTGGTCTCTTTTTTCCACATAAGAACAAGTGGACTCCGTGTCTGGAAAAATGTATAACGTATAATAGTTTTGGAGGTGGTAGTGGCTTTA
Organism: Kogia breviceps; assembly: GCF_026419965.1. Lineage (NCBI taxonomy): Eukaryota > Metazoa > Chordata > Mammalia > Artiodactyla > Physeteridae > Kogia > Kogia breviceps. The sequence goes on from NC_081323.1 coordinate 23,963,647, forward strand.
GGCAACATGTAGGCACTTTCCCGTATCCATATATATTTCTTACTTTGAGAATAGATATTCCTGTATGACCATTTTCTCAATACTGGAATGTATAATTGAATAGAGGATACAAGAGATTTAATGTAGCTGAGTTTATAACAAAAGGGAAAATTATTTTGTCTGGGATTGTTGGGGAAAAAATGTTTTTTTATTATCTAACTGGACCTGGGATTTGCTTTCCATCTGTGAAATACAATTACAGACAACATTACCTCCTCAATTAGTGTAACTTTTGCATCTTAATTTAAAAACATGTTCTGAAGTTTGCATTGACTTTTCAGATTTGCTGAAATGTAATGTTTTCATATCCTAACTGAAATGTCGTTGTCAAATTTATGTTGCTTTTCTCCTCAGTTTGGTGTGCTTCAGTGGAAATTGTTTAAAGTAGAAAAAGATTAAAAATGAGAGACATAAAGAATCAAGATTTAAGCCTTCCTTAAATTGAAGCATTTATAGGATATTGGAAGAAATGTTTGCTCCCTCTCTCTATGAATATCTTTCACAGAGAGGCCCAGTGAAAATTTAAATATGAGTATTAAAATTTCAGTTGTTTCACTTGAAGAAGTAAAATTGCTTAACATTTTATAAGTGAATCTACTATTTTCCTTTTTAGTGCTCTTTCTTTAAACAAGTTTAGTGAATTGTAGCTACAGATGCCCTAATATCTTACAATTGGCATATCTGCCAGTTGAATTTTTATAAAATTTTACTCGAAATTTGAAACTTAAATATTCTTAGCTTCTCAGTTCACATACATTGAACTGAGTCCAGAAGTAGACCTTATTCTATTAATTTAAACTTATCTCTCCCTTCTCTCTTATGTTCCTTACTGCATCTTACTGCTTTCCATTTATTTAGTGCCTATGGTGTGTCAGATCCTGTGCTAGATTTTTGGCATATTATTATCTCATTTAACACTCACAATCTCATGAAGTAGTTTTTTCATGGTTTTAGAGACGAGAAAGGTAAGTTTCAGAAATGTGAAATAGCTTGTTCATGGTCACCCAGGTGCTAAGTGGTACAGCTGGGATTAAATTTAAAGTCTGGGCTTCCCTGGTGGCGCAGTGGTTAAGAGTCCACCTGCCAATGCAGGGGACACGGGTTCGAGCCCTGGTCCGGGAAGATCCCACATGCTGCAGAGCAACTAAGCCTGTGTGCCACAACTACTGAGCTTGTACTCTAGAGTCCGCGAGCCACAACTACTGAAGCCCATGTGCCTAGAGCCCGTGCTCTACAACGAAGAGTTAGCCCCCACTCACTGCAACTAGAGAGAGCCCACACGCAGCAATGAAGACCCAGAGCAGTCAAAAATTAATAAATAGATAAATAAATAAAACAAATAAATTTATTTAAAAAAATAATAATAAAGTCTATCTAATACCAAAGCTTAAACACTCTCAGCTACTCCATACTGGTATTCTACCTTGTTCTTTTACGTGGTTGTTGTTGTTGTTCATTCCATGTCTTCTGATGGCTAAAAGATTACTAATATTATTCTCTTTCTTTCATGACCAAGAATCCAGCAAGCTAAAGGTACAGAAGGTCGAGCCCTGGAACAGCGTACGTGTGACATTTAACATCCCCCGGGAAGCAGCGGAGCGGCTACGGATCCTGGCTCAGAGCAACAACCAGCAGCTTCGGGATCTGGGAATTCTCTCCGTTCAGATTGAAGGTGCATGTCTGGACCCAGATTATAGGAACAGTAGAATATAGCATGTGCTGCTTTGTCTGTTCTTCTCAAGTTGAATTCAGAATGCCAAATAACTCATGTCACCTGTGCTTCACATTGCAGCACCTTAGGATAAAGAGGAATTGAGGCTCTGGTTGGGTCCTGACGCTTCAGCATCCACAGCCTCAGACTCCATTTCCTTGGTTGAAGTTGGCTGTCATTCTGTCAAACTTTGATTTTACTGGTACCCTAACCAAGGACTGATTTGTCTTTTTTTTTTTTTTTTTTTTCGGTATGCGGGCCTCTCACTGTTGTGGCTTCTCCCTTTGTGGAGCACAGGCTCTGCACACGCAGGCTCAGCGGCCACAGCTCACGGGGCCCAGCCGCTCCGCGGCATGTGGGATCCTCCCCGACCGGGGCACGAACCCGCGTCCCCTGCATCGGCAGGCGGACTCTCAACCACTGCGCCACCAGGGAAGCCCTGATTTCTCTTTTAAAGAATATCTAATTTCAGTTGCTTCCTTCCACCCAGTAAGCCTTATTTAGTATTTATTTATCTAACAGAGACTAGGAGACCCTGAACAATCCTTTTGTAGCAGTATTCATTTTTCAGATGTTTTTGACAGGATGATCTTTTAAAAATGAAAATATGGAGTACACACACACACACACACACACACACACACACACAGCTTAAAACCCTGCTGTGGCTTAATGACCTTACTCCTTATCGTGACCTCAGGCTTTGCATGGTCTGACTTCTACCTTTCTCATCTAGCCTTATCTTTTACAACTCTCCTCCTTCTTCCTTGCTATCTATTCTAGCCTCCTCAGCTTTTTTTCAGGTTCCTTGAATATGCATTTCTTCTTCCTGCCAGGAGTCCTTTGCATTGATGTCTTCTCTATATGGATATTGTTCCCTATCATTCCCCTTTCCCTTAGTTATACCTACTCAGCCTTCAAGTATCAGCTTAAATCTTTTTTTTTTCCAGCTTAAATCTTGAGGATGAGGTGTTTTCTGAACTCCTTGACTAAGTCAGAGTCTTTTTTCATGTACTCTTACAAAAGTCTGTTTTTTTTCCCCCTCAGATCATTTTCTCACACTTTGATTAAAGCATTTATTTGATGATTGTTTTGTTCCCCCATGGACTACAAGCTCCAGTAGGGGCAGGGACCATATCTTGTTTCGCTCACTGTTGAATCTTTGCTTGCCTGTACATGTCAAGTTCTTTAATAAACATATGTTGAATGAAAGCAAGGGAAGCACATATATAATAATAACACTTTGCTTCAGCCCTCAGAATAAATGATAAATAAAATATGGTCTTTGCCATTATAAACTCAAAAGGAGCTCCTGACCTTGATGAGGGAGACAAACCTGAGAGATGTAAGTACCAAGTATGGGGAAGCACAAAGAAGATGCTATCTTTTGGTGCCCAATGAACTAAAACCTTCTTTTCCCCTCCTGTGTTGATGTAAACATGGTGGCAACCAGTGAGTGATTCCAGCCTTCTCTTGCCCTGGTGGGCCAAGCCCTCCTGACCCTTTGCTTGCATAGGACCTAAATGCTCCATTGAACCTCAGTAACCAAAAAATGGTCTACATTTTGTATGTAGGAGTGAGACACATTTTATGCAGTTAAGATTGTAGGTTGCTGTGCCCCAGAAGGGGTGATATCAACAAACATAATTTAGAGAGATTATTTAGAGATATATAGATTGAGAAATGGGGTAAATTCCGTAATTTGATAAACAAGGAAATAGTGGCTTAAACAATAACCAGTTTGTTTCAAAAAATGTTGGATTGTCTACAAGGATTCAGAAAAGTCAAATTAATTCACAGCAATGTGTTGGATGTAGGATGAACTTTTGGGAAGAGTAGAAGTCAACTATTGGTAATAACACTGTATAGGCTGTTTATGCTTTATAAGCACATAAGCACATGTATTTTTTATAAGAAATATGTAAGCAGTTTCTTAAAAACCCCAAACATTTTATAGTCTCTCTTACCTATTTACCTGAATTAAAAGGGCTTTGTGGTAGTGTTTTCCTCTGGAGAAAGGAAACACCAGTTTCTTCTCTTAATCATACCTACTTCCTACAGATTCTTAAAAGGGTAAGATGCTGACTCCCCTCTATCGTTATAGCCATAAATTAAAATACAAGTACCAGCAAGGAAGCCAAATAGATAACATAGATTACAAGAAATTATGAAATTTACATATGGCAGTGATTATCATATTACAGAAAAGAGTTCTTTAACTTTTAGGGTACACATATGTGTCCCAGGTAATCTCCTTTTCTCTTTCCACATTCCCTGGGAACTCAGGCAGGAGTGAAAGTGGTGGCAATAGCTGTTGCTTTTGTGAAGCTGGTGATGGACTGATGCCTTTTAAGTTGTAAGAGAAGGTCTTGCCACTGTCATGGTGTCTGCTGCAGGGCTGGAGGGACAGGTTGTTCCTCCCAATAGACTGTTCTCCATTGAAGAATACTCCCTGTACCCTTCTTTTGAGTTTTGGCCAGGGAGTTGGGGAGATGTCTTTTTTGAGGACATTTTGTGACTCCTCTGTAAATTCATTCTGATTTAAAGCAGGAGTCTGTGTCAAGGGCCAGAGAATAAATTTTTTTGGCTCTGTGGGCCAGAAGATCTCTGTCAAGACAACTCAGCTCTACTGTAGTAGTGCAAAAACAGCCATAGGCAATATATAAATGAATGAATGTGCTGTGTTCCAATAACACTCATTTAAATAAACAGGCAGCGGGCTAGATTTGGCCCACAGGCCATAGTTTGCCAACCCCCATCAGCAAGAAAAGCCAAAAAGCCTTTAGATCTGTTGCTACATGGGTGGGAGTTCTTTCAGCTTTATTTCAGGAAAATTAAGAATGAGAAGTTACACTCAGCTACCTTCCCCAGAAGTATACCCTCAGCATTGCATGGCTCTCGGCTTGTGAAGTTTCAGTTTCTCCTGTGCCCACCTTAATGGTGGCTCCACTGGCTCAAAGCTCCACTGCATCTACATTATTTCCCACCTTTAACCAGTCATTTTCATTCTACTGTTTTGGGGTATGTTGCCTACACCAATTTTTGTTTTTATTAGTGCTCTGGTTACAAAGCTGCATGGGTTTTGAGTTTGCCTCAACCCTGTTTTTCCCATAAAACCTATTATTTTCAGTGTGAGATTTTTATAGACTGCGAGGTTTTCAAGGAATGCATTTATCATATAGAAAAATGCCTATGATTCTTTGTAAGGTTATAATAAGATGACTATTCATCATATAGCCAGTATATAGCTGATGAGTGCCTACTGTGTACCAGGCACTGTTCAGTGTTTAAAGGATATAATTAAGGTGACCATATAATTTATCATCTAAATTAGGAAATTGAGAGTTAAGGGGGTTACTGTTAATAACTATTAATTGTTAATAACTATAAGTGAATGAATAAGTAACTGTTGATACATGGGATGTGCTCTGAAAAAGTAACAAGATGTTCTGATAAGGGTGACCTCACCTTAGATAAGAAGATTGGAGAAGACATTTGGGGGCATGTGACACTTAAGATTACATTGAAAATTGAGAAGTTGGTTTATGTGAAGAGTGTGGGAGAACTGTTCTAGGCAGAGAGAACAACATGTGCAAAGGCCTTGAGGTGAGAAGTGTGTTTGTGTACCTAAGAAAGTAAAAAAAAATTCCACCGAGGCTGAATCCTTGTTATTGAAGGAGAAAGTAGTGTGAGTTGAGGTTAGAGAGATAAGGCAAGGACCATGTCTGGGCTGTCAATAGCAGCCACAAGCCATTTACTTGATCTGATGTCCATTTCAAGAACAATACTCTTTCCACCTAGAATGTCTTAGCAAGTTTAGTGTATTAATAGTTTCCCTTTAGTGGAAACCCTCAAGATCTGTATTCTCTTTTCTCTTTTCTTCCTGACTCCCATAGGCAACTTAGAACATCTTATAGCGGTGATTGGTCACTTACTGGTAGTGTGTTTGTTCCCTATTACCAAGCTACCTGCCGGGTTAAAATACTTAATATTTTATCTATTTATCTCGCTGACCTAGATCAGTGACAAGACAGAGGAAACTGCTGTGCCCTCATTGGCTTCCTTCTTTATCATCTTGCTCTGTAAAACATTAAGTTAAGGAACAAGGTGAATGCACCCTTTCAAATTTTCAGCCACAGCCTAGCTATACTTTTATATGCCCACAAGGTGGTGCTGTCTTCCAGAGTAACAGTAGTCAAAGTTTGGGATTAAGCACAAGGAAGCATCCCAAAACTTGTTTCAGAGACCTTTTTATCAAGTGAGATTTAAATTGCCTCTAACTTTAGAGTCTACTCAATTGGAACACTTCTAGTGACATTACCTACCAGGCTGTTGTGAGGTTCAAGTGACATACAATTTTGTAAGTGTTAAAAACCCTATACAAGGGGCTTCCCTGGTGGCGCAGTGGTTGAGAGTCCACCTGCCGATGCAGGGGACGTGGGTCCATGCCCCGGTCCGGGAAGATCCCACATGCCGTGAAGCGCTGGGCCCATGAGCCATGGCCACTGAGCCTGCGCGTCCGGAGCCTGTGCTCCGCAATGGGAGAGGCCACAACAGTGAGAGGCCCGCGTACCGCAAAAAAACAAAAAAAAAAACAAAAAAAAAAAACCCTATACAAAATGTTGGTCTTTATTGTAAGATGTCTCAGAGGTAGATTAGTAGCAACCTATCTACTCTTCATTGCATGAATTTCTCTGCTGCATATCTATTTATATTGCAGTCATTGAAAGGGAAATGGTATTTTGCTTACAAATATCACAGTGTCCATGCCATTGTATGTTCTTTCTTCATTAAACCTACTCATATTTCTAATTTCTGATCATAAATTCTCAAAAGGTAATCTAGGATTTTGAGACTTTTTGAGAATATTTTCTTCCTACACACATTCATTCAAGGTGAGTTGGTTGAAAATAAATATTCAAAGTTCCAAGCTCTCTGCTGATGCCATACATCATAAACGATTGTCCGTCTGCTGTATTGTGAGAATTGGTTATGTTCTCCCTGTGCTTCATGTAAATGAACCTGCTCAGGTGAGGTTGAAGAAAGACCTGTATAGTATTGAACTCACCCTTTTTGTGGTGGTAAACTTACCGTAATTCTTCCAAAGCACATAAAACTAAAGCTCTCGCATATCTGCTTTTAAATGAAATTTGCATCTTATTCTGATGATTTCCTTTTTAACCTAACTATCATTTTCAGGGGAGGGTGCTATCAACCTCGCTTTGGCTCAGAACCGAAGCCAAGATGTGAGAATGAATGGACCCATGGGAGCCGGAAATTCAGTTAGGATAGAGGCGGGATTTCCCATGGCAGGTGGTCCAGGTGAGATCTACTCAATTGTATGACATTTTACTAGTTTCCTTTTTTGGCTTTATTTGCTAGTGTATGATCATTTGGGTCCTGCAAGATAGGTGGGGATTCCTGACACATTTCTGTTTATTGGTTCAGGAAAGCAAGACGTGAATCTAGACTCTCAGGAGGCTAGAATCACAGAGCATAGAGCATATACAGTCTTTGTGATCTTTTGGGCTTATGCTTAAAGGTAGATGAGCCCTGAACCATGCAGCAAACATTTATTGAGTTTTCATTGTATGACAGGACCTATGCTAAGTGTTGAAAGTAGAACTGAATAAAACATCTTCTACCCTCAGGGTGTTTATAGCATAGTGTAGCTTTCCAGCTCCCACCTTTCTCTGTGACTGAGAATCTGTGATTGAGAGTTCTTGCATGCTTATGTGTAATCTGCAGAAGTATGTGGGAGAATATTGTGTTTTTATCTATTTAGAATTTGAGAGAGTAATAAATTTTTTGCTAACTTTTTAGCAGTCCTGAAATTTCTTAGAGATTGAACTCAATATTCTGTGAGTCACAGAGTATTAGAATTGAGTTGGCTCTCATTTGAAGCTGAGGAACCTGTGGAGTTCACAAAAAGGAAGCAATTTGCCCTGGGTCAAGTAGCAGTGGGCTAATATCACAGCTCTAACTCCCCAGGTCAGTGCTATTTTCACAACACTAGTGGCTTTTGAAATTTTTCTGCTGCAGGATCTTTTATTCAAATAAGCCAGAAAAGCGCAGCTGCTATGGTTGAAGGAGAGTAAGTACCTGAAACTATACCCAATCATTCACCTCCCCATCTACCACAGTAGCTCTTGAAGAAATGCAGCAGAATAGAGAAGCTCAATTTATAAAGCCATTTTTCTGAACTATAGCTGAAGACTTGGCCATATAGAATTGGAACTAGGTTTTTATCCTGGCACTGCCATTTAGTGTTTACCTCAGGCTAGTCACTGTAACTCTCCAGACAACTGTTTCTTCACCTATAAAATGAGATAGTAGTGCCTGTAATCTTTTGAGGTCATGCTTGAAGATGGATGAGCCCTGAGCCATATAGCAAACATTTACTGAGTTCCTGTTATATGTCAGGGCCTGTGCTGTTGGGCTGTTTTGGAGTACTATATTGTAAATGTAAAATACCCAACCTGGAACCTGTAGTAGGGAGTTAAAAGATATAGTTCTCCATAGAAGTCTGAGCATTTGGTGTTAAGGCAGCTTGATGAGAGATTATAGGTGACGCTATTGCCACTACTGAAGAACCAGGGTCAGAAGAAGAGTGGGCAGAGTTTAGCCAAGTTGCACATAGTTAGTGAAAGAAAGACTAGACCTAGGGTGAGACTCAAGAAATCTGGGTTCTGGTCTCAATTTCTGGCCAGATGTCTTAATATTTACTAGCCTTAGTTAGCTGTAAACATATTTAATTATGTACTAGAAACAATGTTATAGATCTCTTCCAGCCTTAAAACATTAGGACTCTTAAACCAATATCAACACACTAATTGCAAGCTTTCCTAGTATCTGGCAAATAACAGGCATATTTACTAAGCATCTCTGAAAAGTTAGTGTAAATTTTAGTGACGTGTAGGTAGTTCATTATCAACATAGGAAACTTAGACGCTTTAGGTTGAAATTAGGTTAGACTGGTATTTAATGAAGGACACTATGATAATATATACAGTATAAAGTTTCAGGAAAAATCAGTTAGTAATGATTTGTAGACACAGTAACATTTTAACCCCTAGGTGTCTTTCTTTACTGCCAAGCATACTTTAAGAATGTTTTTTCTCTGTTGTCCATTGGGATAGTGGATGCAAACAAAATTTAACATTTGGTTAAACTAAACAGAGAAATTTTTCAAGGGAAAGAGACCTTAACTAGCCTCTAAAACAATAATAAATAACTTTGGAATTGTGTATCTAGAATGTCTTAGACTAAATTATTCTTAATGCCATTTTCTTCTCTTAGCATTGGCAACAGAAAGTTGACTGATAAGCAGGAGTCTTTCATAATGAAAACCAAATCTGTAGCCTGTTTTCTTTTCATAGCCTCATAGAATCCCAAGATTTGTGATTATACCATAGTAGTCATTTAGTCATGTGTTGCTATTGATGTTTTGAACCGATAATTCTTTCTTGTGGGGAGCTGTCCTATGCATTGTAGGATGTTCAGCAGCATCCCTGGCCTCGTGTCAGGTGCCAGTAGCACCACCACCTTTTTCCCCCAGTTGTTCCAACCAAAACTGTCTCCAACATTTCCAAATACCCCTTGGGGGATGAAATTGCCCCCAGTTGTGAATCATGGCTCTAGTCCAGATTCCCACATAGAGCTGGAATGTATTCTATAGTATCTCTACTAAGCATGTAGCCAGCATGTGCTTAAACATTTCTGAGGATAGGAAGCTGATTGTAGACTAAGAAAACCTGTTTCTTCTTATCTCCTAAGAACTTTCTCACTGTCTAATTACCATCTTTGAAAAATGAGGTGGGGTTCCTCAGAAACAAATCCTTTTTTTTAAAATTAATTAATTTTTTTAATATACAGCAGGTTCTTATTAGTTACCTATTTTTTATTTTTTTATACAGCAGGTTCATATTAGTCATCAGTTTTATACACATCAGTGTATACATGTCAATCCCAATCTCCCAATTCATCACACCTCCACCCCCACCCCCCTGCCGCTTTCCCCCCTTGGTGTCCATACATTTGTTCTCTACATCTGTGTCTCAATTTCTGCCATACAAACCAGTAGAAACAAATCCATTTTTAACAGATAAACATTTACCTAATCGCCCTCTCTCAACTACAAAACACCTGAAAATGCTGGATGAAATATAACATTTAATGCACAGCTGAGCTTGTAAGACAGTAAGGGAAATCCCCAGGGCAAGAAAGAAGTCAAAGAAGAAAATTTGAATAGCAGTAAACAAATGAAGAGATGCTGCAGGGGCTAAGAAATTTGAGTTTTAATGGCCAAGAGGAATAAAACTTGAAGCTTGAAGCCTTGCCTTGGGTCCACGTAAAGAAGTTAGAATTAGGAATCCTTCATGAAGCCAGGATTTTCAGTAAAAGGTAGATTAGAAAATTTTCACTCTCTGGCACAAGGAGACAAATGCAAAACTTATCTCTCTTGGTCTGGGCTCTAGCTGAGGATTGGGAGAAAGGGTTGTTGTAGAATTGTCTTTTCTATCCTTATGCATGTTGGACGTTTAATGTATTATTGAAATGACCCAGGTACAGCTAAGCTAAGTTATTAAGTGGTCCTAAAGTTGTAATAATCGTTGAAGCTCTCACCCCAAACCATTGCAGATTTCTCATAAAGCCTACTCCAAATTCATAAAATTTAGAGTCCCTCCCTCCAGAATTCTAGATAATAGGAATATCAGCATGTTTAAAATTACGAAAATTCTAAGAAGAGGACAAGACGCTATCAAAACACAAAGAGAATTTGGGGGAAAAACAGAACTTATAGAAATTTAAAAATTATTGAAGTGAATAACTTGTTCAGCAAATTAGACACAGCTGAATTGGAAGGTGAGTTTGAAGAAATTACAGACAATAAATTAAGAGATGGAAATATGAAAGAGGTCAAGAGAAGTGAAGGATAAAATGAAAAAGTTGAATGTGTATCTGAAAAGAGTTCCAGAAGAAGATAAAGAAATTGAGGAGGGACAATAGTGAAAGAGAGAATGGCTGAAATTTTTCCAGAATTGATGGAAGACATGAGTCCTCAGATTCAGAAGTCCAGTAATTCTGAGCCCTACAAATAAAAATAAATTCACATCTAGACACAAAATTGTAAAACTACAGAGCATGAAAAACAAAGGGAATGTTAAAAGCAAGTCAAAATGAAAGACCAGTTATTTACAAAGGGAAGATTATCAGACCCACAGCTAATTTCTCAGTGGCAACATTGGAAGCCATGAAACATTAGAATAATATTTTCAAAGTGATGAGAAAATTATTAACAGCCCAGAATTTTAAACAAAGCTATAGTATCAAGAGTAGTATGAATTAAAGACCTTTTTAAAGAGACTAAGAGAATTTACCATTAACAGACCCTTGCTAATTGAACTGCCCAAGGATGTACTTCAGGAAGAAGAAAATTGAACCTAAGATGGAAGAAATAAGAGCTAAGAAGGAATGGTGAGCTAAATAATTGGTAAACATGGGGTAAATCTAAATAAGCATTGACTTATTTAGTAATAATGATGATCATATATGGTCTTTAGACATTAAGTCAGATATGTCTGTTGACATTTTTTAAATATCACTAAAATAATAGAAATAGAATGTATAGCTTCTAAACTAGTAGTGGGGGCGGTTAGAAAGGAAGGGCATGATGAAAAAATACAGTAAAATTCAGGAAAAGAGCATAGAAAAAGAAGGGTAAAAAGCAGTGGTATCATAAAATGATAAACCAAAATATACCAGTAATTAACAATAAATGCAAATGGATTATAAGCACTGATAAAAAGAAAGTGATTAATAGATTGAATAATAATCTCAGATTTAGTTAAGTGCTTTTACAGGAATGATATAAAACATAAGGTCTCAGTTCATAGTTAAAAGGATAGAGAAAAATAGAGAATCCAGATGAATATTAACCAAGAAAAAGAATAACAATATTTTTATCAGATAAAAAGCATTACTGAGGATAAAAAGGACCACTGTATAATATAAAAGGAAGAATTCAGGAAGATAGCTAAACTTTTGTGTTCTTAATAACCTAGCCTCAAAATATGTGAGGCAAAAATGGTCAGAATTTATATAGACAGCAAATCCTAGGGGAGATTTTAACACACCTGGGTTAGAAATTGATGGATTGAGCAAAAACAAGTAAGGATAAAGAAAGCTTGAATAATAGAATAGTTTGATATAATGGATATATTCAGAAACCATACACTAATAATTCAAGAATTCTTAATCTTTACAAGAGTAACATTTATATAAATTGACCATGTGTTATTCCCACAGTAGGTTTGAGTAAATACCAGGTATTGGTAACACAGAGCTCATTTTCTCTGACCACAGTGCAATTAAGTCAGTGGCCAAAAAAAAAGAAGCAGAAGAAGAAGAAAAAAACCTGACCAACTAAAATATCCCATATATTTAGAAATTTTAAAATATGTTCCAAATACCCAATGATTTTTTAAAAAGCAATCATGATGGACATTAGAAAATATTTAGAAGGGAATAATGAGAATGGTACATATCAAAACTTGTGAGATGTAGACAGTATAGCATTAGGAAGAAAATTTGAGCCCTCAGATACTTATATTAGAGCAGAACATCAACTGAAAATTAACAGGCCAAATGTCTGACTTAAGAATTGAGAAAAAGAATAGCAAAGTAATAATTTAGGAGGAAGGAAATAATAAAGGTAAGAGCAGAGATAAGTAAAGTATGAATTAAAAAACCCAGTGGAGGGCTTCCCTGGTGGCGCAGTGGTTGAGAATCCGCCTGCCGATGCAGGAGACACGGGTTCGTGCCCTGGTCCGGGAAGATCCCACATGCCGCGGAGCAACTAAGCCCGTGAGCCATGGCCGCTGAGCCTGCGCGTCCGGAGCCTGTGCTCCGCAACGGGAGAGGCCACAACAGTGAGAGGCCCGCATACCGCAAAAAAAAAAAAAAAAAAAAAAAAAAAACCCAGTGGAGCAGAGCAGCAAAACCAAAAGATATTTCTTTGAGAAGACAACTAAAATTCATGATCCTGGTAAGACAAATAAATAAAAAAGAGGCACAAGCAATGTCAAGAAAGAAAAAAAGCATAAACTTTAAAGGGTATATTTAATAGTATGTGAATTATATCTTAATTTTTTAAAACATTTACTTGTTTATTTTCCTTATTATTTTTTGCTGTGTCGGGTCTTAGTTGCGGCACACGGGATCTTTGTTGAGGCATACAGGATCTTTTATTTTATTTTATTTTTTTCCATCACGGCGCGCGGTCTGCTCGGGTTTCTCCCTAGTTGCAGCACGCAGGCTTCTCTCTAGTTGTGGTGTGTGGGTTTTCTCTCTATAGTTGTGGCCTGCGGGCTCCAGAGCCTATGGGCTCTGTAGTTAGCCGCACATGGGCTCTCTCGTTGAGGCGTACAAGCTCAGCAGTTGTGGCACGCGGGCTTAGTTGCCCTGCGGCATGTGGGATCTTAGTTCCCCAACCAGGGATCGAACCCACGTCCCCTGCATTGGAAAGCAGATTCTTTACCACTGGACCACCAGGGGAATCCCTTAATTTTAAAAAAGAATGGAAAGAAGAGTATTCCATGAATAACTTTATGGTAATAAATTTGAAAGCATTGGCAAAGAAACAGTTTTCTGGAAAATATAATTTAAAACTGACTTAATAAGGCATATCAAATGAAAAATCTCTAACTACTTAAGAAATTGAAATAATTAATCTTTCTCCCTATGAATCAATTAGTATAACCACAGGCTCAGATGATTTTACAGGTGAGTTTTACTAAATATTTAAAAGACAGATACACATATTCTTTCAGAGCATAGAAAAAGAGGAAAGATGCTTTCCTCATTTTGAAGTTGTTTTAATCTTGATGCTAAAATTAAAGGACAGGAAGAGAGGATAATTATAGGCTATTTTCACTTACAAGTACAGATGCTAAATCCTAGAAAGTCTAATAATATCAGAAATTAGAGGGACTTCCCTGGCGGTCCAGTGGTTAAGACTTCACCTTCCAATGCAGGGGGTGCGGGTTCCATCTCTGGTCGGGGAGCTAAGATCCCACTTGCCTCACGACCAAAAAAACCAAAGCATAAAACAGAAGCAATATTGTAACAAATTCAATAAAGACTTTAAAAGTGGTCCACATCGAGCTTCCCTGGTGGCACAGTGGTTGAGAACCCGCCTGCCGATGCAGGGGACATGGGTTCGTGCCCCGGTCTGGGAAGATCCCACATGCCGCAGAGTGGCTGGGCCCGTGAGCCATGGCCGCTGAGCCTGTGCATCCGGAGCCTGTGCTCCACAACGGGAGAGGCCACAACAGTGAGAGGCCTGTGTACCACAAAAAAAAAGTGGTCCACATCAAAAAAATCTTTAGGGACTTCCCTGGTGGTACAGTGGTTAAGACTCTGCCTTCCAGTGCAGGGGACACAGGTTCGACCCCTGGTCCAGGAAGATCCCACATGCCACAGAGCAACTGAGCCCGTGCACCACAACTACTGAAGCCCACGCATTTAGAGCCCATGCTCCGCAACAAGAGAAGCCACCGCAATGAGAAACCTGTGCACCACAATGAAGAGTAGCCCCCGCTTGCTGCAACTAGAGAAAGCCCGTGCACAGCAACGAAGACCCAAATCAGCCAAAAATAAATAAACAAACAAATAAATAAGTAAAATACTTGAAAAAAATCTTCAAAAAATTTTTTAAAAATAAAAAGAAATTAGAAAGATGTGGAGCAAGAGGAGTTCTCAGACTGCTAGTAAGAGTATAAACTGGCATAACCGCTTTTGAGTGCAGTTTACCAATATCTAGTAAAATTGAAGGTGCTTATACTTTAAAACCTAGCAATTTTAAGTATATAGTCTAAAGACACTCTTACATGTCTGTGGAATACAGGACAAATACATGACACTGCAAAATTCTAAGGATGAAAAATTAGTATTCATCAGCAGGAGAATGGATTTATCGGTTCCATAAAATGGGACACTATTGTAGCAGCCAAGTTGGATGAATCTCATAAAATAATATTAAGTGAAAAGGGAAACTGAAGAAGAATACATATAGAATGGTATCATTTATACAGAGATTAAAAGCATACAAAAAATGTAATGCAGTTTATGTATGTAGGAAAGATAAACATGCATGGAACTGTTAACCCCAGATATAAAATAAGAAGGAGGGAATGGAATGAGATTGGGAAGGAGGAGGCAGCTTCTGGTGTATCTGCATATATATCTGAAGGAGGCAGGGTAGAATGTGTAGATTTAAATAAGGTAGATGGTGGTATAAAAATTTTCCATACCTTCTTATATTTTTGAAATATTTCATTAAAAACAAACATTGTGCCAATGCCAGTACTCTATTCTAGGGATTTTTTTTTCTCTAGGATTAATAAGGATGACCAGCCCTGCCACTGTTATGATACCCCAGGGTGGAAATGTGTCATCTTCCATGATGGCACCAGGCCCCAATTCAGAACTGCAGCCCAGGACTCCTCGCCCTGCTTCTCAGTCAGGTATTGACCTCCAATCTTTGAGAGTTGAAGAGGCTGAACTCCCTGCACAGATCATTACAAAATTCACCTCTCTCTGATGTCAAATTCCTAACTGCGCAGCTTAAATGCTGTCTTCTATGTAAAATGTGCCCTAGTTTCTTCAAGCTGAAAGTCATCATTTCCTTCTCAGAATTTCTTCTCAGAATTTCTCATTATTCTTATCATTATTCTTACTCCTAAAAATCTATTCCTTGGTCTACTTAGTCCTGCCACTCCATGACCGAGAATTCTGTATTTGTTTTGTTTTCTTATAGTTCCTCAGAATATGCTTTGGAGAATACTGCTCTCCGCATTTTATGTTTGGCTCTTATATTCACTTAGAATCATAAGCTCTTTCTAGACAAGATTCATCTTTCTGTCATCTCGGCAGTTGCTTTGCATTATAGCAAGTGCTCACAAACGTTTCATTGAATGATCCCAGAAGATTTTACTCTATATTTGCAGTATTGCCAAGACTGTAGGATTGCTGAAGGCTCTAGATTGCAGTAAGTTAATTATTGCTTTGTTGACTGTCTTTAAACAGATGCAATGGATCCACTCCTCTCTGGGCTCCATATACAGCAGCAAAGTCATCCCTCAGGATCTTTAGCTCCCCCGCACCACCCAATGCAGCCTGTCCCTGTGAACAGACAGATAAACCCAGCTAATTTTCCCCAGCTGCAGCCGCAGCCGCAGCAACAGCCACAGCAGCAGCAGCTGCAGACAAGACCCCCACAGCAACATCAGCAGCAGCCGCCGCAGGGAATTCGACCCCAGTTTACTGCCCCAGCTCAGGTGCCTGTTCCTCCAGGCTGGAACCAGCTGCCTTCGGGAGCCCTTCAGCCTCCTCCAGCCCAGAGTTCTCTGGGCACAATGACTGCAAATCAAGGGTGGAAGAAGGCTCCCTTGCCTGGCCCAATGCAACAGCAACTCCAGGCAAGACCATCCTTAGCCACGGTACAGACACCTTCCCACCCTCCCCCTCCGTATCCCTTTGGCAGCCAGCAAGCTTCACAAGCCCATACAAACTTTCCTCAGATGAGCAACCCAGGCCAGTTCACAACTCCTCAGATGAAGAGCTTGCAGGGAGGGCCCTCTAGGGTCCCAGCCCCCCTGCAGCAGCCCCACCTCACCAACAAGTCTCCTGCCTCCTCACCCTCCTCCTTCCAGCAGGGATCCCCTGCATCCTCCCCAACGGTTAACCAAACTCAGCAGCAGATGGGACCAAGACCACCTCAAAATAACCCACTTCCCCAGGGATTTCAGCAGCCCGTCAGCTCTCCGGGTCGGAATCCTATGGTTCAACAGGGAAACGTGCCACCTAACTTCATGGTGATGCAGCAGCAACCACCAAATCAGGGGCCACAGAGTTTACATCCAGGCCTAGGAGGTGAGGAACACTGAAGCTATTTGTGTTGGTAAATTTACTAGAGATAGATCTTAGCAGAACTTCAATTTTTAGAGTTAATGGAGGGAATAAAATAAGGATGTAATTATTTGGTTTTGTGGATATAGTGGTGACACTTGATATGACTTAGTTAACTTGATACATTATGCAGCATCTTAACTGGTTATGTTTAAGCTAGCCCTCTGGATAAAAATGCAGGTAAAATTCAATATAGAGATGTTCATTTTGTTTTTCAAAATATTTTTGCTTGATCTTCTACTAGTAAATTAAAACGTCCAGAAGAAACAGGATTTTATTAACAGCTTAAGCGGCTCAGCTGTTGAAAACATTAAGATTATGCAATAGAGCAAAAATGAAAAGATAAGAATAGGGTTTTGTTGGGGAAAAGGCCCTTCTGATTTTCAATTTTGATAATTCTAGTTAGTAAAATAGCATGGTGTTTGTTAAATTTGATTAAAGTATAAAGGGGAATAAGTTCAGAAATCATTGACTTTTATAGTTTTATAATGCCAATGCCTGCTCCTTAGAGAGGGAATTCCACCAGTTATACCTAAAGGAGATTTATTTATTTATTTTGTAAGGTGCCTCTTGTATGAAGAAAAAGCAATGGAGCTTAATGTGTGAGAGGTAAAACGATTACAGTAAAACTTATCCATCTCCATGTTTATTATTTATTCTTATTAATCATTGATCTAGTGCACATGAATGTGCTTGGAGCTTTTCAGTAAGGTATAGGGAGTAATACCGTCATCTGATAAACATACCCCCCACCAAAAGACACCCATTGCCTACCCAGAAAAAAAAAACCCTTGCACCTTTAGTGCAACATAGCAAAGGCATGTTCCCATGATTTCTGGTGAAATTAAGTTGCTCATCAGTCTTTCTACTCTCTTGTAATTACTTTTACTGACATGCAGGCAGTAATATTTGAATCCTAAGAAGTTTTTAGAAAGTGCAGGAATGTTTCAGCTCCAAACTTCACTGTTCTGGGCATCTAACCTTGGATCAGTGGAAGCTGGGTAGTCCCTCCTGCAAATGTGATTACTGATTTAATTACAATGGAAGCATGCAAATGGGGACTTGTCACTGCTAAAGAAAGGACAAATGCATATTTGTCTACAGAGCGTTTTTCAGGACATTGAAAATTTGGCCCTTAAATAAATGGACTAATACCAAAAAATTTTAAGTGAGCTTAGGTCTTAATGCTTTTCATAGAGCAAGTGATGTGCTCACCTAGGTGATCTGGCCACATCCAGGCCTATGTTATAAACTATGAGTGGGTTCTGAGATTCTCCTTATTACAGATTTGTTTTCTGAAATTAAACCTTCCTATAAAAGAAAATATTACTTTAGTAAGATTGCATTAGAGTATGGTTTTTGGTACCATAGCTGTCAGTATTTCAGCAAACCTTTTGAGGGGAAGGTGTAATGATAAATTTAATATACCCTCACTTTGACGCTCCTGTGAATTGTTTCTGGTCTCTCGTCTCTTCCAAAGAGACAAGCACAATATTGGGGAGAAATTTTCCACAAAGGAAATTATCATCCATTTCCCTCAATGGAAAAAAAAATCAGCTTTGTATGCTTAATATCAGGACCCAGGTCTTTGTTTTATAGTAGTTCTTATCAGTTTGTGTGAATATGAGAGAATTTAGCATATTCCTTTGGTACCTGTGTTAAAGTATGTAAAGTTTTGGGGTCCGTTGTATTACAGAAAAATGAGCCCTAAACCTTGCTGTGACGTGGCCTCAGATCACATTTAGGGAGCAGATTGCCATCTTTTCCTTGGCATGTTCTGAGTGTAAATTTTTTAGTATTTCTTTTTCATTTTGACAATGCTCATGTAAGAGATTGTGTTGATTTTTTTAACCATCTTTCCCAACCTTATTAAAGATCCTACCAGTGTGACAGAGAGAGCTAAGCCAGTGGAGACTTCATGCAGCTCATCCTTCCTTATTCATTCCACATCTAAGCAAGAGTATAAATTTGCTAGGTAACTGCCTTACTCGTTGTTTTCTATTAAGGAATGCCTAAACGCCTCCCACCTGGCTTCTCAGCAGGACAGGCCAATCCGAACTTTATGCAAGGTCAGGTGCCTTCGACCACAGCAACTACCCCTGGGAATTCAGGAGCCCCTCAGCTGCAAGCAAATCAAAATGTCCAGCATGCAGGTTTGTTTTCTGTGATTTATTCAGCCAGCATTTTTTGAACATTGTGAGGTAGGTAGACAACAAGGATATACAGAGAAGTAGAAGCCCTGGTCCTTCCCCTTAGTTTCAGACCTATAAATAATTTTTCTTTCAGGGCAATAACTGATATATTGAAATTAGGTAAAATGGAGAATCTAGAAACACCTAAAGAAAGGAGATAAAACTTGAGGTTAGAGCTGGGGTCAGCATTTTTTCTTTTTCCTGAAAAGAACCAGATAGTAAATATTTTAGGCTTTGCAGGTTATATGTTCTCTGTTGCAACTACATAACTTTGCTGTTGTAGCACCAGAGTAGCCATAGATGATACATAAATGACCATGGCAGTGTTTCAACCTGCCTGTCTGCTACTGCAAAACTATATTCCTGAACTCTGAATTCATGTTTATTTACAAACTGGCAATGGGCCTGATTTGGCCCATGGACCATAGTTTGCTGACCGCTCCAGTTAGTGAAAGGGCAAAAGGTGTTTCTGGCAAAGGAGGTGATAGGTACAAAGGCATGGAGGCACATGGCATTTTGAACAATTGTGGCTTTTTAAATCTCTTTATAGTTCATGTTAACATTGTATATGCTGAGTGTCTGATTTCTGTGGTGGTTGAAGACCAGGCTTTAATCATTACAGGTTAGGAGGACAAATAGTGTGGAGCAGAATGGCTAAAAAGTATTTGTATAAGCCCAGACTTCATGTTTCTGGTTGCTTTTAGGTGACACATGACTAAGCCTCTTACCCTTTCTCATTCAGAAAATTTGGACTGAGGTTGCACAAATATTTTCTGAACTCCGATCCCCACTTGGAGTTAGTTCAGTTATGTGGTTCCAACATTAACTGTAAATCACTAAGGAAGGAGAATAGTTTTAAACTTAAAAAAAAAATACCTGTTGAAAGCTTAGAGAAGGGTAGGGCAAACTGCGTGACTTCCCCTATCTGCTAATGCAAAACTATAATTCCTGAGCTATGTGAATTCATGTTTTCTATAGGAAGTTTTAAAACGGTGATAAAATCATTCATAATTCCTCCACATAAGCACAACTATTTTATTGATATATTTTTATACGGTGCCTTCCTCCCACATGCACATATTGTTTTGATTTCTCTGTTTATCCCATCTAAGAGAGCTCTACTCTTGTCTCTCATTTTCTCTTCTCCTACCCTACATTATTTCTCTTGTTAGCTTTTACTTCTTCCTGTGAAAATACTTTGTTATTTTACTCTTGCCAACTAGACCTCTAAGGGGTCAGGGATTTGGTCTGTCTTGTTTATTGATGTTACCTCAGTACCAAAAATGCCTTGTACATATTAGGTACTCAATAGATAATTGTTGATTGGATGACTGTACACTGGTATATTAGTGTATATAGTATATACAGTGGTCATGGAATTCAATTTAAGGCCAGTTTAGAAAATCTTCCTTAGGATTCAGGAAAAATCTGGATTGTATTAACAGTGGACAGTTTGTCCCCTGTCTCCTGGCTGGAGCATGGACTGGGCTCATAACTTCATTGTGGCTACCACTTTTTAGTCCCCATTTAGAAATGAAAAAAAGAGGGGGGGGAATAAAATAAGCTAGAAGGTTATTCTGCAAAAAGGGAGAGATAATATAAGCAGTTATAGGAAAGTCCCAAAGACCCAACAATAAGTAAACACTGCAGCAAGCCAGGCAGTGTTCTTTGTCTGAATTAGAAATAATTTAGAAGAATAAAACATGTCCCATGTGGTCCACCAGGGACTGCCACAGGGGAGGGTCACTGAAGTTTTAACATCCTTTGTTGACTGTCCTCTGTCTGCAGCTTCTGAATTGTCTTTTAGTTCCACCAGAGGCTCAGCTTCCAGATCAAGATTAAATAATTTTTACCACACTGGGGCAGAGTAGACCTGTCTTTAAGAAGTATTAGCTGTTCTTTTCTTTACAGTGTAGCATCCAGATATCAATCCAGATATCACATGCATAACCTTTGAGAGTCATTATTAATTTTCCAAGGAGCATTTTTAAATGTCTTCTCAACTTTGCTGAGGTTTTCTTAAGTGGCTACATCACATTTTTTGTTTCCTGACTCATCTAAAGCAGAGCTTATTTCACTAGCCTACTGTGCTTTTCATAAATTTTCTTCATTTTAAGGTAGCTGCACATCATTTTTAAATAATGAGATGCTGCCTTTCTCTTTGTTTAATCTAAGAGAAACTTTATTGATCTTCAAAATGTTATCTTTAAGTTACCAAATAGGAGTAAAGAAACGGTTTCTCCTTCTCTATTGTATGGTCACTGAGAATATATGCCAAGTCACATTTCCATACTATGGAAAACTCACAGAAGTATGTTAAGCACAGCACATTTGTTTATGTTGGTCAGTGGATATGGGTGAGTTGTGTTTTTCTAATTAAGGTAATTTGAGAATCTTAATTCCAACAAGATAATAGTATTACTTTCTGAAACTGTGCCTTTTTTTTTTTTTAAGGTGGTCAAGGAGCTGGTCCTCCTCAAAACCAGATGCAGGTGTCCCACGGGCCACCAAATATGATGCAGCCCAGCCTCATGGGAATTCATGGCAACATGAACAACCAACAGGCTGGTAGTTCTGGGGTTCCTCAGGTGAACCTGGGCAACATGCAAGGCCAGCCCCAGCAGGGCCCACCATCTCAGCTGATGAGCATGCACCAGCAGATCGTGCCCTCCCAGGGCCAGATGGTCCAGCAACAAGGAACCTTGAACCCTCAGAACCCTATGATCCTTTCAAGGGCCCAGCTTATGCCGCAGGGTCAGATGATGGTGAATCCTCAGAGCCAAAATCTTGGGCCCTCGCCCCAGAGGATGACCCCACCCAAGCAGATGCTTCCCCAGCAGGGCCCACAAATGATGGCACCACATAACCAGATGATGGGGCCTCAGGGGCAAGTTTTGCTTCAACAGAACCCAATGATAGAGCAGATTATGACCAATCAGATGCAGGGGAATAAGCAACAGTTTAACACTCAGAACCAATCTAATGTCATGTCGGGACCAGCCCAGATAATGAGGGGACCAACTCCAAACATGCAAGGAAACATGGTGCAGTTTACAGGACAGATGTCAGGACAGATGCTGCCCCAGCAAGGGCCCGTGAACAACAGTCCATCTCAGGTTATGGGGATTCAGGGGCAGGTCTTGAGGCCACCAGGGCCCAGCCCACATATGGCCCAGCCGCATGGCGATCCTGCTACTACAGCAAATAACGATGTCAGCTTGTCTCAGATGATGCCTGACGTTAGCATGCAACAGAGCAACATGGTCCCCCCCCACGTGCAGGCCATGCAGGGAAACAGTGCCTCGGGAAACCACTTCTCAGGCCATGGGATGCCTTTCAATGCACCTTTCAGTGGAGCACCCAATGGAAATCAGATGTCCTGTGGTCAGAATCCAGGCTTCCCGGTCAATAAGGATGTCACGCTAACAAGCCCATTGTTGGTCAACTTATTGCAGAGTGATATCTCTGCAGGCCATTTTGGGGTAAACAATAAGCAAAATAATACCAACGCAAATAAACCGAAGAAGAAGAAACCCCCTCGGAAGAAGAAAAATAGTCAGCAGGATCTAAAGTAGGTTGTGATAGTTTTGCCTAAGATCTTATTCATTTATTTCTATGTGAACAACTTTTTTTGATGGAAAATTTTAAACATGTATAAAATAAGAATAGTATAATGAAATTACCCCTGCTTCAAATTATCAACTCATAATCCATCTTGCCTTCATCCATGCTCTCCCCATTATCCTCTTGGTTATTTTAAAGCAAGTTCACTTTAAGTATTTCAGTATGTATCTCTGAAAGATAAGGACAGGTTTTTGTCTTTGTTTTGTGTTTTTTATGACCACACAATACCATTAGCACACCTGGAAAAACTAATACTTCCTTCATATTCTCACATTTCCAGACAATGTCCACATTTCCCTGATTATCTCAAATTAATTTTTTTTACAGTTTGTTCAAATAAGGAGCCAAACAAGGTTTATACGTTGCAGTCAACTGATACATCTCTTAAGTCTGTAGTCTCCAGAGGGTTGTGGCATTCAGAGCCTGAAAGGTAGCCAATGCTGCCACACTGCAACTCCACAAAGCATGTCAGGTTTATAATGACTGTTGGGGAACCAGAAAGGCTGTATGTGTTTTGGAAATGAAAACCGTTTATGGAGACTCCCTTCTGTCTCTCAAATAGAAATGGTTTTTTGTACAGGTGCCTTTCCTTTAAAGGCTCTTTATCAGAAGCAGCAGCTTAAAATCTCATGCTAAGGTGATTGGACCTTTTAAATCAGTTACCTTTTTGGTAAAGGTGAGTTCTTTTGCAAGATTACAGCAGGAAAGGCAATTAATTTATATTATATTTCCTGAAGCTAAGCATTAATTTGTTATATTTTTGGCCTTGATAAAATGTTTCCAAAGGGAATATTGATTAAACTGGATTTTCTGCCTTTAATTATAAAACTGAAATTCAGAGACATTTATTACCAGACAATAGTGACTGAGGAGTATAAAACAGGTTAATTCAAATAAATTGCTAGAACTATAGAAGAGAATAAGGGAGTTTTAGTTAAGGAAACAGAAATGTTCAAAATAAAACCAACTGCCTTTCTCTCAGCCTTCTCACAATATTTCTTTGGTTGTACTCTAATATTATATTCACTTTTTTCTTAAATCTTATAAATCAAAATTCAGTAATTGTATATTAACAACCTATATTTTTCCTGAATTCAGAATTAATAACCCGTTTGATTATCTGATTTTTCCAATAGCTCTTTCTAAGTTAAATTCTTTACTACTATCGATCTGTGTGGGAATAACATTTCTGTGGCAATATTTTTTCCTCCCAGTAATCTGGGAGTAAAACTGCAAGGTTCTTCAGTTGCCATTAGTATGGATTTTTGCTGTCTGCACCAGCACTTAGGGAGATTGCTTACTTGTTGGGGCTACAGATTGTGAAAAGGGCCTTATACAGCATCAAGGCTCCTAGGAAGGGAGACAGTAAGTTAAAAGTAAGAGTGCATGCTCCCAGTTCTACCACTAGCTTACTATGGAACCTTGGACCTGTTTTCTAACACTGCTGTGGGCCTTTGTTTTTTCATCCATAACATGAGGTAACTGGACCAGGTATCTGAGATATTTTTTTTAGCAATATAGTTCTTGGAAAGTAAAGGATACTGCAGAATCCTTGCCTGTAATTTGAAGTGAGAGAGAAGTCATATAAGGAACAAATTGATATAGGCATCTGCATGTGCTCAGGACCTGCTTCAGGTTCTAAATTCCCGTGTGCTAGGGCTTTTAAAATGGATTTAAGGTAAGGCTTATGAAACTACACAGAGTACGGTAAGGTAAAATACTGTCTAAAAGTGGGTGACCAATATCAGGGCAAAGGGAAACAAAAGATAGAAAAGAAAAGTACAGCTAAGAGTAAGATTAAAAACAAAATGAGGGCTGTGAGCACTCTGGTTCTTTGGGAATGTGGGTGTTAGTAGGTAAAATTTTTTTCTTCCCCACCAAAAATTCTAAGGTTCACCCAGGTAAAAAGGAAAGCATCCCAAAGCCAATGGGGATGTCTGTTAAATACACATTCTGCAACAGAATTAATTAGCTTTGTTCTGGTATTCTCCGGCTTTCCTTGTTCTCTGAATACCACTTTCATTAGCCAATCTACAGCTTCTTGCAAGGTGTTATGAATTGTTGGAGCCACCACTGCAGTATTCACAAAAAAAGAATCTGGACTCCCTGGTTGAATTTGATAGCTACCCTAAAGATAATGTGGTTTCATAGGCACAGTACTTTATAATATTGATAGCCCAAACTATGATCCCTTAAAACATCTAAGGGATGGATGATTATATGAAAATCATCATATCAGAAATTTGTAGAAAACACTTCGAGTAAATAGCCATGTTATTAAATTAAGTGGATTTTAACATTTAATGAAATTGGCAGATTTTTTATGCCAAATATTGAATACTTTATCAGACTAGAGAGATGTAAATAATGCTAAGAATGACAATGCAAATTTCTTCAGAAACAGGGGAGGGGTTAAGCTTAGTTTTGTGTATAAACTATACAACTTACTCTCAAATGTGTAATTTATCTTTTAGCACCCCAGATACTCGCCCAGCTGGTCTGGAGGAGGCTGATCAGCAGCCATTGCCTGGAGAACAAGGAATTAACTTGGACAACTCAGGCCCTAAACTGCCAGAATTTTCAAACCGACCACCAGGTGATAAAATGTTAACTAAAGTTTATATGCTTGTCATCATTTATTTACAGCATTTTAAGTCTTTTTTTCAAGGAAACAATAGTATTTTATTTTGTGTACTAACTAGGCTACTTTGGTGATTTAATGTGTCTAGTATTTGGAAACTGTGCCTTGATATTAAGTAAAAAAATTTCAAACATAACTTCTGAAGGCATGTGTGTGTATGTATTTGTGTGTGTGTGTGTGTGTGTGTGTGTGTGTGTATTTTGCTCAAATTAGTCTTCATTATTTTAGGTCTTCATAAAATCAGACTAAAATGTCAAGTGCCTCTTTATTCTTGTCAATATCAAGGTTCTAGTTGGCATCAAAATGGATTAAGATTAAATGAAAAGATGTTTTCACTCTAATCCTGCTTGCCTGCCTTTCCTGCAGCCTTTCCTACTGGGGCTTTCTCAAAGCAGAGAACTACCAGGGTTTAAAATAAGATTTTTTAAATAGAACTTTTATTATGAATCTTTAAACATAAAAAATATGTAAAGAGTAATAAAAGAGACACTCATGTACTTCCTACCCAGGTTAATAATAAATAGGACCAATATTGTTGAAGCCCTCTGTGTTGTATCCTCCTCTGATTATAAAATAATATCATCTTCTAAATGTTGAAAATTATGTTAAAAAGGAAAAAGTCTCCTAAAATTCGTTCATTC
Source organism: Kogia breviceps (assembly GCF_026419965.1). NCBI lineage: Eukaryota > Metazoa > Chordata > Mammalia > Artiodactyla > Physeteridae > Kogia > Kogia breviceps. The sequence goes on from NC_081323.1 coordinate 23,989,465, forward strand.
CAACCTAGGTATTATAGAACCAAGGCCAGCTGCCACAGTGTCTCTATACCTGGTTCTTCTTGGCCTGAGCAGTGATTTGTAACTTTATTCCCCTGTGACACAGTTGAAGACACACAAGCCTGTCACATTTAGGCCACACTTCCATGTGTATACAAAGGATTATGTTTTGTTTCTTCCTTTCTAGTTCCTCCACCTCCTTTTTTGGCATGTAAGCGTAAGTGATGTTATTTTAGGGATAAACTTTAGTCCACCCTTAATTTATGTATTCTAAAAGTGAATCCAGAAAACAAAGTGAATTCATTATGATGTCAGTACTTTGTGTTATTTATTACAAATTGTTTGGGCACACCACACTTCCCATCAGCGAGTTACAGCAGCACAGTTGAGGCTGGGAGGTCACCAGTCTTTGGTGGTGGTCCAGAGGCATTATAAACAGGAAGGTGCCTTCTTCCCTCAGATACATCTGAATTCTTCTATTAAATCCCAGGGGTTCTCACACACATTATTGCTTCCTTTCTACAGTTTGCAGACTGGAAGCCTGTAGGCTGAATTTAGCCTACAATATGTTTGAATTGTCATGCAGCATCCTAAACCAAACAGAAACCTGAATTTAAATGACTTTAGATAGAGCATCAGCTCTGCAGTTTGGCTCTGTCCACAGAACTACTACTGTCTTATACCAGCCCACTTCTCTTCTTCATTACCGGTCTGCCCCTAAAGGCATATGAATTTTCATCCCTTGATTAATAAACTTGGTTTTTGATTATGTTATATGCACGTGTGTGTGTCCTAGCTTTCCCTCTCCACCATTCTGTCACAACAACCCCAATCTATCTTGTCATTAATGCCCTTTGGACTGCTGCCTCCACCTTCTGGAACCTTTACAGTAGCCATGCCCTTAACTGTTACTTTCGAGAGAGGCTGCTGTATTGTCTGTGCTGCTCTCTTTGGGATTTATGCTGTCTGGTGGCCTAATTTTAAAGAAAAAGGCATTTGTATCATAGCCCTGACATCAAGGCTTCTATAGAAATTACAGTTCTTAACATGGGAACCTGAGTTAAACCTATAGAAATGCCATATGTTGTTGGCTTTATAAATGTAAAGAGGTTAATTGGGCCTAAAACAAAAAAGGATTAAAAAGAAACTTCAAAACTGGATTCTGCACATTGTACTTATTGGTGCCATGTCTGTCATTGGCTAAAAGACATTGATTAGCTATTAAACACAGGGTGTGACCCTGTGGACCAGCAGCATTTGATAGCTGCTCTGTGAAAATCTTGAGCCAGCACTTCTTCCGACTGCCAGAGCCAGCTGTCCTTATGCCTGTACCTTCATAAAACTTTCCTAGTGTATTTTTCATGCAACAGTGAAATAAATCTAGTTTGTGAAATTGTATGTATCCCAGTTATATGCCCGCTTTTTCCCACTGAACAACCTTTATTCTTGGTTAATGATCTTTTCATCCTTTCTGCTGATTGTGTAAGGTTTTGGTTCTAAAATGCCAAATAAAATCTTCACAAAAGAAGGAATCATTTGAGATGTTGCCTTCTAGAAATCTATAAGGCATTGTCCCTCAGAATTCTTTTCCTGAAATTATTTTTTATTCCTGAGGGCTGTGCTTCTTGCTTTTTCTTCAACTATGGATTCATAGAAAATATTTCTCCAAATAAAGTTTTACATGTAAGAAAGTAAACAGAAATTAATATTCGTAAAAAAAACTTCAGTGCCCTCATTTTATTTTCAATGTGTGTATCAGCTTCTATTAGCTCCTACTATTTATTGAACTGATTTACGTCGGAGGGGCAGTTTAATTCATTGGGTTTCCCAAAGAATTGAGCCTGAAGGATGCAGCATGGTGTGTGAAGCCAATGGATTGGAGTAATTTTAAATCCCTCTTCCTTAAGGAATTGAATCCTAAAATTTTATATTCTACTTCTGTTGAAAGAATAAAAAGGCTACCTTCAATGCTGGCGTTTTCAACAAAACCAAGTCTTAAAAAAATTAATCTGTGCTAACAGAAAAAAAGTGACTCTTAAATGCTTCATTCACAAGTACAATGAAATATTTACTATGCTTGCATGAGACCCCAGTGCTGGGCGGTCCACTGTTTGCTGTTGATGGAGTTTTTCTCGTGTCATCTGAATGTTTGGCTGGTATAGACTTGGCCAGTTTCAGTGCATAGCACAGTGTCTATTAGAGTCTTAGTGCAGTGATGCTTCATTCAAACCCTGAAGACTGAGGAGCTCCAGGTTCTTGATGCTTTGCTTTTTGCTTCCTTAAGCAGTGTGACTCTTTGCTTATATCAAAGAATGAGGGGCTGCCCCTACCCCCCTGGGAACGGGCACGCCTGAGCTGTTTGTGCACAGTCTGTGCAACCTAGATGAGTATTGCTTGGCTATACTCTAAAGGTAGCAAAGCTTTTCTTGCTGAAAATCTAACTTCCCTGATTTTGGGGGCTCGTTTTAGGTTATCCTTCTCAACCAGTTGAACAGAGGCCACTTCAGCAGATGCCTCCTCAGCTCATGCAACATGTGGCGCCCCCACCCCAGCCACCACAGCAGCAGCCGCCGCCGCAGCCACCACCGCCCCCCAGTCAGCCACAGTCCCAGCAGCAGCAGCAGCAAATGATGATGATGCTCATGATGCAGCAGGACCCCAAATCAGTTAGGCTTCCAGTCTCCCAGAGCATCCATCCCCCAAGGGGCCCCCTGAATCCGGACTCCCAGAGAATGCCCATGCAACAGAGTGGCAGTGTGCCTGTCATGGTCAGTTTGCAAGGACCTGCCTCCGTGCCGCCATCACCTGATAAGCAAAGAATGCCAATGCCTGTGAATACTGCTTTGGGAAGCAATTCAAGGAAAATGGTATACCAGGAGAACTCCCAGAATCCTTCCAGCTCACCACTGGGAGAGATGTCCTCACTCCCTGAAGCAAGTGGCAGTGAAGTACCATCTGTCTCAGGAGGCCCAAATAACATGCCTTCACATTTAGTGGTTTCCCAGAATCAGTTAATGATAACAGGGCCAAAACCTGGACCATCACCCCTTTCAACAGCTCAAGGTGCAACTCCCCAGCAGCCTCCTGTAAATTCCCTGCCCAGCTCTCATGGCCACCACTTTCCAAATGTGGCTGCCCCAACCCAAACATCTAGGCCTAAAACACCAAACAGAGCCAGCCCCAGACCCTATTATCCTCAGACACCCAACAACCGCCCTCCCAGCACAGAACCTTCAGAAATCAGTCTATCACCAGAAAGACTCAATGCCTCCATAGCAGGACTCTTCCCCCCACAGATTAATATTCCTTTACCTCCCAGGCCAAACTTAAACAGAGGCTTTGATCAACAGGGCCTAAATCCAACAACTTTGAAGGCCATCGGACAAGCACCTTCAAATCTTACCATGAATAATCCTTCCAATTTTGCTGCCCCACAGACTCACAAATTAGATTCTGTGGTGGTGAATTCTGGAAAGCAGTCTAATTCTGGAGCAACAAAACGGGCAAGTCCAAGCAACAGTCGCAGGTCTAGTCCTGGGTCAAGTAGGAAAACCACCCCAAGTCCAGGGAGACAAAATTCAAAAGCCCCTAAACTTACTCTTGCCTCTCAAACAAATGCAACCTTGTTGCAAAATGTGGAGTTGCCAAGGAATGTATTGGTCAGTCCTACTCCTTTGGCCAATCCCCCTGTACCTGGGAGCTTCCCTAACAACAGTGGGTTGAATCCTCAGAATCCTACTATGCCTGTGGCTGCAATAGGGGGTGTTCTTGAGGATAACAAGGAGAGCTTGACTATGCCTCAGGACAGTGATTGCCAGAATTCCCAGGGTAGGAAGGAGCAGGTAAACGTTGAGCTAAAAGCAGTCCCTGCCCAAGAAGTTAAAATGGTCCCTGAAGATCAATCCAAAAAGGATGTGCAACCTTCGGATACTAACAAACTTCCCAGTATCGAAGAGAACAAAAATTCGGTGTCTCCTGCTATGAGGGAAGCACCAACATCGTTAAGTCAACTTCTTGACAACTCTGGAGCTCCTAATGTGACCATTAAACCCCTTGGGCTTACAGATCTGGAAGTAACACCTCCAGTAGTTTCTGGAGAGGACCTGAAAAAAGCATCTGTCATTCCCACACTGCAGGATTCGTCTTCTAAAGAACCCTCTAATTCCCTAAATTTACCTCACAGTAACGAGCCGTGTTCAACCCTTGTGCATCCAGAATTGAGTGAGGTCAGTTCTAATGTTGCACCAAACATCCCTCAAGTAATGTCAAGACCTGTCAGCTCTTCCTCCATTTCCACTCCTTTGCCCCCAAATCAGATAACTGTTTTTGTAACTTCCAATCCCATCACAACTTCAGCTAACACATCAGCAGCTCTGCCAACTCACCTGCAGTCTGCATTAATGTCAACAGTTGTCACAATGCCCAATGTGGGTAGCAAGGTTATGGTTTCTGAGGGACAGTCAGCTGCTCAGTCAAATGCCCGGCCTCAGTTCATTACACCTGTCTTTATCAATTCATCATCAATAATTCAGGTTATGAAAGGATCACAGCCAAGCACAATTCCTGCAACCCCACTGACAACCAACTCTGGCTTGATGCCTCCCTCTGTTGCAGTCGTTGGCCCTTTACACATACCTCAGAATATAAAATTTTCTTCTGCTCCTGTACTGCCTAATGCCCCCTCCAGTAGTCCTGCTGCAAACATACAGACAGGTCGACCCTTGGTCCTTAACTCACGAGCCACCCCTGTTCAGCTTCCTTCCCCACCTTGCACAACTTCTCCAGTTGTCCCTCCTCATCCCCCTGTCCAGCAAGTAAAAGAACTGAATCCAGAGGAGACTAGTCCTCAGGTGAGCACCTCAGCAGATCAGAGCACTCTGCCCTCTTCACAGTCAACCACAGTGGTTTCTCCCCTTTTGACCAATAGTCCAGGCTCCTCGGTCAACCGGCGAAGCCCAGTCTCATCTAGTAAGGGCAAAGGAAAAGTGGACAAAATCGGCCAGATTTTGCTGACCAAGGCATGTAAAAAAGTTACAGGCTCTCTTGAGAAAGGGGAAGAACAATATGGTGCAGATGGAGAAACTGAAGGCCAAGGGCTAGAGACCACAGCTCCAGGGCTCATGGGAACAGAGCAGTTATCCACAGAGCTGGACAGTAAAACCCCAACACCCCCAGCACCCACTCTGCTAAAAATGACCTCTAGCCCTGTGGGCCCAGGCTCCACCTCAGCAGGACCCAGCTTACCTGGCAGTACTCTCCCCACCAATGTACGGTCAATAGTAACCACTCTGGTACCCTCTGAGCTCATCTCCGCGGCGCCAACCACAAAAAACAATCATATTGGCATAGCATCTGAGCCACTTGCAGGTGGCCTAGTGGAGGAGAAGGTGGGATCTCATCCAGAGCTTCTACCCAGCATAGGTATGTACTTGGGGCCTGGCATCATCTCGTGTCAATTTTTGATGACCTATCCCACAAGAGAAAGCATGACTCCTTTTCTGCTTGGAGGAAGAAGAATGGGCTAAATGGCAATAGTGATAGTTTCATTTATTTGAAGTACATTGGGAAATATACTTCCCTTTTAAAATCCCATGTTGTTTACATTCATTAATATGGTTCTTTCTCAGCTCCTGAAATAATCATATACCTTTTATTTACATAAAATTTTTCATTTTACGAAGAAGCATTTTCACCTGTGTTACATCTTCTTCATACCAACCATGTCAGGTAGCCCTAACCCCATTCTGTGGGTGAGAAGACTGAAACTCAGGGTTCAGTATTCATTCAAAGTCTATACTGTGAGCCTCCAGTTTAACCATGTCCCTTAAGGGTAAACAGCAGTTTCTGCAGGTTCTCCTTACTGTGGTAAAGACTTGCGCTCAACTGTTCAGAGCAGGTTTCTTATAGCCCCTTCCTCATTGTACTCTATCCCAGGGACTCTTCCCTTCTGACTGGCTCCTCCAGGGGAGAGCTTTCCAGAAAACCACCTTTCATGGTAATAGACATGGGAGGAGCAAAGTGGTTGAGAGATAGGCTTAGGTTGGTGCCAGCATTTGCCAGCTGTTTGGGCTTAGGCAAGTTACTTGACTACTCCCAACTTTAGTTTCCTCCTTTGTAAAATGGGAACAATAGTAGTTGTAAGAATTCAATGAGATAATGTATATAACATTTTTAGCATGGGGCTAGAATACAGTAATCATTCAATAATAGGTAAAGAATTCTTATTACCAGTTTCTTTTTGATGCAATCTCTTTGAAAATTAGACCATTCCATTCATGTATTTCTAGTTCAGGTTATTTCCTATGTACTGGTAAAATGGGCTAATGATGGAAACGTAGATATCCTTACATCGACCCTCCTTCCCTTGGCATCTCTCCCCGCACCCGCCCCCTGCCCACACATACATAATGTCCCTCCTTCTGTGAGGCTTAAGTGGTACAGAAGCTCTGTTTCCCCAGAAGGGAATCAGTCAAACACTGCCAAAGCTCAAAGAACGTTTGCTGTATCCTAGGCCAGCCAATAGCGCCTGTTTATGCAGCTAAAATGCGTCAAGGGGCAGGAGGAGGGGCAGAAAGAACACAAGCTTCTGGTAGGATCAGAGTTCAAATTCTAGCTCCACTGGTACCAGTTGCAGTTGGATAAATCCCTTAACCTCTTGTAAGCCATGTACTTCACCAGTAAACTGGAGATTGTAATTCCTACCTCCCAGAATTTATACAAAGATTCATTGAGCGGCCTTAGTGTAAAAGCCAGCACACTGCCTCACACAGAGCCCTGGAAAGGCTAATTCCCCTTCTCTCTGCCTATTCACTTCAAAACTAGAGGTACAGGGAGGGATAAAGGCCTTTAAGGAGTTCTCTGACCTTGGAGGAGACAGAGACTTCATAGGGCTGGGTACTGTAGATTCCTGGTTCTAGTTCTGTTGATGTAGGTGAGCCCTAAGAATTTTTTAAAAACCTGGTGTAACTTAAATATATTCTCCACTATTAAATGTTTCCATTCTACTTCCTTTCAGGGAACCTTTCCCTCTGATACCAAGAGAATAATGATGAAGTTGTTAGAAAATAACTTTTATTTGGATCCTGTGTAATCCTAGAGAAATATAGGAGCATTAGGGAGATGAACCAGTAGTTGGGAAAAAAAACTTCTCAATTTCAGTTAAGATTATTTCCATTCTTTTTCAAGGGGCTTCTGTGCTTTTACCTTGAAAGTGTGAGAAACCAAAACTGGAGTAAAAAATAAAAGTTAAGGTACAGTTTTAAGCTTTATTAGATAAGCATCCAAAATAAATTCTTAACACAAATGCATCATTGACTAAGCAGGGAGAGAAATCTACAAGTCACAATTTCCACATAAGGGTAAAACTTACTGTTGTAGAGTTTATCTAGGATGTTAGACTGAGTGTCAAGATGGGAGGACATAACCTTGAGTGACTGTGGCATATCTATGTCTTCAATCTTTACAGTATGATCCCAGAACTTCCCATTCTAGAGTACATTGTGTATTCTATTCCATTCCTCTTCAAGGGCCTGAGTTCTCTCTGTCCTTCACAGCCTAATTCTGATGTTTCTCCCTTTAGTGTACCTTCATATTTCTCAGTCTAGAATTGATCTCCCTTGCTTTGGACTCCCATAGTACTTTATACTTTATGAATCTGCTTCATATAACATCACAGTTCACTCCAGAGTACCACTTGTGTATATCTTTAATACTAGAATGAGTTCCTGATGGGCAAGAAGAATGGAATTTGGTCTCTAAGGGTGCCTGGCACAGAGCCTTGCCCCTAGTAAGTTCTTGGTAATTGTTAGATAAAATAAGTAGATAACATATCAAATTGATTTGATTCATTAAATATGAATTGAATACCTGCTTTATGCCCATCACACTTGCCAGGTGCTATAGAAGAGTACACAATATATGATTCATTTCAGGTCTCAAGGAATGTAGTCTTTAGAGGGTTGAGACAATTTTTTAAGTGCTAAGGTTGAATGGTATAATTGTCCTGAAAGTGGTTTGGGTTGCCTACTAAAGTATACTTTTGGGTTTTTTAGAGTACTGGATACAACTTGACCCCAAGAAGCAAAAATTATGGGTGCTGTTGTCCTCATGGCCATATCCTTCCTTGATCTTTGCACATACAGAAAGGAAAAACAGACTCCCCTAGCATTAGTCTTTGTTACTGAGTGGTAGGTAGTTAATTTTTTAAGCAAGTTTTGGAATGTACTGTACTTTCAAAGTTAACTTCAAGTACTGCTTTCTAAGAATACGTGTATTTCAGCAGTTACTTAGCCCTTGATTCAGTCAATGCTTTTTGCTTTGTTTAGAAAAGAATGTTAACGGCCTGCTTCTTTTTTTTTTTTTTCTTGCCGTAGCCCCTTCACAGAGTTTAGTCCCAAAGGAAACTCCAGCCACAGCACTGCAGGGGTCTGTTCCCAGACCAGGTAAGGCCCACCTTGGAAAAATTTCTTGAGTGGAATAGGTTACATGTGAAGGAACCACTGCTGTCCTCAATGTGCCAGGAAGTGGCTGAAACTATCTTATCTATTTGCTTCAGAGCAGACTTCGGTTGAGTAGCAGAGCTTATGCAGTACTATTTGAAGTTATTTTTCCCCTGACCAGCTAGCTCTCTGACGCATTTCCTCATGTCAGCCAGGGAACTCAAGAAAGACATCTCAGTGCCCATTGTCTGCCACCAAGCCGTGGGTGGTTTCCATTGCAGAGTTTGCCCTGTTCCATGACCCTGGCACCCATAGCTGGCAGCTGACTGATTGGCATACGGTAACTCACTGGGGTGGGAGGCATTACTGCATTAAGATAGTAATTGCATTATCATGACAGGAGTGTAGGCTTGTTCCGAAAACTTCTGCTGCAGTGAGGTAGCCATTCCTCCAGGGAGTCAGAGTCATTTCAGTCATGTCTGGATGGCATTAAGTTTCTTCCCATGACCAAGATATTGTAAATAGCACTAGGGATGGTGTTTCTGGAAGGTGGAGCCCATGGTAATCTGACAAATAACTACTGTGAAATGCTGGGTCAGCTCTGAATGCATGAGGATCTTGATGGCAATAACAGCTGTCAAGATTAGACTGCCAAAGCAGATGAAGATTATAGATTTGTTACAGTTTAGTCTTACTTGGCTCTTTGTCATTGTGGGTTATTGGGGGATACCCCCGCAAAAAAGAAGAAGTATGACTGCTTTCGAAACACAAGGAGGTTAGAGACTCCCTGACAATACAGTTCACACACTGGACAAAATTTTTTTTTTTTAAGTTTAATTTTGAATCGAAGTCAGTAAAAGTTGGGAATTCCCTGGCAGTCCAGTGGTCAGGACTCTGTGCTCTCACTGCCGAGGGCCCAGGTTCACTCCCTGACTGGGGAACTAAAATCCCACAAGCTGCACGGGGCAACCAAAAAAAATTAAAAATAAACAAAATTAAATTTAAAATGTTTTTTTTTAAGTAAGGTAAAAGTTGTGATTATTTTAAAACCTGCTTCAGGGTTCCATGTCCTATATGATGGATAGGACTTTCTATTGTACATTCTTTGGGTAAACCCAGGCTTCTGAAAAAATGGATGAGCAAAAAACATTTTAGCCACACAGATTGATTTGCTACCAACTACCCACATAATACCTAAGAAGGGTAGAAATGGAACAAATTCTGCAGAGAAGGAATTAGATAGTAAAACTCTTTTTTTTTTAAGATATTAGGGGTAGGAGTTTATTAATTTATTTATTTTTGCTGTGTTGGGTCTTCGTTTCTGTGCGAGGGCTTTCTCTAGTTGTGGCAAGCAGGGGCCACTCTTCATCGCAGTTGCGCGGGCCTCTCACTTTCGCAGCCTCTCTTGTTGCGGAGCACAGGCTCCAGGTGCGCAGGCTCAGTAGTTGTGGCTCACAGGCCTAGTTGCTCCGCGGCATGTGGGATCCTCCCATACCTGGGCCCGAACCTGTGTCCCCTTCATTAGCAGGCAGATTCTCAACCACTGAGCCACCAGAGAAGCCCAGTAAAACTCATTTTTGATGAGAAAAGGAGCAACTAGAAAGGGGAAGGGAATTCCATCTCCTGCCCCAACTCTTTTCTCTAGAAGATGGACTTTACATATCAAATGTCCTCCTTCTCAGAGTAATTTGCTGAAGAATCTTGTTCCTTTTAAAAGTTTGGCTCAAATGAATCTTCTTAAAAAACTGCCTACGCCAATAATTGCCTTCACCAAAACCCCTTTGATCTCCACTTATATGAATTAGCTGTGATAGTGTTAAAATAGTCAAAAGCATTGAATTTTGTTTCGAAAGAGCAAACTAACCAAAATTTTTTGTAGTAAACCTCTTTTGACTTGAGCCATTTTTATTTTTGAGCACACATTTCGTGAGTTTCTTTGCTCCAGCAGAGCGAACAAGGCAGCAGAGACTCAGTGAGTTGGTATCTATTTCTTGTGGAGGGGGTTCCAGGTTTTATGAGTTAGATATGGGGAGCTAAATAACGAATGAGAAGTATGGATTCTCTTCTGCGAGCATCTTTCATTGAAGGCAGAGTAGGACAGCCTCTTTACTGAAGGCTGCATCAACATGAGCATCATAGCAATACTAATAATAGCTAATACTGAGTTATTATTAAGTGCTGCTGTACTAAGTGGGTTTTGTTTGTTTGTTTGTTTGTTTGTTTTTTCCGGTATGCGGGCCTCTCACTGTTGTGGTCTCTCCCGTTGCGGAGCACAGGCTCCAGACGCGGAGGCTCAGCAGCCATGGCTCACAGGCCCAGCCGCTCCGCGGCATGTGGGATCCTCCCAGACCGGGGCACGAACCCGTGTCCCCTGCATCGGCAGGCGGACTCTCAACCACTGCGCCACCAGGGAAGCCCCTAAGTTTTTTATATGTGTTATTTAATTTAACCTTTTTAACTTTGAGGTGGGTAAAGTGGTTATCGCCATTTTTCAGATGAGACATTGAGCACAGAGAGGTCAAGCCGTTTGCCCAAGGTCACATGGCTAATAAGCAGTGAGGTCAAAATAACCCAGGCACTCTGACTCCACTGCCTTCAAGGAGGTTACTGTGTAGTAAGTAGGGTAGGTTAGACATGTACACTGAGTTTCAGGCATTGAATTCCCTGAAACGGGGGACAGGGAAAGGACTGTGGGAGACCAGAGGCAGGAGAGATGACTGCTATCTGATGCATCAGGGATGGTCTTTTGGAAAAGATGGAACTACCTAAAGGCATATAATGGAGGAAGAAGATGTTTTCCTGCTGGTGCTAATACAGAAGTGCCTGGTAAATCCATAGGGTGCTCATTTAAGCAAAACCCTGCTAGACAAATGACAGAGATTTTCCTTTTTTATAGGGCATTGCTGAGAGGTTGAGGAAGAGAGGAGCATAATGGGGTGTATAGGTGATATCTCAGAGTAAAGCAGTCTGCTCTCTAAAACTCAGGAATTCCTTTGGAGGAGAATGCATCCTTAATAGATATTTAAGACATATTGGAAGATTACTGTTTTAAAAAAATATGTCAAGAGGGAAAAGATATTCTAAGAATGAAAACTATCTCTTCTACATGAGAGGAAGAGGATTATTTTACTAAAATAGCTATAGCTGGATGAAATACGAACCAGGCAATGTAATTTAGTTACGTTGATCCAAACAGGATTACTTCACAGTATGGAGTAGAAATAAAAATAGACTGAGTAAGTATCTTATGCCTCAGACAACTGAGTTGTGTCCATGCCAACTCTTTCTCTATACCACGTTAGGGTGAGGATCCTGCTGCGCATGGAGAGCCGTTAGCCTAAACAAGGCATTCAGAATTCTCATAGACGCCTAGCTTCTCCCTGTGGACATATACACCAGAAGCTCCTACATCTCATTTCTGTCCTTTGTATTTTTAACAGAACTCGAGGCAAATGCTGCCATAATCTCTGGACAAAGGTAAGATGATCACTTCTGCAGACTTAGCATGAATATGGCATAAGCCTCTTTGAAAGGTATCATCTTTCTCAACCTTTAAACCTTTCCTCACCTTGTCCTTTTCCTTTACTCTTCGTACCAGTTTTTTTCCTGCTGAAGTAGGGAGCTGTCATGAGTGCCAACCCCTCAGAGGTAACATTTCTTGTAACAAAACTTGGTGGCTAAGTTTCTCCCTTTTGTGGTTATTTTGAAAACTGGCTGACATAACATTTTCAGCACTCAGCATAGTGAGTAAATAGTAAGCATTCAATATACAGGAGCTGTTGCCATCATTGTCATTAATAATAGTCCTTGCAACACCTTCTAAGTATAGCTGTTTGATCCTCAAGAGAAAGAATGGCAGATGGGATCTGAGCTTAGAACCCATGCTTTTTCTTTTATACTGTGCTACCCCACATAACCTAACAAAATGAAATACAACTGTGGCTTCAAGCTCATTAGCCCCATGGAGAGAAGTATTATCGTATTACAAAAGTCATTCCTTTTTAAATGTAGGAATGTACTAGATAACATTTTAAAGAATTTATCATACTTGTATATCAACTTAGGTTGTAAAACTGCTTCACAGTCATTTTCTCATTTAATTATCATATCAACCCTGTGAGGTTATAACAGCCAACATTTATTTGAATGCTGTTCCATGCCATATGTTGGGCTAAAAGCGCCCTAGATGTATTATCTCATTTAATTTTCACGGTATCTATTAGGAAAGGAAATTCTGTCTTACAGATAAGGAACCTAAAGCTCAGAGAGGTTAACTAAATTGCCCAAAGCCACAGATTCAGTAAATGGTGAAGCTGAGATTCAAACCCAGGCCTTCTGCCTCCAGAGCTCTCACACTTAATGTATTACAGCAGACAAGATGGGGATTTATAGATCAAGAATCTGAAACATAGAGAAAGTTAAATATCATGGCCAATAAATGCATAGTTAAGACTCGACCCCCATTCTTCTGACTCCAAATTCATTGCTATTCCTACTACCCGTCTAGTTTTATTTGGATTGGGCTTACGTTTGAATTCATTTGCATATCTCAAAGTATACACCAACTACGTGGCTAGAGAAAGAAGAGATAAGCAGACCAAAAATACCTTGTTGGTGTTTGTTCCCCAAGTTACCTGATCATTGACCATATAAACACCAGCACAGTATTGCTGAGACTTTTGTTTTGCCAGAAGAAAGGTACCTCCATTAGGAATCTTCTTCCTCAGAGGCTTTGACCATTTTCTGGGCTCCTAGCCAGAAAACCATCCTTACCACCTCTAAAAGGATGTGTAAATCCCCCTGACTTGCAATTCTACCCCAGCTCCAGTCTCACCTCTCCTTGACATGCCTTGGCTTGTGTGGGACAGTTGTTAGATGTAAAGTTAGGGTAATGAACAGTGTGGCCAAATTCCCAGGCATAGTGCCACTAACAAAGAGTCCTCTGTCAGGAGTAAACGATGGAGGGGTAGGGATAGTTGACAATCAGGCCATGGTTAAGAAGCTTACAATGTATCAGAAGACACAAGACACTAAAAACATGCTGTACAGCCTGATGGGGGCTCTAGAATGCCAGACACAGACTGTGAACCCAAAAGACAAAAGAGACAGCTCCACTTGGGGAGTGAGATCATGGAAGACTTCCCAGAAGAGGCATCCCTTTGACCAGTTTTTTGTTTTGTTTTTGTTACGTTACTTTTGTTCCATTCCATGTCTTACAAGTAAATTTAATCAACTCTTTCTTTTTTTTTTAATGATTTTAACATGAGTTTTTTGAACCATGAAAGCAGTAAAAGTTTACTGAGGGTAACTTGAAATTCAGATCAGAGAATTACAAAGAAGAAAATTACCAGTTAGCCAATATTCCTACAACTCAGCAGTATTCACTGTGTATATTTTAGTTGTTCTTCTAGTTGTCTTCACAGAGTATATACAGATAGAAATAGAGTTAAAACACTCCAGTGTTTTATATATGTATACTATAGTGTTTATCTATAGATCTAACACTATGTATTAGATATATAGTATTATATGCATATATATATATACACATATATATATCTCACACCCATTCATTCATATGTGGTTACATATATACTCAATATGTATATTATAATAAAAATGAAAGTATACTATTCATAATGTTGGTAGCTGTTTTTTTCCCACAATAATATATTATGAATAGTTTTTATCATTAAATAACCTACAGCATGATTTTTTTCGTGACTCCATTTGGATAGGCCGTGGTTTAGTTAACTACTGTACTGTCACTGTTAAGCATTTAGCTCTTCTATCTTCATTAATATGAATAAAATGCTTTGGCATCCTTGTGTGTAAGTAGCTCTGTAAAAAGATTTGTTTCTTTAGGCACCTAGAAATGGAATTGCTGAGCCAGAGGATTACACCAGCGTGTATCAGCCTCAGTGTCATTGACTGTTTGGATGAGATAATTCGGTGTGGGGTGTGGGGCAGGGTGCTGTTTTATGCATTATAGGATGTTTAGTGTCATCTCTGGCCTCTACCCAAAAGGTGCCAATAGCATATCCTCCCAGTCATGACAATCAAAACTGTCTCCAGACATTGTTGAATGTTCCTAGGAGGCAAAAATGCCCCCTACTAAGAATCATTGGGTTGCACAATTTATACTCCATTAGGAGTTTTTGTCCCTGTACCCTCAATAATACTGGATACTACCATTTTCTAATCTTCACATACTAAAAAAAAGGGGATTGAGGTAGGAGCAATCAGTAGTATACCCAGCAGTGTATTGTGAATATATTCTCCTGTATATTCTATAATATGACTTGTAATATGCCATTATCTAACTCTACTAGGCTCATAGTAAATGCCAGTGTATGTTGTTAATTTCCTAGATTTTTAGGTACTATTAATTTTTGAAGGGAAATATTCTTAGGAAAATGGGTGAGGAAGTTTGATGATTTTTGTTCCAAGTTCTTAATGTGTTTTATCTGTTTTTCCACAATCTCACCAGCATTATACTTAAATATTTTATTTTTACTAATGTAACAAGCTGGACTCACTTTTAAATTGTCAGTAATATTAGAGCATAATTGTGCTTATTGTCCCAGAGTGGAACATTGTCTCTCCAGAATGATTATGTAGTTCTTAATCTCCTGCCTTGTGAATGAAACTGTTATCTTTATTTTTTGTGTGACTTGATTCCCTCACCTCCTTGGACTTTGTGCTTCTCTCTGTCAGCAGTGAGCCCAAAGAGATAACTGAGAAGTCCAAAACTCCAAGCCGAAGAAACTCCCGAACTGAAGAACCAGCTGTGGCTTCTGAAAGTGTGGAAAATGGACATCGTAAGCGATCCTCTCGGCCTGCTTCAGCCTCCAGCTCTACTAAAGGTTAGCAGTGGGCTGCAGAGGCTATTTCTGAGTCAAATAGAAGAATAGGGTTCTTATCACCGCAGCAGAGGACTTTGCCCTTCATCTTTGCTTCTATTCCTCAAATTTTCAAGTTACTTTGACGTCTACTGCTTGTTTGGTCCTTTATTTGTTAGTTCATTTAACTATGTGTTTTCTCCCTCTGTGTGTGTGTGTGTGTGTGTGTGTACTTGTGTACAAGAGCAGCAAGAACATAACAGGGCAGATTGATTCATGATCACCACTTCAGACAGGTCCTCAGTATGGCCCCACCATCTTTCTGTGTTTTTGTGGTCAACTCTTTTTCCTACTCTCTACTCTTTTTAAACCTCTGGCTCCTATTTTATGTCCTCTCTTTCAGCAGAGACTCTCACCTCTTCAAAGAGAAAACAGAACTAACTCCCTCAACTCTCACTACCAGGACATAAATCTACCAGTGTCCTCTTTTGCTCATACTGTAATAGAGCAACTGTTGCTCCTTAAGTCCAAGGCCAATTCCTTCACTTGTGCCTTTGATCCCATCTTCTCTGACCTTACAGAGAATCTTACACAACCAGTTTTCTCTTCTCTATTGACTGCTCTCTCTTTTTTGGATGAACTCTGCCCTTGGCTTCTCTGACCCAGAACTCTCAATCGTTTTCTGTCTACTTCTCTGGCTGTTCCTTCTCAGACTCTGTACATGTACATTAGATATTGGTCTACTCAAACTGTAATCCTGAGTCACCTTTTCTCTTCAACTTCTATTTTCTCCCTAACTAATCTCATTCATGCCTCCCTTCTTTAGTTATAACCTTTCACAGATGACTCATAAATTTGTTTTCTGGTGCAGACCTCTAGAGATCTTAGACAACTGCACGTACATCCTTAACAGGACTGCAAACTCAACATGTCTAAAAACAGACTTGTGATTTTTCACCCCGATGTCAAGTACTTTGCTGTTGTTCCCGTACTACCATCTATCTGTCCATTAGGCATGTCCTACTTGAAACCTCTCTCCTTCACCTTCACATCCATCACAAAAAGCTGCTGGTTTTATCTCAGATGATTCAAATTCATCCACTTTTCCCCATCTTCACTGCTACCCTAGCTTAAAACCCTTCAATGGTTTGCCATTATAATTAGGATTAGTCTGAAAAGCATCAACACAGACCACAAGGTCCTATCTGGTTTGGCCCCTGTCAACCTCTCCCAGCCTCATTTGACTTCCTTTAGCAACATCCTCTCATCACATGCCATCCTCTCATCACAAGCCTGGGTATATGTGACACCTATTGTAGGGAGTATTCGTCTATCTTCCCTCTCTTCTCCTCATTAACTTCCCACTCTCCCTACTTACCTTAGCTCAGTTGTCACTGCTATGAGGAATCATAGCACCATGTTCTTCTCCTTCATAACACCATAGTTGTAACTTTATGTCTATTTATGTGGTAGGTAATTAATATACATACTCTGTTAGGGCAGGAGATGTCTGGTTTTGCTCACCACTGTATCCCTGATGCCTACTGTGGTGCCTAATACAAGAGGTGTACAATCAGTAATTATTAAATTAATAACTATCTATCAACTATATATTTAAGTACTTACTACATTCCAGGCTCTAGGTATAAAATAGTGAAAAAACATATGGAGTCTCTATCTTCCTCACATCGATTATATGCTAGCCAGAAAGACTTTAATATTATATGCATGTATGATAGCAAAGTTATATGGTACTATAGGGGCATATATTGGGTTGGCCAAAAAGTTTGTTCAGTTTTGTCCATAAAATGGCTCTAAGTAGCATTTAGTTGTCTTCAACTTCATTCGAAACAATTTTGTTAGATTTTATTGTGACAGCTGTCATATCAGCGTGCATTTTTTAAAAAACTTACCAAAACTGGTGAATTTTTGTGTAGCCATTTTAATATTGAAGATGGAAGAAAAAAAGCAACATTTTCGGCATATTATGCTTTATTATTTCAAGAAAGGTAAAAACGCAACTGAAACGCAAAAAAAAGATTCATGCAGTGTAGGGGAAGGTGCTGTGACTGATCAAACGTGTCAAAAATGGTTTGCGAAGTTTCATGCTGGAGATTTCTCGATGGACAATGCTCCACTGTCAGGTAGACCAGTTGAAGTTGACAGAGATCAAATTGAGACGTTAATTGGGAACAATCAATGTTATACCACGCAGGAGATAGCATACTCAAAATATTCACATCATGCGTTGAAAATCATTTGCAGCAGCTTGGTTATGTTCATCACTTTGATTTTTGGGTTCCACATTAAGTTGACCAAAAAAACCCTTCTTGACCATATTTCCGCATGCGATTCTGTACTGATACTTAACGAAAAAGTTCTGGTGTTTTTTTGTTGTTTTTTTTTTTTGCGGTACGCGGGCCTCTCACTGCTGTGGCCTCTCCCGTTGTGGAGCACAGGCTCCAGACGCGCAGGCCCAGCGGCCATGGCTCACGGGCCCAGCTGCTCCGCGGCATGTGGCATCTTCCCGGACCGGGGCACAAACCCGTGTCCCCTGCATTGGCAGGCGGACTCTCAACCACTGTGCCACCAGGGAAGCCCAAAGTTCTGTTTTTAAAACAAATTTTGATGGACAATGAAAAGTGGATACTGTTCAATAATGTGGCATGGAAGAGATTGTGGGGCAAGTGAAATGAACCACTACCGACCACACCAGAGGCCGGGCTTCATCCAAAGCAGGTGATGTTGTATATATGGTGGGTTTGGAAGGGAGTCCTCTATTAAGAGCTCCTTCTGGAAAACCAACCGATTAATTCCAACAAGTACTGTTCCCAGTTAGACCAACTGAAAGCAGCACTTGATGAAAAGCATCCGGAATTAGTCAACAGAAAACGCATAGTCTTCCGTCAGGATAACGCAAGACCTCATGTTTCTTTGACGACCAGGCAAAAACTGTTACAGCTCGGCTGGGAAGTTCTGATTCATCTGCCATATTCACCAGACATTGCACCTTCGGATTTCCATTTATTTCTGTTTACAAAATTCTCTTAATGGAAAAACATTTCAATTCCCTGGAATACTGTAAAAGACACCTGGAACAACAGTTCTTTGGAATTATGAAGTTGCCTGGAAAATGGCAGAAGTTAGTGGAACAAAACGGTGAATACGTTGTTCAATAAAGTTCTTCGTGAAAATGAAAAATGTGTCTTTTATTTTTACTTAAAAACCGAAGGAACTTTTTGGCCAACCCAATAGCCGGGATGCTTTGTTCCCCTGTCAAGTCAGTGAAGGCTTTCTGGAGAAAATGATGTTTAAGCTGAGACCTGAAGAATGAGGAGGCATTATCCAGGTAAAAGGTATAGCATGTGCAAAGGCCCAGATCTGAGGGAGGGTATCATCCTCTCAGTAAATGCGCTGAGCTTGAGTAGCTTAGGTTAGAAAAGAGCTGGCATCCTGGCCAAGTGCCTGATATCAGCAGGGCTGCTACGAAACAGTCACGTACCATTAGGATACCAGCCTGAAGACCAGGGCAGGTTGTGGTGCACCAACACCAGACACTGACCTGAGGACTCAGCTGTTGTTAGGTCACGTTTCTGGGTAGGAATTTCATAATGCCTCACAAGAGCTCCTGAGAGGAGGCCACAAGTCTGCAGATCATGCACAGGTAAAGAAGAGATGTAGAAGTCACCTTACCTCAGCCTGCCAGAGAGGGGAGAGGATGGGAGGGGCCTTCTTTCCTCTCCAGACATACCATGTACACCATAGCCAGGGTCCTCTTTAGAGATCCCCACTTTGGATGTAGAAGTGGAACCAACAGCTTTCTTCTCCCTCCCTGGGAATCATCTCCTAGGCAAAAACCTGTTTGGAAGAAAGCATAAAATGGAAGATTCCTGGAGTTCTATGAGAAAATCTGCTTCCCCTCAATTCTAGGTATTCTTTTTCCTAAAGGATCAGGGTCTTCTAGGCTTTAGAATATGGTAGGTAGTTATCTTTAAAGCAGGGGAAAAAGTGCTGACCTTTAGAGATGTCGTACACCAGCCTTTGGGGAATCTGACTTGAGCTCAGAGCCTCAGGATACTAAAGGTGTCATTTACAGTGCACCAGAAAGAATTAATCTAGCAGCTGGGACAGTTAAGAGATGCCCAAATTAGAGCCACTCTGTAGATATCTGCCAGCCAAGAAAAGATGGAAAGCTGGAACCTGTTTTAGAAGGGGGGTGGGGTGTATAGGCCTGTACACTTAAACTGGACATTGTCCCAGGGTGAGTAGTCATGTTGGAATGCCTGTCCCATCCATGCTTTGAGACTTAGCAACTGGCTTAGAAGAGGCCATAATGACTCTCAGGCTTTGTGATATTACATGGAGGGATTCTGGGTAAGTGTCTTCTAGAGGGTGTCAGGGTTCTGGCCAGACCCCCGGAATCACAGTCATATCTAGATCTCCACATCAGCCTCAAGCCCTCAGTCTATCAGTCTTTAACTGTTCTAGGGTAAGTTACTTTTTAAATCAGAAATGAATGCTGTAGCTCTTGATTTTTAAGTGTTAGATCTCTTAGATCCAAATTAAAGAATTAATATGCATATTATTTGGCCTTCTATGTTGTATCCAAAAATGAACCAAAGTCATAAAATAATTTCCTGTGATTGTATTTGAACCCATACCCAGGGAGTGTCATAAAATATCAAGCTGGCTTCTAAAATTTATGTGTCTCAGGACTTCTCTGGTGGTGCAGTGGTTAAGAATCTGCCTGCCAATGCAGGGGACACGGGTTTGATCCCTGGTCCGGGAAGATCCCACATACTGCAGAGCAACTAAGCCCATGCACCACAACTACTGAGCCTGCACTCTAGAGCCTGCTAGCCACAACTACTAAAGCCCACGTGCCCTAGAGCCCATGCGCCGCAACTACTGAGCCTGCGTGCTGCAACCACTGAGCCCACGTGCCGCAACTACTGAAACCCGCATGCCTAGAGCCCGTGCTCTGCAACAAGAGAAGCCACCGCAATAAGAAGCCTGTGCACTGCAACAAAGAGTAGCCCCTGCTCACCACAACTAGAGAAAGCCTGCTTGCAGCAACAAAGACCCAATGCAACCAATAAATAAATAGATAAATAAATGAAATGTATGTGTCTCGAACTTATAGACATATATAGTGCTGGGTACCTGAAACATCTTCGTGCAGCATCAGTACTTAAAGTTTTGAAGGGAAAAGAGGTTTTTGCGTTTTCGTACTCATAAGATTTTGGTCATATATGCACAAACAAAATCAGAAACAGTCTGCGTTTTTCATGAGAAAGCTGAGAAATATTATGAGCAGTTTATAATGAGAAGTATTGGTACGTTTTGTATTGTTGAGAACCAGTAACATTAATCATTCTGCTCTGAGAACAGAGTTTGCTTATGTCATGCTAGCCAAGGCCTACTAGACTACCAGATTGGAGCAGGTGGGATGGATGATTTCTGGGCAAGTCCAGGGAGGCCCACTTGGTTGATAGGTCACTCTCTAATCTGTTGTTTTGTTTTTGGTTGGTTTGGTTCCCCCCACTGACCCCCACTGCCCTGCCACTTTTAATTACAGACACAAAAATTGGCTCCCACAAATCAGTGAACCTCTTTTTTAAATTGCACTTGATCAGATGTGTTGTTTATAAATAGGCAAATGAGTAGTTCTGCTTCCTGATACGATGAGTTCCCCGTTAACACAGAAATGATTTTTCTAGTTTCCCTTGATATTCTTTAGTCTTCTGTTTATAGTAGTTTTTTGTTATATTTTCAACTGGGAGAAAGGATCAGTAGTTAAAAACATGAAGTTCAATGTACACATTTGCAACCTGGGAAAATATGCTAATAAGAGGGAAGTTTAGAGCAACCTGTAATCAGCAGCAGCTGTGGGTGTCCCTGGGGTGCCCTAAGATGCCTCTGACAGCAAAGTGGGGTGATAGCTCTATCCTATCCACAGCTAGTGACTTGAGAAGCAACAAACTAAAAAAACACAGAGTATACAGATATACTTATAAACGTGTTATTATAGAATAAGCATAATTAGATACAACTTATTGGAGAAAACCCTAAACAGTAACTACCTGAAACTGCACTCTTGTAGCATCATTTAGAAACCAGCCATACAAATTCTGAGAGGAAATTTCCAGAATTTTTTTTACAATTAAGTAGAAATCTTGGCTAGAAGGAGAACAGAAAAAGCGTAATGAAGTGAGCAAGGTCAAGGTCAATTTATAAAACTCCTTAGAAGGTAAAGCTCCACGCTACACCACCACTACACTACCCTACACCACCACTGCCACCACTCACCCTAGTATCTAAAAGGCTTTTTTTTTTTTTCCTTCCGGTTTCTAGCACAAATCACTTGTTTATTCATGGCCTCACTCATTGATTCATCCTCAGAGGCAGAGGCAGCCTGCCAGATGATTGGGTGCTTTAGAGCAGTGACAGATGGGAACAAGCAAGGAAGGAATGGAGGGGGGAGCCTGAGGTTGTTTATTCCCGCACTCCTAACCACTTTTCCCAGCCACACATGTGTTTCTCAGACACACCACTTGATCGTTCATATCACAAGGGAGAAGCTCCCAAAGTTGACCTAATTAACAGACATTTTTCTAAGGATGAACACTCAGTCAAGACAAAACTCTGTATGTTTTTACTGCAGATGACAAATTTGCTACAGTGAAAATGAAGCTTGAGAGTTGGACATAAAGGGTTGATTATGGGGAGTTGTGCGCTACGTGAGACTCCGTTTATTTACATGGAATTAAAATAACACCATTGTCAACATCCTGTCAGGTTTACTGTCTTCTGATTAGCAAAAGACTAATGAGTAAATCAGAGAAACTGATTCTCCCACCTGGCGCAAGCATCATAATCTCCCAGTAAGATGTATGTATTGAAATTTCCACCAATAGAAGCCTAAAAACACTGTACAGGCCACCTCTTGGAAAGTTATCTAGGTTTCACTTCTTAGCAGTTACTTAGCTAACAGAGTAATAAAATTTTTGCTTTTTGCTCTACATTTTGAGTCTGGGTTCTCAAAATATGATACAATACAAAAGAGAGAAGAAAAATTGCTTAGCATACTGAACCTAACATGCAGCATCAGAGTTCAGCCTAGTTTCTAGAAACGGATAAGTTGGACTCATCTTACACATTAATGTATTAAATAGAAAACATTTTTTTGTCCTTGATGGGGAGTAATTCTAAAACTTTTTTTTCATTTTAAATCCAAAATATCTATTATGGAGCAGCATGAAGAATGAGGGTGAATTTTTAAGATCAATATGAGATTTTAAAGAAATGTTTACAGTTGGAGAGCTTCAGGCTATTCATTGTACTTTGCTGTAGAAGACTTCTGTGTTGAAAAACTTTTTGAGAGAGTTTATATTTTGAGTTTCAGTTTAAGGCATGAATAATACAAGAGGAATTAAAAGAATTAAAACACACTCCTTCCCTTTTATGTCACTGTTACCCTGTCACTGATATAAACCACTCAGTTCCCACCTCTTCCATGAAGAGGCTCACCTGGGCTCAGAGCAGGCTGTGGCTTGCTCTGAATTGCTTCCATGCCTTCCATACATACACAGGTATATCCACAGCCTTGATAATACCTTCCTAGGCCATGGTAGACACTTGCTGACCAACGGTCATAGTCATGTTATTTAGAGCCTTTGACTGTGGCATGGCAAAAAGAGTTCCTCACTGCAAAACAATGGCTTGGCTCCAGAGGCTGTTTTTTTTGTGGCACAATTCACTTACTTGCTTGTAACATCACTTACTGATTTCTCACCAAAAGCACTGTCAGTCTATCCATCATTTCGTTGGGTGATGGAAACAGGTGATGGAGATTGTGGGGTTAATTGCCCAACTAAAGCAGCTCTCCCCATCCTGGCACCTTTTCCATGTATGTTGGCTTCACCTTCCACTACCTATATAACATTTCCCTAATCGCCAGGCCCTAGTTTACAGGGCTGAGAAGTCCGAGACCCTCTTCACACTGAGTGCCCCTTTTGAGGACCTTAGACTGATTCAGAGTCCAGTAGGGCTCCACTTAGGTCAGCCCTGGTTCCTGTGGACTGCCTAAAAGGCACTGCTATAAAGAATTGCCTCAGCTGAATATGTCCTTCCTTTCTCCCCACAGACATAACCAGTGCGGTGCAATCCAAGCGAAGAAAATCCAAGTAAACAAGCTGGATGACGACTTGATATTTGTAAATGTGTGTGAATTTTACAAAAAGCGATTTTGAGCTGTGACTTTTTAAAATCCATTTCTGTACAGTTAGTTATTTTAATAATGTGGTCCTTTTCCTGGTCCCTGCAACCTGTTTCATAAAGTGCAATGGGGAAAGCAGAGTTGTTGAACCCTTTTGGTGTTGCAAGATGAAGTTCAAGGTTTCTAAAATGTTGCCATGTATTGAGAGGAGCTAATGTGATTATGTTAATAGTCTTCACATTTCCTAAGCAGCCTAGAGTACAGGGTGAGCATTTTTAGATCTTCTAATGATGTATTGTGCTGTGGAAGTACTGTGTGTGAATAGCAGTAGTGGGGCAAAAGGAATCTTCTCATTTGGAAATGTTGTAAATAATTTTATTATATAGTGTTTTGGATGTATTTGTTGTAGAAATGGACCAGTGAATAAAGAGAATCTAAGGGTTTGTACAATGTGAAATACTGAATGTGTTAAATAAATGTCTTTGTCCTAGAACATAAATGTATGTTATTGGTAAGGGATTATTGGGTAAGCAAGCTCTTTCTTTGGACCATAAATGAATAGGAACAGCCTTCTTTGTGAATTAGAATTCCATCATGTCCTCATTACACTTGAGATGCCCACCTGGCAAGTTGTGGAAAATATACATACTTATTCACTCAACTCATTCTTGGCTTTGAAGAAACTAGCTCTTTTCAGCACTGTACCAGGCACTTTGATATTGATCATACTTCTTTTGGTTGCAAAATGACAGAATCAACTTAGAGAGGATCAAAGGTCACCCAAGATTTTCTGGAGACAGGAAGCCATCAGCAAACCAGATGGCACTCTTCTCTACCTCATTCATCTGCTTCTCCATGCACATGATGGACTGTTCCAAAACAACTGTGTTTACACCTCCTCCATTCAAGAGATAAGCCCAGACTGACCAGCAAGATTTTTTGTAACAGCATCAAGAATCTAGCCCAGTTTAGGTCAGGTTTCTAACTTCAGTCCATGTCCGTGGTTAAATGGAGCAGCTCCCAAATAAAAGTTGTCATTTTGCATTATGTACTTCAGAGATATCCACTATGTTCCACCCTTTGGCTGCCCTGTTTCTTATCTGCATCAGGCCTGAGGTGACTTATCAATGTGCCTAGGTTTTTCCCTTTCCTGGCTCTGTTCTTACCTTAAAAATTGTGGTCTCCAAACCAGCTGCTTCTGCCCCTACCCTACCCCCAACATTCAGGGGACTTCAGTGCTTGGGGTCCTGTCTTTATCTTGGTCTGGGCCCCAGCCTTCTGCTGTGTCTCCTACAGCTAGTCATATACTCCGTCCCTTCCCCTTCAGGGGCTCCATAACCCAGTGCCTGAGACCAAAAGGATGAATTGGTGATTCTCATGCTCTTATTTTCCTTTTTTTAAATGTGTCTTGCATTATAAGGATTCTCTAAAAGTAGTTATTTCTGAGTCACCCCACATTGTCTGGCTTTGTTACCAGCACGCTTATCTACCCTCTTCCTTCCCTGCATGACACACACACAACCAGAACCAAAGCCAGCCTAACAGTAACACCCTAAGCCAATACTGTGTTTAAAATTGCAAAGTGCTTCTCCTACTTTAGCTATACTCAGGAAGAAAGCATAATGTGCTTTAAATAGATTTTTATTTGTTTTTCTTTATATTAACTTTTTCTCCCATAGAGGAATAACATTACAATCTAACAATCAGAATCCTGTTACACACATACACAGGCATGCCACATGACCAGGCTGAGGCGGTTGTGTCCTTGAGTCTGTCAACATGTCATAACATGGTCAACCAGAGTCTCCTCTTTTCAGCCAGTCTCAACACAAAACACCCAAGAGGGACGCACTCATCTTATTGGTTCCATTTGGAACTAGGCAGCAGGGCAAGAGGGAAGATATAAGGGGCCATGTTATGTCTGCCTACAGTCCCCTCACATAAAGCCACATGGATCTGAGGAGTCATCCAAGAGCTCTGGTGGGGTCTTCAACGCACCTAACATTATGAGTCAGAGCAAACTCAAGGTTCCAGGTGGGGGCCAGGGAGCAAGCATACTCCAAAACAGCAGCAAGCTGCATTCATACACAGATGGTACCCTGATGAGGCCAGACTGGCAAAGGCTGGAAATGACACCCAGTTTGAAGAGAGATGTATTAGAGAATTACTGGAAGTTGTCCTTTGATATAATTGGGACTCACTCTAGAAACAGGGGTCCCTCTCACCTACTCAGTTTTGGCAAAGTGCTGGTAGTCTTGACATTAAGTAATGCAGTCTGGAACAAACTTCTACAGGGTCTCTGAAACATCAGTAAAGACAGACAGACTAACCTCCTCCTGTCTAAGGTTGCATAGGACTTTGTGAATTCCGGTTCCCTCATGTATTCAAGTTCTGTGGTTTAAAAAAAAATCCTGAAGCATGCTCAAGGTGAAAGGCACATACACAGTCAATACAGTATGACGAGGTCTGATGCTTCAGGAGTCAGACTAGCAGGAGACCAAACTAGTATTGGCTCTTAGAAATCTATACACAATTAAAATATTGCCACACTCAAATGCTACAGAATCTATAGGAAAGTACAAAAACATGAACCTTGCAACCAGCCAGGTGATGATGTTGGAGGGTTCTAGAACTACAGGAGCCTCCAGAAATATGGGTAAGGTAGGGGCCTTTTGAAATTTGAGCCAAATGCCCTATAACTCACTTTTCCCCCACAGAAGGATGGTGAGCACTGCCCAGAACTGAGCCTAGGCTCCAGCTGGCAGCAAAGGAGTAGGCAAGAAGAGTTGGAGGGAGTTTCAGCTCTTGGAAGTGCTGAAGACCCTAAGCTGGCTGTGAAGTAACCAAGGAGTAGCTGGAAGAATAAAAGGGACTAGGTCCCTTTTATAACTGAAGGAGAACCTTGGAGAGAGGAGCAAGGTTGTCAGCTACTGGGGCCCTAGTGGACCAGCATGGGGACTTTGATCTGCTCTTACTGTAAATTTGGCTTATTCCCTTGGATAGGAGACCCCAACAGGGCTTTCTCTGTCCCTATCCCAGCACCCATGGGGCTACCCCCTCCCTTATCCATACACCCCACTGGAGGCCTAGGGTTATAGGGTCAGGGAGGGCAGCTGCCTTTGCCCACATGGGGTTGCAGAGTTTTCTGTAAGCCTCAGCTTGGCTGTGAGGCCTAGAAACCTAGAATTGAAGGGAAAGACCTGTGTTAGTATGTAATAGGAAATCTTAAAGGTTTCAAGGAAGAAAGAGCACACACTAGAAAAGGACAGAAAGAGGAAAGGGGAAGCAACTCAGGGCATCCCAAGAGGCTGTTGCTGGTGTCTGAGCCCAAAAGTCAATCCCACCATGAGAAGGGGAAAGCTGGCTGCCCCTGTCCCCTTTGTCTCACCCAGATATTCAGATTCCCTCTTCCAGGTATTTACTGGAGGAGAAGGGATGGGGAACCATAGGGTACCCATTTCCCCCCAGCAGCCTAGAAAGGAAGAGAGCCCTAGGAAAGAAAATGAAGAGAGGCTCCCCTAAAGGCCCTGAACCTGGACAGGGACTATTTGGGGATTGTGGCAGTGGGGCTCCTGGCCTCCTACTCAGGAGTGTTTATTAACCATCCTGGCAGAGTGTGAAATACAAGGCCAGGGGCAAGATGAAGGCTGGCTGCAATTTCTGGGATGGTTTCACCCCACAGCTTGTCCTCCCCAGCATCATCATTCTGCATTCTTATTCTGGGGTGTGTCCTTCCCCTGCCTAGAATCCCCCTGGCCTGCATCTCTCCTAAGCTAGTTCTAGCACCTTGGGCATGTGAACAGATGTCTAGGATGGCAGGGCCTTGCCCAGCCTTTACTGCTGGGTTGATGTGGGTAGGGCAGCAAGGTACTAACTAAGCCTTTCAGATACAGGGACCTGCAGAGGGGTTGATTTCAGGAAGAGACTTGGGAGGTGGCATTGTAGAAAAGGGATGTGGGAGTAGACTCCAGGTTCCAGCTTGAGAGCAGGGCTTGGCCTCTCTGAGTAAGCACTGTGCCAGCCCCCATTGTGCCCTGCTCCCTACAGCATCTCAACCTGTCTGTCCTGTCTACATTTTCAATAGGTTTCCTCTTTTCCTCGATTCCCTCCACCTTCTCCCTCTAACTCACATCTCACAGTCCTTTCCCACATACCTTACCTTTCCATGCCTAAGCAACTCCAAGGAGCCCAGCCCCCAGAGGAGAGGGAAGGGGAAGACTAACGGCAGAACCCTTTAGTCTCAGTGGGAGAATTACTGGGAATGAGTAATAAGGGAGCAGAAGTGAATGCAGTGCCAAACATTAGATAGACTGAGGCTTGTAAAGTGGGAGCTGAAGGTAGGGAATGAGCCAGATGTAAAACTGGAAGAAGACACTCTCAGGAATAGGAGTGGGCCAGAAGTAGAGGACCGGAGGGCAGGGATGGAGAATGTCAGGGCAAAGATCAGGATGGGAACTGACGGAGTGTCCGCGGTGGGGGAGATAGAGGATTAGATGCCAGAAGGGGCCAGAAGGTGGGAGGGTGAAGGAAGGGGGGGGAGGTTCAGAGGCGGATTAGAGGATCAGAGATAGGGAAATAGAAGGAGTGGGAGAGAGAGAGGGAGAGAGAGGCTATCACCCCCACCTCACACACTTAAGAAGAAGGGAGGTTGTGGTGTCCAGCCCGAAGTGGGGGCTGCAGGCGCCCCTCGAGCAGCACACTGGCTGCGGCGGAGGGGCTGGTTAAGGGTCGGGAGTCAGCGAGGGGTTTCCGGCACGGCCGGCGGAAGCTCAGTAGTTGAACTGGCGCTGGCACGGCTGGTAGACAAAGCTGCCCTGGTGCTTGGGCCGGCGCGGACGGCTCTCGCGGGCGCGGTTCTGCCGTTGCACCACCTTGGCGCTCAGAGCGTGGCGCTCGGCCCGCTGCCGGGCCCGCTGCAGTCGCCGCGCCTGGCCCGCCTTCTCCAGCAGTGCGGCCCGCGCCGGCAGAGGGGCAGCGTGGTGCAGGGCCCGGGGTTCACGGCGAGCAGGCGCCAACTCCCTGAGGGGACAGAGCGAGGCAGTCAGGGCTAGACATGTCGTGGGGGACGCAGGAGAGCGCTGGCACGTCCCACCCTGTCCCCACACCCTCGCACGATTTGGTCTCTGCTCCTAGGGGGGCACACAATGCCCTTTTGTGGTTACCAGCCCTTCCTCCAAGCCAACCTGGAGATGCCTACCGCCTCAGCGATCCCAAGCCTCGAAGTTCTGTCTCTCTCAAGCCCCGCCCTAGCCACGAAGCCACGCCTCTACCTACCTCAAAGCCCCGCCCCTTTACCTTCAGGCCTAGCTTCATTCCGGCCCATGGGCCCCGCCCTTTGCCTCGAAGACCCGCCTCTAAAGGTCCCGCCCCGGCACTGCCAGGGGGTCTCCTGGGCTCGCTCCTGCAGCGGGGACCCTAGCCTCTAAGACAAGCTTCTCTAGGCCTCCAGGCTCCGCCCCCGGCCGCCTCACCCGTCGCTAAGGTCTCCGTCTGGCAGGGCGGTGTCGGGGTGCGGGGAAGGAGGTCCAGGCTCCAGCACTATGGTGCTGCCGGTCACGTAAACGGACATGCTGGGGTGCTCGATGAGGAGGTCCTCCAGGGGGCTGCTCTGGAGGCGGGCAGGCCCGAGGCCAGGCCCTTCTGCAGTAAAACAGGCCGGAGGGGTAACAAACCAGCTCTCATCCATCAAGGAGGGTGCGGGCGGAGGGCGGCCCGCAGGGGCCGGGGCGGTCCCGGGGCTGGGTGGAGCTGTGAAGCTGTCTACGCGGCGCGGGAGGGGGAGCCATGCGGAGGAGGGGGCGCAGCAGGGAGGGACACACACACACACACACACACACACACACACCGGACACAATGGGGCAGGGAGAGAAAGGGCATCGTTAGTGCGACACGCAGCCCGGCCCACCATACCCAATGGGCATCCACAGTCTCGACCTGCTGCCCTAGGGCTTGTGAGGTGTGGACTCCAACACTGCACCGCCAGGAGATGGCCCCAGCTTGCCTGGGATGGGACCCTGTTACCCTCCACCTCCAATATTACTGCCTCAGCCCCAATTTGCCCAGTAGGCCCGGGGGAACTCCCCAACCCCTTAGCAGCTCCCTGCTCAACTGCTCGGCCACTTGCCCTAATGACGACTTCACAGGCCCAGGAGTCAGTCCTGGCCCCAGACTCGGGCCTCACCCGGCAGGTCAATAATGAGCCAGCCATCCACTTCATCCTCCTCGGAGACGAAGGCTCGAGGGCAGTCGTCGGGATCCTCGGGGGGCGCCGGGGAGCTGAAGAAGAGGCTGGTGAGGCGCTGGAGCATGGTGGGGGAGTGAAGAGGCCTCAGGGGGGTGCCCTATGGCAGTGCAGAAACCTGGGAGGTAGAGAGGAGTCAGAGGCACCACAGACTGGTCTCCCCATTGTGACTGGGGATACCTCCCCCAGCCCAGAACAGTGATAAAGGTACAACAGGGATGCGTGGGAAAGCTTTGTCGTGTGTGTGTGTGTGTGTGTGTGTGTGTGTGTGTGTGTGTGTGTGTGTGTGTGTGTGTGTTCCCTTTCTGGTAAGTCAGCCTGCCTTCAAGCTTTTGTTTTCTGTATGACCTTAGAAGTTATTTAACTTACCTGTGCTTAGTTTTCTCATCTGTCAAATGGCAAGGATAATAGTATCCTCCTCTCAGCCCTTATAGGAATTAAATGAGCTAATAATAGTATCCTCTCTGGGCTTTCATAAGAATTAAATGAGCTAAACACAAAGTGCTCAGAACAGCACCTGGGCACAGAGTAAGCATTCAATAAACTAATCAACTAGTTTATTATTAATAATTATTAATATTGTTGCATGCTCTAGGAGTGATATATATGACCAGACTCTGTCAGGGAAGGTTCCCCAGAGGATTGGACATCCAACCTGGACCTTGAAGGGTAAAAGTAGTTCTCCAAGCAAGGAAGAAATCACCCAATATTGTGATTATTTATCATCACCATCATCATCATCACATAACTAACATTCATGTGCCAAGTACTATACTAAACACTTTACCTATATTACCTCATGTAATCCCCCATGATTACTCTAGAAAGTGGGTATAATTATTATCCCTTTTTTATAGGTGAAGAAACTCAGGCTCAGAGATGTAAGATAATTGGCCCAAAATCTCAAAGCTAGTAAGACACAGAGGATTTTACCCCATGCAGATTCCAGATCACTATACTCCATTGCCTTTGCTGGGTATCTGTCTGGAATAGGCATTTTTAACTTAGTGGCCTGGGGCCATGGTCCACGTGTATTTTTCTGAAAAGAAGGACCCTGGTTTTCATCATGATTTCCTAAACAGCGGTCCTTGACCCCAGAGATTAAGAACCACTGCTTGAGCCTGTGTGGCTTGAAAAGTGCTAGCTAGCAGAAATCCCACAGAACAGCTACCATCCTCACCCTGTGATCGCATAGGCCTCAACTGTGTCTGTCAGATGAAGATCCTATTCCCACAGGCCCTCCCCCCTCTTACTCCCTATTCCCAAGCTCCTGCTCAAGGGCAGCATCCCTGGCTAGGAGGAAGAAGATCATGTTGCCTGGCCCCAGGGAGACATCGGGTCAGTGGGAGGTGATGATGGAGGGAGGGAGCTATCAGACCCCAGGAGCCCTTAACTATGAGGACTGAGGGTTTGACCAGGACTCAAGCCCTCAATCAGCCCTTCCCTCAGTGAAGATGAGGAAGGAGACCCCCCTGCTCCAGGAATGTAAACACCAAGCCTACCTCAGGACTAGACCTGGGCCAGGGGCTGCTGGTCAGGCCCCCTGGATGTCCCTGGAGCTTGACTCTCCACATGCCCCCGAAGATAGCCTACAGTTTTGCTACTCAGCCACTTGTCACCTTCCTCTAAGGATGTTTCCACACTTTCTATAAAACTTCCTGGGGGCATGTCCACACTTCCATTCCCTGGAGGCATTCTACTCTTATTGCTAACCCACCTGGGTTATTTCTTATGGTTGTTGCTACCTCTCCCAATCCCTGGGTATATTTTCACGCTTGCCACAGAATCACCTAAACTCTATGCCCTGAGAGTACTTATACATTTTGCAGTTCCACGGTGGGCTCCAGAAGGAAGTGCTGCCTGGATGTTGGCCTCCCTGGTGGTAGATCTTCAGGGATTATGAAAGATTGGGCCACTCTCAACTACTGCCTGCCCAGCACAAGCCACATATCCCAGCCCATCTGTAGCCGCAGGGAGTTAGTGACTCAGTTACCAAAAATCCAGAGAGTTTGGCCCCTCCTGAAGGAAGGGAAGATTGGGGCCTTGTTGAGGCACACCCTCTTTCCAAGGACCTACTGCTTCATTTGAGAAAATGAAAAGGAAGTTAATAGGTGTTTCAGGAGCCAAGATATTCACCCAGCCCATTCTGCAAGCTTAGGATCAGAGGACATAAGTCTACCCAAAGACACACAGCTAGATGGTGGCAGAGCAGGCCTAGCCCCAGGTCACTGAGCATTCAGTCCAGAGTGAACACAGTCAGGAAGCCCTCAGTAAACAACCCTCCAAAATATAATGATGCAGGGGACACAAGGAAGTCAGACAGGAGTCAGACTTTGATCAAGTCACTGCCTCTCTCAGCTATAAAAGGGTCTGAGGTTCCTGGCACCAAGATTCATCCTGCATTTTCCAGAGCACCCACTGTGTACCAGAGTCTACTCTGGGCCTCCTCAAATTACAAACAGATTGAGGTAAGGGAGGCTTAGGGTGGGGGAAGCTCCCTGCCTGAGGTCACACAGAAAGTCAGTGACAGAGCCAGAACTGACAACCTCACCAGCCAGCCAGTGCCTGCCTCCTCTCATGACCACTGAGGGAGGCTCCCAGGATTTTTCTTTCCCAGCCCTGCCAGTTCCTGGTTCTTACCTTCCCAGCTCTACTCCAGGGAGAACCGTTCCCTTTAATAACTACAGCAGCTGTGCCCAGAATAACACTTGAGCCTCAAGCCACCTCTACCCCATCCAGGCCATCCTTGAGCAAAGTCTAGGCTGGGATGGGACTTCTGGTCCAGCCCATAGGCCCATCTGTTTGGAAAGTCAGAGGCTCTCCTTCTCCGGCTCCTTCTCTGGTCCCTCTCTGTGAGCAGAGAGGGGCAGCACAAGCCTTGTAGTCCCTAGCACTAGGCCAGGTCAGTCCTCTCTAGCTGACAACTCTGGGGCTGGGAGGTGAAGAAGAGACAAGAGGGAACTCTCACCTCCCCTCCATCCCAACATTGGAGACACCCTGAGGCAGACATTGACTCACATTTCTGTGGTCAGAACAGCTAGGAGGCAGTGATTTTATTGGGCTTGGCAACTCCAAAGAACAGAGTGAGGGTCAGGGCCTCAAAAGGGGACCCAATCTCCAGAGACCTCCCGGAAAAAGATCCAGGAGTGAGGAAACCTAGGAGCTCTATCAAATTTTGATGGTACTTAGCCCAACGTAGAGTCTTCAGTGGAAGGAGGATGTGTAACTTGTTACTTGTAATGAGCTCCTACGAGCTATGTGCCCATGGCTAATGCATCTGCTACTCACTAGGTAGGCATGACTCTAACTGGCTGCATGACCTCGAGTAAGCCATTTCCCCTCTCAGGGCCTCAGTTTCCCTTCCATGAAATGGGGTCTAAGACGCCTCGTTTAGGGGCTGGGAACGACGTCAGCTAGGGCGCTTCACACATGTCAGGGATTCGGAGAAAGTTATGATGTTAGTCCCAGGGGTGCAAAACCTGGAGCCAGAGGGAGGGGGTTGTACCACCATCTGGCGCTGCCCCAATGACCTGGAGCCGAAGCTTCAGAGGCCCCTGAACTCCTGACAACCCCCTCCCCCCAACCTAGAGCCAGTAGCGCCTTCGGAACCTCTCTCAAGTCGCAAGAAGAAAGTAGGGGATGAGAGGCTTGACCCCAGCTCCTGGATTAGCCCAGGAAACTGGAGGACCCTCCGGTCCCGCTGCCTTTCAGCGTCACTCACCCACAGGCCCAGCCCCGACCCAGCGCCCAACGGGTCACCGGAGGACAAGCGACCTGAGCCGAGACGGGGTGGGGGGGGCGGTGCCGGCCTTGGTGACGTCTCAATGTCATATGCAAATCGGAAGACGTCATGGTCTACCGGGCTTGCGGCAGCCAATCCGGAGACGGGAATGTAGCCCCGGCGGCCGCCGGCGGAGACAGACAAAGACCCGGGAGCTGGGGGCGCGGGGCGTGTCCCCAGGCTCCGGGAGCCCCCTGGCCAAAGCCGGTCGGAACTCACCTGGGGACTGGGGCGGTGCGGCGGGCGGAGGTGGTGCTGAGGTAGTTGTGATGCGGGGCGTCCCGGGGTCGGCGGCTGATCACAGGCGCGGTCGCATCGCGGGGGCTGGGCGGGAAGGCGGCTGGGGTACGTGTCGGACGCTCAGGGCTGCTGCGCTCGCCCGCGGGGCTTTGAGTCTATGCAGCCGCCGCTGCTGTGCTCACGGCACAAATTGGAACGTTCAAACAGCTGATTGTGATGTCACAAAGGGGCCCGCCCGCCTCGCGTCACCGACCGGCGGAGCGGCGGCCAATCCCAGGTTGCGGATCCCCCCTCCCCGCCTCCTCCACGGTTCGCTGGCTAGTGGCTCCCTCCCCGGGATCCCGACTCCGATCCTAGGGGCGGCGGCCCGGAGAAGCGACTGCTGGAAGCTTGGACTCCCTACCCCTGGGCGACCCACGGACTTCTCAAAGAGGACGGTTCCCACTCCTTCCTACGAGATCCCCATCTTCCTGCACTCCCTTCGCATATCTCAGCGCCCTCACCTCTCGCACTGCCCCTCTTGTCCTTTCACCTGCATCCTACATACACGTCCCTCAATCTTTACCCTTTTCTCAACTCCACACCACGTTTGTTCACCTCCCTCCTCCTCACCACCCTTCTCCCTGCTCTCCCTTTTCTGTCTCACCTTCTCAGTGTACGCGTTCGCTGCTTTCCCACCCCATTTTTCCTCAGCTGGGCAGGCTTGAGAGGCGGGGGACATCCCTTTTCTCTGGTTCCAGGGGAGCACCGGCAGTACAGAAGAGTTGGTTAGGCTGACAGGAAATTTTGCGGAGTAGGACTTGGAGAGGAATTGCTCTGGGCTGAATAACCGTTGAGTGCTCGGCACTGGAACGTTTACACATCTTATTAACCCATTCTGCTGCAGGGGCTGGACAGAAAAGTGACAGGACAGGATTAGCCCGGATTTACACACACGGAAACAGACAAATCTCACTAACTGTTAGTATGTAGATTCATATTCAATAATACACTCAACAGAAACTATTGTTGCTGCCAGACCAGAAGTTGACATTTATTGAACATTTACTGAGTGCCAGGCATTGTGCTATATACTGCTTTATATGTGTTTTGATCGTCACAACAATCCCAAAAGGTGGGTGTTATCCTCCTTTTCCAGTTGAGGAAACGGCCTCAGAGAGCCTAAGTGACTTCCCAAGGTCACACAGCTATAGTAAATGGCAGAGCCAGGATTTGAACCCATAGTTCCTGGCTCCAACTCTCTCCACTCTACATGCACCAGATTATCAAAACCCCAGAGTGCTTCAGCCTCCCCCAGGAGACCTGGGCACAGCCCTGATTTCCCCCAAACTTGCTGTGTGACCCCAAGCAAGTCACGTTACCTCTCTGGGCCTCAATTTCCTTATCTGTCAAATCTAACATATCCAGTTAATTTTTTTTTTTTTTTGGCTGCTGCGCACGGGCTTTCTCTATTTGTGGCGAGCAAGGGCTACTCTTCGTTGCGGTGTGAGGGCTTCTCATTGCGGTGGTTTCTCTTGTTGCAGAGCACAGGCTCTAGGCGCATGGGCTTCAGTAGCTGTGGCACACGGGCTCAGTAGTTGTGGCGCACGGGCTTAGTTGGTCCGTGGCATGTGGGATCTTCCTGGACCAGGGATCAAACCCGTGTCCCCTGCATTGGCAGGCGGATTCTT
The DNA here is from genome assembly GCF_026419965.1 of Kogia breviceps. Classification (NCBI taxonomy): domain Eukaryota; kingdom Metazoa; phylum Chordata; class Mammalia; order Artiodactyla; family Physeteridae; genus Kogia; species Kogia breviceps. Next base: position 24,024,892 of record NC_081323.1, read on the forward strand.
AACCATTGAGCCACCAGGGAAGTCCCAAGTTTCCTTTTAGATATTCTTTCAAACTCTCCATCCTCAGGTTTCTTCCATTCCCATATTCTAGGCCCCCAGCATTCCCGGTGGCCTGGGAAATGCCTGAAAGACTACAAATACACATCCTCAGAGTCTCCAGAGGTTCTGGGTCCTTTCTTAGTAGAGCAGGACTGGTGGGGATGGGTCTGAGAGCTGTCCATCTGGCCCATCAGGAAGCAGGGGGTGAGCTAGGCCAGAACTTCTGCTCTGGTGATAAAATCCCAGCTTAATATCAAACCCTAGAAGGACTCCTCAGTCCTAGCAAATAGGAGAAGGATCCTGGAAATAATACCCAGAGGTTTGACTGGGGTGTAGGGGATGTAGAGCAGTGTTTGGGCCCTTGGAGGGGTGTCCCCAAAGCATCCTCATTCTTTGCAACCCTGAGTCTCTGCCCATCACATCTGCTTCCTGCTAACCTCATACCCTCTCTTGACCTCTCGCTGACTTAAACTAAATAATCCCTAACATGCCTCTCTTGTCACACCACTTGCCTGCTCTAAAACCTTCTGTGGCTCCCACAGTACCATGCTCCTTAATACAGCATTTGTGGCCTCCATGATCCAGCCCCAGTTCTTTCCAGCTTTATTCCCCTTCTTCACTTACACACACCTTGTTATAAGGTCAAACTCTTCAATGTCTCTTCAACTCTCTCCCACAACCACACTTTGGCTCAAGCTCTTTCCTAGAATGCCCTCTTCAGCCCTTTCTGAATTCAGAGCTTTCCTGTCTTCAAGATTCTACTCACCCCTTCTTCCTCTAGGTAACCTTTCCTGTCCTCACCCATGGTCCAGAGCTACCTTGATGGACAGTACAGTTATTTATTTGTTCAATAAGCAGTAAGTCATGGTGACTAATTGTGTGTGTGTGTTTTCCCAGGTAGATGGTGGGCATCTCAAAGGCAGGATCTCAGTCCATATACTCCCATCACTCAGCCTGTGCTGGGCCTGGCATAGAGTAGACTCTAATCAAAGGCCCAATGATTAAACGCTGGGGTCTTCCCTCGGTTAAGAATCTGCCTGCCAATGCAGGGGATATGGGTTCAAGCCCTGGTCCAGGAAGATCCTACATGTCGCGGAGTAACTAAGCCCATGCGCCACAACTACTAAGCCCATGTGCCACAACTACTGTGGCCTAGAACCCGTGCTCTGCAACAAGAGAAGCCACCGCAATGAGAAGCCCGTGCACCGCAGTGAACAGTAGTCCCTGCTCGCCGCAACTAGAGAAAAGCCCACATGCAGCAATGACGACACAACACAGCCAAAAAAAAGAAAAAAAAAGTTTGATAGATACTGCCAAATAGCCTCTAGGATGTACCAATTTATACTGCTTGTAGGTTCGTTTGTTTTTTTCTACATAAATATGTCATATGATAGGACTTCCCTGGTAGTGCAGTGGTTGAGAGCCGGCCTGCTAATGCAGGGGACATGGGTTCAAGCCCTGGTCCGGGAGGATCCCACGTGCCGCAGAGCAACTAAGCCCATGCGCCACAACTACTGAGCCTGAACTCTGGAACCTGCAGCCACAACTGTTGAGTCCATGTGCCACAACTACTGAAACCTGTGCACCTAGGGCCCGTGCTCTGCAACAAGAGAAACCACAGCAATGAGAAGCCTGCACACCACAACAAGGAGCAGCCCCCACTTGCCACAACTAGAGAAAGCCTGTGCGCAGCAACAAAGACCCAACGCAGCCAAAAATAAATTAATTAATTTTAAAAAAATGTCGTATGATATACTCTGTACTGCAGACTCACATATTTCACTCAGTAATATGACACAGGAGTTCTACTTATGTCAATATACACAGATCTTCCTCATTACAAACAAAACCAAAAACCATCTTACAGTTTCCCATTGTATGGCAGAAGAAAGCTTATTTAGTTTATCACATATTGATGGACATTTGGGTGGCTTTCAATTTTTTGCTGCCACAAACAATGTAACAGTGACTCCTCTTCTATGAATAGAATAGAATCAGAGAAGTGAATTGCAAGATTGATAGGTATACATACTTAACATTTCAATAGATGCCATCAAATTGCTCTCCCACAATGTTGTACCAATTTAACTTCCACTAATGGTGCATGAGAACCTTAGGTTTTTATCTTGAACTGGCCCCTGTGCTTTCTCCTGGATCAAAGCTCAAAGTCCCAGTTATCACTGGGATCATCCAGACCCTGAGCCCTACTCTGCAGAATCCTGAGTGGATAAGCCAAGTGTTGGGAGGAATGAACACAGAAAAAGGGCAGTCTGTCCCCCACTTGCCAGATGGTCACCCAGGTGACATGACTCTCTCCAAAGGAAAGGCTACTTTGGGAGTGGGAGAAATTGAGCTCCCCTTCAATATGAGTGTCTGAGCAGAGGTTTGGTATCAACAAATGCACTGAACTTCTACTCTGGGTGGGGAGGGTCTTAAGCTGGGCGTCTTGACTCAGATATGAGTCAGACCCTGTCTCTGCCTTCTCAGAGCTTGATGCTCATGGAGAAAATAGACAAGTAAACAGACAGTGACAGTTCTGTCTACTAAGTATTGAGCTGGACTTCCTTTTCTGACAATATCTGGAACTTCCTGCTATATAACACATGGAAATGCTGGAAATAAAAACAATGAACATCCTTTTATTTTTTATAAATTTATTTATTTTGGGGGTCTTTGTTGCTCCGTGTGGGCTTTCTCTAGTTGTGGCGAGTGGGAGCTACTCTTTGTTGTGGTGCGTGGGTTTCTCATTGTGGTGGCTTCTCTTGTTGCGGAGCATGGGCTTCAGTAGTTGCAGCATGCAGTCTCAATAGTTGTGGCTCGCGGGCTCAGTAGTTGTGGCGCATGGGCTTAGTTGCTCTGCGGCATGTGGGATCTTCCTGGACCAGGGTTCGAACCCATGTCCCCTGCGTTGGCAGGCGGATTCTTAACCACTGTGCCAGCAGGGAAGTCCCAAACATCCTTTTAAATACAATCATTTAACATTTAATGGACCTGCAACCATTTGGGTTTGTTTTTATTTTTTCTGGTACAAGGGCCTCTCACTGTTGTGGCCTCTCCCACTGCGGAGCACAGGCTCCGGATGCACAGGCTCAGTGTCCATGGCTCACGGGCCCAGCCGCTCGGCGGCATGTGGGATCTTCTCGGACCAGGGCACGAACCCATGTCCCCTGTATCAGCAGGCAGACTCGCAACCACTGCGCCACCAGGGAAGCCCCAACCATTTGGGTTTTAACCGACGTTTGGGGAGATGAAGGCTTGGGCTTACATGAAGTTAGGGATTGGAACTGAGACCCTTGATAAATCTAGGACACTTGAAGGTCTATACCCACAGTGATAGTGCAGACTAGGGGAAAACAAACAAACAAACATCTGAGTACTAGCAAAGAAGACAAAAAGGATATATGTCCATCCTGACCTGGTCTTAGGGTGGGGGAAAGAAGCTATCTTCTGAGAATTTGAAACTGCATGCCTGCCCTTGATGAGTATGGGGTGATGAGTGTGGGGTTCATATTTACATCACCTGCATGTCTAGGAATCTCCAAGGCTGATAAATTAACATCAAAGGAGACCTACTCCAAAAGTATCTCTCAGATGCCTAGCAGAAACTAATGCAAATCCTCTTTGGATCTCCTCTGTGGACCCCCCGTCTTCCCCCAGCCATTACAGGTTACACAGAATTCCTGTATATAAAGCCCTTCTAAACAGCTGATAATCCACAAGGAAAAAACTGGTGAAATACATGAGGAAATAATCCACCATGAATAAGATTCAGTAGACACAATGAAGAGAAGAATCAGACTCCCAAGAACTTCAGGTAACAGAATTATCAGATAGTGATCATTAGAGTGCAGGTTAGAGGCAGCTGCTAAGTGTTTTGGAAGCATATAGAAAGAACTGACTCCTTGATGAAATCAAAGTCTTCCTAAGAATGAGCCTTGAAGGATAAGTGGGACTTTGCTAAATGAGGACAGATGCTGTTGGGTAGCTGGTAGGGTGTACAAAGCATAATGTACCAAGGCAATGACCACTGATAGTTTATTTTTTCAGATGCAAATAGGGCAGAAAAGTAGGGGATGAGGCAAGAGAGGTAGGTAAGGGGATAGATGAACTGTCTCAAGAACTTTCATTCTTCAACTAAGTGTAAAAGGAAGCCAGTGAAGGGTTTTAAGTGAGAGGTTAGTGATATTCATTCATTCATTTGTTCATTCATTCAACAATAAATGTCAGACATGGAGAATGGTTGGAGAATGGAGGGTGGCATCAGGAGACCAGTCAGGAGAGAATAGCAGACATGTAGGTGAGAAATGCTGGTGGCTTAGACCAGGGTGGTGGCAGTGAAGATGGAGAGGAGTAGGTGGATTTGACTGATATTTAGGTCAAAACTTGAAGGTATATAAGGGATGGGAAAGTGGGAGCTATCAGGGCTGATTCCTAGGTTTTTGGCTGAGCAACTGAAAGATTAGTGCTGCCATTCACAGAGATAAGGAATTAAGGAGGAAGAGTGAGTTGTTGGGAAGAAGACACTGAGCTCAGTTTTAGATAATTGGAGTTTAAAGTGACTTTGTGATAACCAGGTGGCAATGTCTAGGAGGTAGTTTGATGCATAATGTCTGAATCTCAACAAGAGAAATCTGGAAATTTCTGAGCTGGAAATAAAGATCTGAGAGTCATCAACATACAAATGGTAATTGAAGTCAGGGAAGTATACGAGTCGAGAGTCCTTTGGGAGGCTGAGTTCCATCTTCTGTTGTATTGGTTAAGAGATTTTGGTTGCAAGTAACTAATGATCCAACTCAAACTGGATTAAATTAGAAAAGGAATTTGGTCGAAATGTACATCAACAATTGCTGCAGGCAAGGCTTGATCCAGTGGCCCCAATGATGGAACTAAGATCTAGTCTTTTCTAATTTCTCCAAAACACTTCCTAGGAGTTGGCTTCATTTTTGACAGGCCCTCTCTTTGCGAACACAGTGATACTGTAAGGGAATGCCTCTGCCATGGCACGGCGATGACCTTGCACGTATTCATGCATATAGGCCATGCTGGCAAAGGTATGAAAAGCTTATTTAAGTCTTGGCAGAATGCCTTGTGATCCTCCCAGAACATGAGAGAATGGAAGGCTTGTAAGGCAGTAAGGCCACCTTCTACTTGCCTCCCTATCTCCCCTGGGAGGCTGCCCTGAGACTGTTTTCTTATTGCTTCCCAGGTTCTGATGAGCTATGGGGCTTTCTGCCCTCCCTACTCAGAACGGAGCTGCAGAATATAAAACCTGTTAACTGCACTCTAGGATTGGCTCCTCAGCAATAGGGTATCCTACAACCCATGTTACAATTGTTCAGCCCCTTTTGTTTCAGTGTCATCCTTTTTGGTGTGTGGAACAAGGATCACAGGAAGCTGGCTTGTTCTTCTTGCTGTCTATGTAAATAATAAACCATTTAAATAAAAAACTGGCTCGTTGTAGCCTTATTGGTAGAATCAGTCAGGCCTTAGCCTTGGCCTTGCCTTACTTTGTCTTATATGTATAAGTTACCAGCTGCTCCTGGGTCTGGGTGCTTCCAAGCTCAAACCCGAGGAAAAGAAAAGGCCTATTGCCCAAATGGCTCAGTCCAAAATTCCAGAACTGAGTCTTGTTGGCTCTGATTGACCTGATTTGGGTCATATGCTCATGCCTGGACCAATCACTGTGGCTAGGGATTTGGAACGTATTGGTCAATTTAAGCCATTTAGGGCTCATTCCTGGAAATGAGTGGGAGTGAGGTCAATCTCACTCAAATCACCTGGCTGAGAATTCAGGGTCCTGTTAGGAAAAGGGAAAGAGGGAATGGATACCAGAAAGCAGTAAGCAAGGCCCACTCTACCTGTCTTCTTTCCCAGAGCAGTGTGTATTTGGGGGGAGGGCATGAGGGATCTGGATGCATAATTATGGAGGGTGTGGCTCCTGAAGAGTGAGAGAGGTTCAGAGAGAAGAGGCTGGGGGAGGGAGAGCCAATCTTTAGCCTTTGGAGGCCTAGTTTACATCCTGGTTTTCCTAACAGGATGGCTTTTGCAATAGTGGGCAGTTGTGGTAGGGGACATGAAGGAAATTGAGAGGGCTTGAGGTACTAGCTCCCGGAAACGTGTCCTCAGGGCATTATGTAAGACCAGATCTCTGGTTCCTTTTGGGCCCTTACAGTACTTGGGTCCAAGGGTTGAGGGGGGAACTGGTGCAGATCTCCCAAGGGGCCTCACCAGAGACCCAGCCCAGGAGCAAGAGGCAGCCAGCATAGGAGACAAATGCTGAGAACCATGATTTCTGGGCCTGGTGCCACCACTGACTTGGTGTGTGATTCTGGGCCAGGCACTGCTCCTGCCAGGGCCTTAATCTCCCACTCTATATGATGAACTAGACCAGATCTTTCTTACTTTTTCAATCTCAAGGATGCCTTCATTTTTCCCTACATGCCACTGTCTTCAGCTCACCCCCGCTTGTTTTTAAGTTTTTATATAATTTATTGTCTTCTGGTGAAAAATCTGCACAAACACAGATCAAGTCAGTGCTGTATCTTTAATCCTTCCTTTCACTTTTATAGCAACCCTGACTTTTTTCACTCTGTTCTTATATTTCTTTTGCTGATTTTCTTGAGTTCTTTCCTTCTCATCCAGGCCATATCTTACAAATCTCTGTTTGGGTTGATTTCTCTTTGCATAATCCAATAAATTGTAAAATTTATAAAAGTCTGTTGTTTTGCCACCACCAAAGTGGCTTCATATCCGAAGACAAAGACATCTGGTGTGTTCTCTTGGTTACATCTTGGTTAGTTTTTCTCAAATTCTGTCTTAGGTACTGTTGCCTTCCCAGGATAAAGGACCACTATGACCATGTGTTTCTGCAGAAACAGTTGGTATGTCATGAATTTCCTTGCCTGACTGGTTACTGTGTCACATAATGGTGGCTGCTTGGGACTTCCTGGGTGGCTCAGTGGTTAAGAATCCACCTGCCAACTTAGGGGACATGGGTTTGAGCCTGGTCCGTGAAGATCCCACATGCCAAGGAGCAACTAAGCCCGTGCGCCACAACTACTGAGCCTGTGAACCACAACTACTGAAACCCATGTGCCTAGAGCCCGTGCTCCGCAACAAGAGAAGACACCACAATGAAAAGCCCACGCACCACAACGAAGAGAAGCCCCCACTCGCCGCAACTAGAGGAAGCCCACGCACAGCAACGAAGACACAATGCAGCCAAAAATAAATAAATTAATTAATTTTAAAAAACATTAAAAGGAAAATGGTGGCTGCTCATCAGGCAGCCATTGAGGAAAAAAGTCGTGTTTAAAGATTTTGTATACTCCTCAATCTGAGATTGTTGCTCTAAGTTTCTGTCTCAATTTTTTATTAATGAAAGTCTCAGACCTTTACAGGATCCAGGGTCTGAGTGCCGGGGATGAGAAATAGGGGAATTTGGGAAACAATGGATCAATGATCCCTCCAAAATATCTCTTGAATCCACCCTTGAATCCTCCTGAAGTCTGGTTCCCCAGGCTTCTCTTTCACCTGGTTGAGCTCCCTCATAGCCTCCTAGTTAATTTCCTTTATGGTAAAGATGGCCAAAATCAGTTTGCTGTTTGGAGTAGAAAAAAATGTACTTGATAAAGTGTAACTCCATAGCCTAGTGCAGGATCTGGCAATGGTGGGTGTTCAATAAATGCTAAAGAAAAAACTGCCCAGGTGTGTGGCTTAAAGCTGGTTACTCAGAGCCTCAATTCCTTCTTCTCTAGGTAATCCATACATCATCTGGGATGTCAAGAGAGAAATCACCTTGTTTGCTCCTTTATTATTTCCTTCACTTCAATTCTCTACCCTTCATTCTCAGCTACAACAACAAAACAACCCAACCTAACTTAATTAAACCCAACCCAAATTCCTCTCATTTTCTCACGCATAGAAGCTTAACCACAACATCTGGATCCTGGTTCTGCCACTCATTAGCTGTGTGACCACAGACAAATGACTAAATCTCCTTGTGTCTTAGTTTCCTCATCTGTGTGTGGTGATGGGGAAATTATAGTACTTGTAGTGTGTGTGTGTGTGTGTGTGTGTGTGTGTGTGTGTGTGTGTGTGTGTGTGAGTGTGTGTGTTTGTATATGTATAATTATATATATATATAAAATTTGTATTGTAAACAGCATGTAAAGCATTTAAAATAATACTTAGCACACAATACGCACTGAATATTTGCTACCTATTATTACTATTTTCATCTTTTTTTGTATAAACTACTGGATACCTAGGCCTTCAGGGTAATGTTTTTCAGTGTATGGCTCCTGAACCACCAGCATCAGGATAATCTGGAGAGATTAAGAATGCAGGTTCCTGGCTCCACCTCAGACCACAGTCTCTAGGGCAGAACTAGGAAATTTACATTTAAAAAATACATTTCCCAAGTGATTTTTAAAAATTAATTAATTTTTGGCTGCGTTGGGTCTTCATTGCTGCGCATGGGCTTTCTTTAGTTGAGGCCAGTGGGGGCTACTCTTCGTTGTAGTGCACAGGCTTCTTCTTGTGGTGTCTTCTCTTGTTGCAGAGCACGGGCTCTACGTGCGTGGGCTTCTGTAGTTGTGGCTCGTGGGTTCTAGAGCGCAGGTTCAGTAGTTGTGGTGCTCTGGCTTAGCTGCTCCATGGCATTTGGGATCTTCCCGGACCAGGGCTCGAACCCGTGTCCCCTGCATTGGCAGGCAGATTCTTAACCACTGCGCCACCAGGGAAGCCCTGTCTTTTGTCTTGTTTATGGTTTCCTTTGCTGTGCAAAGGCTTTTAAGTTTAATTAGGTTATATTCGCTTATTTTTGTTTTAATTTTCATCACTCTAGGAGGTGGGTCATAAAAGAGCTTGCTGCAATTTATATCAAAGAGTGTTTTTCCTATGTTTTCCTCCGAGAGTTTTATATTGTCCAGTCTTACATTTAGGTCTTTAATCCATTTTGAGTTCATTTTTGTGTATGGTGTTAGGGAGTGTTCTAATTTCATTCTTTTACATGTAGTTGTCCAGTTTTCCCAGCAACATTTATTGAAGAGGCTGTCTTGTCTCCATTGTATATTCTTGCCTCCTTTGTCATAGATTAGGTGACCATAAGTGCGTGGGTTTATCTCTGGGCTTTCTATCCTGTACCATTGATCTGTATTTCTGTTTTTGTGCCAGTACCATACTGTCTTGATTACTGTAGCTTTGTAGTCAGGGAGCCTGATTCCTTCAGCTCCGTTTTTCTTTCTCAAGATTGCTTTGGCTATTTGGGGTCTTTTGTGTTTCCATACAAACTGTATAATTTTTTGTTCTAATTCTGTGAAAAATGCCATTGGTAATTTGATAGGGATTGCATTGACTCTGTAGATTGCTTTGGGTAGTATAGTCATTTTCACAATGTTGATTTTTCCCATCCAGGAGCATGGTATATCTCTCCATCTGTTTGTGTCATCTTGGAGTTCTTTCACCAAGTCGTTCTTGATTACGCAACCTGTTTCACTTCTTTCACAGGTCTTAAATTCCTTATATATTTATTTAATATTTTAATTACTATAGCTAACATTTAAGCACCTCACCATAAGCACTTTTCATACATTAATTAACAAAGTGGTGTGCTACTTATGCTTATCAATGGCACTCCAAACTCCAGAAACCCAATTTGTACTGTTTGCCCATTTCTATGTTGTAAAGACTCCCATAGGTTGGGATTTTAAACTATCAACCTGAAGTCGCTGAATACGTATAATACCATTATACAGTATTTGCCATAGTGATAATAGCAGTGGTAAACTCAAGACCACAGATAAAACAAGAGTGTAGTAAAACAATTAGGAAGTGACGTGTTTTGAGTATTTATTATCTTGTTTTTTACATAACTTGTTTAATTGTAAGCTTATATAATTTAATTTTTGATAACGGCTGTGTTTAAAAGCAACTAGCAACATATCTAAGCATTCCTCAATCGTTTCTAGCTAGCCCACAACAAGCCAACAACCAGCACATTCTTCAGATGAGGGACCTGAGGCACAGAAAGGTTAAGCAACTTGTTCAAGGCCGCAGAGCTAATAAATCTGTAACTGTATCCTCAGAACCCAATACAGTGCCTGGCATATAGTTTGTAGTCTATCAACAATTGTAGAATAAATAAATGAACACATATGTAATACTCTTTTAAAAACATAAAAAGGGAAACAAACATTAAAAACATACACACAGGAGTGAAATTAACATCTCTTTAAAACTCGCTCACAATCCTAGAACGATTACTGCCTTCACCTATCTACTTTCAGCAGCACTTCGGCTCCTGGGCGCTTTTACAATTCACCTGCTACCTTAGGAGACGTCTCCCAGCACTTTGCTACGAGCTCGAGTCGCCCCGCTTTCCGTCGTCTCGCCCTATTTCGCCGCAAGGCCTCCTGGGAGTGGTAGTCCCCAGTCTCGCAGCTCCGGCGGCAGCAGCTAGGCGCGCCGGGCCGCGGAACTACACGAGGCGGTACACAGGTCGAGAGGCTCTTCTACCTCGCTTTTCCCTTCCCGCCTGCGCGCCCGCCCTAGCTATCATGGCGGCTCCCTTGGCCCTGGTGCTGGTGGTGGCAGTGACCGTGCGGGCGGCCTTGTTCCGTTCCAGTCTGGCCGAGTTTATCTCGGAGCGGGTGGAGGTGGTGTCCCCACTGAGCTCTTGGAAGAGAGGTGAGGCCACCGGCTCGAGTAGGCGGCTAGGCCCCGCCTGTGCGCTCCTGGCCTCTGTGAATGGGAGGCGGGGGCAGTGGCCGCTAGCTCAAGATTCTGGGGGAACTGACCCTCTCTTTCAGAGAGGACGGGAGGGCGGGACCTGAGAGCGGGCTGCTAAGGGGGTGGGCGTGGGACTGTGTGGTGAAGTTGGGGCACTAGGGGCCGGTCACCTGCGGGGTGGCGATCTGAGGGGGTGTGTCCCACTCGGGTCCTGAGCTGAGTAGCGTGAGCTGAGTAGCGTGGTCTGAGGAAGGGTCAGGATGAGGAAAGGGCGTGCTGGGTGGAGGGGGATTTGGCGCGAGATCGCAATGTGATGTTCCTCTGGGGTGTGGGATGGTGTGTGACGGGAGCCTGAGTGAGGGGACCAGTCCTGCCTAAGGGAGGAGAGTGTGTGAGTTAGCGTGCTTAGAAGCTTATTCTCAGTCTGGGACTTGGAGTGCATCTTTTCCTACTGTGTCTTTATAGTTCTTCAAGTTCTTCATCAAACATTGTTTTACGCTGGCGCCTACAAAGAGAATTTGGGCCAAAGATCCATAGGCTAGTGGGAGAGATAGATAATTATAATAATAATTATAATAATTTGTGAAAAATGTACTTCCTTAGTACGTCCAGTTCCTCCTTTGGAATTCTGACCCTGAAGAAAGGGTCCCCTCCTTTTCCAGCTTCTTAAAGCTGTGGAATTCGAGCTAACTCTTGAAGGATGCAGAGTTTGGAAAGGGAGATTGAAAAAGGGGAGTTCCAGGTAGAAGATAAACAGGATCAAGAAATGTTGAAGGATGTGAAATGTCCAAAGTAGGGGAGTAATGGGATGGGGGTTAGGTTAGGGCCAGAGTTTGAAGATATTTTGGAAAACTTTCTTCCTGCAGTATGGACATGTAATAAGTGTAGAGCTCAAGGAATTTTTACAAACTGTATATGCTTATATAGCCAGGACCCAGTTTAAGCAACAGAACATTACCAGTACCCCAGAAGTCCCCCTCATGTCCTCAAACTTTAAATGCTAGAGTTTTGATGTTGTCTCATAGATATTATGGAATGGCATAATGAATGGATGTTTTATGAATAATTAGAGCTAAGTTTCCTAAGAATACTTACTATATATCAGAGACTATGGTAAGCCTCATTTTATCCTCCAGTTTTTCTGTGTGTTAGATGGTGTTATTTTCCCCATTTTACCGATGAAGAAACAGGTTTGGAGAAGTTAAGTAATTTTCCCAGGTTTCCCAGTTGACAGGTGGTAATAAAGATAGTTGTAATTTATATGTGTGATGGTAAGAGCTTAGACTTGATATCTTTGCATATAATATTTGCATGTAATTATTTGTTGAACAAACTGAATTGTTTGTTGAAGCCACTTGTTTCCAGCTTTCTTCTGGATTCCAGAAGATCCATCCGTTTATTTGATAGTGCAACTAAAATTTATACAAATTTCTTGCATGATAAAATGTGCTTCTCAGTCCAATAAAAATAATAATAACTAACACTGATGTAATGCTTTCCACATGCCAGGTACTGTTCTAAGCAGTTTAGGTATGTTAAAAAATGTTAAAAAACATTTAATTTCTACAATGGCTTTAAAAAATTTTATTTATTTATTTTAGTTTTGGCTGCATTGGGTCTTCATTGCTGCGCACGGGCTTTCTGTAGGTGCGGAGAGCAGGGGCTACTCTTCGTTGCAGCGCATGGGCTCTAGGGCGTGCGGACTTCAGTAGTTGCAGCACGCGGGCTCAGTAATTGCGACTCGTGGGCTCTAGAGCAACTACAGGCTCAGTAGTTGTGGCACACGAGCTTAGTTGCTCTGCAGCTTGTGGGATCTTCTTGGACCAGGGCTCAAACCTGTGTCTCCTGCATTGGCAGGCAGATTCTTAACCACTGTGCCACTAGGGAAGTCCTCTACAATGGCTTATGATGTAAATACTATTGTTAGCCCCACTTTATAGATAAGAAAATTAAAGTACAGAGAGATTGTTACTTGCCGAAAGTCACATAGATAATAATATTATGTGACTAGCTAGCAATCTTTAGGCATGGCTGTTCCACCAGAGTTCACTGTATACTATCTTGTCAAGAATAATTTTGGAACATTTCTGTCATATTTTGGTGTTTCCTTAGCCTTTGACCTAAAGATTGGGAATTATTATGGGCTTAGCTTCTTGAGTCAGGACAGAGCTCAAACTGTGAGTGTTTGTTTAGAAACCCGTTTCCAATGCAGCTGTGAGAGTCAGGGTCAGGAGGAACACTTCTGATAGCACTACTTAAAAAAACAAAACAAAACACTTATTGCTAAATAAATACAGAATTAGTAAACTACGCACAGCAGTGTATTGCACAGTGCATTATAAGGCAGACACTTTTGTAATCATCATCCAAGTCGAGAATCAGAACTTTGCCACTTTTCCTAGAAGCCTTTCCATATACCCCATCTCAATCACTGCCTCTCATCCCCCTCATAAGTAACCATTATTCTGTTTTTTATAATAATGACATTTCGGGCTTCCCTGGTGGCGCAGTGGTTGAGAATCCGCCTGCCGATGCAGGGGATATGGGTTCGTGCCCCGGTCCGGGAGGATCCCACATGCTTCGGAGCGGCTGGGCCCGTGAGCCATGGCCGCTGAGCCTGCGCGTCCAGAGCCTGTGCCCCGCAACGGGAGAGGCCACAACAGTGAGAGAGAGGCCCGCGTACCACACAAAAAAAATAATGACATTTCTTTTTGTCTTATTACCCAAATGAGCATCCCTAGACACGATAGCTTAGTCATGGTCTTCAAAAAAAGTTTATGTATGTCTTTTAAGTCTCCCTTAATTTTAAAATTTCCCGTCCATCTCATCCTTTTCTTTAGTATTTATCTGTTTAAGAACCTAGACCATTTGACTTGTAGAGTTTCCCATAGATTGGATTTTCCTGATTGTATATTCATGGTACAGTATAACACATATCTGCCTGGTTTCTCTACTGCAAAATTACTATTTTCCCTTTTTATTTTTATTCTTTGGCCATGCTGTACAGCTTGTGGGATCTTAGTTCCCTGATCAGGGATTGAACCCGGGCCCTGGCCGTGAAAGTACCAAGTCCTAGCCACTGGATTGCCAGGGAAGTCCCTATTTTCCCTTTTTAAGTAGTAAACATTTGGGGGATATACTTTGGGGCTCTGTAAACATCCTGTTTCTCTTTAACTTTTTGCCCACTACTTTTTGCATTTATAGTTTGGTCTTACCTCCAGCAATCATTACTGTGGTGTTCTAATGGCAACTTTTCTATTTCCCTCATTCCTTCTTTTTTTTTGTTTTATTTATTTATTTACTTTATTGAAGCATAGTTGATGTATAATATTATATAATTTATAGGTATATAATATAATGATTCACAGTTTTTAAAGGTTATGCTTTATTTATAGTTGTTATAAAATATTGGTTATATTCCCTGTGTTGTAGAATATATTGTTGTAGCTTATTTTATACATAATAGTTTATACCTCTTAATCCCCTACTCCTATGTTGCCCCTCCCCCCTTCCCTCTCCCCACTGATAACCACTAGTTTGTTCTCTGTATGAGTCTGCTTCTTTTTTGTTATATTCACTAGTTTGTTGTATTTTTTTAGATTCCACATATAAGTGATATCACATTTGTCTTTCTCTGACTTATTTCACTTAGCATAATGCCATCCAAGTACATCCATGTTGCTGCAAATGGCAAAATTCCATTATTTTTTATGGCTGAGTAGTATTCCATTGTATATATACATATACCACACCTTTATCCATTCATCTGTTGATGGACACTGAGGTTGCTTCCATATCTTGGCAATTGTAAATAATGCTGCTATGAACATTGGGTGCATGTATCTTTTCCAATTAGGTTTTTTTTAAAAAAATATATACCCAGGATTAGAATTGCTGGGTCATATGGTAGTTCTGTTTTTAGTTTTTTGAAAAACCTCCATATTGTATTCCAAAGTGGCTGCACCAATTTATATTTTCACCAACAGTGTAGGAGGGTTCCCTTTTCTCCACATCCTCATCAACATTTGTTATTTGTTTTCTTTTTGATGATAGCCATTCTGATAGGTGTAAGGTGATATCTCATTGTGGTTGATTTGCATTTCCCTGATGATTAGCCATGTTGAGCATCTTTTCATATGACTGTTGGACATCTGCATTTCCTCTTCAGAAAAATGTCTATTTAGTTCTTCTGCCCTTTTTTTTTTTTTTTGGCCACGCCACACTGCTTGTGGGATCTTAGTTCCCAACCAGGGATTGAACCCGGGTCACGGCAGTGATAGCGCCGAGTCCTAAGCACTGGACTGCCAGGGAATTCCCATATTTATTTATTCAATTATATTTATATCAGTGTGAACTCATGGGTATTTGTTTTATTCTCTGGATTATAATCCATACTACTTTGGCCATTGGGACCTCTTTCAGGTTGTCTCCTTTGTCCTTTTGACATACCTCCCTCCTACTTTTTTTTTTTTTAAGCACTGTATTACTTTCTGGAACCACAAGATGCTCCAGGCTTATCTTGTATTTTTCTTGGTCCAGCCCTAGAATTGACCACTTCTCCAAGGAGCCCTTGTTCCTTCTATTGGAGAATATCATTTAGAAACCAAGATCTGTATGCTAGGTATGTTTATTGCTACTGGGATGACACTGTTTCTTGGGTCCTCTAGGCTAGAGATATAAGGATACCACTTGTTTTGAACAAGCTGAATGCTTACCCTTCTTGGTATGGGAAGCTCAGAGACAGTGTTTGTCTTCTGCTAGATGATATGCTTTTATTATTAGCCATAGGAAAAGTACATCAAGGTAACTAAATAAGAAATTCTTGCTTATCTGATTTATGAGTTAAGAGTTGAGAGACTTTATGAAAAAAAAGCAACAACACTGATGTCTTAGAATAATTGGCCATGATTAGTTAGCTTTTATGGTCAACTATTCTAAAACATTAGTTGTTAGATATCATCTCCTTGGGTCTCCAGTAAAGCTGTTAGTGAAGGGTTTAATAGTTGTGTTACACAGCAGCCTCCTTATGCGGCTCCATGAGGGAAGCTTCTCTCTGGTCCTAGGATAAGAACCAGTTACAGTTGTCTTGAGCATCGGGCTTTGTTTTATTTATTTATTTTTTTTTGTTGTTTTTTTTTTTTGTTTTATTTTTTATAGACATCATGAATTATGTAAATGATAGGTTTCCTTCTAGGGTGGGTCTATAAAATTGAAAGCCATACTTATGGCTCACTCATTACAAATAAGTAGTTCTTTTAAAAACAGGCTTTGTAAGTTTGATTTTGTTTTATTTACTTATTTTTGAGTAGGTAATTCAGTCTTACGGTTCAAAAATCAAAGGTGCAAAAGTCTGTATGACTAAAAGGCATCTTTCCACCATTTTCCTGTACCACCCATTTCTGTTCCCTGGAGGGAACAGTTTCTTATGTATATCAGTTTTCTTATGTATACTTCATGCATTTATAAGCTTACACTTTATAGGTTTTTGTGGCTCTGTTTTAAGTTTTTCTTATTCTTTTTCACTCTCTTTTAACATTAGTTTTCTTTTTTTTTTTTTTTTTAAATAACTTTTATTGTCTATTTTACTCCTACTGTTATTTTAAATTTATTTTTGGCCGTGTTGGGTCTTCGTTTCTGTTCGAGGGCTTTCTCCAGTTGCGGCAAGCGGGGGCGACTCACTGTCGTGGCCTCCCGCTGCGGAGCACAGGCTCCAGACGCGCAGGCTCGGTAGCTGTGGCTCACGGGCCCAGTTGCTCCGTGGCACGTGGGATCTTCCCAGACCAGGGCTTGATCCCGTATCCCCTGCATTGGCAGGCAGACTCTCAACCACTGTGCCACCAGGGAAGCCCCAACATTAGTTTTCTTAACTCCTGTTTCTTATTAATAATTATAAAGTAATACATGCTCGTTGCTAAAGACTCAGAAACTGAAGAAAAGATAAAAGAAACCAAACATCTTGTATAATCTTATCACCTGGAGATGGTCACTGTTAACTTTTATTTATTTATTTATTTATTTATTTATTTTTTTAACATCTTTATTGGAGTATAATTGTTTTACAACAGTGTGTTAGTTTTCCCTCTACAACACTGTTAACTTTTGTTTGTTTATTTTTATTTGTTTTATTTAATGTTTATGTTTTGTGCTTATTTTGAGGCATTTCTCATTGAATGCATATTCATTCTCTCACAAATAATTAAATGAATGCTGATTAATATTTAAAATAAATTTGATCATATTTTACATGCTGTTATGACCTGTTTTTCATTTTAGAATATTTCATTGACATCTTTCCTTCAGTAAATATAAGGTTGGCCTTTGAACAATCCAGGAGTTAGGGGCACTGACCGACCTTCTGTGCAGTTGAAAATCCAAGTATCATTTATTGTCAGCCCTCTATATACGCTATTCCTCTGTACCTTTGGCTCCTCCATATCTGAGGTTCTGCATCCACAGATTCAACCAACTGCAAATTGTGTAGTACTGTAGTATTTATTATTGAAAAAAAATCCACGTATAATTGGACCCATGCAGTTCAAACCTGTGTTGTTTAAGGGTCAGCTGTAATATATCTGTAATATACTTCTTTATTTTAACTCTTAATTTTAAAATAATTTTAGATTTTTTAAAAAGTTGCAAAAATAGTACATAGAGTTTGTTTACCCTTCACCCAGCTTCTTTTAGTGTTAATATCCTACATAACCATAGTACAATGACCTAAACCAGAAAATTAACACTGATACAATACTACTAACTAATCTACAAACCTACAGGATTTTTACCAGTTGTTCCACTAATGTCCTTTTTCTGGTCCCAAATCCAATCATGACCCCATATTGCATTTAATTGTTATGTATCCTTAGTCTCTTCCCATCTGGGATGCTTCCTCAGACTTAACATTTTTAAAGAGTACTGGCCAGTTACTTTGTCTCTCAGTTTGGGTTTGCTTGATATTTCCTCATGATGAGATTGAAGTTATGCTTTTTGGGGAAGGATAACACATTTTTGGCCCAAGGACCACAGAAGTTTTTTTTATCCCCATCTCGGTGAATCATGTCAGGAGGTACTTGATGTTGATAATGTTAACTGGTCAACATATTACTGGTGATGTTAATGTAGGTCACTTGAGTAAGATAGTGAATGCCAGGTTTAGCCACATAAAATCATTATTTTTCCCTTTGCAAATACTGTTTCCAATCATTTTTCCCACTAATTTTAGTATCCATTATTGATACTTGCCTTTCAAGATTATTACTGTGGGGTCTGCCAAATGGTGATTATCTATTTCCATCTTTCCTTCTACATTTGGTACTTAGCGTTCTCTTTTTTTTTTTTTTTTTTCGGTATGCGGGCCTCTCACTGTTGTGGCCTCTCCCGTTGCGGAGCACAGGCTCCGGACGCACAGGCTCAGCGGCCATGGCTCACGGGCTTAGTTGCTCCGCGGCATGTGGGATCTTCCCAGACCAGGGCACGAACCCGTGTCTCCTGCATCGGCAGGCAGATTCTCAACCACTGCGCCACCAGGGAAGCCCAGCGTTCTCTTTAAGGAAGAGTTTTCTTTTCTCTTTCACTTGTTTATTTATTCAATTATTTATAGCATAGTATGTTTTTTAACTATAAAGTGCTTCTCTCTATCTATGTGTCTATCCACATATACATATATGTATATACATCACAGTTCATTTACATAAATCTCCATTAATGAACATTGGGGTTTTAAAAATTTTTTAGTACTCTGAGCATGATAATGAACATATTTCTTTGGGCACCTGTCCAGTTATTTCCATAGGATAAATTGCCCTAAGAGTAATCGTTTCTGGGGCAAAAGGCACACATTAAAAAAGTACCTGTTGGGGCTTCCCTGGTGGCTCAGTGGTTAAGAATCCGCCTGCCAATGCAGGGGGCACGGGTTCGAGCCCTGGTCTGGGAAGATCCCACATGCTGCGGAGCAACTAAACCCGTGAGCCACAACTACTGAGCCTGTGCTCTAGAGCCTGTGAGCCACAACTACTGAGCCCGCATGACACAACTAATGAAGCCCATTCACCTAGAGCCCATGCTCCACAACAAGAGAAGCCACCGCAATGAGAAGACTGCACACCGCAACGAAGAGTAGCCCCTGCTTGCCGCAACTAGAGAAAGCCCGTGCGCACCAATGAAGACCCAATGCAGCTAAAAATAATAAAAAGAAAAAAAAAAAAGTACCTGTTGCCCATAGAAAAATTAATACAAATGTCACTCAAACAATCAGCTTATGAGAGTGGCTGCCCATTTTCCTTCTCTGTGGACATTTCTCACATCTTCTAATTTGTTATCTTATTGTTTTTATTTATTTTTTGGCTGCATTGGGTCTTCGTTTCTGTGCGCGGGCTTTGTCTAGTTGAGGCGAGCAGGGACTACTTCGTTGTGGTGCGCGGGCTTCTCATTGCGGTGGCTTCTCTTGCTGTGGAGCACGGGCTCTAGGCACGCAGGCTTCAGTAGTTGCAGCACATGGACCCTAGTGTGTGTAGGCTTCAGTAGTTGTGGCACACGGACTTAGTTGCTCCGAGTCATGTGGGATCTTCCTGGACCAGGGATCTAACCCGTGTCCCCTGCATTGGCCACCAGGGAAGTCCTGTTATCTTATTGTTTTTTGGAATGGGGCAGAATATATATAAATGAAACACTTTTTAAAAAATTATTTTTTGGGCCGCACCATGCGTCTTCCAGGATCTTAGTTCCCTGACCAGGGATTGAACCTGGGACCCTGGCAGTGAAAGCGCCAAGTCCTAACTATTGGACCACCAGGGAGTTCCCAAACAAAACACTTTTTAGAGTGGGTGGAAGTTACAAGGAGATTGAAGGAAGTTTATAGTTTAATATAAAATTTTCTCATAATGAGTGCTGCCCCACAATGAAAAAAGATGCTCTGTATAGAAAAAAGTTGACCATCAACTGAAATCAAGACTTAAATTCACTTGCTGGGAATGAGGTAAAGGGGGTTAGACAAACTGTGAAGCCTTTCTTGTTCCTGGGAGTATCTAACACTTTGGATTATGGCCAATCTGCATATGTCTCTAAAGTATGAGTGAACTTGGATGTCTTACTTTTCAGTGGTTGAAGGCCTCTCACTGTTGGACTTGGGAGTGTCTCCGTATTCTGGAGCAGTATTTCATGAAGTAAGTGTTCTTGTTTTCTTTTGGGGGTACTAAGAGTAGTTTATAGTCGCAAATGCCAAAGCCTAACTCTGTTTTGTACAAACATTTAAAGGATCTATTTTTGAAAATCATATTTAGAAACAACCCTTTTTTAGATGCCCTCTGCCTAAGAAGGAGGTTTCGCAATTGCAGTGGAAATGATCCAGATTAAGATTGTAATTTGGGGAAGCAGATGAGACTTCTGTAGAAGTTATCATTTATATTGGCAAATAAATTGTAAACAGTTCCCAGTTCATGAATAGGTTATATGCTAATTGGCACGTAATTGGTTCTTTGGAACATACTTTCCCATGAAAACTGTGCCAGCAATGTTGGTTTCTTAGAAAGCCCACAAAAGCTGTTTAACCCGTAAAATTAGTTCTTAAGAATAGTAAAATCACTCTTAGGTCACCATCATCTCTCAACAGCTTCCTGACAAGTCTTTCTGCATTCAGTCTTGCTCCTTTACTTCTTATTCTGCAGTCAGAGCCATCTTTCTGAAATGTGAATCTGATTTTGTCACTGTCTTGCTCAACACTGATCTCAGGATAAAATCCAAACACCTTAGGATGCATACAAAGCCCTCTGGACCCCACTCATCACCCCAACCACATGTCTTTCCATTTCCCTCTCCCCACTTTTATTGGCTGTATCATTTAGAGTAGAAGTCTTCTAATTTGGCACTTTTACCCCTAATTTTTACAATTGTCTCCCTCATACCTACTTTGAGAACAATTTTTTTTGGTTCTTCTATCTAGTCTTTTTAAAACGTTCAACTTGATTCTCATGGAGATAACTCTTTTACATTCATATTTCATTACCTTTGTATTACTATCTAATTGAACCATAATAACAAGAACTACTAGCAGAAACAGGTTAGGAACAATTTAAGAGACTCTTAATGAGCACACAATTCAATTATTGGGAATGGATGTGTGTGGGCATATGCAAGCATAGCCCACTAGCCAGTGGTATGTGCTGTGGGTCTTGGGCAGTATGTTTTCTAGACAGACTAGGAACCCTCTGAGAGAGTTCTGACATGCTTTTATTATGCTCCAGCATCATATTCCCTTACCTATATCTTTGCTCATGTTGTTATCTTCTTATGGAGGGCCATTCTTCCTTCTTTTTGTGGTTGACTCTACTATTCAGATATTAGCTTTGGTTTTGCCTCCCCCAGAAAGCCATCCCTCATCACCTTAGACTAAGTTAGGTGTTTCTCCTATGTCTTCCAAAACATCTTGTGCTTACCCTTTTCATTGCTCATATCATACTCTTGAAATTGCCTCTCTACTTGTTTTACCCACTGTGATGTATGCTCCTCAGAATGTGTTCTGGTACCCTTTCATCACTTATTCCTAGTGCTTAGGTCTGTATCTGCATATGTATTCCAACCCCTCCTTCCCTTCTCTGTTACCTTTAACAAAGATTTCTTAAGTACACTCCAAATGCCAGCTACCCTGCTAGGTGCTAGGGATATAAAACAAGACACAGTCCTTGGTGTTATTATACTTGTATTTCTGAGAGAAACAGACAATAAGTTAGTAAAAAAGAAACAGATTTCAGAGCAAAGAATGTTGCCAGGGATAAAGAAGTTCATTTCATCATGATTAAGGGGTCAATTCGTCAAGAAGACATAACACTCCTAATGTTTATGCACCTAATAATAGAGTTTCAAAATACATGAAGACTGATAGAACTGCAAGGAGAAATAGACAAATCCCCAAATAGTCTGAGATTTCAGTATCCCTGTCAATGACTGATAGAACAAGCAGACAGACTTGAACAACACACCAACCAACTTGACCTCATTGACATTTACAGAACATTGCATCCAATAACAGCAAAACACATAATCTTTTCAAGTATACATTTGCAAGATAGACCATATTCTGAGCCATAAAGCAAGGCTCAATAAATTTAAAAGGATTGACGTTCTATACAGTATATTCTCTAACCTCAGTGGACTTAGATGAAAAATTAATACCAGAAAGATACCTGGAAAATCCCCAAATATTTGGAAACTAAGTAACATATTCCTCAATAACTCATGATCAAAGAAGAAATCATAAGGGAAATTAGAAAGTATTTTGAACTGAATGAAATGAAAACACAACCTATCAAAATATGTGGGATGTTGCTAAAGCAGTACTTGGGGGAAATTTATGGTGTTAAATGCCTGTATTGAAAAAGAAGAAAGGTCTCAAATCACTGACCTCAGTTTCTACCCTAAGAAGCTAGAAAAACAAGATAAATTAGACTCAAAGTAAGCAGAATAAAAGGAATAATAAAGATATGAGAGGAAACAAATGAAACAGAAAGCAGAAAATATTGAAAGTCATGGAAACAAAGTTGGTTCTTTGGGATGAATGTAAAATTGGTAAACATTTGGGAATGGTGGATATGTTCACTATCTTGATTGAGGAGATGATTTCATGGGTATATTCATAGGTCAGAACATATCAAGTTGTATACTTTGAAAATGTGCAGTTTATTTTATACCAACTATACCTCCATAAAGCTAAATTTTGAAAAATATGATTTCACTTAAATGGTAAGTATATGTAGAATAATAAAGCTGAGTAAAAGGATAAAGAGTGATGGTCATGTGTATGGCTATTTTAGATTGTGTAGGGAAGGCACTCTGAGGAAGTGAAATTTGAATAAGAGATCTAAATGAATCAAGCAAGCCATATGATAACCCTAATTTGGAAATGAGCTTGGCATTTGTGAGTTGCAGAAAGATGGCCGGTGTTGCTAAGGCAGAGTGAGCAAAGAGGAGAGTAATAGAGATAAGCTGTAAGAAATTAGGGGTCTGATTATGTAGGACTTTTTATAGAAATGGTTAGGAGTTTGGATTTTCTTTCTATCTATCTATGTATCTTTTTTTCCCACTTTTATTGAGATATAATTGACTTACAGCACTCTATAAGTTTAAGGTGTACAGCAGAATGATTTGACTTTTATACCTCATGAAATGATGACCACAGTAAGTTTAGTGAACATCCATTATCTCATAGAGATACAACATCAACGAAATAGAAAAAAAAAATTTTTCCTTGTGATGCAAACTCTTAGGAGTTACTCTCTTAACAACTTTCATATATAACGTACAGCAGTGTTAATTATATTTATCATTTGCTGTACATTACATCCTTAGTACTTATTTATCTTATAACTGGAAATTTGTACCTTTTGACCGTCTTCATCCAGTTTCTCCTCCCCCTTGGGTAACCACAAATCTGATCTCTTTTTCTATAAGTTTGTTTCTTTGTTTTTGAAGTATAATTGACCTACAACACTATGTTAGATCCTGATATATAACACAGTGGCTCGATATTTCTATACATTTTAATTTTATTTTTAAAAATATTTATTTATTTTATTATTTATTTTTTATTTTTGGCTGCATCGGGTCTTAGTTGCAGCACATGGGGTCTTCGTTGAGGCGTGTGGGATCTTTTGTTATTTCACAGGCTCTTCGTTGTGGCATGAGGGCTTCTCTCTAGTTGTGGCGTGCAGGTTTTCTCTATCTAGTTGTGGTACGTGGGCTCCAGGGCCTATGGGCTCTGTAGTTTGCTGCACGTGGGCTCTCTTGTTGAGGTGTGTGTGCTCAATAGTTGTGGTGTGAGGGCTTAGTTGCCCTGCGGCATGTGGGATCTTAGTTCCCTGACCAGGGATGGAACCCTTGTCCCCTGCATTGGAAGGTGGATTCTTTCTTTCTTTCTTTCTTTTTTAACATCCTTATTGGAGTATAATTGCTTTACAATGGTGTGTTAGTTTCTGCTTTATAACAAAGTGAATCAGCTATACATATATCCCCATATCTCTTCCGTCTTGTGTCTCCTTCCCTCCCACCCTCCCTATCCCCATCCTCTAGGTGGTCACAGAGCACCAAGCTGATCTCCCTGTGCTATGTGTCTGCTTCCAAGTAGCTATCTGTTTTACGTTTGGTAGTGTATATATGTCCATGCCACTCTCTCACTTTGTCCCAGCTTACCCATCCCCCTCCCCATGTCCTCAAGTCCATTCTCTAGTAGCTCTGTGTCTTTATTCCCATCCTGCCCCTAGGTTCTTCATGACCTTTTTTTTAGATTCCATATATATGTGTTAGCATGCGATATTTGTTTTTCTCTTTCTGACTTAATTCACTCTGTATGACAGACTCTAGGTCCATCCACCTCACTACAAGTAACTCAATTTCGTTTCTTTTTATGGCTGAGTTCTATTCCATTGTATATATGTGCCACTTCTTCTTTATCCATTCATCTGTTGATGGACACTTCAGTTGCTTCCACGTCCTGGCTACTGTAAATAGAGCTGCAATGAACATTGTGGTACGTGACTCTTTTTGAATTATGGTTTTCTCAGGGTATATGCCCAGTAGTGGGATTGCTGGGTTGTATGGTAGTTCTATTTGTAGTTTTTTAAGGAACCTCCATACTGTTCTCCATAGTGGCTGTATCAATTTACATTCCCACCAACAGTGCAAGAGTGTTCCCTTTTCTCCACACCCTCTCCAGCATTTATTGTTTGTAGATTTTTTTTGATGATGGCCACTCTGACTGGTGTGAGATAATATCTCATTGTAGTTTTGATTTGCATTTCTCTAATGATTAATGATGTTGAGCATTCTTTCATGTGTTTGTTGGCAATCTGTATATCTTCTTTGGAGAAATGTCTGTTTAGGTCTTCTGCCCAATTTTGGATTGGGTTGTTTGTTTTTTTGAGCTGCATGAGCTGCTTGTAAATTTTGGAGATTAATCCTTTGTTAGTTGCTTCATTTGCAAATAATTTCTCCCATTCTGAGGGTTGTCTTTTCATCTCGTTTATGGTTTCCTTTGCTGTGCAAAAGGTTTTAATTTTCATTAGGTCCTATTTGTTTATTTTTGTTTTTATTTCCATTTCTCTAGGAGGTGGGTCAAAAAGGATCTTGCTGTGGTATATGTCATAGAATGTTCTGCCTGTTTTCCTCTAAGAGTTTGATAGTGTCTGGCCTTACATTTACGTCTTGAATCCATTTTGAGTTTATTTTTGTGTATGGTGTTAGGGAGTGTTCTAATTTCTTTCTTTTACATGTAGCTGTCCAGTTTTCCCAGCGTCACTTATTGAAGAGACCGTCTTTTCTCCATTTTATATCCTTGCCTGCTTTATCATAGATTAGTTAACCATAGGTGCATGGGTTTCTCTCTGGACTTTCTATCCTGTTCCATTGATCTATATTTCTGTTTTTGTGCCAGTACCATACTGTCTTGATAACTGTAGCTTTGTAGTATAGTCTGAAGTCAGGGAGTCTGATTCCTCCAGCTCCGTTTTTCTTTCTCAAGATTGCTTTGCCTTTTCGGGGTCTTTTGTGTTTCTATACAAATTGTGAAATGTTTTGTTCTAGTTCTGTGAAAAATGCCATTGGTAGTTTGATAGGGATTGCATTGACTCTGTAGATTGCTTTGAGTAGTATAGTCATTTTCACAATGTTGATTCTTCCAATCCAAGAACATGGTATATCTCTCCATCTATTTGTATCATCTTTAATTTCTTTCATCAGTGTTGTACAGTTTTCTGCATACAGGTCTTTTGTCTCCTTAGGTAGGTTTATTCCTAGGTATTTTATTCTTTTTGTTGCAATGGTAAATGAGAGTGTTTCCTTAATTTCACTTTCAGATTTTTCATCATTAGTGTATAGGAATGCAAGAGGTTTCTGTGCATTAATTTTGTATTCTGCTACTTTACCAAATTCATTGATTAGCTCTAGTGATTTTCTGGTAACATCTTTAGGATTCTCTATGTATAGTATCATGTCATCTGCAAACAGTGACAGCTTTACTTCTTCTTCTCCAATTTGGATTCCTTTTATTTATTTTTCTTCTCTGATTGCTGTGGCTAAAACTTCCAAAACAATGTTGAATAATAGTGGTGAGAGTGAGCAACCTTGTTTTGTTCCTGATCTTAGTGGATGGAAGGCGGATTCTTTACCACTGGACCACAGGGAAGCCCCTATACATTTTTAAATGATCACCATGATAAGTCTAGTTGTCATTTGTCACCATACAAAGATATTATGTAATTACTGAGTATATTCCCCACGCTGTACATTTTATACCTGTAACTCATTTAATTTCCTTTTTTAAAAATAGAATCATGGATTTTTTTTTTCAAATTTATTAATTTTTTGGTTGCATTGGGTCTTCGTTGCTGCACATGGGCTTTCTCTAGTTGCATCGAGTGCGGGCTGCTCTTAGTTGCGGTGCGCGGGCTTCTCATTGTGGTGGCTTCTCTTGTTGCGGAGCATGCGCTTCAGTAGTTGTTGTACTTGGGCTCAGTAGTTGTGGCTCGCAGGCTCTAGAGCACAGGCTTAGTAATTGTGGCACTCGGGCTTAGTTGCTCTGCGATATGTAGGATCTTCCTGGACCAGGGATCAAATCCATGTCCCCTGCATTGGCAGGCGGATTCTTAACCACTGCACCACCAGGGAATTCCCTCATTTTAATTTTCAACTGAAAGTTTGTGCCTCTTTATCTCCCTCACCTATTTCTCTCCTCCTTCACCCCTCTGCTTTTTCTATCTTTTAATATAACTGTTTTTAATGTCCAGAGTTTGTAATATGAGGGCCACCGCTTTCTCCCTTACTCAAATTGATAAATTCTCAGTTGGCTGGTGAGGCCAGTTGGGATACTTTCTGTCTAATTTGGTTTCTAGGAAGACTTCATTCAAGGCCTTAATGGTTACTGATCAAATGGAATTGTGTATTTCACCAGCTTTCTCATATTCCTTAATCCTGGCCTTTGAGAGAGACAAAAACTCAGCACAGCATTTGTATCTTTTTCTTCAGCATCCACCTGGACAGTATATTTATGCTCTGGCACGAGAATCTTCAGGGCATTAAACTTCTTTTCAAAGTCATCTGCCAAGCCAGGCTTCACCACACTGGCCTTGTAGTAAGCCTAGTCATAGCAGGTAGATTCTCAGGTAGAGTAGCCAACCTGGAGATGAGGGTCTCATTCTAGGATTTCAGGGAATTAGCAGTAGCCTTTGGTCTTGGGGTATGATCTCCCCCAAAGCTACCCAGTTAGCAGCTTCCATTGTAGATTTTCTCCCTCTTGGATCATTTGCTCTGGGGGAAGCCATGTCATGACCAACCTTAAGGAAGCCTTTGTGATGAACTGAATATTGCTGCCAACAGTCAAATGAGTAAGCTTGGAAGCGATATTTAATCTCTTTTAGATATTGCAACCTCAGTTGACAGCTTGGCTGCAATCTCATGAGAGACTCTGTGCCAGAACTATCCAGTTAAGCCACTCCTGGATTCCTGACTCTCAGGCACTGTGTGAGATAATAAATGTGTGTTGTTTTAAGCTATTCAGTTTTTGGACAGTTTGTTACACAGAAATAGATAACTAAGATACCTAGGGAGTGAATTAACATAAAGAGTACCAGGACCTAGAGCACTCTAATACATCAAGGTTGGGATGGGGAAGAGGAACTAGCAAATATAGCTGAAAAGGAGGAAAATCAAGGGAAAGTTCATGGATGCTAGATGACCATGTAATTGCTTAAGGAAGGAGTAAAAACTATGTCAAATGCTATTTCAAGGTTGAGAAAATTTAAATTGAAGATTGATGATTAATTTGCCAAAATTCAGACTTTGGAGACTTTGGCAACAGTAATTTCAGTGGAGTATAGGGACAAGAGACTGATTGAAGTACGTTGAGGGAAAGATGTGGAAAGACAGAGTATAGACAACCTTTTTGAGGAGTTTTACTCTAAAGGAGGGCAGAGAAATGGTATGGTAGATGGACGGAGATGGCTAGTGAAGATTTTTAAAATATGAGGATCTGCATATTTGAATGCTGATGGCAATAATTCTGTGGATAAAGAAGTTGATGATGTAAGAAAGAGGATTGAATGAGCAATGTATTTGAGGAGGCCAGAAGGAATAGGATCACCAGTTTACAGGTGGAGGATTTGGTTTTATTTATTTATTTATTTATTATAAATTTATTTTATTTTTGGCTGCGTTGGGTCTTCGTTGCTGTGCGTGGGCTTTCTATAGTTGTGGCGAGTGGGGGCTACTCTTCATTTTGGAGCACAGGCTCTAGGTGCACAGGCTTCAATAGTTGTGGCTTGCGGGTTCTAGAGTTCAGGCTCAGTAGTTGTGGCACACGTGCTTAGTTGGTCGCGGCATGTGGAATCTTCCCGGACCAGGGCTCGAACCTGTGTTCCCTGCATTGGCAGGTGGATTCTCAACCACTGCGCCACAGGGAAGCCCAAGGAGGGTTTGGTTTTAGATAGGAAGAAAGGAAGTTCATCTGTTGTTAATATGAGAAGAAAAGTAGAGAATATAGATATAGATAGAGGAAGTTGGTCAACTGGGTAGTGGGAAAATAAGGTGGTTCTTATTTAATTGCTTCTCTTTTCTCAGTGACATAAGAAATGAGATTGTCGGCTACAAGTGAGAACTGGAGAGGGAAGTTGGAGGTTGAGGAGAGGGGAAAATGTGAAATAATCCTTTCAGAAAGAATATGTCAAATGAATAAATGGAAGAGCTATATCTAGCCACTTACCATCATTTAAAATGTTTTTTCTCTGGGAAAATGTTTTCTTGGATACAGTGAGGGAGCCTAGAATACATTCTTACTCCTCATCACGTGCATGCATGCGTGCATGCGTGTGTAAAGGGGGATAAAGGCCGGAGGTAGGAATTTCTAGCTACTAGAAGCATGTTAACTCTCTACACCTGTCTAAGATAACCCCGTTAGGACTGTTAACCTGTAAAACTCTGAATTAAGGGGCAAGAACAGTTGCTTCCCCTGAGTGTAGTGAGGATGACTTCAAACTTAGAGTCCCTTGCTCCTCATTCCTGAATATGGGTTAATTTGCTTGTAAGCTGGGTGTTCATAAATCAAGAGCTACCTACATTTTAATATAGTTTCTCTAAGTAATAAAACACTATAAAGAAATAAAATTATATCAAGCCAAATGAAAAGCATACTTTTGGAGAGAAAGTTCATCGCTGCTTTGTATTGTTTCTTTCTTAATCTTTAGCAGATTTTATTATCTATTTCTTAAGGAAAGGTAAGAATATGTGAAAGTGGAGAAGAAAAATGTGCACAGGAGAGAAAAAAGTAATTTAGCAACCACAGGTTAGATTTTATGACTGCCTTCAACAGACGCTTCTGTTTTCTGTGTTTAGTCAAGTACTGATAGTAAAATTGTACTTATATAATTTATACCCTACCCTGACTGGGAGTAGTCACCTAAATGGAGATGTAGCATAAAGACAAATTATATTCAGTGCATGCTTCTCTATAATAGTATGATATGCAATTAAACTAACTACTGTGTACATGTTAGTTCATTACGGAAATGAGCCCAATTACTGGTAGACTTTTTGAGAACAGTTTGTTCTATTATTTCTGAGACCTATTTAGTGCCATTCTAAACTATCTGAAGCATCAAGACACTTTGAAAGCAGGCTATTGGTATTATAAATATCAAGTTGCTACCTCTTACAAACAAAGATAAATGCAAAAAAGAATCCATTAGTAGATAGTTGTAAAAGTTTAATTCTTTTAGAACTTTGAAAGGCAAAGCTGATTTCCCTATTTTCAAAAAGAGGTAAAAAGTTGATCTCAGGTAGCTAACATATTGAGTTTTACTGTATGCTAGGCACTATGCTAAGTACTTTGTGAATATTACCACTTAATTCTCCCAAGAACCCTGTGAAATAGGTCACTATACTTATTTTATAGCTGAGGAAACTAAGGCTTAGAGGGGAAGACAACTTGCCCAGAGGTACATAGGTGGAACCTGGTTTTAGACCTGAGTCTGACCCCAAAGCCTTGTTCTTTCTACCACACTGGCATGATCTCATGAAAAAACCTGTCAATAACCTTTACAGTATCATAAGACACATTTTTACATGTGGTTGGGAGTTGGGAAGAGGTGCTTCTGAGTCACCAGCATGGGCTCACTAAAACCAAGTCATGTACTTTCCTTCTGGTGTGGTGGATTGGTGAACTGGCTTGTAATAGCAGACCCACTATCCTGCCTAGAACAACTAGAAAAGCAGGAGGAATACAAAAAAAATCTGTTTGATGGCATTGGAAAGTAGCAAGATAACCAGGACTTGAGGGGCTGAGATCCCAGAGTGGAAATTGCAAAAAGTGAGATCGACAGTCTGAGCTGCTTTCTCCTTGATGTATTTACCAATTTGTAAGTGGCACAGGCTGAGGGGGCAGAGAAAGCGAACAGAAATTGGATGGTAAGAGGCTACAGATCTAAGAAAAGCTCTTGGCAGTCTAATGGTACTGGGGAGATACAAATTCAAGTGCACTTCCAACCAAGGTGGTAGGGCTCTGGCAAAGGACTTGGCTTCTAGTTGGGTCCTCTAAAGGACTACACTCAGAGAATGAGGGTGGACCATGTATAGACTAGGCTTACAAAGACTGAAGCCAGCTTCTAATTAGCTTAACCCCTAATTAGATTAAGGTGATACAATTCTAATTATCAATACTTGCCAGAAGCTTAAAGAAACCCTTACTGGAAGAAAATTCAGAACCTCTACAATTTCTTTTGCACAGTGTCTATCATTCAATTAAAAGTTACTAAGTATAATAAAAGATAGAAAAAAATAGGCACTAAAAACAGACTCACAGGTGATCCAGATATTGGAGTTATCAAACTTGGACTTTAAAATGATTTTGACCTGTGATTGATATGTTCAAAAAATAAGTGACAAGATAGTGAATTACACCAGGGAACTGGAATATGTAAAAATGATCAAAGGGAAATTCTAGAACTAGAAAACATAATAACAAATTAAGAATGCAAAAGGCAAGGTTAACAGCAGATTACACAAAGCTGAAGAGAAGATTAGTGATCTGGAAGATAGAAAATAACCATACTGAAGCTTGGAGAGAAAAGGATAGAAAACTGAGAAAAAAAAAAGCGATCTATGAGATACAGTAAAAAGGTTTAACATAACATACAAATAGAGTTTCAGAATGGGAGAAGGGACAGAATGAGGAAGAAACAATATTTGAAGAGATTAGTGGCTGAAATTTTTTTAAACTTATGAGATATTTCAATTCAAGAAACTCTGTTAACCCAAGCAGGATAAATTCAAAGAAAACACACATCATAATAAAACTGCTCGAAACCAAAATAGGTTAAAAGCAGCCAAAGAGGGACAATAATCTTTAAAGAGAAACAAGATGGAAACTAACTTTTCAACAAAAATGAAGGAATCCAGAAGACAATAAAAAGGTATCTTTATAGTACTGAAAGAAAATATCTCCTGACATAGAATTCTATACTAAATAAAATATCTCTAGAAATAAAGGCAAAATAAACAGGTTTCCAAGCAGATAAAAATTGATAGCATTTATTGCCAGCAGACTCACATTTAAAAAAAATACAAAATGGCAGAAGGATTATGATCCTTGACAGTCTCATGGAATATAGGAAGGAATAAATAACAATGGAAAAGGTAAATATATGGGTAAATCTAAATAAGTATTGACTGATAAAACAATAATAATGTATTTTGGGTTTAAAATATATGTAGAATTAAAGTTATAACAACAATAACAGGAAAGGCTGAGAGTAGCTATATGGAGTTTAAAGTGTTCAGAGGCCCCTTTATTGTTAAGGAAGTGGTAAAAGTAATCATTTATATTATACTTTAATTAAACTCAAAGACATATGTCATAATCTATAAGTTAACCACTCAAAGAATAGTAGCTAAATGTATAACCAACAAGCTAATAGAGGGGAAAATGGAATAATAAAAAATAGTGAAGCAAGCAAGAAAGGAGAGAAAACAGCATAGAGAAAATGGGACAGATGGAAAATGAAATAGTTAGACAGTAAACTTAAACACACATATATCAGTAATTATATTACATGTAAATAGACTAAAATCCAGCTAAAAGATAATGATTATCAGATTGAGTTAAAAAAATAATTATATGCTGCTTTTAAGAAACACATTTTAAATATATTAGGACACACAAAAAAGTAGAAAGTAAAAATATAGGAGAAGACATATCATGCAAACATTACCCCAAAAAAGCTGATGTAGCTATACTAATATTAGATAAAGAACACTTTAAGGCAAGAAACATTGCTAGGGGTAAAGAGGATTATTTTATAATGATAAAAAGATCAACACCCAGAAGATACAGTAATTCTACACATAAATTCAAATTCATCTTACTACATAGCTTCAAAATATATAAAGCAAAAGTGACATGACTAAAAGGAGAAATAGACAAATCCACAGTGAAAGAGGGAGTTTTCTTTGTTTTTTTTTTTTTTTTAGCTGTACGCGGGCCTCTCACTGTTGTGGCCTCTCCGGTTGTGGAGCACAGGCTCCAGACGCACAGGCCCAGCGGCCATGGTTCACGGGCCCAGCCGCTCCACAGCATGCAGGATCTTCCTGGACCGGGGCACGAACCTGCAGCCCCTGTATCGGCCGGCGGACTCTCAACCACTGCACCACCAGGGAAGCCCAAGAGGGAGATTTTTAACTATCTATCTCAGTCACTGATATAACAAACAGACCAAAAAAATGAATAAGGACATAGCAGAGTTGAATAAATCCTTAACAAACAACCTAGATGTCATACATAGAATATTACACCCTTAAATGTTAGTATGCACATTCTTTTCAAGTGTTTGTGGAGCGCTTATCGAAATTGACCATATTATGGACCATAAAGCAAGTCACAACACATTTTTTTTTTGGTGGTGCCACGCGACATGTGGGATCTTAGTTCCCCAGCCAGGGATTGAACCCATGCCCCTTGCAGTGGAAGCTCGGAATTTTAACCACCAGACTGCCAGGGAAGTCCCCACAACACATTTTAAATGATTGAAATAATACAGAGTATTTTCTGTGACCATAAATACATTACAAAAATATAAAAAGAAAACAAAAATAATTTGAAATTACACTATAGTCTCAATTAAAGAAGAAATCTCTGGGGAAATTAGAGTATTTTGAACTGAATGATGTTGATAAAACAACATATCAAAATTTGTATGATGCAGCTAAAACCATACTCAGAAGAAAATTTATTGCTTTGAATGAATATACAGTTGGCCCTTGAAAAACACAGGTTTGAACTGCACAGGTAGGTCCACTTATACGCAGATTTTTTCCAATAAGTACCTACTGCAGTACTGTACAATCTGAGGTTGGTTGAATTTGAGGATGCAGAACCATGGATATGGAGGACCAACTGTAAAGTTGTACTCAGATTTTTTACTGCGTGGGGGTTAGCACCCCCACGTTGTTCGGGGGTCAACTGTTTTAGGAAAGAAGACTAGGACTTCCCTGGTGGCGCATTGGTTAAGAATCCGCCTGCCAATGCAGGGGACATGGGTTCGATCCCTGGCCCGGGAGGATCCCACATGCTGCGGAGCAACTAAGCCCGTGCACCACAACTACTGAGCCTGTGCTCTAGAGCCCACAAGCCACAATTACTGAGCCTGCATACTGCAACTACTGAAGCCCGCACACCCTAGAGCCCATGCTCTGCAACAAGAGAAGCCACCGCACTGAGAAGCACGTGCACCTCAACAAAGAGTACCCCCCACTCGCCACAACTGGGGAAAGCCTTTGCACAGCAATGAAGACCTAACACAGTGAAAATAAATAAATAAAGAAATTTTTTTTTAAAGTCTAAAA
Organism: Kogia breviceps; assembly: GCF_026419965.1. Taxonomy (NCBI): domain Eukaryota; kingdom Metazoa; phylum Chordata; class Mammalia; order Artiodactyla; family Physeteridae; genus Kogia; species Kogia breviceps. The sequence continues at coordinate 24,058,531 of NC_081323.1, forward strand.
ATCAGTGATCTAGGTATCATCAGAAAAAGATAAAGTAATTATCCCCAGAAGAGTTGGAAGAATTATGTATTGTAAAGTTTAGAAATTAAAGTATAATAATTATTAAAGCCCAAAGTTGGTACTTTGAAAGACTAATAAAATTAAGAAATCTCTGGCAAAATTTGTCAAGATTAAAAAAAAGAAGATGCACATTACTAATATTGGGAATGAAAAAGGGAACATCACTATAATTCCTGTAGACACAAATAAAATATTATGAATAATTTTATGCCAAAAAAATTGTAAATTTTTGTGAAATGAACAAATTCCTAGAAAACCACAAGTTACCTAAACTGGCTAAGAAAAAAATAGCAAATTCGGATAGTGTTTTATCTGTGAAAGAAATTGAATCTGTAATTTAAAATCTTCTCTCAAAGAAAACTGAGGTTGAGATGGCTTCATGGTGAGTTAATTTTCCCAACTGTTTGAGGAGGAAGTAACACTAATCATATAAAACATCTCAGAGAACAGAAGAAGGGAAAACATTTTGCATTTTATTTTATGAGTTCAGCAATCCTGGTCCATTATGGAGTTTCCCGTGCCTATTATATATGTCTTAAAACTAAAATTCACCTCATACCTTTACTGTGTAAACAGCGCTTCACCAGGTATTTAACACATATTAGATTTTGTTTATTCTCTTTACTCAATTCAGCAGATAGTCCCAGTGGCACAAAATGATTCAAGTGATGCTAAATAATTCTCCCTCATATGTACGCTGGCAAACTAGCATAGAACAGTATTCTAGGAAAGAAAGAGATTTTTGTTGACAGAATAGCCTCCTCCCCACCCCCTACTCTGGAAACTGATAACATTAACTTTTAATGTATTTGTTTTTCTCCTGCAGACTCCATTAATAATATACCTGTTTCATTTCCTGATTGATTATGCTGAATTGGTATTTATGGTAAGTAACCTTTCACATAAAATCAATATGTATGTATTTTTAATTTTAGTGTCTTTTTTTTTTTTTTTTTTTTTTTTGCGGTGCGCGGGCCTCTCACTGTTGTGGTCTCTTCCATTGTGGAGCACAGGCTCCGGACGCGCAGGCTCAGCAGCCATGGCTCATGGGCCCAGCCGCTCCGCGGCATGTGGGATCTTCCCGGACCTGGGCACGAACCCGTGTCCCCTGCATCGGCAGGCGGACTCTCAACCACTGCACCACCAGGGAAGCCCTAGAGTCTTTTAAAATAAATTTATTTATTTTATTTTTGGCTTCGTTGGGTCTTCATTGCTGCACGTGGGCTTTTCTCTGGTTGCAGTGAGAGGGGGCTACTCTTCGTTGCAGTGCGCAGGCTTCTCACTACGGTGGCTTCTCTTGTTGTGGAGCACGGGCTGTAGGGTGCACAGGCTTCAGTATTTGCAGCATATGGGCTCAGTAATTGCGGCTCGCGGGCTCTAGAGCGCAGGCTCAGTAGTTGTGGCACACGGGCTTAGTTGCTCCGCGGCATGTGGGATCTTCCCGGACCAGGGATCGAACCCTTGTTCCCTGCATTGGCAGGCAGATTCTTAACCAATGCACCACCAGGGAAGCCCTAATTTTAGAGTCTTTTATCTTCTTGTTTTTAAGGGAAAAAAATCTATATTAGGAGCTCAGGAGTTTCTCAGAACATAAAAGCAAAAACTATCTTAAATGTGAATTCATGGAACTGTGATAGTATTATGGATGTGTGAGGAGTAGTCTCTGGCATCTGACCAGTTCCAATTCCTTATACTTTTAAAATTTGACTTCTGGACTATGTAGTCTTGAATTTCTAGCTTCAGGGTTCTATGATTGGCTTTAAATGTGGTGCCAGTAGAGAGGGCATCCTGAATTTCCTAAGCATTCTGCCAAAACTTTGCAGAAGTCTTGCACATTCTGTGCAGAGGACATAGGCCAGATGAGACTTTAAGGGCAAGAACCTTCAATATTGAGAAAACAGGGCCATGTTTTGAGTGTAGAAATTGGAAACACTTGCCTAATCTAGAGTTGAAAATCTGGGTCAAGGAGGAGGTCCACTGAGGTCTTCGTTAATAATTATAATGGCTGTGGCTTGTAGAGGGCTCACTGTGCACTAAGTACTTGACCTGCATCAGGCCTGCAAAGCAGTGGGTATTATTCTCATTTTATAGAAAATTTAAATAACTTGCGATTACAGAGCAGATATGGGACACCAAACTGATGTAAGCCTCAGTGAGTCCTAGTCCTCAGAGTTTTCTGGTCAGACCTCCCTGAAGAGGCTTTATCTTTGTAGTCAAAGTGAGGGTTGAGGTTCTACCTGAATGTAAGAATTCAGTACTGGATAGTCCATCACCATCCAAAAACTCCAGACTCTGGCAGCATCCCATTACTCCTGTACTAATTAGGTTCATTTCCTTTTATTTCTCTTTCTCTTGACAGATAACTGATGCACTCACTGCCATTGCCCTGTATTTTGCAATCCAGGACTTCAATAAAGTTGTGGTGAGTAGTCAGTGGGTGGGACAAAACCAGTGAGATTCGGTAGCCTGCTGATCTCTGTTATCACAAAAAATCAAAGGTCGTGTACTTAAAGATCAGCTGTCTTAAAATCCTAAGAAGTGGGAGTGAAGCTTCTGGCTTGTTCAGCCATCCCTGGAATGACCAAACCCAAACCAATAAGACAGCTTTACTAATATATATAGAAAAGTCAGCTTAATCTTCATGGCTTAATATCCACTCACCTATCCAGGTTCAGACTTTTTGGAGTAAATGGAGTTGACTACTGTTATATTAATGAAGACCCTTAAAAATCTTCCATTCTTTTTACTAGTTTTTCTTTCCAAAAGAAAATGAATACAACTTTTAACTCACTGTCTTATGCCTATCCAAGGTAAAAGTGGATTCCCAATGTAGTTTCTATTTCCCTACAGAGAGCAATCTAAATTGGAAAATTTGGCATGTATTAAATACCTATTGAAAACCATATGTAATAGCCAAGGAGAATTGTGTAGTGGGACCATTCTCATTTTCCTGGGTTCTGAGAGAGTTAACAGATTAACCATGTGTATTATCCATGTAGTTATTTTAAAAATTTTCTGCAGTCCTCATTGACTGGCTGGGAGCCACTGAGAGAATTTAGACTGGGGTGAGTGAAGGCTACATTCCATTGGTGTTGTCTGTTTGTGGTTCATTTTCACTTCTGTTACCAAGAAATAGAACCAGAATTAGCAGTCTGCCTTTCTGTGCAATGGTCATCAGTAACATAAAGTGGGTGAATTCTAGAATTTTAGACCTCAAAGAGATTTTAAAATATCTGGACTGAGGGTTCTTAATTTGGGGTCCATTTATAGGCTTAACGGGTCTATAAAGCCCTTGAAATGGTATGAAAAATTGTGTGTGTATGTGCATATATCATTTTTTCCAAGAAGAAAGTCCATAGTTGCTATCAGTACTCAAGGAGTCCTTGATTCCCCCCCTTAAAGGATTAAGAACTGCATATTAGAGACTTAACATGACCAAGACCAGGGAGTATAGATCTTAAGCTAATGGAGCATTTGTGACAACATGGGTGAAACTTGAGGACATTTTGCTAAGTAAAATAAGTCAGACAGAGAAAGACAAATACCATATGATCTCACTTATATGTGGAATCTAAAAAAATCAAACTCATAGGAATAGAGAGTAGCTTGATGGTTGCCAGGGGCTGTGGGTGGGGGAAATAGGGAGATATTGGTCAAAGGTATTAACTTCCAGTTGTAAGATGATTAAGTTCCAGGGATCTACTGTGCAGCATAGTAACTCTAGTTAACAATATCGTATTGTATACTTGAAAGTTGCTAAGAGAGTAAACCTTAAACACTCTCACCACACACACACACACACACACACACAAACACACACACATAGTTATGTGAGGTGATAGGTGTGTTAACTAACCTTATTGTGATAATCATTTTGCAATATATATGTATAATATATCCAATCATCATGTGTACCTTAAACATATACAATGTTATATGTCAATTATATTTCAAGAAAGCTGGAAAAGAAAAGAAAGGAAAATTTTAGGGCTGATGTAAAATGCTTTAACAGGATTTCCTAGAAGGCCAGAGATGAAATAACTGGGCATGAGATTTATAAGCAGAGGAATTCAGAAATAAAATAGTAGTGGTTATTTTCTTCTCCCAAGGTAGTTTGTGTATGTAAACTCCAGTCTTTGTTCTTTGAAGTTACCTGCTAAAATATTTAGGGGTGGGACTTCCCTGGTGGCATAGTGGTTAAGAATCCACCTGCCAATGCAGGGGCCACGGGTTTGATCCCTGTTCCGAGAAGATCCCACATGCCACGTAGCAAATAAGCCCGTGCGCCACAATTACTGAGCCTGCGCTCTAGAGCCGGTGAGCCACAACTACTGTGCCTAGAAACCATGCTCCACAGCAAGAGGAGCCACTGCAATGAGAAGCCTGTGCACCGCAACAAAGAGTAGCTCCTGCTCGCCGCAACTAGAGAAAGCCCGCGTGCAGCAACAAAGACCCAAGGCAGCCAAAAATAAATAAATAAATAAAAATTTTAAAAACCTCATTATCTCATCTATGAAAATTGGGTGATTGGGATTGACATGTATACACTGATGTGTATAAAATTGATGACTAATAAGAACCTGCTGTATTTAAAAAAAAAGTGCTTTGTACCAGAATGATTACTGTATGTTGTAGGGGAAGGGGGCTACTTGATAATTTTATGTTGTTTTCCATAATTCCTTGGAATTTTCTTTCTAAAATAGATAAATTTCCTTTAGGAATTCCAGAAAGCCTTTAGAGAAATATCCTTAAAATTGTTTGCTTTTAAATGTATGTTATTATTTTATTGAGAAATAAGATTAAAATCATCTTTCTGATTTTAAGATAAAAAAATAATGTAAAGAATTTGCCACTCACAGACCTTCATTAAAAGAATGATCAAAAAATGTGTCTAAGAAGGAAATAGATGGAAGGAAGGACAAGCATTTACTGGGTAAAAGAACAATAATGAAGACTTATTTGGGGACTGTTACAAGATAGATTGATTCACATGTTTCAGTGATTAGAATGGACATCTTTGGAGTCCACTAGCCTGCCTATCATAGTGTGCTTGGTACTTTTACTTTCAGCATCCTAGTGGGCATGTCACCGGTGGTATCTCCTTGTGGTTTTAATTTGCTTTTCCCTAGTGACTAATGATGTTGAGCATATTTTCATTTGTTTATTTGCCATTTATATATTTTCTTTTGTAAAGAGTCTGATCGACTTGTTTCCCACTTTTATTGGCTTATTATCTTTTTATTAGTGACTTTTAAATTTTCTTTATATATTCTGGATTTAAGTCCAGAACAAATAAAAGTTTTATAAAAAAAAAAATCTATTAAAAAAAATTTAGGGGTGAAGGGTCATGATATTTACAACTTACTTTCAAATGGTTCTGGAAGAAATATGGTTCCCATGTGTGCTTTTATCTCTCTCTGTGTGTGTGTGTGTGTGTGTGTGTGTGTGTGTGTGTGTGTGTGTAGAGATAAAGAAGATGTGGCAAAATGTTAACAGTTGGTTGATCTACGTGTTTTATTGAATTATTCTTTCAACTTTTCTGTAGTTTGAAAATTTTAAATATAAAACACTGGAGAAAAAAATAGCGTGTATATATGGGATATATGTGAATATCTAAGGGAGGTTTGGTAGCTTTCATCTAAGAACACAATCAGATCTTTTCAAGGAAAATATAAAACTGAAATGTGTTGGGTTTTTTTTCTGAAATGTGTTTTAATGAAAGTTGATTAGAGATGCTACCATCATATGCATTCCTTTTTTTTTACTGATCAGCTGTCATATACTCCAATTAAAACAATTTTTAAGGGGAGGAGAAGCTTATGGAGAAATAATGAAACTAGGTTTCAGTGAGTTGCTTAACAAAGTCAGCTTCAGTGTCAATAGAAGAGATACTTTTTTTTTTTTTTTAAATTAATTAATTAATTTATTTTTTTTGCGGTATGCGGGCCTCTCACTGCTGTGGCCTCTCCCGTTGCGGAGCACAGGCTCCGGACGCGCAGGCCCAGCGGCCATGGCTCACGGGCTTAGCTGCTCCGCGGCATGTGGGATCCTCCCGGACCAGGGCACGAACCCGCGTCTCCTGCGTCGGCAGGCGGACTCTCAACCACTGCGCCACCAGGGAAGCCTGAAGAGATACTTTTAATTTAGTGCGTCAGTAATTTTAATTCATTTCTTAGTTATTTCTGACTTTATATGGAAACATATAGAGATGTCTTTTTTTTTCTTTGTGTGATTTAAAGAGGGAGAGAGAAAACTAATGAGCTATTGTCAATACCCTGGTTTTGAGCACAGCAAGGCAGGGTGTGCTGTCTGTTATCACCAAGATAAAACTTTATCACCAAATAAAAATTCGGAATAGTTTTGCTTCTCCATCCTCAGAATTCAGCCTACTAGAACATTAGGTTTCTTGGTTAGAATAAGAGTTTCATTTACCCTGTGTCAAAAATTAACTCATTCTAAATGGTAGACTTTTATGATACTAACATACTACTGTTGACTTGGATAGAATATTAGCACATCTTCCCACAAATCTTTCCCAGTTTGTGAAAATGGGCTCATATCATATAGTCTGGAAGTATTTTAGTCTTGCTAGAATTTGAGACTTTTTATCCCTGGTAATGAAGCTGTCTGTGTCTGCACCCAAATGCATCCTGGTAAACTATGGTGCAGAGTGGGAAGACTCCAGCCCCACCCCAATCTCCAACTTGAGCATGTGGAATATGAATGCTGATTGATTGTGACCAGGTGATTCTCATGACATTTTACATCTGCCTCACTTGACAAAAGCAACGTTAGTCTAGTCTGTCCTTTGCTGAGACTGCTCTTATTTGGAACTCAGAGTTCATGTTAGAAAGCTACAGGTGGTTTGATAGGGAGTGATAAAAACCTGTATCCCCTACTATGCTTAGAGGGTTGTGAATTTGGAGGATAGGTTCCTGAATTTGGAATATGCTGAGGCTAACAGTTGGAGATACAGTGGGGTTGGAATATTCACCCCCCCACCTATAGGTTTTGGGGATGCAAAGGGGTATAGACACAGCTTCAGTGATTAGAAGAATCTCTTTATTTGGAGTAGGGAAATTATGTCCTTGCAAAAATCAACCTTTCAAGGGACGGGGAAATGGCTGCATGGGGTAGTGGGTAAAAGGGAAGGAAAACTCCACCCTGGAGATTTTTTTTTAATTCAAAAATTTCTGCTAAATTATAACATACATATGGAAAAGCTGATTAATGATTACAAAGGTAACACATTCAGGTAATTACTTTTTAGGTCACTTTTAACCTCTCCTGCTTTAAATCTCATTGTAGTTGAGGCTGCTGAATATACCTAGAAATATACCTATCTTTGGATTTTAAATTGTACTCTTTAACCTTATTTATTTATTTATTTATTTTTGGCTGTGTTGGGTCTTCATTGCTGTGGATGGGCTTTCTCTAGTTGTGGCGAGCGGGGGCTACTCTTCGTTGCGGTGCGCGGGCTTTTCATTGTGGTGGATCCTCTTGTTGCTGAGCACGGGCTCTAGGCGCGCGGGCTTCAGTAGTTGTGCCGTGCAGGCTTCCGTAGTTGTGGCTCGTGGGCTGTAGAGCGTAGGCTCAGTAGTTGTGGCGCACGGGCTTAGTTGCTCTGCGGGCGTGTGGAATCTTCCCGGACCAGGGCTCGAACCGGTGTCCCCAGCACTGTCAGGCAGATTCTTAACCACTGCACCACCAGGGACGCCCCTCATTTATTTTTATACTTCTAATAATTTCTTGGTGTGTGTTTAATTTTCCTTAGATTTTTAGCCACTTTCCTGTCTCTAACTGGATGCATGGGGATGTTTTAAAGAGATTTTGTCTGTGCTTAGGGGATCTGAGTCAATATTGAGTTCTAAGGCCAGGCGTAATGGTACCTGTGCTGGTGAGATTGGGGGAGACAAGAAGAAAGGTAGCATTGAATCTGGGGACTGCTGACCTGACTGCCCTTCTCTCGTGGAGACTCTCCTTTCATAAAATCTTTCTGTTTCAAAGTATTTTGGAAGATTGGGGTTACAAGGAAGTATTCTTTCCTTGTTGGCACAGTGTCACCTTTGCCCAGGGCCTACACATCCCTGTTTAACTGCCTGCATTTCTTACTGTAGTCCTGCTGGCTGGCTTCCAGCCTGGGGAATGGGCCTGTATTTCCATCTGTCTCTCTGGCTGCTCCTGGGTGAACTCCCTGTTTCCTTTTAACAGCCTTCTTTGTGGCTCTCACACCCTGCAGGTGGCCTTCTTTTTGCAGTAGAACTCTAAAACCCTTAGCTAGTGGGGCCTCTGTCCTTCCACCACTGCTGCAGCTGTCCTCATTAACTACTTTGTTTGCTAAGCCAGCCCCCTTCTCTCTGATAAAAACACCTTAGTTTATATTTTGCCCTTTTAATTAAATAACCCCAGCTGTGAATGGCTGTATAAATCTTACTGATGATAATTCCCACCACTTAACTTGGACTCCCAGAGATGATCAAAGGGAGGCTTTTGAAGTTTGTTCAGATTTTTTCCTTTTTTTTTTGTTTGTTTGGGGTTTTTTTTGTTTGGTTTTTTTTTTTGCGGTATGTGGGCCTCTCACTGTTGTGGCCTCTCCCGTTGCGGAGCACAGGCTCCAGACGTGCAGGCTCAGCGGCCATGGCTCACGGGCCTAGCTGCTCCGCGGCATGTGGGATCTTCCAGGAACGGGGCACAAACCTGTGTCCCCTGCATCAGCAGGTGGACTCTCAACCACTGCGCCACCAGGGAAACCATGTTCAGGTTTTTGATTAAGCCTCTACCTAAACCTCTGCAAGAAGTCTGTGGTTACCTGTATTTCTGTGATGATCCTTGGATTTTCTTTTGAACTGAAAGAGGGCTCTTAAAAAAATTTTTTTTAGTTTAAAAATTTTAATATCCAAAATATCTAAGACATGCAAAAATATATAAAGAATAATACATACTGTGAACCTATTTCAGCTTAAAAAATAAAACATTTTACATATAGTTGCCTCTCTCTGATACTTTCGTCTCCTTACTCTCCTTCTCTCCAGTTACCACTGTTCTGAATTTAGTGTTTATCATTCCCACACACGGCCTTAACTTTTTGTGCATTTGTAAATATACCTAAGTAACATATAGTGTTATTTTGCATGCTTTTAACTTTATGTAAATGGTGTAATGCAGTATTCTGTTGCCATCTGTGTTTTCATCCTTAAATCTTTATTCACACACTACTTTGGCTTCTCTGAATTACTGTTTTATAATAGGTTGCAGCATTGATTTTATACTGTCTAAGATCATTAAATCAGCAGGGCTACCCATCTGGGGTTCAGAGGCTTTTTCTATCTGTAGTGTGACCCATGTTTGCTTATAGGGTTGCCTAACTTTTTTTCAATCTGGAACACACCCATGAACTTGTTGGGACACACAGGGGAAGGCAAGAGCTTTCTGCCCCCATCTCATTCCCTCTCAACTATCCGGCTGCCCAGCCACACCCAGCCTTCCTCCTCCTTCTCTTCATCATGGTCATTTCCCACTTCCTCTGTGGAAGTGAAACAGGAGAGCTCGGAAGAAAACCCAGGACACTGTGACATTCAGGGGATTGTTCCACTTTGCTTGAAAATATTTCACTTTGATGGAACTTTGGAATCCTTAGGCCACTGATGATAACTCTTGAACATGACTAAAAACTACTTTGCCATTCAATCATTCATTTAGCCATTCAACAGATATTTATTGTTTGCTCACTGTGCCAGGTATTGGCAAATAAACATGGTCTCTGCCCTCATGGAACTTATAGTATAGTGAAGGAGAAAGATAGTCAGTCACATAAATAAATAAAAAAGTTCTAACTGTGAACAGTGTTATGAGATTTTTACAGTCAGGGCAGTGAGTGTGCCTTCCTGAGGAAGTGACAGTTTAAGATCTAAAGATTATGTGGGAGTTAACTAGGGAAAGAGAAGAAGAGGTTGTTTGTTCTAGGTTAAATGCAAAGAGCTGGGAGCAGGAGGGCAGTGGCATGTTCATGGTGCTTGAACCCAGAAAGTGAGAGGTGTGGGGAGCGAGCATGAAATGACCCTGGAGACTTAAGGGCCAGGTCAGGCAGGCCACGTGGGCCATGGAAGAACTTTTGTCTTCATCCTAAAAGCAATGGGAAGTTATTTGTTTCATGTGTTTTGTCATTTTTTTTCCAGTTTAAAAAGCAGAAACTCCTCCTAGAACTAGACCAGTATGCCCCAGATGTGGCCGAACTCATCCGAACCCCTATGGAAATGCGTTATATCCCTCTGAAAGTGGCCCTCTTGTAAGTATTCTCTGACAAAACAGGGCTCAGGGCCAACGAATGTGAGGAAAATCTGATGAGACTGTCTCATGTTGTTTGTTGTATTTTTGGAGATTTGCAGTCTTAGTCATCAAGTATTTGCTATAGTTCTGTTGCACAACTGGGGTTCTGGCCAGGAAAAGAGACAGAGCCATCCTGTCTCTGTTGGGACAAAGCCTCACACAAGCACACGCACAATCGACCCTTCACAAATGCTTTTTCACTCGATGCTGATCTGGTTCCAGCCTCCTTGTAACCAGTGTTTCTAAAAAAAAAAAAAAGTTTTCCAGTTGTGATATATGGATTTCATAAAATTCTGATCTTTATGCAGCAGTTATTTCAAGCAACTCCTATGTTTCACGTACAATTTAGTCCCCCATTTGTAGTTCAGAAAACTGAAGTAAAGTACCAACAGACCCATCCCAGCTGGATGACCAGTATGAGAGAGTGGAACTTACTGAGGCTATATGAAAGAATTCTTTAGGAGTACCAGTGCTGCCTATAACTTTAATTCTTTCAGGTTATTCCTGTTTATATTCCTCAGATAGGCAAATGGGAATAATTATTCAGTCAACTAATAGTAAATGTTAATAATATACTAGTTCTTAAGGATACACAGTAAAACAAGGCAGACAAGTTTCCTCATGGAAAAACATGACCTTAGAGCTTCAGATTTAGAAGGGGCCTTATGAGGACAGTTTATTCAACCCTTTGCCTTGTGTGTGACTCTCCTATTCAGTATTCCAGAGAGGTGGCTGCGTAGCTGCGTCTTGAACATCACCTGCTATTTAGAAATGGCTTTTTTTTCTCCTCCCACCAAACACATTTGAAGTATCGGTTCATATCTATGTATTTCAGAAATTTTGGTGGGAACTACCTAATAGAACCAGAGGTTTAGCAACATTATGAATCCCTTATGGACTCCTATGTCTCCAGGGGGTAGTTTTGTAATAGCAGCAGCCATTTCTTTAAAGGTTGTAGAACAAGCCTATCTGTAATTGCTGGAAAAAAAAAATCAACAATTTCTGGGCCTTTGGCTTTAGAACTGCTAATCTTACAGCTCTGAGAGGTATTGGATTTAAGGTCTTTATTTGCGCATAATAATTATAATCTCTCCCTGAGACACTGGTATGTTTCTTCCTATCTGATAATCAGAATTATGTAACTGGTCTCCCTTTTCACTTTGTCTGCCAGGAAACTCAGAGCCAGATTTAAAGCTGATTACTACAGTGTTGTAGAAGACACATTTGTTCTTCTTTCCCTAGCCTTTACTTTTTCCTTTTATTTATGCTTTCCCTGGTCTTGATTCTTTATTTCTATTTTAATTTTGCTCTCACTTTTTATTATCTGTTCTTATTTGAGGTGCCTCAAATCTTTTGTGGAAGCAGGATAAAAATAAATAAAAATACAGTTATGACTGTATAAGATTTCCCTATTCATCATTTCAGATTTATTTTTTCAGTCCATTCCTTCCCACCTCAGGAAAAGACTGTTTCAGTTTAATTCCCTCCCAGTGGAAGTTCAGGTTGTCCTGTGAAGCTCAATGGCCACTAGCTTACTGAATTCAGCAGATACTTATTCTGTCCTTTGGGTACGGCTTGGTGGATATAGCTTGGCTGCCAAGAGGACTAAACTTAAGCTGCCCTCACCTCTTGAATGGGGTTGCCTATGTCAGAGCTTAGGAACCTGATTGAGAAAACAGTACTTTCCTGGTTTTCAGAGATAACTGTAGACATTCCTAAAATATATGGCTCTGTGGGAATTGGTAGAATTTTTATCATTTTTGAAGCTGAAGTAATAAAAAATGTAGGCTTATTGCCAGAAAGACCTGATTTTGAATGTATTTATTAGCTTGTAAAACCTTAGACTACTTAACCACTGAGTCTCAGTTTCCTCATCTGCAAAATGGGAATGATGTTATAGCTGGTTTACAGGATCCGTGATGATGAAATATGATGGTTTTCCATATAACACATAGCACAGAATAGGCAGTGAATGTTCAGTGCCTTTTACTCACTGGCCACAACCCCACTCCATCCTATTTTACTTAGGAAAACTTATTTATAAGAAGTTGCCTTCCCTTGAGTATGGTTTTAGTAAACCTCTTGAACTTCCTGGCTATGGTGGCCAGGACTCCCTGGTCCTTTGACCAGGATTACTAATGCCAAATATGTGTGTTTTTCCCCAGCTATCTCTTAAATCCCTACACGGTCTTGTCTTGTGTTGCCAAGTCTACCTGCGCCATCAACAACACCCTCATTGCTTTCTTCATTTTGACCACGATAAAAGGTAAGGCCCCAAAGGAAAGTACAAAGTTCAGTCCCTAATTTGTGCAGGCTTTTGTAACACTTATGCTATGGATTAAAAAATATATATATATAACACTTAAAAACATTTTTAAAAATTACACAAGTAATTTTATAGAAAATTTAGATAAGCCAAGAGAAAAAAATTAATTAAAACATCCTGAAATTCTACCACTCAGAGAGTCACTGTTAACATAGTTTAAACAAAAAACAAAAACTTCTAAAAGGCTTACAATGAGAATAGCAGTGTTCTGCCCCTTTCTTCCCATCCCTAGTTCAACTTCTTTGAAGGAACTACTATTTTTTTTGCTAGCATTTATTTTCATATTTCTAAATAAGACCTCGTATTGCTGTTTCATGAATTATAAATTTTAGACATTTTCTGTTCTTATTATGGGAGATAAAGATTTCGCTTTCTTTTACCAATATCTTCACTTCCCCTTTATCTGGTTTTCCTAGAGAAGTTATGTCACAGTTTTGAGTAAATCAGTAGTTGGTACCTATATTTTATGACAGTATATGTATTATTCACTGCTGGGAAAAGTAATAACTATGGTTATTTTTTCTTTCTTGGACAACCTTTTATTTTTTTCTGGGGTTAGTAATTGTGGGGTTTTTGCTTGTTTTTGTTTTTGTTTTGCTTTATCTTTCTGTACCAATCACTTTTTTTCTCCCCAATTGCTCTGCTAGATCTTTCAAGTGCCTAACAATACAGGCATACCTAAGAGATATTGTGGGTTTGGTTCCAGATCACAGCAATAAAGCAAATATTGCAATAAAGTGAGTCACATGAATTTTTTGGATTCCCAGCACAGATAAAAGTTATGTCTACACTATACTATATTCTGTTAAGTATGCAATAGCATTATGTCTAAAAAAATGTACATAGCTTAATTTAAACATACTTTATTGATTAAAAAAATTAGCCCCTAATAAGAGAATCAGTCTGTCCTTTGAAGCTTTGAAGCCAGGCATTGACTTCTCTTTTCTAGCTATGAAAGTCCTAGATGGCATCTTCTGAAATAAGGCTGTTTCGTCTACATTGAAAATATGTTGTTTAGTGTAGCCACCTTCATTAATTGTCTTAGGTAGATCTGGATAACTTGCTGCAGCTTCTACATCAGCCCTTGCGACTTCACCTTGCACTTTTATGGTCTGGAGACAGGCTTCTCTCCTTGAACCTCATGAACTAATCTCTCCTAGCTTCAAACTTTTCTTCTATAGTTTCCTCACCTCTCTCAGCCTTCATAAAATTGAAGAAAGTTAGGGCCTTACTCTGGATGAGGCTTTGGCTTAAGGGAATGTTGTGGCAGGTTTGATCTTCTCTCCAGACCACTTGGACTTTCTCCATATCAGCAATAAGGCTGTTTTGCTTTCTTATCATTCATGTGTTCACTGGAGTAGCACTTTTAATTTCCTTCAAGAACTTTACATTTGCATTACCATTTGGCTAACTGTTTGGTGCAAGAGGCCTAGCTTTCATCCTGTCCCAGCTTTCGACGTGCCTTCCTCACTAAGCTTAATTATTTCTAGCTTTTTTTCCCTTTTATTTATTTACTTATTTATTATTTTTGGTTGCGCATGGGCTTTCTCCTGTTGTGGCGAGTGGGGGCTACTCTTTGTCGCGGTGTGCAGCCTTTTCATTGAAGTGGCTTCTCTTGTTGCAGAGCACGGGCTCTAGGCACACAGGCTTCAGTAGTTGTGGCATACGGGCTTCAGTAGTTGTGGCTTGAGGGCTCTAGGGCGCAGGCTCGGTAGTTGTGGCGCATGGCCTTAGTTGCTCCGCGGCATGTGGGATCTTCCTGGACCAGGGCTCAAACCCGTGTCCCCTGCATTGGCAGGCAGATTCTTAACTACTGTGCCACCAGGGAAGCCCTATTTCTAGCTTTTGCTTTAAAGTGAGAAGTATGCAACACTTCCTTTGACTTGAATACTTAGAGGCCATTGTATGGTTATTAATTGGCCTAATTTCAATATTAGGAAGGAATAGGGAGGCCTCAGGAGAGGGAGAGAGGTGGGGGAACAGCTAGTCTGTGAAATAGTCAGAACACAGACAACACTTATCAGTTGTTTGCCATATTATGGGCATGTGGTGCCCCCAAACAATTAAAAGAGTAACATCAAAGATCACTAATTACAGATCAACATAACATAATAATAATGAAAAAATTTGAAATATTGCAAGAATTACCAGAATGTGACACAGAGACACAAAGTGAGCAAACACTGTTGGAAAAATGGCTCTAATAGACTTACTTAATGCAGGGTTGCCACAGACCTTCAATTTGTAAAAAGCACAATATCTGCAAAGTACAGTAAAACAAAGTAGGTCTGTAGTTTTTAAAAAAAAATGTTAAGTACATCAAATAGTTTATTGGTTCCATTATTTTTCTGGAGATCTGCCTCACACATCCTTCATCCTGTACCAGTCTGTCCTGGTTGTTGTCTGGTCTTGATGCAAAGCTGTCATAGTGGAACTTTTCCTTATAATTCTCTTGTATTGTATCCCTTCTTTCCTAGATTCCTTTTCTCGTTTATTGATTTTTTTCCTTGGTTTTGCTAAAGTACTTCCTCTAGTAGTTTTCTAAGAAAGGGTGTGTGAGATATGTATTTGGAATCATTCCACACATGAAAAAAATGTGTTTTTCTAACTTAGCAGCAAATTAATAGTTGGGGCAAGGTATAGAATTCTAGACTGGAAAAAATTTTCCTTCAGAATTTTGAAGGCATTGCTTCACTGTGTTCTAGCATCCCAGTTGCTGTTGGACAGTTTGAAGCCATTATATGTAACCTAATTTTTTCTTTGAAAGATTTAAGGTCTTCTTTTTCTCCTCAGTATTTTGAAATTTCATGATGCTATGTCTACTTGGTTCTTTTTTTCATTCATTACTGGGTACTTGGTAGGCCCTTTCAAAATAGAGACTAGTATCCTTTAGTTCTAGAAGATATTCTGGTACTGTTTTTCAAATTCTCTCTCCTCTCTGTTTTCTCTGTCCTCTTGTTTGGGGTGTCTATTGGATATTGGACTTTTTGGATTGATCTAATTTGTATGTTTTATTTTCTATTGATTTAAGTTCTTTCTTGGTCTCCAGTTGTTTCTTTGAAGCATCATTATTATTTTATCACCACGATATCCTCTCTTATCGCCCTGAGTTTTCTTGGTTTTGTTTTTGTTTTCAGTTTCCATTTGTTCTAAGCATAATCTCTTTGTCTTCCTGGATTCCCTCCCCCGCCCCACCTTTGTTTTCTGTTTGTCTTGGGCTCTGTCTTTCATATGGGTAGATTTTCTCTTATTTATGGTGATCCTTGGCTGTCTGCTTATTATTTAAGAATGTTAGAAGGATGGGATAAGTAGGGGTAGTCACCTGGCTGCACATAGTTGAGGTGAGACCTGGGGTTCTGGCTGTTCTGTATACAAACGTTCAGCTTGATTCTCATCTCTGTAACTTAGCCCCACCTGCCGTAGTATCTGATACCTTCAAGGTGCTGGGTCTCTCGAAGTTGTATGGGGTGAGTTGGCCTGATTTTTATTGGTATTCCTCCCTGCAGGCCATTGAGCTATAATTTCTTCCATAATGCTCAATCATTTATCCGTCTTCCTCCTGCTTTTAATGTTTCCACTATTATGTTAAAATTTATTTTGCTATAGTCTCTTCTGTTAATTTGTTATTTAAGACTATTTTTAATGCTTTATTGTCATTTTAGTGAGGTTTTTGGAGGGAAAGATGATATATGTGTGATTAATCTATCATTTTTCACTAGAAGTCTGTTAGCATTGGAGGTATATATTTCCAGATTTTTCCCTCATTTTTCTTTTACACTTTTAAATATTGTATCAATTAACTGTCATCACAAAAATGTTATTTGACAAACCACTCCAAAACTCTGTGGCTTAAAACAACAATACGCATTTACTTAGCTCATGTGTCTGTCTGTAAGTCAGATAGGTGTCAGCTGATCTAGGTTGAATGTGGCTAGGCACTTTGTTGGTTTCATCGGGGCTCATTCATGCATCAGCAGCTGACTGTAGTTGGCTCATCTAGGCTGGGCTTTTCGCCACATGTCTGTCATCCTCATGGACCAGGGGACTAATTTAGGCATATTCTTCTCATAGTGATGGCAGAGATACAACTGCGAGCAAGCCCAATCAGACTTGAGCTTTTGAAGTTTCTGGTTGTATCACATGTGCTTACATCGCATTGATCAAAATATAACATGGCTGATCTCAGGGGTGGGTATTTCCATCCTGTCCACAATGGGGGGGCACTGCAAAGTTATATGGCAAAGAGCCTGGACATAGGGAGGGGTTAAGAATTGGGGCCAAAAATACAGTCTACCACATGTCAGTAAACATTTAGTCTGTCATTTTTCATGGCTGCTTACTGTTCTGTTGTGTTGATGAATAAATAGAAATTCTTTAACCAACTTCTACTATTAAATATCTAGTTAATTTCCCAGTTTTCAGCTGTTTAAATAATACTATAGTTAATTTTCTTTCTTTTTTTAATTTTTAAATTTTTTTGGCCTCATCATGCGGCTTCTGAGATCTTACTTAGCTCCCCAACCAGGGATTGAGCCTGGGCCACAGCAGTGAAAGTGCTGAGTCTTAACCACTGGACTGCCAGGGAATTCCCATACAGTTAATTTTCTAATGTAATTTCTAACAGTAATTGTCACATGCATGTTCACTTATTTTCTTACTCTAAAGTCCTAGAAATAGAATTATTGTGTCACTGTGTGTATACCTTCTTTAGGATTTCTGAAATTTATCACTAAATTGCCTTCAAGAGTTTTACCAACTTATACTCCAATAAGAAGTGTATGAGAGCTCTTATTTCCTTACATTATTGCTGAATCATTTGCACTTAGGAAATAAAGACTCAAAAGTTGTACATAGGACCTTTTACTTAGAGTTTACTTACCGTTTCTAGGGTGGCACATGGGAATGACTTAGGTCTTCATAAGACATTGCTTCTCTTGGAGTGGTTGTAGTTAGTCTTTCTGTAGGTCATTTAGTTCAACTTATTATCAAGTTACTTGAAATGACTCTTTACTGTCTGTGAACGTCCCCTGCCTCAGTTCCTGTTTCCAAAGTATCCAGCTCAGGTAGACTCATTTATGAAGGCGCCTGGTGTACATTAAAGTAAGGACTCTATGAGGCAGCCTGGCAGAAGGGATTGAGCACTGGCCTTTGGAAATGTCACCTTTAAAATAGCTGAGCACAAAGGTAGAAAGGCTAAAGACATGCTCTCTGAGGTGTGTACAATAGAAGTCTCACACAAAAATGTAAAGTATGCCATTTTAAGAACATCTTTCAAGGGCTTCTCTGGTGGCTTAGTGGTTGATAATCCGCTTGCCAATGCAGGGGACACGGGTTCGTGCCCCGGTCCCGGAAGGTCCCACATGCCACGGAGCAGCTGGGCCCATGAGCCATGGCCACTGAGCCTGTGCGTCCGGAGCCTGTGCTCCGCAATGGAAGAGGCCACAACAGTGAGAGGCCCGCATACCCCCGCACCCCCCCCAAAAAAAAAAAAAAAAAAAAGAACATCTTTCAAAAGACCCTTTAAGTCAATGGAACAATTTTGTTTTGGGGAAAAAATGTTAAAAAGTTATATGTAACTCCTTTGCAGCCACATTGTTTTTGGTTCCACAGAAAAAAAAATTTTTTATTATGTCACTCTAGATTTCTGTCAAATGAATTTTATGAACATTTTTGTAATATTGTATGCACAATTTTGTTTTAATTTTATTACTTGTTTCATATGAATCATGAATGACATTAGTCACATTTGTTAATTTCTTTACATCAAAATTTAAGTTTTTAAAATTTTAGGAGTAGTTCAAGTACTTGGTAAAAATAAAAGAAATTCAAACATATGAAATGAGAAGTAAAAGTCTTTTATCATCCCACCCTACCCCACCTCTACTTCCATTCCTCAGGTATATTTTTCATGGGGTCCCAGGCCTTCCCTTTTGCTGGACACTTAAGTTATTTTCCTTGTTGGCAGCTGTAAGTAGAGACCGTCGCAAGTAACATTTCTAATCTTAAAATATTTGAAGAATTCTATTTTAGTTAGGTCTCTGAACTATTCTCTTTGAGTTTATTAGTAATCCCTATTAGCAGTATATACAAAGTTCAGTTATAAAATCTGCAGGTCATATTTCTATATTTCACATTTGTACCACATAATTAGATATTTAATAAAATTCATGAAGGAATAATTCACTATTTAAAGAAGAAAACAGTTGGGAGAATTCACAAAAGAAGGGATCTAAATGACTAAAAGCTATGAAAAAAAATTCAACTCCTTAGATAACTAATACAGAACAGGAATTTGAAATAACAAAGAAGTGGTTTTTTTTATTCCCTTTCAAATTGGCAAAGATTTTAGAAGATAATTCTCAGTTCTGGCAAAGTGCTGTCAAACTGGCATTTTCCCACATGGCAAGTTGACTTATAAATTAGTACAGCCCTCTTGGAAAGCAGTTTGGCAGTAGTTCAAGTATTTGTTCTTTTGATTTATGAATTTTAATTTTGATAACCTATCCTAAAGTAATGCAGAATTACAGACCAAGCTTTGTGATGCTAAGTCATTAATTGCAGGATTATTTATAATGATTAGAAAAATTGGAAAATACTTCAAAGTAGAGAGAGGAATGGCTAAGTAAAACATGGTTTGCCCATGTAATTAAAGAAAATACAGTTTACCCATGCACATGATATTTGAAAATAATTGTAAATCATGTGAGGATACATTTATTTTTTAAAAGCTGATTACAAAATTGTGTATTTTAATAAAGTATAATCTCAACTATGTTAAAACTACAACACAAATAGAAATAGATTCCAAAAGAGTAATACTTGTTTCTGCAGAGTAAGTTCGTGAGTAATTTTTATTTCCTCCTCATATCTGTTTTTTCGCAAAGTTTCTTCAATGAACACATAATTTAAAATAAATTAAATTGATTGATAAGAAGATAGGGACAGTGGAAGTAAACTAGGTACCTCTCTCCCCAGACTTCCGTGGAGCAGGTGCCCCCACAGAAGGGAGTGGCCTCATTTGCTTTGTCCCCTTGACTCCTTCTGCTTGCCCTCTGACTTCCTTTGTGGCAGCCCAGGGTTGCCTGGGACACGCTGAGAGCCACAGGCCAGGACAAAGCCCAAGCCATTGTATTGTGATGTCCTTGTTGGGGTGTTGGCCAGGAAACTCCAGTCTGTGGGCAGGGTTGATGTTTGTTTAGTGGAGCAGCTTGGGTTTTACTTCAAAGGTTGGGGCTTTGGTGAAGGAGCTAATTAAAATACTCCATCCTTCTGAAGTCATCTTCATTAGGCTTTCAAAAGGAAAACAAACAGATGTTAATAGGTACTCCTGTTTATTCACTGTTGGTGTTTGTCAACAATGAGATGCTCCAGACTAGAAATTCTTGAGGTTTGCCGCCCAAGGACCCTTCCAACTCTCCTTATTCCACCAAAAGAGGCCTGGGTGACAGGACTTGCTTCCCAAGGAAAAAGAAGAATCAGTACTATCAGAGGTGGTTCAGAGTAAGAGCTCAGCCTGCTGTGATGTCAGACAGATGTCAATGAAAAAATGTTACCTGCAAAATCAGTAAACAAATGTGTCACAACCCTCAAGCCATCACATTACAGCTGCCCCTATGATGAGCCCCGAGGGAACTCAGGATAGAAACAAGATGCTCCCCATCTAGAGGTCAGCCACTGCAGCCACCCCCCGAAGGTGCACCCTGAGGAGACTCAGGATGAGAAAGCACAGGCCCAGATAGCTGAGGTGCATATCAAAGGAATGATTTCAGAAAGCCCAGATGCTTGCATCTTCCCATACATAGAAAAGTGCTAAATTCCTTAACTTGAGATACCTGGTTTTCTCTAATTAACAGTAATCTTTTGATGTTCCGACTACATGCTCTTTGTTGCAAAAACTACTATATATCTTGGCTTCTCTCTTACCTCTTTGGAAGCAGTCTCAGAGCTATCTGAGATGCTGTGTCCCAGGCTTAAGTCCTCAGTTTTGTCCACCAAATAAAACATAACTCTCAACTTTTAGGTTGTGCATTTTTTTGCAGTCGACACAGATCTGGTAGCTAATCCTAGTTCTAGTACTTACTGGCATTATCACTTTAAGCAAGTCACTTAACTGTTTAGGGCCTCAGTTTCCTTGTCTATAACATGGGGACTGAAACAGTCCTTACAGCGTAGAGTAAATGTAAAGAATGAATGAGATGAGAAAAAAAAAAGAATGAGATGGTGCATGTGAAACACTTAGCATAGTGTGGGAGCATGAACTAGATGCTCAGTAAATGGTGTTGCTGATTGTTACTCTTGATAATATTTAAAGATATTAAAAGATCCCTCAGGACTTCCTCTTGGGAGAACACCAGAATCACAACTAACTGCTAAACAATCATTGACAGGAAGACACTGGAACTCACCAAAAAAGATGTCCAATGACAAAGGAGAAGCCACAATGAGATGGTAGGAGGGGTGCAATCACAATAAAATCAAATCCCATTACCACTGGGTGGGTGACTCACAAACTGGAGAACAATTATAACACAGAAGTCCACCCACTGGAGTGAAGGCTCTGAGCCCCACGTCAGGCTTCCCAACCTGGGGGTCTGGCAATGGGAGGAGGAATTCTCAGAGAATCAGACTTTGAAGGCTAGCAAGATTTGACTGCAGGACGTCGACGGGACTGCGGGAAATAGAGACTCCACTCTTGGAGGGCACACAAAAGAGTGTGAACATCAGGACCCAGGGGGAAGGAGCAGTGACCCCGCTGGAAACTGAATCAGACCTACCTGTTAGTGTTGGAGGGTCTCCTGCAGAGGCAGGGGGTGGCTATGGCTCACCCCTGTGGGGACAGGGACACTGGCAGCAGAAGCTCAGGGAAGTAATCCTTGGCATGAGCCCTCCCAGAGTCCACCATTAGTCCCACCAAAGAGCCTGTAGGCACCAGTGCTGGATCGCCTCAGGCCAAACAACAAACAGGGAGGGAACTCAGCCCCACCCATCAGCAGACAGGCAGATTAAAGTTTTACTGAGCTCTGCCCACCAGAGCAATACCTAGCTCTACCCACCACCAGTCCCTCCCATCAGGAAGCTTGCACAAGCCTCTTAGCTAGCCTCATCCACTAGAGGGCAGACAGCAGAAGCAAGAAGAATTACAGTCCTGCAGCCTGTGGAATGAAAACCACATTCACAGAAAGATAGACAAAGTGAAAAGGCCAAGGACTATGTACCAGATGAAGGAAGAAGATAAAACCCCAGAAAAACAACTAAATGAAGTGGAGATAGGCAACCTTCCAGAAAAAGAATTCAGAATAATGATAGTGGAGATGATCCAGGACCTCGGGAAAAGAATGGAGGTAAAGATCGAGAAGATGCAAGAAATCTTTTAAAAAGACCTAGAAGAATTAAAGAACAAACAGAGATGAACAATACAATAACTGAAATGAAAAATACACTAGAAAGAATCAATAGCAGAACGATTGAGGCAGAAGAACAGATAAGTGACCTGTAAGACAAAATGATGGAAATCACTGCTGTGGAACAGAATAAAGAAAAAAGACTGAAAAGAAATGAAGACAGCCTAAGAGACCTCTGGGACAACATTAAACACAACAACATTCGCATTATAGGGATTCCAGAAGGAGAAGAGAGAGAAAGGACCTGAGAGAATATTTGAAGAGACTATAGTCGAAAACTTCCCTAACATGGGAAAGGAAATACCCACCCAAGTCCAGGAAGTGCAGAGTCCCAGGCAGGATAAACCCAAGGAGAAACATGCTGAGACACATAGTAATCAAGTTGAGAAAAATTAAAGACAAAGAAAGATTATTAAAAGCAACAAGGGAAAAATGACAAATAACATACAAGGGAACTCCCATAAGGTTAACAGCTGATTTCTCAGCAGAAATTCTACAAGCCGGAAGGGAGTGGCACAATTTATTTAAAGTGATGAAAGGGAAGAACCTACAACCAAGAATATTCTACCCAGCAAGTATCTCATTCAGATTTGATAGAGAAATCAAAAGCTTTACAGACAAGCAAAAGCTAAGAGAATTCACCACCAAACCAACTCTACAACAAATGCTAAAGGAACTTCTGTAAGTGGGAAACACAAGAGAAAAAAAGGGGCCTACAGAAACAAACCCAAAACAATTAAGAAAATGGTAACAGGAACATACATATCAATAATTACCTTAAATGTGAATGGATTAAATGCTCCAACCAGAAGACACAGGCTGGCTCAATGGATACAAAAACAAGACCTGTATATATGCTGTCTACAAGAGACCCACTTCAGACCTAGGGACACATACAGACTGAAAGTGAGGGGATGGAAAAAGATATTCCATGCAAGTGGAAATCAAAAGAAAGCTGGAGGGCTTCCCTGGTGGCGCAGTGGTTGAGAGTCCGCCTGCCGATGCAGGGGATACGGGTTCGTGCCCCGGTCCGGGAGGATCCCACATGCCGCGGAGCGGCTGGGCCCGTGGGCCATGGCCGCTGGGCCTGCGCGTCCGGAGCCTCCTGTGCCCCGCAATGGGAGAGGCCGCAGCAGTGAGAGGCCCGCGTACCACAAAAAAAAAAAAAAAAAAAAAAAAAAAAAGAAAGCTGGAGTGGCATTACTCTTATCAGATAGAATAAACCTTTAAATAAAGAATGTTACAAGAGACAGGGAAGGACACTACGTAATGATCAAGGGATCAATCCAAGAAGAAGGGCTTACCTGGTGGTGCAGTGGTTAGGAATATGCCTGCCAGTGCAGGGGACATGGGTTCAGACCCTGGTCCAGGAAGATCCCACATGCTATGGAGCAGTGAAGCCTGTGAACCACAACTCCTAAGACTGCACTCTATTGCCCACGAGCCACAGCTACTGAAGCTCGTGCACCTAGACCCCATGCTCCACAACAAGAGAAGCCACCACAATGAGAAGCCCACACACTGCAAGGAAGAGTAACCCTTGCTCGCTGCAACTAGAGAAAGCCTGCACACAGCAACGAAGACCCAACACAGCCAAAAATAAATATATAAATTTATAAAAAACATACAAGAAGAAGATATAACACTTATAAATATATATGCATCCAACACAGGAGCACCTCAATACATAAGGCAAATGCTAACAGCTATAAAAGAGGAAATCAACAGTAACACAATAGTTACTGTCGTAACTATCGTAATAGTGGGAGACTTTAGCACTTCACTTACACCAATGGACAGATAGTTCAGACAGAAAATTAATAAGTAAACACAAGCTTTAAATGACACATTAGACCAGATAGATTTAACTGATATTTATAGGACATTCCATCCGAAAACATCAGATTACACTTTCTTCTCAAGTGCACATGGAACATTCTCTAGGATACATCACATCTTGGGTCACAAATCAAGCCTCAGTAAATTTAAGAAAATTGAAATCATATCAAACCTATTTTCCAACCACAACGCTATGGTTTATTAGAAATAAATTACAGGGAAGAAAACAGATACAGCCACTATGGAGAACAGTATGGAGGTTCCTTAAAAAACTCCAAATAGAACTACCATACGACCCTGCAATCCCACTACTGGGCATATACCCTGAGAAAACCATAATTCAAAAAGAGTCATGTACCAAAATATTCATTGCATCTCTATTTACAATAGCCAGGACATGGAAGCAACCTAAGTGTCCATCAGCAGATGAATGGATAAAGAAGATGTGGCACATATATACAATGGAATATTACTCAGCCATAAAAAGAAATGAAACTGAGTTATTTGTAATGAGGTGGATAGACCTGGAGTCTGTCATACAGAGTGAAATAAGTCAGAAGGAGAAAAACAAATACTGTATGCTAACACATATATATGGAATCTAAGAAAAAAACATCATGAAGAGACTAGGGGTAGGACGGGAATAAAACACAGACCTACTAGAGCATAGACTTGAGGATATGGGGAGGGGGAAGGAAGGGTAAGCTGTGACAAAGTGAGAGAGTGGCAGGAACATATATACACTACCGAATGTAGGGTGGATAGCTAGTGGGAAGCAGCCGCATGGCACAGGGAGATCAGCTCGGTGATTTGTGACCACCTAGAGGGGCGGGATAGGGAGGGTGGGAGGGAGGGAGATGCAAGAGGGAAGAGATATGGGAACATATGTATATGTATAACTGATTCACTTCGTTGTAAAGCAGAAACTAACACACCATTGTAAAACAGTTATACTCCAATAAAGATGTAAAAAAAAAAAGAATGATAGGTCAATAGATGTAAAAATCCCCAATAAAATACTAGCAAACTTAACTTAGGCAAATTAAAAGGATGCCATGACCAAGTGGAAAAAAAACAAAACAAAAAACACAAACAAAAAAACCACAAACTCATGGAGGCTAAACAATACAGTACTAAATAACCAAGAGCTCACTGAAGAAATCAAAGAGGAAATAGAAAAATACCTAGAGACAAATGACAATGAAAACACAACAATCCAAAGCCTATGGGATGCAGCAAAAGCAGTTCTAAGAGGGAAGTTTATAGCAATACAATCCTACCTCAAGAAACAAAAATCTCAAATAAACAATCTAACCTTACACCTAAGGGAACTAGAGAAAGAGGAACAAACAAAACCCAAAGTTAGTGGAAGGAAAGAAATCATAAAGATCAGAGCAGAAATAAATGATATAGAAACAAAGAAAACAGTAGCAAAGATCAATAAAACTAAAAGCTCGTTCTTTGAGAAGAGAAACAAAATTGATAAACCATTAGCCAAACTCATCAAGAAAAAGAGGGAGAGGACTCAAATCAATAAAATTAGAAATGAAAAAGAAGTTAACAGACACCACAGAAATACAAAGGCATCCTAAGAGATGACTGACTGCAAGCAACTCTATGCCAATAAAATGGACAACATGGAAGAAATGGACAAATTCTTATAACCTTCCAAGACTGAATCAGGAAGAAATAGAAAATATGAACAGACCAATCACAAGTAATGAAATTGAAACTATGATTAAAAATCTTCCAACAAACAAAGGCCCAGGACCAGATGGCTTCACAGATGAATTCTATCAAACATTTATCAAACTTCCAAAAAATTGCAGGGGAAGTAACACTCCCAAACTCATATTATGAGGCCACCATCACCCTGATAGCAAAACCAGACAAAGCTACTACAAAAAAAGAAAATTACAGACCAGTATCACTGATGAATATAGATGCAAAATCTTCAACAGAATACTAGCAAACAGAATCCAACAACACATTAAAAGGATCATATACCATGATCAAGTGGGATTCACCCTAGGGATTCAAGGATTCTTCAATATATGCAAATCAATCAATGTGATACACCATATTAACAAATTGAAGAATAAAAACCATATGATCATCTCAACAGATACAGAAAAAGCTTTTGGCAAAATTCAACATCCATTTATGATAAAAACTCTGCAGAAAGTGGGCATAGAGGGAACCTACCTCAGCATAATAAAGGCCGTATATGACAAACCCACTGCAAACATCATTCTCAATGATGAAAAACTGAAAGCATTTCCTCTAAGATCAGGAACAAGACAAGGATGTCCACTCTCGCCACTCTTATTCAACATAGTTTTGGAAGTCCTTGCCATGACAATTAGAGAAGAAAAAGAAATAAGAGGAATGCAAATTGGAAAAGAATTAAAACTGTCACTGTTCAGATGACATGATACTATATGTAGACAATCCTAAAGATGCCACTAGAAAACTATTAGAGCTAATCAATGAATTTGGTAAAGCCACAGGATACAAAATTAATGCACAGAAATCTCTTGCATTCCTATACACTAACAACGAAAAATCAAAAAGAGAAATTAAGCTGACAATCCCATTCACCGTTGCAACAAAAGGAATAAAATACCTAGGAATAAACCTACCTAAGGAGGTAAAAAACCTGTACTCAGGAAACTGTAAGACACTGATGAAAGAAATCAAAGATGACACAATCAGGTCTCATTGAACGCGGCAGCAGCTTTCCAGATTGCTGTTTTCTCCTCCAGCGGACCCAGGCCTGTGCTCCAGCAACCATGTCTAAGGGACCTGCAGTTGGCATTAATCTTGCACCACCTATTCTTGTGTGGGTATCTTCCAGCATGGAAAGATGGAAATAATTGCCAGTGATCAGGGGAACCGAACTACCCCAAGCTATGTCACCTTTACTGATACTGAATGATTGATTGGTGTTGCTGCAAAGAACCAAGTTGCAAGAATCCCACCAACACGGTTTTGGTTTTTTTTTTTTTTTTTTTTTTTTGCGGTATGCGGGCCTCTCACTGTCGTGGCCTCTCCCGTTGTGGAGCACAGGCTCTGGACGCGCAGGCTCAGTGGCCATGGCTCACGGGCCCAGCCTCTCCGCGGCATGTGGGATCTTCCCGGACCGGGGCACGAACCCCTGTCCCCTGCATTGGCAGGCAGATTCTCAACCACTGCGCCACCAGGGAAGCCCCCCCAACACGGGTTTTGATGCCAAACGCCTCATTGGACGAAGATTTGATGATCTGTTGTCCAGTCTGATATGAAGCATTAGCCCTTTATAGTGGTGAATGATGCAGGCAAGCCTAAGGTTCAAGTCGAATACAAGGGAGAGACAAAAAGTTTCTATCCAGAGGAGGTGTCATCCATGGTTTTGACAAAGATGAAGGAAATAGCAGAAGCCCTACCCTGGGAAGACTGTTACTAATGCTGTTGTCACAGTACCTGCTTACTTTAATGATTCTCAGCGTCAGGCTACCAAAGATGCTGGAACTATTGCTGGGCTCAATGTACTTAGAATCATCAACAAGCCAACTGCTGCTGCTGTTGCCTATGACTTAGACAAAAAGATTGGAGTAGAAGGAAATGTGCTGATCTTTGATTTAGGTGGTGGCACTTTTGATGTGTGAGTCCTCACTATTGAGGATGGAATATTTGAGGTGAAGTCTACAGCTGGAGATACCCACTTAAGTGGAGAAGACTTTGACAACCGGATGGTCAACCATTTTATTGCAGATTTCAAGTTCAAGCACAAGAAGAGCATCAGTGAGAACAAGAAGGCTGTCCGTTGCCTTCGTATTGCTTGTGAGCATGCTAAGCGCACTATCTCTTCCAGCACCCAGGCCACTATTGAGATTGATTCCCTCTATGAAGGAATCAACTTCTATACCTCAGTTACCCGTGCCTGATTTGAAGAACTGAATGCTGACCTGTTTCGTGGCACACTGGACCCTGTGGAGAAAGCCCTTTGGGATGCCAAGCTAGACAAGTCTCAGATCCATGATATTGTCCTGGTGGGTGGTTCAACCTGCATCCCCCAAAATCAGAAACTTCTACAGGACTTCTTCAGTGGGAAAGAACTGAATAAGAGCATCAACCCTGATGAGGCTGTTGCTTATGGTGCAGCTGTCCAGGCAGCCATTTTATCTGGAGACAAATCTGAAAATGTTCAAGACTTGCTGCTGTTGGATGTCACTCCTCTTTCCCTTGGAATTGAAACTGCTGGTGGAGTCATGACTGTCCTCAAGCGCAACACCACCGTTCCCACCAAGCAGATGCAGACCTTCACAACCTACTCGGAGAGCCAGCCCGGTATTCATTCAGGTTTATGAAGGTGAGCGTGCCATGACCAAGGATAACAACCTGCTTGGCAAGTTTGAACTCACAGGCATACCTCCTGTGGTGTGTTCCTCAGATTGCAGTCACTTTTGATACTGATGCCAATGTCATCTTCAATGTCCCTGCTGTGGATAAGAGCACAGGAAAAGAGAACAAGATTACCATCACTAATGACAAGGGCCGTTTGAGCAAGGAAGACATTGAACGCATGTTTCAGGAATCAGAGAAGTACGAAGCTGAAGATGAGAAACAGCAGGATGAGTTGTCTTCAAAGAATTGTCTTGAATCCTATGCTTTCAACATGAAAGCTAGTGTTGACGATGAGAAACTTCAAGGCAAGATTAATGATCAGGACAAACAGAAGATTCTTGGTAAGTGTAATGAAATAATCAACTGGCTTGATAAGAACCAGACTGCAGAGAACGAAGAGTTTGAACATCAGCAGAAGGAGCTGGAAAAAGTCTGCAACCCCATCATTACCAAGCTGTACCAGAGCTCAGGAGGCATGCCAGGAGGAATGCCAGGAGGAATACCCGGGGGCTTCCCTGGTGGTGGAGCTCCTGCATCTGATGGTGCCTTCTCTGGGCCCACCATTGAAGAGGTTGATTAAGCCAACCTAGCATAGATGTAGCATTGTTCCACAAAACATTGAAGGACACAAATTTGTAGCAAATTCCATGGCAGTTTTAAAATTGAGCTGCTGTAATAAACTTGGCATTCTTGATACTTGAACATGGAATATGTGCACAGGGAAAGGAAATAACACTGCACTTTACAAGCACTGTATTGTAAGGGAAAATGCAATATCAAAACAGTATTTAAAATTGGCACCATAAAAAAAAAATGACACAAACAGATGTAGAGATATACCATATTCTTGGATTGGAACAATCAATATTGTGAAAATGACTGTACTACCCAAAGCAATCTACAGAGTCAATGCAATCCCTGTCAAATTACCAGTGGCAGTTTTTACAGAAGTAGAACAAAAAATCTTAAAATTTGTATGGAGACACAGAAGACTCTGAATAGTCAAAGCAATCCTGAGGGAAAAAAACAGAGCTGGAGGAATCAGACTCCCTGACTTCAGACTATACTACAAAGCTACAGTAATCAAGACAATATGGTACTGGCACAAAAACAGAAATATAGATCAATGGAACAGGATAGAAAGCCCAGAGATAAACTCACGCACCTATGGTCAACTGATCTATGACAAAGGAGACAAGGATATACAGTGGAGAAAAGACAGTCTCTTCAATAAGTGGTGCTGGGAAAACTGGACAGCTACATGTAAAAGAATGAAATTAGAACACTCCCTAACACCATACACAAAAATAAACTCAAAATGGATTAAAGACCTAAATGTAAGACCAGACACTATAAAACTCTTAGAGGAAAACATAGGAAGAACACTCTTTGACTTGACATAAATCACAGCAAGATCCTTTTTGATCCACCTCCTAGAGTAATGGAAATAAAAACAAAAATAAACAAATGGGACCTAATGAAGCTTAAAAGCGCTTGCATAGCAAAGGAAACTATAAACAAGATGAAAAGACAACCCTCAGAATGGGAGAAAATATTTGCAAACAAAGCAACAGACAAAGGATCAATCTCCAAAATATATAAACAGCTCATGCAGCTCAGTATCAAAAAAACAAGCAACCCAATCAGAAAATGGGCAGAAGAACTAAATAGACGTTTCTCCAAGGAAGACATACAGATGGCCAAGAGGCACATGAAAAGCTTCTCAACATCACTAATTATTAGAGAAATGCAAATCAAAGCTACAATGAGGTATCACCTCACACCAGTTAGAATGAGCATCATCAGAAAATCTACAAACAACAAATGCTAGAGAGGGTGTGGAGGAAAGGGAACCCCCTTGCACTCTTGGTAGGAATGTAAATTGATACAGCCACTGTAGAGAACAGTATGGAATTTCCTTAAAAAACTAAAAATAGAATTACTATATAACCCAGGGATCCTACTACTGGGCATATACCGAGAGAAAAAACATAATTCAAAAAGACACATGTACCCCAATGTTCATTGCAGCACTATTTACAATAGCCAGATCATGGAAGCAACCTAAATGCCCATCGACAGATGAATGGATAAAGAAGATGTGGTACATATATACAATGGAATATTGCCATAAAAAGGAATAAAATTGGGTCATTTGTAGAGACGTGGATGGACCTACAGACTGTCATTGAGAGTGAAGTAAGTTAGAGAAAAACAAATATCCTATATTAACACATATATGTGGAACCTAGAAAAATGGTACAGATGAACTGGTTTGCAAGGCAGAAATAGAGACACCAATGTAGAGAACAAATGTATGGACACCAAGGGTGGAAAGCAGGTAGTGGGGAGTGGTGGTGGGATGAATTGGGAAATTGGGATTGACATATATACACTAATATGTATAAAATAGATAACTAATAAGAACGTACTGTATAAAATAAAATAAAATAAATAAGTAAAAGATCCCTCAAGATTGACAGGGTCTTCCTGAGCTTTCTGGTTTTTTTGTTTTTTAAAAAATTTATCTATTTATTTATTTTTGGCTGCGTTGGTCTTCATTGCTGTGTGTGGGCTTTCTCTAGTTGCAACGAGCAGGGACTACTCTTCAGTGCGGTGCACGGGCTTCAGTAGTTGTGGCACATGGGCTCAGTAGTTTTGGCACGTGGGCCCTAGAGTACAGGCTCATTAGTTGTGGCTCATGGGCTTAGCTGCTCTGCAACATGTGGGATCTTCCTGGACCAGGGCTCAAACCCGTGTCCCCTGCATTGGCAGGTGGATTCTTAACCACTGCACCACCAGGGAAACCCCTGAGCTTTCTGGAGAAAACTGGGAGAAGGTTAAAATGAGAGGTTCTCTGCCTGGAGCCCAGCCCTGGAAGAACATGGCAGAGTGATGAACCTGAGCTCTGATGAACCCATCACTTCCATATGAGGTTCCTCTGCGATAGATGAGGCCTTACCCGTGAAGAGTCTTAGAGGACCCAAAGGCCCAAGCACCCTAGGACGAAGCAGCCTGGGGTTTTGTCAGATCAGCCCAAAACCTGCTGGTTCTAGTTACCTGTGCTGTAGCCTCAGGCAAATCACACAGCCGCTAGGGCTTCAGTTTGATTCCAGAGATAAGATCTGCCTCATGGATTAGTAGAGGAATAAATAAGAAACACAGAATGCTTAGCATGATTCCTTAGCAAAACCCGCTCAACAAATAGCTGCTCTGCTTCTTGTGATTTTTATGGTACAGCCATAGATTGAGAATCAAGAAGGTAGCATAGTGCTGCAGTTACAGATTGGGGGCTCTGGAATGAGACTGTCTGGGTTCAAATTCTATCACCATTCACTAGTTTTGTGACCCTGAGCAAATAAAGTCTCTGTCCTTCAGTTTACTTATCTGTGAAATGGGGATAGTAATTTTATCCGCTCCATGGAGTTATTGGAAGGACTAAATGACTTAATACATGTAAAATGCTTATAGTCGTGGCTGGAACAGAGTATGTGCTCAGAGAAGTGTCATCATCATCATCATTGATGTGGATGGACTACTCTGAGAAAGCCTGTGCTGTTGAAAGAACACTTGGCAAGGAGTATAGAACACTGGGCCAGGCCCTAGCCCCTCCTCCTGCCCAGTAGTCTTGCTTGCTCTCAGGCCCTAGTGCAACTTCCTCTTCTGAGTGTCCTGGGAGACCTCAGCCCTTTTGACCACATTCCAGTCTGCCCCACTGCCTGTCCTGGTACAGGTCCCTGTCTGTGACCCAGTCTCTGCTCATTCTACTTGAATTCCTTATCTTGAACCAGTTTCCATACCTCCACCTCATCTACATTCCTCCTCTGTCCTGTAGCTCTGCCACCCACCCAGGCCCAGGGCACTTCAAGGTGCAGTCCCTGGAGGCAGAGTGTTACCCCAGGTCTTGCCCAGGCTTGTGGCCACCATGCTGACACCAAAAGAGAGTTGGAAAACATATTTAAAGCTAGATTGGATAGATAATGAAATTCCCTGAATACTGTAGCCAGTGCACATATACATTTTACTGATTTACTTTAGTATTCTTATGATAAGGCCAAAGACTAGAGCTTGTACAGGAAACCTAGTGACTGAGTATCTGGGCCATTCTAGCAGATAAATAGTAGATTATATCTTTTTTTGGTAAAATTCACAGTCTTCTTGGTATAGTTCCTCCTGGTTAGATGAGCAGGATGCCCTAGCTCTTGCCCAATTGAGGCTGCCACTTTAGGCATTATTTGAGATGTCATGTCTAGGCTTGTAGACATGTTTTTGATTGACTATGCAAGCTAAGTCGTCCCTGATCCGACCCCTACCTACCTGCTTGCCAAGACTTTTTAGATTATAACTTTTTTGTTGAAGTATAACACATGCACAGAAAAGTGCACAAATCATTAGTGTACAATTCAATGAATTTTCACGAAATGATGAGTAACCAACACTCACATTAAGAAACAGGGATGTTACCAACATCCACAAAAGCCCCCTTTTCACCCTCTTCCAGTCACTCCTTCCAACTCTGTTTTTGCCATGTTGAGCTAATTACAGTCTCTGCCCCTCCACCCCCAGCACACCATTCTTTCCCTCGCCCTCCTGCCTGTGCACATGCTCTTCCCTTGGACTGCCGGCCTCATCTACTCATTGTTCAAAACTCAGGTGTCAGCTTCCCCCGATGCGCTCCGAATACTTCCTTTGTACTTTCCTTCTGTATTTTGTCATTGTTTACTGGGAGCTCCCTGAGGACAGAGACTGTCTGAGTCACCAGTCTCCCGCACCCAGCACGGCTTGGCATAGAGCAGACACTCCAGAAATGTTGGTGTGTTGCATGGTTCATCTAAAATATCTGAAGACACCTTTTACTTTTATTTTCCCTGCCCCTACCCCAAGCACATAGCCTCCTCTTGCCTTCCTAACCCATTCTTCTTGCCTCTTCTAGTTTTTTAAAAAAACATGTCAGGCCTGTCTGAGTCTCTTGTGTGCCTCCATCCTCCCCCTTACTTTTGCTCAGACTGTGCATGTGCCCCATCCACACCTGCCCCAGCATCCCACACACCAGGCTCCTGACTGTTGCAGCACCACGTTTCTGCCCCCAGACCAGAGGCCTCAGCCATCCGATGGTTTACTCCACATTCTCTGTGCTGGTTCCCTACTGCAAGTCCTCAACTGCTCTTCTGCAGGCTCTCTTTTATTCAAGAGTCAGATTTATTTTGTGCTTTGCCCATGTTTCATTACTCTGTGTTTTTTTGTTTCAGTTATTTTAAAAAATATCTTTATTGGAGTATAATTGCTTTAAAATGTTGTGTTAGTTTCTGCTGTACAACTAAGTGAATCAGCTATATGTATACATATATCCCCATATCCCCTCCCTCTTGAGCCTCCCTCCTGCCCTCCCTATCTCACCCGTCTAGGTCGTCACAAAGTACTCTGTGTTTTATACTTCATAAGTTTTCCTTCCTCAAGAACATTGGTTTCAACCAGAGTTATGATAGTGATTATTTCACAAGATGTACACATAGCAAATCATTATGTGTACACCTGAAACTTATATAATGTTATGTGTCAGTTATATCTCAATTTTTTAAAAAAGAACATTGGTTTCCTACTTGGATTTTTTTTTTTCTTTAAAAATAATTTATTAGTTTTAGATCACAAAATATAGGGAAGACACAAGGGCAATGCCTGTGACCCCTTGGGCCGTACTTCCCTTCCATAAACACCGTTTAGAACCCCAGACTTGTGCTGCCCAAGCATTCTCTCCATCCTAACAGCTGCAGAGTATAGTACCTGACCATGTGGGAAGCTTAAACAGACTCCCTGTAAGCGATGTGAGTGGCCCTTCCAATTAGGTCTTCCAGCTCACTTTTGCCAGTATTGCAACAGCACTGGTTGTTCGAACTGTCCATGTCCTAAAACTCTCATGAATGAATAGGTCACAGGCAAATTCTGCCTGCACAGCCCTTAAAACTGTCTACGCTTTTTTTTTTTTTTTTTTGCGGTATGCGGGCCTCTCACTGTTGTGGCCTCTCCCATTGCGGAGCACAGGCTCCGGACGCGCAGGCCTAGCGGCCATGGCTCACGGGCTCAGTCGCTCCGCGGCATGTGGGATCCTCCCGGACCAGGGCACGAACCCGTGTCTCCTGCATCGGCAGGCGGATTCTCAACCACTGCGCCACCAGGGAAGCCCTGTCTACGCTTTTAAAAAGGCCTTTCTTAAACAGCAGTGGCTAAGACGACTTCGCTATACCCAGTCTTCTAAGCCCCTGGCTGCCTGTGGCACCTGGATGGCAGCCCCTGGGGGTCCCCCACATCCTAGGGTGGCGATGGAGGAAGGGCAGGCCAGGCCAAGCATGAAGAAGAAACAGTCAATTTTATTGGGCTCAGACTAAGAATCCATGGGTCTTGAGGACCTCTGTGAATCGGTCGATTTTCTTCTCTATGTTCCTTTTGGCTTGCTTCCGTAGCCTCATGAGCTGCTTCTTTTTCCGGTAGTGGATCTTGGCCTTTCCTTTCTATTCTCCTCCAGTGTAGCTGTTACTGCCTGGTACTTCCAGCCAACCTCATGAACCGGGCGCCCTAGGTAGGCAAACTTTCATGTAGGCTTCAGACGAAGCACAACCTTGAGGGCGGCAGGAACCACCATCCACTTTTTCTTGTCATAGGGTGATGGGAATCCCATCAAACACCTTGAGGCGGTCCAGAGCGGCCTGGCCTTGCTTGGTTTTGTGGGGCAGCGTGCCTCGCACTGTCCGCCAGAAGATGCGGCTGGGGGCTCGGAAGTGGTAGGGGCCACGGGAGGGGTT
Source organism: Kogia breviceps (assembly GCF_026419965.1). Taxonomy (NCBI): domain Eukaryota; kingdom Metazoa; phylum Chordata; class Mammalia; order Artiodactyla; family Physeteridae; genus Kogia; species Kogia breviceps. Next base: position 24,093,666 of record NC_081323.1, read on the forward strand.
GGTGTTCATCCACTTGCAGAGGAATGCCAGGTACTTCAACTTGTTTCTATAGAAATTGCCAGATGTGTTGATGCCCTCACAGCACACAACCACCACCTTTCAACCCAGAAGCACCTGCTTAGCCACAATGGCTTCCAGGTGGCCTAGGAGATGGCCTTGGCCATCGAGAACCAGGACCTGCCCCTCCGCCATCTTCGGCAGCCACCTGGGAAAGCGCCTACTTGGATTTTTAAAAAGGATTTCACATGTATCACTGAATGATATTCATTCATTCATTCATCATGTGTGCCAGGCACTGTGCTAGGTGCTAGAGATTCTAAGTTGAGAGGTTTATTGCCTTTGAGAAACTCACAGACAAATGGGGAGAGAGAGAAACATTAGCAAATTATTAGAAGACAGTGTCAGTATTGAATGAGAGCATTGAATGAATTAAGAAAATGGGCATTGGAATCAGCTCAGTGATCCCATTACTTAATGTGATACATTAATTAGCCCTTCTGTTTCTGTGCCTTGGTTTCTTCACCTATAGAGCTTTCACATACAGAGGATAGGTGCCTGGCACCTAGTAAGTGATCAATAAATGTTAACTATAATCTACTATTATTAGCTTCTCTGCTTAGGCCTCATGGAGGAAATAACATTTCACTGGTCACTGAAGGATGGGTCTCTACTAGAAGGAGGGCAGGAAAGGACAGCTAAGAATAGCCTGATAACAGAGACAGAGGAATGAAAAAGCATGATGTTTTTAGAAATTGGGGAATGATCCAGTGTAGCTGGAGGACAGAGGATGTGTAGGAGATGGTGAGAGATGAAGCTGGAGAAATAAGACCCAGATAGTGAAGGGTCTTGTTTGCTGCTGGAGTTTGGACGTAATCTGATAGATGAAATAGAACCCTCAGAAGTCTTTAAAGAGGGGCTTGAATCAATCTAAACTGTCTTGTTTTTTTAGTAGTTTTATTCGCATACAGCTTGCACGTTTGTTTACATGTTGTCTGTGGCTGCTTTTGCACAAGGGCAGAGTGAGTAGTTGAAACTGTGTTTTAGAAGGATCCTTCCAGCACCTCTGTGGAGGATGGACTGGATGGGAGGGAGGCGGGGAGACCATTGAGGAAGAGAAGGAAGAGGCTGCTGAAAACTCCTGGTGAGAAACGGTGAGAGTGAGAACTGCAGTGATGGATGTTCCAGAGGTGGGTCAACAGGGCATGGTGACCAGTGGAAGGAGTGTGAGAGTGGGAGGGGCGTTGAATAGCTGAGGTATCTGGGGAGATGCTGATGCCACTCATTGGTAGACTAGCAGAAGGAACAGATTTTTCCTTCCTAATGATTTCATCCAAGGAAGGAAGCCTGCTTCTTCCTGATCTTGGGAGCAAGTATTCTAAAATTCACAAGTCCATTTTTTAGCTAGGAGCTGTTTCTTCTCTCTTGGATCTTATAAATGGTTAGCTGCTCCAGACGAGTAATTACTGATCTCAGGCAATTAGGGCAGGAGGTGGCTGTGTTTATTTCACTCCCTGGTGTCTCCTGGGGGAGAGAGAGGTGAAAGTCATGTGTTTGTTTCCACCACATTTGTAAGAATGGATGGAACTGGAACATTATCCCTCCTCCTTTAACAGACACATGGGCCCCTTCTCTCACTCCCACCACCACCAATCTCTGTAGAAAACAGTGTTAAATTTAAAAGTTCTTTCCAGCTTTTCCCTTCTCTTTGCTGGTTTCCCCCAAAATATTGTTCACCTTTTTGGCCTAGTCAAGGAATTCTGAGTCCACCCTAGCTGTTAGGCTCCAGAATAGCACCTTTCACACCACTGCCATCTCCCTGTCTCAGAGTTGACCTAGTTCTGGTTTGAGGTGTGTGGGAACCTCTGCTGTTAGCACAGCTTGGCTGGGCAAGATCTGTCCCTGCTCAGTCACATTTACAAGTACCCTGGATGCAGAACATCATGTTGGCACTAACCAATGTGATGATATAGCCCATCCCATAGAGTTCTGTCCTTGGTCTTTTACTTCCAGCTTCCTCCTTTCTCTGCCTTCCTTCCACTTTCTTTCAGCCAGGAATTGTTTCTAGCTAGTGAGTTTCCTTGGTTTGAGGGATGGAGGACTCAAAGTTCTTTTCTCTCCACTTACTCCTCTATGAAGTAGTCACATTCATAACCCTCCCTCTTCCAGGGTGGCTCTTCGATGTTTCAAGTACAGATCTTCCTTGACTCATGATGGGGTTATGTCCCAGTAAACCCCTTGTAGGTTGAAAATTTCCAGTAAACCCCTTGTAGGTTGAAAATATCCTAAGTTAAAACTACATTGAATACACCTCACCTACTGAACATCAGAGCTTAGCTTAGCCTAGCCTACCTTAAATGTGCCCAGAACACTTACATTAGCCTACAGTTGGGCAAAATCATCTAATACAAAACCTATTTTATAATAAAGTGCTGAATATTTCACGTAATTTATTGAATCTGTACTAAGAGTGAAAAACAGAATAGTTATATGGGTACAGAATGGTTGTAAGTGTATCGGTTGTTTAACCTCGTGATCGAGTGGCTGACTGCGAGCTGCGGCTGCAGCTGCCCAGCATCACGAGAGAATATGTACTGCATACCGCTAGCTTGGGGGAAAAAATGAAAATTCAAAATTAGAAGTATGGTTTCTACTGAATGCATATTGCTTTTGCACCATCATCAAATCTAAAAGTCGTTAAGTCAAACCACTGTATATACACCACTTTGGTGAGCAAAAATGTCCTATGGAACATCTGCTTCTGTTTGTCTCGGGAGCTGGGTTGGGAGAGGGTAAAATTCCCTGGACTGAGCGGAGTGAATAATTCCTTCTTTTATGAAACACCATTGAGAAGATGTCTGCTGTTTTCAGTAAAAGTTGACCCCACACTAATAAAAGTGACCATGAACACTGCTACTTGATGAAATATTATCATTGTAGATACCAGCCTTGGACCATCAATTGAACTCTACTGATTTCTGGGCCATTCTAAAATCTCTGTTGTAAACTGGGTTTCTCTAGCCTTGATTTTAGGGTACTCTGTTGTCTTAAACCATCTGAAAGGGAATAGCTACTTGTTTTATTTTTTAAAAAGATATCATTTTTTTCTTACATCCATCTAGTTTTTTTTAAATTGAAGTATAGTTGATTTACAATGTTGTATTAGTTTCTGCTGTAGAGCAAAGTGATTCAGTTATACATATGTATATATCCTTTTTCATATTCTTTTCCATTATGGTTTACTACATGATATTGAATATAGTTCTCTGTACTATACAGTAGGACCTTGTTGTTTATCTATTTTATGTATAGTAGTTTGTGTCTGTAATCCCAAACTCCTAACTTATCCCTCTGCCACCCCCCTTTCCCCTTTGGTAACTGTAAGTTTGTTTTCTATGTCTGTGAGTTGTGTCATATTTTAGATTCCACACATAGGTGATATCATATGGTATTTGTCCTTCTCTTTCTGAGTCACTTCACTTAGTATGATAATCTCTTGGTCTATCCATGTTGCTTTAAATGGCATTATTTAATTGTTTTTTATGGCTGAGTAGTATTCCATTGTGTATATATACCACATTTTCTTTGTCCATTTATCTGTTGGTGGACATTTAGGTTGTTTCCATGTCTTGGCACTATTACTCAGTCCATGGGTTCTCTTTTTGTTTTGTTTATGGTTTCCTTTGCTGTACAAAAGCTTCTAAGTTTGATTAGGTCCCATTTGTTTATTTTTGCTTTTATTTCTGTTGCCTTGGGAGACAAGATATCAGTTTTTTTCTTATGACAAAAACAAAGCATGTTTATTATAGGAAGTTTAGAAAATACAGAGAAACAATAATGAAAAATATCCATAATCCAACCACCCAGAGAAAAACACTATGAAATCTGTGGCCTAGCCTTTTAGTTTAGGGGTTTTTTTTGGCCGCACCACGCATCTGTGGGATCTGAGTTCGCAGACCAGGGATCAAACCTGGGCCCTCAGCAGTGAAAGAGCAGAGTCTTAACCACTGGACCGCCAGGGAATTCCCACCTTTTAGTTTTTCTAAAAATGTATTTATTCATTTTTTTAAAAAGGGGTTATAGTATGTATCTCTTTTATGATCTTCAATTAATAGATTGTGGTAAACATCTTTCTATGTCATTGAAAATTCTTTATAACATCATGTTTAATAATTCTACAGTGGTCCATTTTATGTAGGGAATAGGGACATTATTAATAAAAATTAATATAATTTAATTTGAAAAAATAATAAACATATGGCCTGAAGAGAATACATAAGGAAGGGATGTTATAAAAATAGTGATGGAGGGGCTTCCCTGGTGGCGCAGTGGTTGAGAGTCCGCCTGCCGATGCAGGGGACACGGGTTCGTGTCCCGGTCTGGAAGATCCCACATGCTGCGGAGCGGCTAGGCCCGTGAGCCATAGCCGCTGAGCCTGCGCGTCTGGAGCCTGTGCTCCGCAACGGGAGAGGCCACAACAGCAAGAGGCCCACCAAAAAAAAAAAATAATAATAATAATGATGGGGTGTTGCAACAAACAAAAGCATATGTTTCACAGCTCTGAATCACATAAGCAATAATTGCAGACTTAATCAATTGGTAAGTTAAATATATTGGACATGGATGTTAACAGACTTGATTCCTTTATTCATCTTCGGGCTGAAGTTTTGTAAAATCTTTCTGGGTCTGAAAATTTTACAAGAAATATACCTGTGGTATCTCAGGTTGCTGAAGGTAAGTGGTTTTGATTTCCTTGGTTTCCTTTCATCAGAAATCAAGCCAAGATCCTTCTACTCCTGTAAGTTTGCATAGCATCTTATGCACCAGGAGATATTTGACAGGTGATTATTTGAGCAGTTATGGAAAGTTTCTTGTTTTGGGCAGTTGCTGAATCTAATCCTAATTGATGTGGCTGGATTATTCCATATATTTATTTCTTTTTACATTCCATATATTTATTTCTTTTTACAGGTAGTGCCTTCCTCAGTGCTATCTTTCTTGCCTTAGCAACATACCAGTCTCTTTACCCACTCACTTTGTTTGTCCCAGGACTCCTCTATCTCCTCCAGGTAAGCACTTGCTGGTCAGAAGCCAACACTCAGGTGACATTTAATATGTGTCCTGTTCCCTGCTTAGGGGAGAGAAGGGCAAGGCACAGTAAAGGCAATAGGACTGGGTCCCCAATTCACATTTGCTTGCTTCTACTTGAAAACACAAAGAAACTTGACTAACTTTAAACAAAGTGGACCTAATGATCATTACGTTCTAATTATACACATCATTGCAAATGTGTCAGTGTGTTTCATTTTCATGTTTGTAATCGGGATCTACCAACCATCTTGCATTCTCCTTTTTTCACCTAATATTCACAGATCCTTCTCTGAGCCCATTTAACTATTTTGTATAACCACACTCACCTTGTGAGGTTCTTGCATGGATGAAATGTCGTGGGTGCACCTCTTGCAATGTTTGGACCATAGTGGGTGATCAGTAGTTTAATTGAAGAATACAAACTGCTGACATTTACTGAGAACATACTACATGTCAGTCACTGTGCTGAACACTCTATAGGCATCTTCTCATTTCGCCATCAGAAGCACTTTATGGAGTAGGTCATATTATTAGCCATATAATAATCTAGTATTAGCCATATTAGACACATGAATTGCAACTGGAATGTAGGGCGGTTTAGTCACTTGCCTGAGGTCACACAGCCAGCAAGTGACTGCTGAGAGGTGAGCTTGCGTAGTCTGATGCAAGAGCCTGCTCTCTAACCTTAATGTCTTTTCTACTCAAATAAGAATACACACATCTCCTCAAGAGCAAGTAACTGCTTGCAGGTCCTGCATGGTCCAAATCCATTCTTAGAAGAGAAACATTTCTTGAAAGCGTATGGAGGGCAATGCCAGGATTCAAACCAAGAAATGTATGCTTTCAGAACCCTTGTTCTTAATTATAAACACTGTTGATGAAACTGAGTATATACCTCCGTTTATTGAAATAGACCATGTACTTGTCATTTTAAGTGACTTCATATATCTTTGTGTTGATGTTGATGTATACAATGATACATGTTTAGCTTGATCTTTCTCCTGTTTGGGGAATTTGAGATGTGCCCTAGTTGTCACTAATACAAATAGTATAGACATTTGTTTTTGAGTTATTTCCTTAAGGTGTGTTCTTCCAGCTGAATCATTGGATCCAAAGGTGAGAGAAGTTTTATAGTTCTTATGAGGCAAGACCAGAGTGGTCACCAGAAAGCTGGAGCCAATTTGCAGTGCCGCCCACCATCAGTGTCTGAAGTGAAGTGAACCACTTCCTCCCAGGTTGCCAGCACTGGCTTTTCAAATTCAATTTATGATCGCTAATTTAATAGATATACCATCATACTGTGAAGTTATTTTACTTTGATTTTCTTTCTAGATTCTTGCTGAATGCAAACATTTTCCCATGTAACAATATGCTGTTGGTATTTTCTTTCTGGCTTCATATTTACAGTTTATTCTTTAGAAAGTCCAAGCACCAAGAAGAATGCATGCAACCAAATTTTTGTGCAACTATTTATTAAATACATACTATAAAAAATATGTTTACTCATACACATGACCTGACCAAAAAATTTTAAACTGTTTGTTAAGCCAAATACTAAATACTACCATAAGTAAAATAGCTTTTGTTTAAAACTCAAGGAAATTTCCTCCTGACAACAATGGACAGTACAACTGAGTCATGAAATCAAGCAGCTCAACCAGTCACTTTATTCAGTCCCTCCCTCTGCCAACATGTACTGAGCATCCCAAGTCCAGTATGCTAGACACTATGGTAGACTCTGCAGATAAAAAGCAATTGAAGGTTATGGAGCTGGGAGTGCTGCAGGAAGACTGCTCTGGCAGCATCGTTTGTCATGGAGTGTAGGGAGGAGGAGCTGAGGTTGGGAAAGGTTAGGCTACTGTATTAGCTTGAGTCAGAGGGCTTGGTCGGGGGCCCAGACCAGTGTCAGGGGAAATGGAGAGATGAGGGACTAGATGCAGAATTCTAGGGAGTAGAATTGGCTTTGCTGGCAGCTGTATATATGTGGTGAACAGGACTGGAAAGAGTGAGAAGAACTTCAGGACCCATTTATGTAGAAATTACAATCCCAGCCCGTACTATATTTACATGTTTTTATATAAGTATATGAAGTGGCCTTGAAAGGCAGTAGGGCCTTGTGAGTCATGGTAGTGTATTTGGAAAGTCAATCCAGTCACTTCCAGGAAATAAACCCATTTGTTTAAATATGAGGGAGGGAACAGAAGAGGAAATTATCTTTAGGTGTGAGTTTCTCACAGAGACCCATGGGCTCCAAGGAGAGAAACTAGAACTAATGTGTGGGAACTACAAGGAGCCCAGTATAAGGCAGTTCTGGGATAACGTAGGGTGCCTCAAGTGAGGTGAGTTCCCTGTGGATCAGAGTGTTTAGGCCACATACTGAATTGCCACATACTGGGGAGTTGTAGCAAAGCTATAAGCATCAGCATGGGTAGCTAGACCTGACAGTCTTAAAAATCCTTTCATTCCCCAAATTGAATTGGATTTGATAACCACAAGGAAGTGATACGTCTGCTCTTGCCGTTATATTTTTCTGAGTTTTCAGAGCCCTCTGTAGGCATATACATCCCTCTAGGAAAGGTTATGTAATGTACATAAGAGCACAGGCTTGACTGGGACATCTTAAGATGGAAAGCAAAGTAGTCTTAAAGGCTAATGGTACTATATCAAAAGAACAATGGAACCAGCCCAAAGGGGCTTCTACTGGCTAAATTTAGTATATTCTGAGCATCAAAAGAATAATTACTGTAAGTAATTGTAAAACACTGAGTAAATAAGAATCTGTGTGTCCATAGTGATACTCAGAAAAGGGGCAAGGAGAGAAAAAATGCATATGCCATCATTAGATATGGCTATTTTTATCAGTTTCTTGCTCTGAAAATCAATACTTAAATGGAAAGGACTAAGCAGTTATCCTTTCTTTTTATTTTTTATTTTTAAAATTTTATTTATTTATTTGGTTGTGCTGGGTCTTAGCTGCTGGAGGTGGGCTCCTTAGTTGTGGCACATAGGCTCATTAGTTGTGGCATGTGAACTCTTAGTGGAGGCATGCATGTGGGATCTAGTTCCCTGGCCAGGGATTGAACCTGGGCCCCCTGCATTGGGAGCACTGAGTCTTAACCACTGAGCCACCAGGGAAGTCCCATATCCTTTCCTTTTCAAAGGAGCTATAGTTCTTCCCTAGCTAATGAAGGAAAGTTCTTTACAGAAAATTGCCAGCTTATAACTGTAAAAGGAAGGATAGAATAGTAAATCATCAGTGAAATTATTAAATCTAGCAAAGATCATCATTGGATGCTAAAGTCATTAATTAGATGAAAGATTTTGGAGAAGAGAATATTTGCATTTGCATGGTGCCAAAATAGTACCCCCCTCCCACTTCTAAATTATTTGCTAATAGCAGTAATCTAGCTCAGCATCACTTACAGTGGAACGGCCTGACATGATGTGCTTCATGATGTGATGCAGTACAAAGTACACAACATCACCTCCAAAGTATTTTTACCCAGAATGTTAACCTCCATTAAGCCTTTAGATCTGACTTCTGGTTTTTAGGAAGTACAAGAGCAGAAGAACAACTTACATGATACTATGAGGAAATAAATAACCAAAATATAGGACAATCTGTAAGACAGCTGGTCTGCTTCTCTTCAAAAAATCAATGTCATACAAAAGAAAAAGTGAGGGGACTGTTCTAGATTAAAGAGACAGTAACTAACTGAAATGGGTGAGTCTTGACTGGATTCTGGTTTGGAAAAAACAATTATAAAGGATGTTTGGGGGATACTCAGAATATTTTGAAGATAGATTAGATATTAGATGATGATAGGAAATTGTTAACTTCTTGGATGTGATAATAGTATTATGGTATATAGGAGTATGTCCTTATTTTTAGGAGCTGTATGCAGAAGTCTTTGGGGGAGAAGTGTCATGATGTGTAGAAAATTCATACACACAGAAAAGTTTATATATGGCAATGTGTTATGGTTTAATCTAGATGACAGACATGATTATTGTATTGTATTATTGATTATTGTATTATTTTTTCAACTTTTCTGTGTGTTCGAAAATTTTACAATGAAAAGGAGAGACATTAGAGTACAGGCCCTGAAGTTGTCTTGGCTTGGATTCTGCGTAGCTCCGTGACCCTGGGAAGTGATTACTTAACTTCTCTATGCCTCAATTTCCTCATCTGTAAAATGGAGATAATGCAATAGTAGCTACTGCAAAGGGTTAATACATGTCAAGTATTTAGAGCAGTATGATACAAATTCAGTAGATATTAGTTATGGTTATTAGTATTCAAATGTTCATAGAAAGGACATGGTTACCAGTGTGGAGATACATGGGGTGATAGAGGGGAGAAAAAATAATTCATTTTCTAGAGTCAAAGGAACCGTAAACATTAGTTTGTACTTACCCCTTTGACACTACAAATCTGCCTCCATTCTGCTGATACTATTTCTAGAGGGTACAAAAGGCAGGTGGTAGACAAGCTAACGTCTGATCAGTGCCAAAGGCAAAGCTGTTTTTCTCTTCCCTACATGAGACACAGAAAGGCTTCATGATCAAAGGCAGGGGATGCTGCATCTGGCTCCCTGGTGAGTCACTTCTGAGAATGGTAGTTTGAGCCCATCTGGTCCCTTCCCCCAACTTTACTCTTTCTCTGACCTTGGCTTACGGCCTAGTTTCCAAATTAGAGAGAAGCTTAAAATGTTATGATCTGATAGCATGCAGAATACAATAGCCCTAAAGTGCACAGGACCAAGAGGCTACAGTGAAGTATATGCCAAGTGCACAGGACCTCAAGGCTGAAGCTGTGAAGCTGGCAGAGGGAGGTTCATGCAGCCAGGGAAGTTTCTAGTCCCCTCCTTCCTTTTGCTTGGGATTCCTTAGATGGTTTGAGGTCCTTATTTTCTTTGAAAGAATAGAAACCAGGATGAAATAACCTTGTGAGTGTTCTTATGGTTTTTGCTTTAATCCAATCTGACCTCTCGTCTTTGAACTGAAAAAGTTAATTCTGTGATTTCTATATTTCTGGAGCTTGGAGCAGGTCACATGATACTAGCTTGCACTAAAGAAGCCAAACCCAGCCAGGTCTTTCTTGCCAACTGGGCCCTTCCCCAGGCTTTCTTTGGGGCCTTATTTAGAATTTTCACATCTTACTCCTTCTTTCCCCAGCAATGTTCTGTCAGCTCTTCTGCTTCCAGGAGGGGGCCAAAGCAGAGGTGGCAATGCTCTTACCTTCCTTTCTTTGTATTTATTTATTTTATTATTTATTTTTGCCTGCATCGGGTCTCAGTTGCGGCGCACAGGCTCTTTGTTGCAGCACGCGGGCTTCTCTCTAGTTGTGGCTTTTGGGCTACAGAGCACGTGGGCTCTGTAGTTGCAACGTGGGGACTCTCTAGTTGTGGCACGCAGGCTTAGTTGCCCCACCAGGGATTGAACCTGAGTCCCCTGCATTGGAAGATGGATTCTTAACCACTGCACCACCAGAGAAGTCCCCCTTTCTTTTTAGAACAAGTAAAAATGAGGGTAAGGGGTTGATCATACATTTGCAATCAACTTTTTACCAGTTTTATTGCCTCTAGTATACCTAATCATATAAAATATATCTCCTGGGTCTCATTCTGATATTCTAAGAGTTTAGATGTAAAAACTTTTGTTAGATTTCAACTCTCTTTGAGAGTTTTTTCTGATAACTGACTTTTTCCTTTTTGCACCATGTCCTAGGAAGAAAATTGTTTCTATATAGAAAATGCTTTTCTCCCTAGTACTTTAGAGAGTTGGTGGGGGAGGGAGATAATTATATATTTCTCCTCTTCCTTACTATAGTTTGGCTTTTCCTGAAGCAATCTGAGAATTTTCTTACTTCTCTAAATATTTTTATGTGTTAGCAACAATGTGACTTCTGGGATACAACTACATACTGGTTTAATTTTTCAGGTTGAGTGTGCACATAGCCCATGGACCACATCTGTCCCACAGATGTGTTTTATGTAACCTAAGTGTTTATTTTATTAGTTGTCAATATTTTTAAAATTCATGTTAAAAATTTATATTTCTGGCTTCTTTTGAAAAATTGGAAGGTCTGTCTCCTTTAGTTTACCTCTTCAGTTTACCACAATCCCTATGCTTCATCTCAATCACACTTCACTCATTTGTTACCTGCCTGGCTCCTTTAGGTATTTGAGTGTGTGTGTGTGTGTGTGTGTGTGTGTGTGTGTGTGTGTGTGTGTGACTGTGTCTGTGTTTATATCCACTAAAAGATCTAGAAACAATGACCAACCCAGTATCAGTGATTACCCTTGTAGCTCAGATTGTAATCTTACTATTTTTACCCATTAAAAGAAACTAGGGTTTCTTAGAGAAATGGCTGATTCTATCTTTAGGTCAGGAAATGTACAGGATGATCCTGTAACATTGTGATACCAGATAACAAGGAAACTATCAAAGACTCCTGTGGAATCTAAAAAATAGTACAAATGAATGTATATGCAAAACAGAAACAGGCTCCCAGATATAGAAAACAAACTTGTGGTTACCAAAGGGAAGAGGGAAGTGGGGAGGGACAAATTAGGGGTATGGGACTAACATGTGTTATGTGGTTTTATGTATTTTGTATTTTATTTTTACAATAAAAAGTTTTAAAAAATTGATCTGAATGTTAGAGGCATCATTCTTCCAACCCTTCTACTTACATACTTTTCATTTTAAGTCAACATTTGCTCAATCTGTTCACTGGGAAATTTGCAATGTGGACCTCTAGATTAAGTTTGGCTCTAGGGTTTGTAAATAACAAGCCATCAAAGGATTGCCTGAGTTTCTCTTCTTAAGAATTTCAGGGGCTTCCCTGGTGGCGCAGTGGTTAAGAATCCTCCTGCCAATGCAGGGGACAAGGGTTCAAGCCCTGGTCTGGGAAGATCCCACATGCCGCGGAGCAGCTAAGCCCGTGCATCACAAGTACTGAGCCTGCACTCTAGAGCCCATGAGCCACAGCTACTGAAGCCCGTGTGCTACAACTACTGAAGCCTGCGCACCTAGAGCCCGTGCTCTACCATGAGAAGCCACTGCAAATAGAAGCCTGTGCACTGCAATGAAGAATAGCCCCCGCTCACCGCAACTAGAGAAAGCCCGTATGCAGCAACGAAGACCCAATGCAGCCAAAAATAATAAATAAATAAAATAAAATAATTTCAGGTGTGCCTTACTTTATGTAATAGGAGTAGTCCTAAAAGATTACTTAATCTTTAATTGAGGCAAATTTTTATAAGTAGACTCAGTAAATATTCTACATTATATTTTCAGGGCTCTATTACCCAAAGCCAAACCTGACTGCAAGACCAAGTCTTAAAAATTATACCTAAAATTTAATACACATTTTATAATCACAAATTTGCCGGCGGGGGGAATCATTTCCTACTCAAACAACAACAGTAACGCTTCAGGTCCAATAAAGCACTGAGAACATGGCAGCAAACCAAACCTGGGAGGCTGCTAATGGGATCTGCGAAGTTTGAAAAGCCTCTCATATCTTGGGTATGTGCTCAGGAGTCTACTAAGAGAACCACTTTGAACAGTCTACCTGATTCATTTCTTCATGGCTGTCTCACTTCCCACCTTATTTCTTTTTAAATGTCCTTAGTAGGAAGGAAGGGGGAAACAAAAACTTTTTGCTTTCAAGGGTTTGGGGGTTTTTTTGTTTGTTTGTTTCTCCCATGGGCTATGGTTTTCTCCCTCCCTCCTTCCCTTCCTTCTATACTAGATGGCAGTATTTTTGAGGAAGAAGAGAAGATCAGGATTATCAAAGGCAGGTAGAAGTCTAGAAGGGAACTCAGAACCTGTGTCTTCCTCTTTAAATGTATCTAGGGATGCCTCCTCTTTGCTGAATTATTTTCCATCCCCAGAAATGTACTATTTTCTTAAAACTTTGTTCTTTTAGAGCAGCATTGTCAATAGAACTTTTTGTTACGATGGATATGTTCTGTACCTGTATATTGTCAGTACAGTAGCCATGAGCCTCATGTGGTGATTGAATACTTGCAGTGTGCTAGTGAGACTGAGGAACTGAATTTTTAATGTTAATTAATTTCCATTAATTTAGATTTTTTATTTTTTAATTTCTTTTATTTATGTTTGGCTGCGTTGGGGCTTCGTTGCTGCGTGCGGGCTTTCTCTAGTTGCGGCGAGTGGGGGCTACTCTTTGTTGCGGTGTGCAGGCTTCTCATTGCGGTGGCTTCTCTTTGCTGTGGAGCACGGGCTCTGGGTGTGCGGGCTTCAGTAGTTGTGGCTCGCAGGCTCTAGAGCACAGGCTCAGTAGTTGTGGTGCACGGGCTTAGTTGCTCCGCGGCATGTGGGATCTTCCGGACCAGGGCCCGAACCCATGTCCCTTGCATTGGCAGGGTGATTCTTAACCACTGCACCACCAGGGAAGTCCCCATTAATTTAGATTTAAATAACCACATGTGGCTAGGGGACAGCACAGTTTTCGTTGTTTTAAATTTAATTTTATTTTAAAATGTTTTTTTATTGTGGTAAGAGTCACATAATGTAAAACATACTATTTTAACCGTATTTAACTGTACCGTTCAGTGGCACTAAGTACATTCACATTGTTGTGCAACTCTCACCGTCATCCATCTCCCGAATTTTTCACCTTTCTAAACTGAAACTCTGTCCCAATTTAACACTAACTCCCCATTTCTCTGCCCCACCACCCCACCCCCTGACATCTACCAATGAACTTTCTGACTCCATGAATTTGACTCTTCTAGGTACCTCGTATAAATGGAATCAAATACCTAATGTATATTGGAATGCATTTTTAAGGTTAACCTAATATATGGACAGTACAGTTTTAAAGAGAAGTAAGAGTAGAGCTACACGTGTGCAATCTTAGAGAGCGGCCATAAGGTTGATCTGGTTCCATTCCCCTCATTATCTGTTAACAGTAATGTTTTCTCCATTCTCTTGACTGACTTCCCATTCTCCTTAAAGTCTTTTTTAAAAAAATATTTATGTATTTATTTGGTTACACAAGGTCTTAGTTGCGGCATGCGGGATCTAGTTCCCTAAGCAGGGATCAAACCTGCATTGGGAGCGTGGAGTCTTAACTGCTGGACCACCAGGGAAGTCCCCTCATTAAAGTCTTTACCATGGAGTTATGATGTCTATAATTTATCTTAAAATACTTCTGCATAGACCATCTGATATTACACACATGCCAGTTAGTTTCAGCCTCAACTCAAGGGGCAATGAGTTACTTTAATGAAGCATCCATGCTGCATGGTGCTCATCCAGCTTTGTATCTGAAAGGCCACACTCCCCAGGTCGCTGCCATAGGTGCTCTGCATAGCTTGAGCTGCACCTTTGCTAATTATAGCATAGTTAATGTCAGAAGCAGATTGGATTTTTATTGGTGAGATTAGTTGAATGTTAGAAGTAGGCACTCATTGGTGAAAATGAAGTATTCTGTCCTCATCCCTGCTATTTTGTTCTTTTCTTAATACTTCTTTCTTTGTCATCCCAAGTAACTGTTCTCTTTAGTTTCTGATTTATCCTTCCTGTATTTCTTTTGCACAAATGAGCCAATACATGTATATTTTCTTCAATTTCCTTCTTATATGAAGGATAGCATACTATAGGTACTCTTTTATGCTTTGCTTTTTTACACTTAACATTATTTCCTGGAAATCACTACTTATAGATACATAGAGGTCTTCCTCATTCTTTTTTAAGTGGCTTAGTACTCCATTTTGTGGACATACCATAGTTTATTCAACTTCTCTCCTATGTATAAGAATTTAGATTGTTTCCAGTATTTTGCAATTACAATTAGTGCTTCAATGAGTAACTTTGTATATATGTATTTTCGTGTTGTTAGAGGTATATCTTCAAGGCAGATTTCTAGAAGTATTAGAATTACTGGCTCCAACGGTTAAGTGTATATGTAGTTTGTTAGGTTTTTTCAAATTTCCCTCTAGAAGGATTGTATAAATTTTCTGTTCCCACCAATAAAATATGAGAGTGCCTGTTTCCCCACAACCTCACTGAGTGTGTTATCACATTTAAAATTTTTGCCAGTTTGGTGAGAAATGGTATCTCAGCGTTGTTTTAATTTGCATTTTTCTGAATATGAGTGAGTTTGAACATTTTTTCATATTTGTGAATTGTCCATGACCCACCCTCCTCCTTTTTCTATTGGATTTATTAGGTCTTATTTCCCTCAATTTTTAAGAATATGGGGAGTTTTAACCCTTTGTCTACAAATATTTTCTTCCAGTTTTTCATTTGTCCCTTTTATAGTGTTCTTTTAACAGTTTTTATTTTTAATCAAGATATAATTTATATACCATATAATTTACCTATTTAAAGTGTACAATTCAATGATTTTTACTCTATTTACAGAGTTATGCAGCCATCACCACAATTAAAACTAGCATATTTTTATCACCCATAAAGAAACCCCATACCCATCCATTATGCTAATTTGTTTTGCCCCCGTATCCCACACCCCTCCAGCCCTAGGCAACCACTTTTCTGCTTTCTGTGTTTGTAGATTTTCTTATCCTGGACGTTTCATAAGAATGGTATCATACAATATGAGGTCTTTTATGACTGGCTTCCTTCATTTAGCATGATGTTTTTAGGGTTCATCCCTGTTGTAGCATGTTTTAGTACTTTATTCCAAATAATATTGCCAAATAATATTCCATTATATGAGTATGCTATATTTTATTTATTCATTCACCAGTTGATAGGTGTTTGAATTGTTTCTACTTTTTTGCTATTTATGAATAATGCTGCTGTGAACAATTGCATACATGTTTTTGTGTGGGCACATATTCTCATTTTACTTATGATATTTTTAATATGTAAAACGTTTCATTTTTATTGCCTCTGGATTTTGAACTTTTCCCTACGTCAGGTTAAAGATGAATTTACCATGTTTTTTCCTAGTATGTCATGGTTTCGTTAAACAAAATTTACTAATTTTTTACTAAACTCCTTAATTCATTTAGAGTTTAATTCTTGTGAATGGTGTGAGATATAAATCTAATTTTTTTCTTTTTTCAAATGGTTACCTAGTTGTCCTGACACATTTATTAAAAAGTCCATCTGTACCCCAGAGATATGCCACCTTTGGCATATACTAAATTTCTATAAGTATTTTGGTCTAATGCTGGCTTTCTATTTTATTCTACTAGTCTTTCTATTTATGTGCCAATATTGTACTATTTTAATTATATAGCTTTCATAGTAAATTTTAATGTGTGATAGGGCTAGTCTCCCCCTTCATGATTTTTCCTTATCACTGTTTTCCTAGCTCTTGTTGCATGTTTGTTTTTCCATGCAAACTTTAATATCATCTTGTTTAATTCCATAAAGCAGCTTGTTGGCATTTTTATTGGGATTGCATTGTTGTATTGAATTTATAAATTAAGGGAGAACTGATGATGTTGAATCATCCTAAACAACAACAGGGGATATCTGTACATTTGTTCAAGTCTGTGTTAGTGTCTTTCAGGAGTGTTTTGAAATTTTCCTTGAATAGGTCTTACACATTTCCTGTTAAATTTAATTCTAAGTTTTATTTTCCGTGATGTTTTCTCTACCATCGTATCCTATAATTGTCTATTATTTGTGCATGTGAAGGCTGTTTGTATCTTTTTTTTCTTTCCAGGTTTATTGAGATATAATTGACATACAGCACCATATGTTTAAGGTATACAGTACAATGATTTGACCTACATACATCATGAAATGATTACCACAATAAGTTTAGTAAACATCATCATATCATATAGATAGAAAATAAAAGAGAAAGAAAAGAAAATATTTTCCCTTGTGATGAGAACTCTTAGGATTTGCTCTAACAACTTTCTTATATAACATCCAGCAGTGTTAATTATATTTATCATGTTGTACTTTACTTCCCTAGTACTCATTTATCTTATAACTGGAAGTTTGTACCTTTTGACCACCTTCATCCAATTCCCCTGCATCTGGTAACCACAAATCTGATCTCTTTCTATGAGTTTGTTTTTGAAGTATAACTGATCTACAGCACTGTGTTAGTTCCTGGTCCACAACGTAGTGATTCAGTATTTCTGTATATTACAAAATGATCATGGCTATTTGTATGTTAGTTTTATACCCTGCCACTCCACTGAATTATCTTATTGTTTGTTATTTTTATTATGAGTAGTTGTTGCATATATCTAGATACTGACATGAGTTCTTACCTTTAAGCTGTTTGTGATACATATATCAATAGCTTTTCTTTCTTTCTTTTTTTTTTTTCGGTACATGGGCCTCTCACTGTTGTGGCCTCTCCCGTTGCGGAGCACAGGCTCCGGATGCGCAAGCTCAGCGGCCATGGCTCGTGGGCCTAGCTGCTTTGCAGCATGTGGGATCCTCCCGGACCGGGCCACGAACCCACGTTCCCTGCATCAGCAGGCGGACTCTCAACCACTGCGCCACCAGGGAAGCCCAATAGCTTTTCTTATCTTGAACTAACCTTGAACTTTTGGAATAAACCCAACCTAGTCATAACACAACTTTATCATGATCTTTTTCATGTGTTGTTGAATTAGATAATATTTCACTTAGCATTTTTGCATTTGTGTTGGTAATTGATTTTGGTATCAAGCTTATAATATTTGCTATGAAATAGTTAATGTAAGATTAGAATCACCTGCTTCTTGAATGTTGGTAGAACTTTCCTGTAAAACTGGCTGGGCCTGCTCTTTTCTTTTTTCTTTTTCTTTTTAAAAAATAATTATATCTAGATAGAATTTTTTAAATGAATTTATTTTATTTATTTATTTTTGGCTGCGTTGGGTCTTCGTTGCTGTGCATGGGCTTTCTCTAGTTGCGGCGTGCGGGCTTCTCATTGTGGTCGCTTCTCTTGCTGTGTAGAGCATAGGCTGTAGGTGCACGGGCTTCAGTAGCTGTGACACACAGGCTCAGTAGTTGTGACTTGTGGACTCTAGAACGCAGGCTTAGTAGTGTGGCGCATGGGCTTAGTGGCTCTGCGGCATGTGGGATCTTCCCGGACCAAGGCTCAAACCCACGTCCCCTGCATTGGCAGGCAGATTCTTAAGCACTGTGCCACCAGGCAAGTCCCCTGCTCTTTTCTTATGGGAGAAATTTTCATTACTAATTCAATTTCTTAAATAGTTATAAGACCATTCAAATTTTCTATGTTTTCTTGAATTAGTTTTTTCCCTAACTTTTTTTTTTTTTTGACTACACCGCGCAGTATGTGGGATCTTAGTTCCCCAACCAGGGGTCAAACCTGTGCCCCCTGCACTGGAAGCTCAGAGTCTTAACCACTGGACCGCCAGGGAAGTCCCTCCCTAACTTTTAATTTCATGCTTTCACAAAAGTTGAAAGACTAATGTAATAAATACCCTTAATTTGGATTCTCCTTTTCTATATCTCTATAGATATATAGTTTTTTTTTCTTTTTTCTTTTCCTAACTCATTTGCAGAGAAGTTTCAGACAATAAGACATATCAATCCTAAATACTCAGCAGGTAGCTCTTAAAAACTAGAGCATGCTTCTACATAACCATAATACTATTAGCACACCCCAGAAGATTAGCTTTCAGAGATTAATATTATCTAATGTATACATTCTAAATTCAAATTCCCCAATTTATACATGACTTTTATAGCATTTTGGGGGAGAGCTGGGGTTCAAGATCCAGTCAAGGATCATTGTCATCTCCTTTATCTCCACCTTTTGTTTTTTAATAACACCAGCGTTTTAAGTGAACCATTTAAATTATTTATATTTTCCATAGACTGTATCCATTTTGCCTCAGTTTTTAAACACATTGGCATACTTTTTTCTTTTAAATTAATTTATTTATTTTTGGCTGTGCTTGGGCTTTCTCTAGTTGTGGTGAGTGGGGGCTACTCTTCATTGCAGCGTGTGGGGTTCTCATTGTGGTGGCTTCTCTTGTTCCAGAGCATGGGGTCTAACCGTACAGCCTTTGGTAGTTGTGGCGCACAGGCTGTAGAGTGCAGGCTCAGTAGTTGTGGCTCACGGGCTTAGTTGCTCTGCAGCATGTGGGATCTTCCTGGACCAGGGATCGAACCTGTGTCCCCTGCATTGGCAGGTGTATTCTTTTTTTTTTAACATCTTTATTGGTGGCAGGCAGATTCTTAACCACTGCACCACCAGGGAAGTCCGGCATACTTTTTTTTTTTTTTTTTGCGGTATGCGGGCCTCTCACTGTTGTGGCCTCTCCCGTTGCGGAGCACAGGCTCCCGATGCGCAGGCCTAGCGGCCATGCCTCACGGGCTTAGTTGCTCCGCGGCATGTGGGATCTTCCCGGACCAGGGCACGAACCCGTGTCTCCTGCATCGGCAGGCGGATTCTCAACCACTGCGCCACCAGGGAAGCCCCGGCATACTTTTTAATATTTTATTTATTAACCCTGATGCAGCCATAGTTATTTCTCCTTTTATATTCCTGTATTATTTATTTGTTCCCTCTTTTCTTTGATCTGTCTTTGATCTATCTTATCTATCTTATTGTTAGTCATTTCTAAGAGCTGGCTTTTGGCTTCTTGATTCCTTAGATATTTCAGGTTTGGTTTCAGACCAATGCAATACATCAAGTCACAGAAATTTTTTGGTTTCCCAGTGCATATAAAAGTTATGTTTACACTATATTGTAGTCTATTAAGAGTGCAATAGGGGGCTTCCCTGGTGGTGCAGTGGTTGAGAATCCGCCTGCCGATGCAGGGGACACGGGTTCGTGCCCTGGTCCGGAAAGATCCCACATGCCATGGAGCGGCTGGGCCCGTGAGCCATGGCCGCTGAGTCTGTGTGTCCGGAGCCTGTGCTCCGCAACGGGAGAGGCCACAGCAGTGAGAGGGCCTGCATACTGGGGGGAAAAAAAAAAAAAAAGAGTGCAATAGCATTATGTCTAAAAAAAGTGCATATCTTAATTAAAAAATACTTTGTTGCTAAAAATTGCTAACCATCTTCATCTGAGCCTTCAGTGAATCATAATCTTTTGCTGGTAGAGGGTCTTGCCTCAATGTTTTGTTTTCTTTTTATTTTTTAAAATTTATTTTTTTATACAGCAGGTTCTTATTAGTTATCCATTTTATACATATTAGTGTATATATGTCAGTCCCAATCTCCCAATTCATCACATCATCACCAGCAGCCCCCCTGGCGCTATCCCCCCTTGGTGTCCATATGTTTGTTCTCTACATCTGTATCTCAATTTCTGCCCTGCAAACTGGTTCATCTGTACCATTTTTCTAGGTTCCACATATATGCGTTAATATACGATATTTGTTTTTCTCTTTCTGACTTACTTCACTCTGTATGACAGTCTCTAGATCTATCCAAGTCTCTACAAATGACCCAGTTTCGTTCCTTTTTATGACTCAGTAACATTCCATTGTATATATGTACCACATCTTTATCCATTCGTCTGTGAATGGGCATTTTTTTTTTTTTTTTTTCGTTATGCGGGCCTCTCACTGTTGTGGCCTCTCCCGTTGCGGAGCACAGGCTCCGGACGCACAGGCTCAGCGGCCATGGCTCACGGGCTTAGTTGCTCCGCGGCATGTGGGATCTTCCCGGACCAGGGCACGAACCCGTGTCTCCTGCATCGGCAGGCGGATTCTCAACCACTGCGCCACCAGGGAAGCCCTGTGAATGGGCATTTAGGTTGCTTCCATGACCTGGCTATGGTAAATAGTGCTGCAGTGAACATTGGGGTGCATGTGTCTTTTTTTTTTTTTTTTTTTTTTTGTGGTACGCGGGCCTCTCACTGTTGTGGCCTCTCCCGTTGCGGAGCACAGGCTCCGGACGCGCAGGCTCAGTGGCCATGGCTCACGGACCCAGCCGCTCCGCGGCATGTGGGATCTTCCCGGGCCGGGGCATGAACCCGTGTCCCCTGCATCGGCAGGCGGATTCTCAACCACTGCGCCACCAGGGAAGCCCGCATGTGTCTTTTTGAATTACGGTTTTCTCTGGGTATACATGCCAGTAGTGGGATTGCTGGGTCATATGATAATTCTACTTTTAGTTTTTTAAGGAACCACCATACCGTTCTCCATAGTGGCTGTATCAATTTACATTCCCACCAACGGTGCAAGAGGGTTCCCTTTTCTCCACACCCTCTCCAGCATTTGTTGTTTGTAGATTTTCTGATGATGCCCATTCTAACTGGTGTGAGGTGATACCTCACTGTAGTTTTGATTTGCATTTGTCTAATAATTAGTGATGTTGAGCAGCTTTTCATGTGCTTCTTGGCCATCTGTATGTCTTATTTGGAGAAATGTCTATTTAGGTCTTCTGCCCATTTTTGGATTGGGTTGTTTGTTTTTTTAATATTGAGCTGCATGAGCTGTTTATATATTTTGGAGATTGATCCTTTGTCCGTTGCTTCATTTGCAAATATTTTCTCCCATTCTGAGGGTTGTCTTTTCGTCTTGTTTGTAGTTTCCTTGCCTTTGCAATAGCTTTTAAGTTTCATCAGATCCCATTTGTTTATTTTTATTTCCATTACTCTAGGAGGTGAATCAAAAAAGATCTTGCTGTGATTTGTGTCAAAGAGTGTTCTTCCTTTGTTTTCCTCTAAGAGTTTTATAGCGTCTGGTCTTACATTTAGGTCTTGAATCCATTTTGAGTTTATTTTTGTGTATGGTGTTAGGGATTGTTCTAATTTCATTCTTTTACATGTAGCTGTCCAGTTTTCCCAGCACCACTTATTGAAGAGACTGTCTTTTCTCCATTGTATATCCTTGCCTTCTTTGTCATAGATTAGTTGACCATAGGTACATGGGTTTCTCTCTGGGCTTTCTATCTTGTTCCATTGATCTGTGTTTCTGTTTTTGTGCCAGTACCATATTGTCTTGATTACTGTAGCTTTGTAGTATAGTCTGAAGTCAGGGAGTCTGATTCCTCCAGCTCCGTTTTTTTCCCTCAAGACAGCTTTGGCTATTCGGGTCTTCTGTGTCTCCATACAAATTTTAAGATTTTTTGTTCTAGTTCTGTAAGAAATGCCATTGGTAGTTTGATAGGGATTGCATTGAATCTGTAGATTGCTTTGGGTAGTACAGTCATTTTCACAATATTGATTCTTCCAATCCAAGAACATGGTATATCTCTCCATCTGTTTGTTTCATCTTTAATTTCTTTCATCAGTGTTGTATAGTTTTCTGCATACAGGTCTTTTGTCTCCTTAGGTAGGTTTATTCTTAGGTATTTTATGCTTTTTGTTACAGTGGTAAATGGGAGTGTTTCCTTAACTTCTCTTTCACATTTTTCGTTGTTAGTGTATAGGAATGCAAAAGATTTCTGTGCATTAATTTTGTATCCTGCAACTTAACCAAATTCATTGATGAGCTCTAGTAGTTTTCTGGTGGCATCTTTAGGATTCTCTATGTATAGTATCACGTTATCTGCAAACATTGACAGTTGTACTTCTTAGTTTCCAATTTGTATTCCTTTTATTTCTTTTTCTTCTCTGATTGCCGTGGCTGGGACTTCCAAAACTATGTTGAATAATAGTGGTGAGACTGGACATTCTTGTCTTGTTCCTGATCTTAGAGGAAATGCTTTCAGTGTTTCACCTTTGAGAAGGATGCTTGCTTTGGGTTTGTCGTATATGGGCTTTATTATGTTGAGGTAGGTTCCCTCTATGCCCACTTTCTGGAGAGTGTTTATCATAAATGGGTGTTGAATTTTGTCAAAAGCTTTTTCTGCATCTATTGAGATATGGTTTTTATTCTTCGGTTTGTTAATATGGTATATCACATTGATTGATTTGCGTATATTGAAGAATCCTTGCATCCCTGGGATAAACCCACTTGATCGTGGTGTATGATCCTTTTAATGTGTTGTTGGATTCTGTTTGCTAGTATTTTGTTGAGGATTTTTGCATCTATATTCATCAGTGATATTGGTCTGTAATTTTCTTTTTTTGTAGTATCTTTGTCTGGCTTTGGTATCAGGGTGATTCTGGCCTCATAATATGACTTTGGGAGTGTTCGTTTGTCTGCGATTTTTGGAAGAGTTTGAGAAGGATGGGTGTTAGCTCTTCTCTAAATGTTTGATAGAATTCACCTGTGAAGCCATATGGTCTTGGACTTTTGTTTGTTGGAAGATTTTTAATCACACTTTCAATTTCATTACTTGTGATTGGTTTGTTCATATTTTCTATTTCTTCCTTGTTCAGCCTTGGAAGGTTATAAGAATTTGTCCATTTCTTCCAGGTTGTCCATTTTATTGGCATAGAATTGCTTGTAGTAGTCTCTTAGGATGCTTTGTATTTCTGTGGTGTCTGTTGTAACTTCTCCTTTTTCATTTCTAATTTTATTGATTTGAGTCCTCTCCCTCTTTTTCTTGATGAGTCTGGCTAATGGTTTATCAATTTCATTTATCTTCTCAAAGAAGCACCTTTCAGTTTTATTGATCTTTTCTATTGTTTTCTTTGTTTCTATATCATTTATTTCTGCTCCGATCTTTATGATTTTTTCCTTCTGCTAACTTTGGGTTTTGTTTTTCTTTCTCTAGTTCGTTTAGGTGTAAGGTTAGGTTGTTTATTTGAGATTTTTCTTGTTTCTTGAGGTAGGCTTGTATTGCTATAAACTTCCCTCTTAGAATTGCTTTTGCTGTGTCCCATAGGTTTTTGATTGTTGTGTTTCCATTGTCATTTGTCTCTAGGTATTTTTTGATTTCCTGTGTTATTTCTACAGTGATCTCCTGGTTATTTAGTAATGTATTGTTTAGCCTCTATGTGTTTGTGTTTTTATGTTTTTTTCCCTGTAATTGATTTCTAATCTCATAGCATTGTGGTTAGAAAAGATGCTTGATATGATTTCAATTTTCTTAAATTTACTGAGGCTTGATTTGTGACCCAAGATGTGATCTATCTGGGGAATGTTCCGTGCGCACTTGAGAAGAAAGTGTAATCTGCTGTTTTTGGATGGAATGTCCTATAAATATCAATTAAATCTATCTGGTCTATTGTGTTATTTAAAGCTTCTGTTTCCTTATTAATTTTCTGTTTGGATGATCGCTCCATTGTTGTAAGTGAGGTGTTAAAGTCCCCCACTATTATTGTGTTACTGTCGATTTCCTCTTTTACAGCTGTTAGCAGTTGCCTTATATATTGAGGTGCTCCTGTGTTGGGTACATATATATTTATAATTGTTATATCTTCTTCTTGGATTGATCCCTTGATCATTATGTAGTGTCCTTCCTTGTCTCTTGTAACATTCTTTATTTTAAAGTCTATTTTATCTGATATGAGAATTGCTACTCCAGCTTTCTTTTGATTTCCATTTGCATGGAATATCTTTTTCCATCCCCTCACTTTCAGTCTGTATGTGTCCCTAGGTCTGAAGTGGGTCTCTTGTAGACAGCATATATATGGGTCTTTTTTTTGTATCCATTCAGCAAGCCCATGTCTTTTGGTTGGAGCATTTAATCCATTCACGTTTAAGGTAATTATTGATATGTATGTCCCTATGACCATTTTCTTAATTGTTTTGGGTTTGTTTTTGTAGGTCCTTTTCTTCTCTTGTGTTTCCCACTTAGAGAAGTTCCTTTAGCATTTGTTGTAGTGCTGGTTTGGTGGTGCTGAATTCTCTTAGATTTTGCTTGTCTGTAAAGCTTTTGATTTCTCCATCGAATCTGAATGAGGTCCTTGCTGGGTAGAGTACTCTTGGTTGTAGGTTTTTCCCTTTCATCACTTTAAATATATCATGCCACTCCCTTCAGCTTGTAGAGTTTCTGCTGAGAAATCAGCTGTTACCCTTATGGGAGTTCCCTTGTATGTTATTTGTCGTTTTTCCCTTGCTGCTTTCAATAATTTTTCTTTGTCTTTAATTTTTGCCAATTTGATTACTATGTGTCTCCGCATGTTTCTCTTTGGTTTTATCCTGTATGGGACTTGCTGCGCTTCCTGGACTTGGGTGGCTATTTCCTTTCCAGTGTTAGGGAAGTTTTTGACTATAATCTCTTCAAATATTTTCTCGGGTCCTTTCTCTCTCTCTTCTCTTCTGGGACCCCTATAATGCGAATGTTGCATTTAATGTTGTCCCAGAGGTCTCTTAGGCTATCTTCATTTCTTTTCATTCCGTTTTCTTTATTATGTTCCACAGCAGTGAATTCCACCATTCTGTCTTCCAGGTCACTTATCTATTCTTCTGCCTCAGTTATTCTGCTATTGATTCCTTCTAGTGTAGTTTTCATTTCAGTTATTGTATTGTTCATCTCTGTTTGTTTGTTCTTTAATTCTTCTAGGTCTTTGTTAAACATATCTTGCATCTTCTCAATCTTTGTCTCCATTCTTTTTCCGAGGTCCTGGATCATCTTCACTATCATTTTTCTGAATTCTTTTTCTGGAAGGTTGCCTATCTCCACTTCATTTAGTTGTTTTTCTGGGGTTTTATCTTGTTCCTTCATCTGGTACATAACCCTCTGCCTTTTCATCTTGTCTATCTTTCTGTGAATGTGGATTTTGTTCCACAGGCTGCAGGACTGTAGTTCTTCTTGCTTCTGCTGTCTGCCCTCTGGTGGATGAGGCTATCCAAGAGGCTTGTGCAAGTGTCCTGGTGGGAGGGACTGGTGGTGCGTAGAGCTGGGTGTTGCTCTGGTGGGCAGAGCTCAGTAAAACTTTAATCCTCTTGACTGCTGTTGGGTGGAGCTGGGTTCCCTCCCTTTTTGTTGTTTGGCCTGAGGTAACCCAACACTGGAGCCTACCTGGGCTCTTTGGTAGGGCTAATGGCCGACTCTGGGAGGGCTCATGCCAAGGAATACTTCCCCAGAACTTCTGCTGCCTGTGTTCTTGTCCCCACGGTGAGCCACAGCCACCCCCCACCTCTTCAGGAGACCCTCCAACACCAGCAGGTAGGTGTGGTTCAGTCTCTCCTGGGGTCTCTGCTCCTTCCCCTGGGTCCCGATGCACACACTACTTTGTGTGTGCCCTCCAAGAGTGGAGTCTCTATTTCCCGCAGTCCTGTCGACGTCCTGCAGTCAAATCTTGCTAGCCTTCAAAGTCTGATTCTCTAGGAATTCCTTCTCCTGTTGCCAGACCCCCAGGTGGGGAAGCCTGACATGGGGCTCAGAACCTTTACTCCAGTGGGTGGGCTTCTGTGGTATAAGTGTTCTCCAGTCTGTGAGTCACCCACCCAGCAGTTATGGGATTTGGTTTTGCTGTGATTGTGCCCCTCCTACCATCTCATTGTGGCTTCTCCTTTGTCTTTGGATGTGGGGTCTCTTTTTTGGTGAGTTCCAGTGTCTTCCTGTCGATGATTGTGCAGCAGCTAGTTGTGATTCTGGTGTTCTCACAAGGCAAGTGGGAGTGAGAGCTCGTCCTTCTACTCCGCCATCTTGGTTCAGGCTAGCCTATTTCTAGCTTTTGATTTAAAGTGAGAAGTATGCAACACTTCCTTTGATTTGAACACTTAGAGGCCATTGTAGGATTATTAGTTGGCCTGATTTCAATATTGTTATGTCTCAGGGAATAGGGAAGCCTGAGGAGAGGGAGAGAGATAGGGGAACAGTTGGTCAGTGGAGCAGTCAGCGCACACACATTTATCAATTAAGTTCGCTGTCTTGTATGGATGCAGTTCATGGTTTACCAAGGCAATTACAATAGTAACATCAAAGATCACTGATCACAGGTCACCACAGCAATAATAATGAAAAAGTTTGAAATATTGCAAGAATTACCAAAATGTGACACAGAGATATGAAGTGATCAAATGCTTTTGGAAAAATGGTGCCCATAGGGTTGCCACAAACCTCCAGTTTGTGAAAAACGCAGTATCTGTGAAGTATAATAAAGCAAAGTGTAGTAAAATGAGGTGTACCTGTGTTATAACTTTGTTTTCTGTTTCCACGGATTCTATTCTTACTTTTATTATTTCCTTCCTTTTTTTGGAAGTGTATTCTGTTCTTTTTCTAATATCTTAAAAAGGATGTTTATTTATTTTCAGCCTTCTATTCAAATATGGTTAATGTGGTTGTATGTTTCCCTCAGAGTACTGTTTTATCTGTATTACCTGAATAGTGGTATAAGGTATTTTCATAACCATTAATTTCTTTCTTTTTTTTTTTGGCTGTGCTGCGTTGCTTGCGGGATCTTAGTTCTCTGATCAGTGGTTGAACCCAGGCCCCCAGCAGTGGAAGCATGGAGTCCTAACCACTGGACTGCCAGGGAATTCCCTTATAACCATTAATTTCTTTTTCTTTTTTTTTAATAACTTTTTTGGGTTTTTAAAATAAATAAATTTATTTATTTATCTATTATTTTTGCCTGCTTTGGGTCT
The DNA here is from genome assembly GCF_026419965.1 of Kogia breviceps. NCBI lineage: Eukaryota > Metazoa > Chordata > Mammalia > Artiodactyla > Physeteridae > Kogia > Kogia breviceps. The sequence goes on from NC_081323.1 coordinate 24,121,070, forward strand.
TCATTGCTGCACACGGGTTTTCTTTGGTTGTTGTGAGCAGGGGCTGCTCTTTGTTGCAGTGTGCAGGCTTCTCATTGCAGTGGCCTCTCCTGTTGCGGAGCACGGGTTCCAGGCACGCGGGCCTCAGTAGTTGCAGCACACGGACTCAGCAGTTGTGGCTCACAGGCTCTAGAGCGCAGGCTCAGTAGTTGTGGCGCACGGGCTTAGTTGCTCCACAGCATTTGGGATCTTCCCGGACCAGGGCTTAAAGCTGTGTCCCCTGCATTGGCAGGCAGACTCCCAACCACTGGGCCACCAGGGAAGTCCCAACCATTAATTTCTAATATCAAAGCTATCTATTATCATTCCTTCTTTGACTCCTGAGTTATTTGCAAAATGTTTAACACTTTCCTAATGTATTTTTAGGTTATCTTTTTATTAATGATTTTGAGAAATTGCATTATGGTCAGAGAATGGGGTCTGTGTGATACAGATTCCTTAAAGTCTGTTGATATTGCTTTATGGCCTGATTCAGGTATGTGGTCAGTTTTTATAAATCCCCAAAATGTTTTAAATGAATGTGAATCCTCCAGGTACACTGTTTTATAAGTGTATTTGTCTTTTTATATTATATAAATTTATTTATTTTGTTATTTTATTTTATTTATTGTTTTTGCGTGTGTCGGGTCTTCATTGCTGTGCACGGGCTTTTCTCTGGTTGCAGTGAGTGGGGGCTACTCTTCATTGCAGTATGCGGCCTTCTCATTGTGGTGGCTTCTCTTGTTGCAGAGCAGGGCTCTAGGCGAGTGGGCTTCAGTAGCTGTGGCACAGGGGCTCAGTAGTTGTAGCTCATGGGCTCTAGAGCACAGGCTCAGTAGTTTTGGCACACGGGCTCAGTAGTTATGGCTCACAGGCTCTAGAACTCAGGCTCAGTAGTTGTGGCACACAGGCTTAGTTGCTCCGTGGCATATGGGATCTTCCCGGACCAGGGATCAAACCCATGTCCCCTGCATTGGCAGGCGGATTCTTAACTACTGCGCCACCAGGGAAGCCCGAGTGTATTTGCTTTTTAAGATCTTTTGTGAACAAATTCATGAAGTTTGCTATTCATATTTCTACTTCATTAGTGATTTTTGTCTATTAGATGTACCAGTTATCCACTGGTGATGGATTTGTGTATTTTTCCTTTGTATCTCTGTCCATGTTTGTTTTATATACCTTGAGACTATGTTATTAGGTACCTGCAAGTTTAGGGCTGTAATATCTTTCTGATGAATGTTTTATCATGATAGAACATCTTTATCTCTGCATTACTTTTTACATTAAAGTCTATTTTATCTGGTAACAATAACCAAACTAATTTTCTTTTAGTTAGTGTTTACCTAGCATATATTTTCAATCCTTTGATTTTCACCTATTCTGTGTCCTGTGTTTTCCAGGAGGGATTTTGAAGTTTAGTCTTAAAACTACTGTTTGTCCTTGAGATCCTTAAATGTACCATTCTGCCTTCTCTCCCAGCGGCAATACATACCCGTGAAAGTGAAGAGCAAAGCCTTCTGGATCTTCTCTTGGGAGTATGCTACGATGTACTTGGGAAGCCTGGTGGTAATTGTTTGCCTCTCCTTCTTCCTTCTCAGTTCCTGGGATTTCATCCCTGCAGTCTATGGCTTCATGTAAGTAATCACCTCATTAGAAAACCTCTGGAAGCTAATTTAGTTTTCACAGCTCCATCTGGAATTAGAGGGAGAGCAAGCACAGGCAGCATCTAGAGCAGTGGTCCTCAAACTTTAGTGTGCAGGGCTTCAACACCCAGATTGCTGGTCACTACCTCCAGAGGTTCTGATTAAGTAAGTCTGGAGTAGGGACCCCAGAATTTGCATTTCTAATAAATTTTCAGGTGATGCTGATGCTGCCAGTCCAGGGAACACTCTTTGAGGACCACTGGCTTGATCTAGTGCAATTAAAGAACACTCTCTGGGAACATCCAAAGCAACTACCAGCCTCTGACTAGGAGTTTTTTCTTTTTCTTTTTTTAATTTTTTTTGCGGTACGCGGGCCTCTCACTGTTGTGGCCTCTCCCGTTGCAGAGCACAGGGTCCGGACGTGCAGGGCCAGCAGCCATGGCTCACGGGCCCAGCCGCTCCGCGGCATGTGGGATCTTCCCGGACCGGGGTACGAACCCGTGTCCCCTGCATTGGCAGGCGTACTCTCAACCACTGCGCCACCAGGGAAGCCCTGACTGGGAGGTTTTGATTCAATCCCAAACAGGAATGGATGTATTCCTCTATTGCAAGAGGGTCTCCAGCAGTTTTAAAATAAAGCCACCTTCAATATGTCAGACTTTTACTGAAAATCAAAATGGGTTTGCAGGATGAATTCTGCAGGCATTTCCACATATTCTGTCTGTGGTATGCTGAGGAAGATAACTGCCCAAGCCTGAAGGAACTCACAGCTCAGTGGGTGATAGACACTTAAACCTGCCAGGGTAGGAAAGGGATCTGTGGCAGGCTTCCTTTTGGGATTCCGGGCTGCTTATTTGTGTTAAATCCTGGCTGACCCTAACAATGACTTAGTAACCTTCAGCTTTTCATGCTCTGCCTCAGATGAGAGTTTGTAACGCTGATGAAAAGCTTTCCCTAGTTTTCTGCTGGTCCACAGATTGTGTTCTTTACCTCATTTCACAGAAAAGGAAATGTAGTTACAGCAGGAAGCAAAGACTTGCCCTGGGTGGAGGCCTTCGTCAGAGAAATCTGACCATGAACTATTGCCTCTCTCTCCCTTTCCATGCTTCACTTGTTGTACTTTTAAAATTGTGAGTTGACATCAGTTTCAACCCCATATATATTTTTTAATGTGATGTAAAAATTTTAGAACGGCCAGAATTGCAGCCGATCTTTATCTGATACAACCAGACAGAAAGTTTTCCAGTTAAACCCTTATTTCTCAAACAAGGTCTGGGATCCTAGCCAGAACCTGGCAGTGGTTCCTCGGGCCCCTAGACGTCTCACTGCAGTGTCAGGCACTCAGTCTTCTGGCTCCTGCTGTGGGCATGTGGAGCAAGAATGGGCAGGAACAGGATCTTTGACCTTATCTTCCAGACAAGTCTTTAGAATGCTCAAAATAGGTATTGTTTATTTCAAACCCATTCCTCTTTTGCTACAGTGCTGGGTATCTGCTGGTTTTGAGCACATATATATATCTTGGGCAGTAAAAGAAGGGCTGGTCTTTTGATTTCTAGCACGAATCCCTGCCTTGTCTCAGCTCTTTGATGCATGCCAGAGTTTGGTTCAGGCAATATTTTTTATGGGTTATTATTCTCTGTGTCTCTGCCCCTTGTTTTTGTTAATTACCTATATCCTGGTTGCCTGGAAAGCCCCTTACATCCTGATCTCTATGGAGACAAAGTCATCCTTGACTGCCCAGCAGTGACCAAAGCCTTCAGGAGAAAACCTGGTCAAACCAGATCATTCATAACTTCACTGTGTTTTTTCTCTTCCTTTTTAATCTTTATTCCAGACTTTCCGTTCCAGATCTTACTCCAAACATTGGCCTCTTCTGGTACTTCTTTGCAGAGATGTTTGAGCACTTCAGCCTCTTCTTTGTATGTGTGTTTCAGATCAACGTCTTCTTCTACACCATCCCCTTAGCCATAAAGCTAAAGTAAGTGGTTGGACCTACTGGTTTTTTGTCCACAGAGTCATTTGTAGCTTTACAGGTGCCCTTCAAACTGGGAACATCTGCTATCAGGTTTGTGCCATTTTTGCCCAGGGAACCCTGCCCTCAGTCGCTTCAGTGGCTGTACGCAGCAGTAGAGTCACACATGAGTACAGGGTGCAGAGACAGTGCTTTGGAGCCCTGTATTTCCCATGGCCTCACTTTGGGGTACTTGAACCCACATTGCTACTGAGCCCAGTCACTGTTTTAGACAAGAGCAGTGTTGGGGTGCGGAAGGTATCCTTGGAAAAAGTGGATCTTTTTGGGTGTTCATCAGCATCCCAGTGACAGTTTGCTCAAAGGGACTCAGGATGTATTAGTCGGGAGGCTGGCTACCTGCATCTCTGTTTAATCATCTGATCAGTTTCCCTCAAAAGGGTTGCCTATAAAGCTCTCTTCTGCAGTGTAAGAGGGCTAACATGTGTTGTCCATCCCACCTTTCTAGGCTTTTTGACATATATTCATGCCTAACCCTTCCAGCAACTCTTGGAGGTAGGCGTTATGTTATTATCACTTCCATTTTATAGTTGAGGAAATTGCTGTTCAGAGAGGTGGAACAATTTTCCCAGAGTCACGCAGCCAGTAAGCATGGAGCTGGGATTCAGACCCAGGTTTGCTTGGCTCCAGAATCTATGCTCAGTCCCCTGCACCATGCCAAGCTCCTGAGAGAGATCACTTATAGTAGGTTCCAGAAATGGCCTATTATCCTAGCTTCAGAGAAGGGAAAACAGGCACCAATAGGCATAGATATGCCTTTGTGGTCCAGGGAGGCTGGAAGAGTTTGATTTAGATTTTAAGAGCTTGAGTTCTCTGCTCTAACCTTCCTGCCATTCTCCATGGCCAGTGAACCAATGCACATGGTTCCTATTCTATAAAAGGTCAGAGTCGATGTTTCCTTCCCATGACATAGCCTTGGCCTGGTATCTGACAGAAAACCATTCTCTCTTGGCCCGGCAGGCTCCAGAATTCTGGCAGCCTTACTCAGCCAAGCTCTCCAGCTGTCTGTGGTCCACATTTCCTGCCCTTGTTCTGGTCAGGCCCAGCCACTGGGCTGAGAGAAGCAGGGAGCCTGGAGCACCTTTCCTCACTCTGTGTAGCCAGCTCTCCAGTAGCTTCTGTTGTTGGCACGTGAAAGGCCACAGACAGCTCCTGGGTAGACAGTAGCACCACCATCTTGTGACACCCTCCCTTCCACTCAACCCTGGCCAGGGCCTCAGAGTTGTGGGGACAGAAGATATGAAAATATCTGACCTCCTCTGCAGCTGCCCTCCTGTGCCTGGATATGAAGTTCTACTCTGGCCCCTGCAGTGCCAGCTTTGTGAGAACAGGCCCTCCAGGGTGCCTCTCCCCAGGCACTGTTGCAGGGGGTTCTGGTCTCCATGTTTTTTGGCACTACATTATCACTAGCCTTTTCATAGGAATGGTGCAGCTGTTACCAGCTACCTAAGAAGCCCAAAGCCAGTGACTTAGATTAGCTTTAGGATGATGCTCACTGAGGTAGCTGGACCCTTCCTAGAGGCCACAGGACTGCATGACTTTGCCAAGCTGAGTTTCTGAGTCATTTGTTGTATAGTGTTTGGGTGTGTACACGTTTGTCTCCACATCTCAGATTTACACCCATTGAGTCACCCTGACCTTTGACCTGCAAGAGGAGAATGCCATGCCATTAACCTGAAGAAAACTTTCATGAGCTGGATATCCAGGTCCTGTGCGGAAGTAGGCCCCGTGCATGTTGTTTAGGTGTAGCTGAGCAGGGTGCCCACCTCGCTTCTTCCTGTTGGCTTCCCTTCAGCACTTGGTCTGCTCTCGGAGGAGCACAGGAGATTGAGTTCTGTCTCACCCTTCCTGATCAGAGCTGTGATCCTGCTGGGCACTCAGGAGAATAGCATTGGTGGTGCTTAGGGGTCCTAGAGACAAACAGCTCCATCACTTACGAACTCTCTTATCTTCTCTGAACCTGATTTCCTCAGCTGCAAATGTGGTGACAGCATTGCCTATCTCAAGGGGTAGTTGAGGTACAGTGAGGATCACATGTAATGATGCAAGAAAAGGGCCTAGCACAGAACTTTGCACAAGTGAGGGTTCAGGAAATGGTAGGCAGTGTTACTAGTTTAAGGTAACAAGAACTCCAATTCCAGCCCTTAAGAGCGAAAAGCTGCATGCAGCTCTCAGTTCTCTTTCTGGAAAGGAGCTCATCATAGCTAAAGATCTGTAGTCCCCACTGACCCTGTTGTCAGAGAAACAAAGCATCAGCAAGGAGGCACCTCCTGCCCTGGGTCCAGTGTTAGAGGGGCCTCTGGCATGGATGGCTGCCTGATAACTCTGACAAGCAGTCATTTAAGCCCAGTAATAAAGGGCGCTGACTTCATGTGTTCTCTTCCTCGGCGGCTGCTGGCGGAAGGCCCAGAGCTGGCGGGGGTGGGGCTTGATTGAAACTTCTCTGTGGGCTCTTTCTCTAGTGTTTGCTGGGCTCTTCTCACCACCTCTGGGCATCTCTGAGTCCCTGCAGTTTTCTGCTCTGCTGCTAGGCCCGGCCCCATGTCTTGTGGGTAGCAGAGCCAATGCCTCCATGAAGTCCGCTGGAGAGTATTTGGGGGTTTCAGGGATGGGGTCAGTAGTCTCTGGGCTGGGCCTGTTCCCTGACCGATCTTCCTCTCTCTGTCTGCCCTGTCTTACCCAGGGAGCACCCTATCTTCTTCATGTTCATCCAGATTGCCATCATCTCCATCTTCAAGTCCTACCCAACAGTGGGGGATGTGGCCCTCTACATGGCCTTCTTCCCTGTGTGGAACCACCTCTACAGATGTGAGTACTCCCACCTCTCACCCCCTGGTGGCAGATTTGTGTCACCTAGCCCCGGATGAAAACAGCCAGGGAAAAAGGAATTGATAGACATTTGCTGGGCATCTGCTGTGCTGGCAGCACCAAGAGAGAGACAGTGACATGAGGCACAATATCTGCCTCCTAGATACTATGGACTAGTGATAATAATACTAGCATTTTTTGAGTGCTGTGTACCTGGTCACTGTGATTCTAAGGGTGTTACATGCATTAGCTCATTTTATCTTCACACCAGACTTTGAGGAAAGTATCCCCATTTGCAGATGAGAAAACTGAGGTACAGAAAGGTAGAGCCACTTGTTCAAGGTCACATGACTGGTAAGTAGTATAGAGGGGATGGCATTGGAATCCAGATGTGTGATCCTCTAGCCAGCACTGTCCAGTAGGGCTTTCTGTGATGATAGAAATGCCCTATGTCTGCACAGTCCAATAGAGTAACCACTAGCGTGACTGAGAAATGGAATTTTTAATTTAAATTAAATTTACGAAGCCACACATGGCTATTGGCTATCATGTTGGACAGTGTGCCACTAGGCCTTGGCTTACCATTTCCCAGTGCCGCACTGAAAGGTCCATAGAAGACAGACGGGCAACACTAGACTTCCGACCTGCTGTGAAGACCCCTTTAAGCTCTAACCATCCCTTCCTCAGAAGACAGCCTAGCAGTGATCTGGTTGTGCTTTCTAGTATTTCCTAGTGTTTCCCTGAGTTGGGCTCTTTGCCCTCTGTGTGGGTTCTTTTCAGTGTTTGTGGGCTCCCTGAGGGTAGGCTCATGACTCACTTGCCTCTGTGTCCCCAGCACCCAGGATTAAACCTGGCACACAGAACAGCTCAACAAATGTTTGTGGATGGTTTTTTTAAATATAATTTTTATTGGAATATAGTTGATTTACAATGTTGCATTAGTTTCAGTTGTACAGCAAAGTGAGTCATTTATATGTATACATATATCCACTCTTTTTTTTAAGATTCTTTTCCCATATAGGCCATTACAGAGTATTGAGTATAGTTCTCTGTGCTATGCAGTAGGTCCTTATTAGTTATCAGTTTTATATATAGTAGTGTGTATATGTCAATCCCAATCTCTGTGGATGCGTTTTTTAAACCTCCCTAATAAAGAGGCAGTGCCAGTGACCCAACACCACTTAATTCTCTAAAACAGGAAGGGAGCTGTTGAACTTTCCTTGCACAGCAAAGTATCAGGAATGAACTCCGGGAGGGCAGGCTTCAGAGGAAGTGAGTCTTTGTTGTTGTTTTGGGGCTGCTGGGTGTCAACCGGGAAGTGAAACTGACCAACTGCTAGAAAGAAACCTGTCTGTAGGAGTTGGCCTCTGAGCACAGGTAAACAGGTAAGTGGGCAGGACAAGCCGGGCTGCTCCTTCACCTGACGCCTGGTTGGGCAGTGACCAGATGACCAGACTGGAAGCAGGAAGTACCATCTTCTGTCTGTGGCATCCTCATTGCACAGACAAGAATCACCCAGTCCAGTGGGCTCAGAGTCAGCTTGGCAAGTCACAAGAGCACAAGACATGTGAACATACCCCAGTTTGTGACAGGGTGGGTCTTGGGGATGTTGATTCTCTTTCCCCAAAAACAGGCCTTTTTAGCTGTCTCTCCCACACAGGGCATCTCCCCCTGGTAAGATCTTTCATCCCATATTGCTGAACACAGTCTGGAGCCGGCACCTTGAGTCTGAATCCTGGCTTTCCCATCACTAACAAGTTATTTAACCTTTCTGAGCCTCCCGTTATTTCATCTGTCAGATGGGGGGAATATCTTTCATGAGTGTTTTAAGTTTGAGAAAAAATAAATGTAAATAGCACCACATTTATTATTAGTAGTAATAATTACACAGAGGGGTCTGCTGCAGAGTTTCATGATCAAGGCTTCAGGCTCAGTAGCCAGTCATTCGGAGTCATTGAAATAAACATATTTTTCAAAATTTGAAATGAACTATTTTATGCCCTCTGGGATGATAAGGCACAAAAGAATAAGGATGGGGTTTCTGGAAACCTGGATGAGCTAGTAGATGCTGTTGCTGGCTGGCTGGGCAAGTTCAGCTTGTCTGAAAGTCCTGCAGAGTATTGGCTGCCACCCCTGGAGGTGCAGCTCCTGCAGCAGAGAGTACTCAGGCTTGGAGTGTCTATTTGGGGCATGACAACTGTGAGTCATTACATTCATGCGGGAGCGTCTTCAGCCTGGTCCTGTAGACATGTGAGTGGAGATTTTGTGAAGTCTTTACGCCTAGGTTGAATATATTCAGACTTTTAATGTGGTTAAGAATTCAGTTTAATCATGAATTACCAATGCCAGCATGCCTGCTCGCACATTCACCATTTTATTTTCCTGTCCTGCTCAGTGGGGAGAAGAGGCACGTGGGCCCTTCCCTGAGTGCAGGTCCCAGATACCGGGACTGTCCGGTGCTTGGGGACAGGATGAATCATACAGATACACAATTGCGGTGTTAGGGAACAGCCTGCTGGCAGAACCCGTGCCAGCCTGTTGGCAGAACCCATGCCAGCCTGCAGTGGTCCAGCTCAAAGAGCCAGTTACCAAAGGGATGGATTTTGTGAGTGTGTGTGTCTGTTTTGTTTTTATTAAACTATTGTATAAAGATAAAAGAATATTGATTTTTAAATACTCATTAATTATAAAAAATAATAATACAATAAATTCCCATGTGCCCAGCACCTGGTTTAAGAAAAGAAACATCACCACGTCCTTTGAAGTCCCTAAATCCCCTCTGTGCCCCCTCAATGACACTGGATTCTTTCAGTGGAATTTTATTTCTGAATGCCTGAGGCTCAGAGAGGGAAAGTGACTTGCCTGAAGTTTCAGTTTGTCAGTGGTGGAGCGACAGATCCGATGAAGTCACCCAGTGAACTTGGTGGGGAATCTGATTCCATCTGGCCTAGCACGTCTGATGAAGGGTGAACCCTTGCGTCTCATCAGGCCCTGGTCATCTCTGACATCTCTGACACCTCCTGGTGCCTGGAACAAGCCGTCCTGTGCCCCAGGTCCCTGGCTCCATCTGCCCTGGCATATACCTGTAATCTGCAGGCCTGTCATCCAGCAAGAGTGAGTAGCAGCTCCCCAGTCCTGCAAAGGTCACCACAGGCCAGAAGCCAACTGGATGCTGGTGACAGTTCCTCCATGCACATGGGAATGTATCTTCGCAGCTTTTTGTGATTGCACCCAGGAGCTGCATGTGAACCTCTCTCAGTCTCTGCACTTGGTCACCTTCTTGTCACCTGGTCTGAAATCCAGAGTGGCTAGAGGCATGGAACAAAGACCTACCTGCACTGTCAGGCCACAGGAGTTTTATATTAGGAATAGTGTATATTCTTTTCAGCAAAATTATTTCCAGGGGATCAGAAGGAACCACTGAGAAATGTAAATAGTGATGTTGGAGTGGAGGAATGGTAAATAGATATGTTCTTTCTTGAGGTTGTAACACTTAATAATAATAACAATAATAATAATTCTCAGTGCACACATCCCTTTTCCCAAACTTCTGTTTCTGGGAGCAAGGACAAGGCTTCCAACAGATCTCAGAAAGGCTTGAGTCAGGGCTTTCACCTCTCAGCTTTGAAAACCCAGAATTGTGGAAATTTCAGATCAGAAAAGAGGACCTTGCAAGCCCTCCAAGCCATGTTTCCAAATTGTAGGATTTCACAGACCACTAACATTTCAAAAAATTCTGCTGACAGAGTTGCCAACTTTTTATTTTTCTGAAGACATGAAAACAGTCAACTACTAGCCATTCATCCCCATTTCATAAAGGAAAATACTTTTTAACAACAGCAACAGGCAACAAGACATCTATCATTTCTTAAGAAAGAATGACGCTTAAGTTGAAAACATTCAGCTTTAACAAAAACTCTAAACTACCTTCTCCTTATTCTCACTGTGACACTGACCAGTGAAGTCTCTGTTGCAGACCAGTATGAGCCTCTTATTTGGCAAAGGTCTGCAGCTGTAATCTAGTGGTTCACAGCCTTGGCTGCATATTGGAATCACCAGGGAAGCTTTTAGAAACCAATATGGGGTACTTCCCTGGTGATGCAGTGGTTAAGAATCTGCCTGCCATTGCAGGGTACATGGGTTCGATCCCTGGTCCGGGAAGATCCCACATGCTGCGGAGCAGCTAAACCCATGCACCACAACTACTGAACCCACGTGCCATAACTACTAAAGCCCACGAGCCTAGAGCCTGTGCTCTGCAACAAGAGAAGAAGCCGCTGCAGTGAGAAGCTCGTGCACCGCAACAAAGAGGACCCCCTGCTCGCCGCAACTGGAGAAAGCCCGCACTCAGCAACAAAGACCCAAGGCAACCAAAAATAAATTAAAAAATTAAAAAAACAATATGGATGCCTGGGCCCCACCCCTATAGACTCTGATTTACTTAGTCTGGGTGAGGCTCCCCAGGTTAGTTCATTTTACAACCAGAATTGAGAACCTTATCTGTAATCCAGTCCCCTTTCCAATGCATGAACCCCAAGTATAGCATTTCAACCAAGTCATTGTACAACTGAGACAAGAGGCCTTAAGGTTCGGGGGTTTCCCCATCTCTTAACTATCCCAAAACTCTGACTTGGGAGAAGGGATTTCCTGAAGGTCAGGATCAGAGAGGGGAAAGGAACTTTTATTCACTAAGTGCCTGCCGGGAACCAGACCTAAGATTTTTTTTTTTAAGTGGTAATGTTTTTAAAAGATATTATTTTAATTAATTAATTTTAAATAATATTTATTATTTTATTTAAAAATATAATAAAGTGTAAAGAAACAATAATATTATATAATCCTATTGTCAGATATCCCCTAGTGAATTAAAAGGAAAAAAAAAAAGTACCGTGTGATAGGCAGAATAATGTCCCCTCCTTGCCCCTCACAAAGATGTCCATCTCATAATCCCCAGAACCTGTGACTATATCACCTTACATGACAAAAGGGCCTTCAGATGGGGAGATTATCCTGGGTTATCCAGGTGGGCCCAGTGTAATCACAAGGGCCTTTAAGAGTGGAAGAGGTAGAGGCAGGGGGTAGATGGGAAATTTTTACCTTCTGCTCAGTTTCGCTGTGAACCTAAAACTTCTCTAAAAACTAAAGTCCAAAAAAAAAAAAAAAATGGAAGAGGGAGGCAAAAGAGGAGGCCACAGTGATACAGTGTGAGAAGGACTTAATCCAACATTGCTGGTTGAAGATGGAAGGGGTCATGAGCCAAGAATGCAGGCAGCAAGCGAATGGATTCTCCCCTAGAGCCACCAGAGCCTGTGGACTTCTGACCTCCCAAAATGTAAGATAATAAATTATATTGTTTAAGCCTGTAAGTTTGTGGTAATTTGTTACCATAGCAATGGAAAACACAGTAATACATCTGTGCCAGCTTTTCCACACAACTTGTTTAATTCATGGAACACTCCCATGAAGTAGGCATTTTAGCCCTGTTTTAGAGATGGGGAAGCTGAGACTCTGAGAAACTTGGTGGCAGAGCAGGAATTTTCACCAAAGTCTCTCTGAGGCCGAGGCTGTGCCCCACTATTAGGCTACCTTCCCCCCAGCGGAACTCAGCCCGCCTGCCCGCAGACCACCCTGTGTAGCAGGTCCTCCCTGGAGCTTTAGGGGGAGCTTTCTCCCTGGTGGGATTCCGCATTCCTTCCGGGGGTAGGGGGTGAGGTTAGAGAGGGAGGGTGTCAAAAAGAGACTTAAATCATCTAAGGAAGAGTGAGGGTCATTTGAAGAGCAAGGCAGGAGACTTAAGACATGAATTGAGGAGAATGGAAAATATATTCCTAAGACCCAGGGCTGTGGCACCCTAGAGATACTGAGAGGTTCATGCTGCCATTTCCATCCATGATTCACTGGTCAGATAGCACCCTGCTTGGGGACAGGAAAGGAGTTACTCTTGGACACCCCAGGATTGGGGGTTAGAGGGCAGTGTCCTGCTGAAGTGCCTCCTTGCAGTGCCCAGAGGCACTCACAGCGTTGCCGACTGTAGCCAGCCGAGCCCACAGTGGGAGGTAGAGTCCAAATCTAGGACCTCTCGCCAGCTTTGGGTGTGAGGAACCATTGCCAAGGGTCTGAGGTCTGCGTCTTGGCGCCCTGGTGCCTCTGAGTTTGTGTGTGTTGGGGAGGGGATGGCAGGGGGTTTTGCCTTTGAGCTACACCAAGCTTTTCGTGGGCCACTCTGTCCTGCAGGGCCGTCACTGCAAGGAAAGAGCCCCAGCGAGAGTCAGCCCTGGGCTAACTGACCGTCATCTGTCTTTGCAGTCCTGCGAAACATATTTGTCCTCACCTGCATCATCATCGTCTGCTCCCTGCTCTTCCCTGTCCTGTGGCACCTCTGGATTTATGCAGGAAGTGCCAACTCCAATTTCTTTTATGCCATCACACTGACCTTCAACGTTGGGCAGGTAAGAGTCAAGGGCAGCGCAGGGACAGGGATTCATTTTGTAGCCTCAGACATTCGACCTGGGCCCTGGGTTCTGCCAAATAGGGTTTTGGACGAGAATGAGGTCCCATAGCGAAGGTAGGGCAGTAAGAGCAGCAGGGGAAGCTGAATTTGGCTAACATTTGTTGCATTGAATTCTCACAGCAAGCCTGTGAGACAGTGTTATCCGTATTTTACACATGGGAACCAAGGCTCACAGAGGTGGTCGATTGCCCAAGGTCATTGGAGGAGGCAAGATCCAAGTTCAGAAGAAGGCTCAGTTCCTGAGGCCGCCCTCTTTCTGTAATCGCCTGGGCCGCGCGGCCCCTGGAGTGACTGCAGCGTGCGAGGGCTGGGGGAGGACAGGCAAAGGAGAGGGGAGACTTTCCAGACTTCAGGGCAGAGGCAGAGAGGTGGGAATAGTTTGGTCCAGCTGCTGGGCACGTCTGGAGCAGAAACTGTGCAGCTGGGAGTAGCAGGAGAGGAGGCTGAGCGGGTCCCAGAATGAGAAGTACCAGCAAGGACCTCTGACCTTCCTCTGGTCCAGGGAGAGCCTCTCCCTTGGTGCCATAGAACAGTTGTTCTCAGCATCAGAATCACTGGGGGTAGCTTGTTAAAAAATGCAGATTCTCTGTTAATATGTTTTAAATCCTGTGCTTATGTTACGACTGTCATAATTACATGGCTTTGATTGTTAACAACAACAAAAAAAGCAGATTCCCTGATCCTGCTCCTGCTCCCAGACACAATGATTGGAATTTGTATTTTTAACAAGCTCTCCAGAGATTCTGTTGCAGGTGGTTTAGCAAACTTCTCTGAAGTCCCCTCATCCACTGTGCTGCGTTCCCTCATGTCAGCTCTGTCTTAATTGTCGAGTCAAGGTCTTATGAGAATCACTTGTACCGTTTACCATTTCAATTGTCATTGGCACAGCCTGGCATTTCCTGTGCATAATGGATGGGATGGGAAGCAAGGCTCGCGTGAAAGACCAGTGATGCCAGTGAATAATCCCTAGGGAGGTTCTTGCCTCCAAGGTTAGCTGCTGGGAAAGAAGAAGGGAGTTAGGGCTCTTGCAATGACTGATGGGTCTGGTATTTCCTGCATGGACATTTCTGGACAACTAATGTCCAGTCTAGCTATTTATCTTGGTTTGTGTACAGCAGAAGGAGAGATGGAGGAGGGCCCTGTAGCCTGGATAGGACCAGGCCAGGGGATCTGTTCTGCTGTCAAACACACAGGTTACTGATGGCGGATGCTCAGCCCCTCCTACCTGTGTCCACGCAAACAGAAATCTGCAGGATGCAATTTAGTACCTTGAATAAATCCAAAAGGTTGTTCTGGCTCTTCTGTCTTGCTGAAATCCCCTTACTTTTCCTTTGAAAGTGATGACTGGCATGTGAGGGCATTGGGCCTGCCCTGGGCCTCTGGGGAGCTTGGCGAGCTCTACTGAAATAGTCCACAGCTTGCTGTCAGATCATGAGTGTTGAGTGTGGGTCAGGAATACAAGTTGCAGTGATTATGAAGTATCCATGGAACTTGCCAGATAACAGCTTTTTTTCCCTAGGGCTGCCTTTATGAGAAAAGGCTTTCTGAAGTTGGCATGGGAGATGTTTGCAAGTTGTCAGGTGCCATCAAAGGCAGGAGAAAAAAAAAGGCAGGAGAAACTGAATTGTTGGAAAAAGGGGGATGGGGCTGGGGGTGGGGACCAAGGCCAAGTAGATGGAGGGTTTTAGTGGCTGAGCTGTAGAGAAAAACCAGGTTGATCTCTTGGCATTGTCCTTTATCTTTTTCAAAAATCTCTTTAAAATGTATTTTTAATCATACAAATAACACATGAATTCATTATTGCCAGGGAAAAGAAGTCAAACAAAATAGAAGCATATGGAATGAAAAGTAAAGATTCGTCTGGGTGCCATCTCTTTCCACCCTAGGGCAGATGTGATCGTTAGAATCAGTTTGGTCTGTGTCTTTGCAGACTTCCTCTGTGCGTTTACAGACAGCTGAGTCCATAAGTGAACACAAAGACATCCCACTGTTAAGTACTGTTCTTTGACTTGCTGTTTTTCACTTAATGATCTCACCTTGAGATCATTTTTTTTTTTTTTTTTTTTGTGGTATGCGGGCCTCTCACTGTTGTGGCCTCTCCCGTTGCGGAGCGCAGGCTCCGGATGCACAGGCCCAGCGGCCATGGCTCACGGGCTTAGTCGCTCCGCGGCATGTGGGATCTTCCCGGACCAGGGCACGAACCCGTGTCTCCTGCATCGGCAGGCGGATTCTCAACCACTGCGCCACCAGGGAAGCCCGAGATCATTTTTATTTTTTTTTTTTTTTTTTTTTTTTTTTTTTTTTTTTTTTTTTTTTTTTTTTTTTTTTTTGTGGTATGCGGGCCTCACTGTTGTGGCCTCTCCCGTTGTGGAGCACAGGCTCCGGACGCTCAGGCTCAGCGGCCATGGCTCACGGGCCCAGCCGCTCCGCGGCATGTGGGATCTTCCCAGACCGGGGCACGAACCCGTGTCCCCTGCATCGGCAGGCGGATTCTCAACCACTGCGCCACCAGGGAAGCCCCCGAGATCATTTTTTTTAACAGCTCTGTGATATCCCTCCTGTGGTAGGATGTCCTGTGATTTTTATGACTGGGTAGGCCACTACTGATAGACATTGAAGTTGCTTCTGGTGATTTCACTATTATAAATGGAAGAGCCCTGCATATCCCTCCACATACTCTTGTATACACATGCCAGTATTTTCTCAGATAGATTCCAAGTGGTGGGATTTGCTGGGTCAGAGGGCATAAGCATTGTATGTTTTGGCAGATTTTGCCAAGTTGCCCTTCAGACAGGTCATACCAGCCTTCAGACCTCCCAGCAGTGGGCCAGGTGCCTATAAACTGACAGTTAGTTCAGACATCCAGCACACCTGTGACATTGGCCTGCTCGGGTCCTGCTTTGTGCTCTGAGCCAGAGACAGTTCTGTTGGGTCAAATGCTTTCTGGGACTGCTGGCTTTGGGCTTTGTTGCTGCTGCTGCCAGATCACTAAAGGGGTATATCAGAGAGGGGCACTTACTCACCAAGGCAGTCACTGGAGTCATATCCTCATCCTAGAGCATTAACTGAGCTAGAAGAGCACCCCTCATCATGAGGGTTATACTATCCCAGCCCTCCGGCCTGTTGGGAGCCACAGAGTGCAAATAAACATTTAGAACTTTAGTTAAATGTCACCTCCCCAGAGAGACCTTCTTTGGGGTTTCCCCACCCCACGGTCTCTTTCTTTGCCTCCTATTTGTTTCCTTCACAGCACTTACCCAATTTGCAACTCCACATTATTTACCTGCTTCTCTCTCTGCCTCTCCCACTAGCCTGTGAGCTTCATGAAGGCAGAGATCCGCCTCTCCTACCCATTGCAGGGTCCCCAACCACCTGATCAGTGCTTGGCACAGAGCAGTTGTTTAGCAAATATTTGTGGAATGATTGAATGAACCAAAGAGAGCCAGGGAGAACATCATGTGATTAATGTGGAGAGTGTAACTGCTGGAGGAATCCAGAGGCAACAAGATCACCTTCCCTGTTGAGTGGTCAGAGAAAGCCATAGGGGTGAGGAATAGGGGCTGGGCCTTCCAGACTTAGAGAGGGGAAGGGGGAGAGGGTCTAGGAGGTGGGCAGGATGGGGGCCAGGTCACCCCTACTGGCTAATGTCAAGGGATGGCAGCTCTGTCCCCAAACTTTCTCTCACTTCTGCCAGAACCTGGTCTCTTTGGCCAGTGAAGACCCTGCATGTCATCCACAGCCCAATCCAGCTCAGCTTCCGTCTAACCTACAGTCATTGCTTCCGGTGAGATGTATGGCATTCAGAGTGTGTCCTCAGGCCCACAGTCTGCTCTTCTCAGCTCTTCTAGCTGCAGCGGTGCCTTTTAGTCACCTGGTCCTTATTCTCCCCTCCCTGGACAAGACAGATCAGAGCTGTCCTGGGAATCAGATGAGTACAGATTTTTAGCAGGCGTCCAGAGTCAGGCCCATCATTGCTGAGTCCGCAGCTGAATGTAGAGAACATCTCGGCCTGGAGATTTTAAGTCCTGCTCTGTTTGAGTCGGTCAGTTCCATGCTTCATAATAGAAAAAAATCATCAGTAATTATTAATGACAGTGGCAGGTAAACCAGTGACTTAGGTCCCATCCTTCCTCTGGGGCCATTAAATATTTTTCAGCTTGTGGCACAGATCATTTGCTAATTATAATTGTGCCTGAGAATCAGTAACCAGGAAATGACAACAGTAAACCATCCATAGATGCATAGGGTGTGTGTGTCTCACATGTACATGTGCACACATACACGTGAGAGAGAGAAGGAGAAGGAGGGATTAGATGGATTGGTTGACTGCGGTGTGACCTTCAGCAAGTGATTGAACCTCTCAGGGTTGCAGGTGATAACCCCACCTCTCAGGGGGGTAAGAAGATTTGTATGTTGACACATGTTGACATGGGAAGTAGCTTGAGCAACGTGCTCATCAAATACCCAGAGCAAATTCCTAAGGAAACACTCAGACCTGGAAACCAAGGGAAGGAGAACAATCCTCATCTTTTTTTTTTTTTTTTAACCCTTTTCTTCTGCAGGTCAGAGACCAGCAGAAAGATAATAGTCATGTAGGATTAGATGTAAACAAAAAGGAATGTTTAAAATTTAGCTTTATTAAGAATAAGGTAAAATGTTCCACTTACCCTAATTCAAGTTAAAAGCAGGTAACATAAGGAAATCTTTCCCTAAACTTATAATTAATAGTGGCTCATGTTTAAAGAACTCTTACTAGGGACCAGGCCCCTGTGATCCCTTTAATCTTTTGGATCATGTGCTTGTCCAGCCTTCTGGACCTTTCCTTGTGTGTTGACATGACCTCCTCTGCTCATGGAGGAGGAGTTTTATGTGTGTGTGTGTTTTATTGTTGGCAGCATGATGAAAGTATGACTTTTTTTCCTTTTAATGAAACGTCTCCATGATCTCTCCTTGTTCGAACATGAGAGGAAGCTCCTTCCTGTTTCAGTCCTGCATGTGTAGACTCACCACACCTGATGTAGCTACTCACCTACGGACAGCCCTTCAAGCTGTTTTCCTTTTCTTATTGTGATGAAGAATTGACTTAATCCTCATAACAGCCCTCTGAGGGAGGCACTGCTATTATCATGTCAGATGCGAATGAAGCGGCTGAGGCTGGGAAGTCAGGCAGCTGTGGAGCGGTGTGTTTATTGATACCCTGTTTCTTGTGCCCTCTCGGTAGACTGTGGGTTCCACTGGGGTAGCCCCCAGGCCTGTCTTGTTCACAACTGTATCCCCAGCACCCAGAAGAAAGGAATGACCAGAAGCCACAGTTTCTAACCAATGATCTCATACAAAATTGCACACACACCCTGGCCTCCCAGGTCCAGTCTCTGCGTTGGTCAGAGCTGGGTCTGTGGCAGGTCCTCCTGTTGGATTCCTGGGGGAGTCAGAGCCAGAATCCCCTTCCCCTCTCATCCAGGCCCCAAGAGCCCCACTCCTGCTCATGTCTGCATCCAAAACAGACTCGCTGGTGGCTCCCCTCTGCCCTTCCCAGCAGGGCCTGGATCGCTGCACAAGCTGCTGCCGCCTCACTCCCGACCCTGTCCTTGTGGTGCAGACCCATAGATACTGGGCTGGCCCTGCTTTGGCTGTTCTGCCGTGAGGTCTGGGCACCAACCCTCTGGCACGTTGGGCCCCGCTCAGGACTTGCTCGTTCACTCCAGCACAAGTGAAACCGCAGTCCTGTCTCCTGGAATTACGTCTCCACTAGGCTGGTGTGTCGCGCTCGGGAAGGGACCAGTGAGGAAGTGTGTGGGGATGTGTAGGGCAGATCGCTAGTGATTCAGTGGCGTGGAGCCCGCGTTTGTGGACAGACAGGGGCTAATTTTAGGTTCATTCCCGTGGGTTGTGTATGGCCCTAGCTGGAAGATTTGTTCCTCCTGACATGAGGTGTTATGAGGCTGGAACCCTCGTCCTCATCCAGCTGGATGTGCGTGTTTGCTTTGCTTTTCTTAGCTGGTAGCATTTTGTCGAGGTCTTAGTTCATTCCTTTGTCCCTCCCGTCCTCAGACTTTTAGCTTAGCACTCAGCATCCCAAGCTTGTCTCACCCAGGCCCTTCCCCACTCCCTCTCCTACCCCCACAGCAAGAGTGATGTGAAAAACCCGAGCTAAACACAGGGTGTCAAGGCAGCAGGAAGGCCTGGGCTTCAGTGGCCCGAACTCCACAGTGACTCTCAGCCCCATCCCTGCCCAGCTCATTGGATCTCAGGCGAGTCACATAACTCCTTGGACCTAATTTATGCATTTGCAAATATTGGGTTGGCCAAAAAGTTCATTCAGGTTTTTAGGCCCTCTGCTAGGGGTGAATGAGACACAGTCCTGCTTCCAAGGAGCTCACCATCTGTGGGAGAGAAAAAAAGGAAATAGGCAGGGCCAGGGCAGCGTGATAGTGCTATAAATGGGGTAAACTCGGCCTGGGGAGCTCAGAGCTGGTGGTTACGGAAGCTTCGGGGTGGGGCGGGGAGGCAGCCTCTAAGTGGAGTCCTGAGGGACGTGTAGGGTCAAACCAGGTTCTAGGTGGTAAGACCTGGGGGTGAGAGAGCCCGTGAGTGAGCTGTTGTGGAAGGCAGTTCTGTAGGATGGGCACTTGCCACCTGATAGGGAATGAGACCATTTCAGGACAACAGTGGTCAGAGTCACAGGGCCGCATGGGCCTTGTTGTGCTGAGGACCAGGCTGAGCTTTCAGTTTTAAGTGAAGACACCTGAGATCAGATTCATGCTCTGGGACCTCCCTGGCGGTCCAGTAGTTAAGACTCTGCACTCCCAATGCAGGGGGCACGGGCTCCGCCCCTGGTCGGAGATCCCACCTGCTGCACAGTGCTGCCAAAAAAACAGTAAAGATTCATGCTCTGAAAACTTCCCTCTGCCAGGAGGGGGAGAGGTCAGGGGTTTGAGCTGGAATCTGGAGCACAGGGAGGAGGCTGTTTAAACCTGGTGAGAGGGGCTGGTAGCCTCTGTTTCCTCAGCCTGGAAGGGTGGTTGTGAGTGGGGAGTATGGAAGTGAGT
This sequence comes from Kogia breviceps, assembly GCF_026419965.1. NCBI lineage: Eukaryota > Metazoa > Chordata > Mammalia > Artiodactyla > Physeteridae > Kogia > Kogia breviceps. Next base: position 24,141,128 of record NC_081323.1, read on the forward strand.
GGGGAAAATTGTATGAATTGCACATTGCCACCTAGATGATAATTGCCTTCATAGCCAGCTATGATCTTACTTTGTGACCTTCCAGACCCTGAGGCTGAGATTTAGTGATTTCTCTATTATTTTGCATCTTTAGAGCTAGAGAGTGGAGGTCTGTTTCTCTACCATCTCCTCCCACACATGTCCATACAGGCCTGAGTTGGCAGGTCACACCAAAGCCCCGTCCAGCTCCTCAAGTCGGCCGTCAGCCCCACTTGCTCCCAGTTTCCTAGATCCCAGGCAGCAAGGGCAGAGGATGCAGCACTCTGATTGCCAGTGGTGACAACCACGTGAGTTCTCCCAGTCGTGGGCTGACTGTCAAGTGTCAGCATCTCCAACACAAGCAAGAGACGGGGGGAACCGGGGCATGCCTGGGGTGACAGCACCTGCTTCTCCAGGGCCCTGCAGCCCAGGGACCAGTGTTGGCCGTGGCTGCGATCCTGAGCCCTGTGGTTTCTAGACACACTGCATTAACAGCCTTGCTAGCTCTCTTGTCTCAGACACTTGTTTCGCCTTTTCTCAAGAAACTCTCTCTCCTTGGCTAAGTGACAGAGAGTGGATACGAAGCATGAGCATGGGGCCGTAGCAGGGCTCGGCAGTGTGGGTACAGACCCCTGAGAAGGGCGTGGGGGTCCAGGGAAGGGCTAGGCTCCGGGCCTCACACAGGCAGGATGGGCACTGCAGCCTAAATGTGGTCACTTACTCCTGGGTGACCCTGGGCAAGACCCTAACCTCTGAGTTTGCTCATCTCGAAGTGGGGCTTATGAGCCCTACCCCAGGGTGTTGTGAAGATTCAGTGGTACGCTTTTCGTTAAGGGACCCGGCCCAGGGCAGATCCTCAGATGTTGGTTTCTCCATCCCTCCTCACTCCCACCCTGTAGTGGAGCGTGTTCTGACCATTTCATTCCACTTCTGATCTACCCCTCTCTGTCCCTGGCCACCCTTTTATCAGCTGCCCCATTAAATCTTCATCTACTGGGAATTCCCTGGCAGTCCAGTGGTTAGGGCGTGGTGCTTTCACTGCCAGGGTCTGGGCTCGATCCCTAGTCGGGGAACTAAGATCCTGCAAGCCGCGCAGTGTGGTCAAAAAATAAATAAATCTTCATCTTCATCATGGCCCAGAGGGGCGCCTGGAGCCCTCCTGGCTGCCAGTGAGAGGATGTGGTCTGACTGAGCCCTGGGAGGGGATCAGCAAACTGCTCCCAAGACGCCAGCCCCATGCCGGGTCTGAGGCCACAGCGCTGGAGCAGATGCCACCCCCTTTGGTGGGGAGGCCAGTGGGAAGTGACTTCACTCCAGGGGTCGCATAACTGAGTGTGGAGTCGGGGAGACTCTGGGTGTGGGAGGTGGCGATGTTGCCTCTCCAGGGATGAGAAGGAGCCCTTGGCGGGAAGGGTCATCCCAGCCTGGGGGCAGGGCACGGGCAGAGGCACCACGGTGTGGCCACATAGCGTTTGCAGGACCAGGCTGTGTTCAGGGCTACGGGGACACGCAGGTGTGGCACAGGGAGAGGGGAGCACTGGAGGCTGCTGTGTGTGGGGGACGGGGGGACAATCCCTCAGGGGCCAGGAGGATGAGGGAGGCCTTTGAGCAAGAGAGGGTACTGGGGGGAGAAAAGGGGGCTGAGCTGGAATTCTGAGGAGGGGAATTGGTGGAACCTGGTGGCTGATGGCAATAGAGAGGCCAAGGGGCTCAGCCACTTTTGGTGAGGGCAGCTTTAAAGAATGGGCTGCTCCGAAAGTATCCCTAGAGTAGGGAGGCTGTCCAGCAGTGTGGGTAAGCGTGTGGTGTCTGATGCCAGATGGTCTGGGTTCAAAGCCTGCCTCTGACACTTGCTGGTTGTATGACTTTGGGCAAATTACTTGAAGAACCTTTGTTTCTTCATCTATAAGATGGGATAATTATAATGTACCTACTATGAAGATTTATTGCAAGGATTAACTGTTTTAACACATGTAAAGTGCTTACATTAATGCCTGAGTATTATCAGCATTTTTATTAATAAAAAGAAAATATAATAATGGACAGCATTTATCAGAGCTAGGTGTTTTTCTCTTTTCTCTCAGAGACCAACCATTAGAATTATAACTACTAATTACCCTAGAAAGCATTTAGTCCCTAAATCATGTAATTCTCACTTTCATATAATGAACTGAAAATTCCACAACTAGGTTTGTTTTGTGTTGTTTTGGTTTTTTGTTTTCTTTTTTTTGGCCTCACCGCTTGGCTTGTAGGATCTCAGTTCCCTGACCAGGGATTGAACCCGGGCCTTGGCAGTAAAAGCACCAAATTCTAACCACTAGGCCACCAGGGAACTCCCCACAACTAGATTTTTTTATACCATAAAAACATTTTTCACTTTTGTTTTCAAATTAAAACCATTAAAATATTAAAAAAATAAAATAAAGAATGGGCTGCTCTTCAGGTCTTTGAAAGCACAGAGTGACAGAGCAAGGACTAGGGGAGCCACCATTGTAAGTAATAAACTAGAGTTTATCACTCATTTTACAGATGAGGAAAATGCTGCTTAGGGAAGGGGAAGTGACTTACATAGGGTCACACAGCCACTAACTTGCCCATGCTATGTCCACTGCTTCTCTCCCAACTTTCCCTGCCCAGACTGGGCAAAGTAGTGCTGAGTCTACAGATGCTGTGTTGGCTGAATCCCAGGGCCTCTGGGAAGTCCTTTCTCCTCAGCCCAAATGGAAAGCCTCTAGGTCAGAAGAGGTTGTCTCAGCCAGCCTGTGACAGCTAGGGTCTTCCCTCACAGAGAGTGAAGCCTCAAGGCCAGTCTGTCCCCAAGATGCCTTCTCCTTGGGGACAGGAGCAGGGCACCTACTCAGGACTAGTGACTTTTGGTTCCAGACAGACCAAGCCAGCACGCAGGGCTCTTTCCTTCCATGCCACCCTCCCCTGATACTTTATTATGAAAAGTTTCACACACAGAGCAAAGTTGAAAGATTTAACCTTGAACACCTGTATACCTACGACTTAGACTCTACCATTCACATTTTACTATACTTGGATAATCACAAATTATCCATTTCTCAATCCATCTTATTTTTGTAATGTACTTCAAAGTGAAGTATATATATCAGTACATTTCCTGTCAGATATTTCAGCATGTATATCATTAACCAGAGCTCCATATTTACTTACATTTTTCTTACGTGAAATTTGTATACAGTGAAAAAACACAAATTTTTTTCATTTTTTTATTGAAGTATAGTTGATTTACAAAGTTCTTTTAATTTCTGCTCTACAACAAAGTGATTCAGTTTTACATATATATATATATATATATATACTTTTTTTTTTTTTTTTTGCCTGCTGTGCAGCATATGGGATCTTAGTTCCCTGACCAGGGATCAAACCCATGCCCCCTGCCATGGAAACACAGTCTTAACCACTGGAACACCAGGGAAGTCCCTACATTCTTTTTTTATATTCTTTTCCAATATGGTTTATCACAGGATATTGAATATAGTTCCCTGTGCTATACAGTAGGACCTTGTTGATTCACTCTATATATAATAGTTTGCTTCTGCTAGCCCCAAGCTCCCAATCCATCCCTCCCCCACCTCCCCTCCCTTGGCAACTACAAGTCTGTTTTCTGTGTCTGTGAGTCTGTTTCTGTTTTGTAGATAAGTTCATTTGTGTCATATTTTAGATTCCACATATAAGTGATATATGGTATTTGCCTTTCTCTTTCTGACTTACAAATGGGTATTATTTCGTTCTTTTTTATGGCTAAGTAGTATTCCATCATGTGTGAGTGTGTGTGTGTATATACATATATATGTGTGTATATACCACATCTTCTTTATCCATTCATCTGTCAATGGACATTTAGGTTGTTTCCATGTCTTGGCTATTGTGAACAGTGCTGCTGTGAACATAGGGGAGTGTGTATCTTTTTCTTTTTTTTTTTTTTTTTTTTTTTTGCGGTACGTGGGCCTCTCACTGCTGCGGCCTCTCCCGTTGCAGAGCACAGGCTCCGGACGCCCAGGCTTAGCGGCCATGGCTCACGGGCCCAGCCACTCCGCGGCATGTGGGATCTTCCTGGACCAGGACACGAACCCATGTCCCCTGCATTGGCAGGCGGACTCTCAACCAATGTGCCACCAGGGAAGCCCCTTTTTTTTTTAAACATCTTTATTGGAGTATAATTGCTTTACAATTGTGTGTTAGTTTTGTGCTGTATAACAAAGTAAATCAGCTATATGTATACATATATCCTCATATCCCCTCCCTCTTGAGCCTCCCCCCACCCTCCCTATCCTACCCCTCTAGGTGGTCACAAAGCACTGAGCTGATCTCCATGTGCTATGCAGATGCTTCCCACTAGCTCTCTATTTTACATTTGGTAGTATATATATGTCAGTGCTACTCTCTCACTTTGTCCCAGCTTACCCTTCCCCCTCCCTGTGTCCTCAAGTCCATTCTCTATGTCTGCATCTTTATTCCTGTCCTTTTTTTTTTAGATTCCATGTATGTGTGTTAGCATATGATATTTTTTTCTCTTTCTGACTTACTTCACTCTGTATGACAGACTCTAGGTCCATCCACCTCACTACAAATAACTCAGTTTTGTTTCTTTTTATGGCTGAGTACTATTCCATTATATATATGTGGCACATCTTCTTTTTCCATTCATCTGTCAATGGACACTTAGGTTGCGTCCATGTCCTGGCTATTGTAAATAGTGCTGCAATGAGCATTGTGGTACATGTCTCTTTCTATTTTTGTTAGAAAAACGTTTATTAAATAATTTTAAAATCTGCCTGTTTGATTTGAATCTTATTCAAATATGTAGTTTTCCCTAGGCACCATTCAACTGCATGTATTATTCTTTCAGTCAACCAAACCTAACCAAACTTAAGTTTGGTTGACTGAAAGAATCAAAGTGGAGGATGGAAGAAGAGGCAGTGGTGTAAACAAAACAGAATGTTAAGTCTCCTTCAAATAAATATCTGAGTAGGTGGTCCAAAGTTGGTATCATGTTCCATAGTATCAGGAAATCAAGCTCCTTACTTCTCATCATTTTGTAAAGCATGGCTCCAGTGGTCTAAATGGTAACATGTACAACAGAAGTGATTTGGTTGGAGAGCAGCTAACACTTCACACATGCTATCTCATAAGGAAGTTGCCCAGAGGCTGCCACGTGACATTTCTGCTTAGACTCCACTGGCCACTACTTATCACTAATTGCAAAGGAGCTTGAGAGATATAGTAAGCATTTTTTTGGTAGTACTTCCCACATGGCAGTCACTGCTCTTAACTCCAGTGATCTACTGTTCTGATAACAGATCTGTTCTCTCTTTTTTTTAAAAAATAAATTTATTTATTTATTTTTGGCTGCGTTGGGTCTTTGTTGCTGTGTGCAGGCTTTCTCTAGTTGCAGTGAGTGGGGGCTACTCTTCGTTGCAGTGCGCAGGCTTCTCATTGTGGTGGCTTCTCTTGTTACGGAACATGGACTCTAGGCACGTGGGCTCCAGTAGTTGTGGCACTCAGGCTCAGTAGCTGTGGATTGTGGGCTCTAGAGCACAGGCTCAGTAGTTGTGGCACATGGGTTTATTTGCTCTGCGGCATGTGGGGTCTTCCTGGACCAGGGCTCAAACCAGTGTCCCCTGCATTGGCAGATGGATTCTTTTTTTTTTTAACATCTTTATTGGAGTATAATTGCTTTACAATGGTGTGTTAGTTTCTGCTTTATAACAAAGTGAATCAGCTATACATATACATATATCCCCATATCTCTTCCCTCTTGCATCTCCCTCCCTATCCCACTCCTCTAAGTGGTCACAAACCACCGAGCTGATCTCCCTGTGCTATGTGGCTGCTTCCCACTAGCTATCTGTTTTACATTTGGTCGTGTATATATGTCCATGCCACTCTCTCACTTTGTCCCAGCTTACCCTTCCCCCTCCCCATGTCCTCAAATCCATTCTCTAGTAGGTCTGCGTCTTTATTCCCGTCCTGCCCCTAGGTTCTTCATGACCTTTTTTTTTTTTTTTTAGATTCCATATATATGTGTTAGCATACGGTATTTGTTTTTCTCTTTCTGACTTACTTCACTCTCAAGATTGCTTTGGCTATTTGGGGTCTTTTGCGTCTCTGTACAAATTGTGAAATTTTTTGTTCTAGTTCTGTGAAAAATGCCATTGGTGATTTGATAGGGATTGCATTGAATCTATAGATTGCTTTGGGTAGTATTGTCATTTTCACAATGTTGATTCTTCCAATCCAAGAACATGGTATATCTCTCCATCTATCGGTATCATCTTTAACTTCTTTCATCAGTGTTGTATAGTTTTCTGCATACAGGTCTTTTGCTTCCTTAGGAAGGTTTATTCCTAGGTATTTTATTCTTTTTTTTTGCAATGGTAAATGGGAGTGTTTCCTTAATTTCTCTTTCAGCTTTTTCGTTGTTTGTGTATAGGAATGCAAGAGATTTCTGTGCATTAATTTTGTATCCTGCTACTTTACCAAATTCATTGATTAGCTCTAGTGATTTTCTGGTAGCATCTTTAGGATTCTCTATGTATAGTATCATGTCATCTGCAAACAGTGACAGTGTTACTTCTTCTTTTCTGATTTAGATTCCTTTTATTTCTTTTTCTTCTCTGTAGACTTTTTAATGATGGCCATTCTGACCAGTGTGAGGTGATACCTCACTGTAGTTTTGATTTGCATTTCTCTAATAATTAGCGATGTTGAGCACCTTTTCATGTGCCTGTTAGCCATCTGTATGTCTTCTTTGGAGAAATGTGTATTTAGTTCTTCTGCCCATTTTTCAATTGGGTTTTTTTGTTGTTGTTGTTGAGTCCTATGAGCTGTTTGTATATTTCGGAAATTAAACCCTTGTCGGTCACATCATTTGCAAATATTTTCTCCCATTCTGTAGCTTGTCTTTTCTTTTTGTTTATGGTTTCCTTTGCTGTGCAAAAGCTTGTAAGTTTGATTAGGTACCTTTGTTTATTTTTGCTTTTATTTTTATTGCCTTGGGAGACTGACCTAAGAAAACATTGGTACAGTTTATGTCAGAGAATGTTTTGCCTATGTTCTCTTCTAGGAGTTTTATGGTGTCATGTCTTATGTTTAAGTCTTTAAGCTATTTTGAGTTTATTTTTGTGTGTGGTGTGAGGTGTGTTCTAACTTTTGATTTCATGCAGCTGTCCAACTTTCCCCAACACCCCTTGCTGAAGAGACTGTCTTTTTCCCATTGTATATACTTGTATCCTTTGTCAAAGATTAATTGACCATAGGTGTGTGGATTTGTTTCTGGGCTCTCTATTCTGTTCCATTGATTCATGTCTTTTTTTTGTGCCAGTATCATGCTGTTTTGATAACTGTAGCTTTGTAGTGTCATCTGAAGTCTGAGAGAGTTATGCTTCCTGCTTTGTTCTTTTCCCTCAGGATTGCTTTGGCAATTCTGGGTCTTTTATGATTCCATATAAATTTTAGGATTATTTGTTCTAGTTCTGTGAAATATGTTATGGGTAATTTGATAGGGATCACATTAAATCTGTAGATTGCTTTGGGTAGTATGGCCATTTTAACAATATTAATTCTTCCAGTCCAAGAACATGGGATATCTTTCCATTTCTTTGCATCATCTTCAGTTTCCTTTATTAATGGAAAAACACAAATCTTAATTACATTTCCTGAAGCCTTCTTTCACTCAGCAAAATATTTTTGAGGCTCATTCATGTTGTTGCATATAACAGTAGTACATTGCTTTTTAAAATAAACTTTTAAATTTTGGAATAATTTTAGATAGTACAGAGAGTTCTCATATGCCCCCAACCCAGTTTCCCACATTTTTAACATCTTATATTACCATGGTATGTTTGTCAAAACCAAGAAACTGACCCTGGTACGTTACAACTAAGTAAACTCCAGATTTGATGTGGATTTCACCAGTTTTCCCTGTATTGTCTTCTTTTTCTCCCAGGATCCAGTCCCAGGTACCACATTACACTTAGTTGCCACATTGCCCCCCATGTCCTCTGCTCACACTCTGTCCTTCCTTATTTCTCGTGACATGGACAGTCTTGAGGAACAGTGCCCAGGTATCCTGTAGAGTGTCCCCTCTGGGTTTGTCTGATGCTTTTCTCATCATGAGGCCACGTTTTAGGTTTTTGGAATGCTCAGGCACTACACACTAGCCACACTTCATGCCGTTTGCCCTTCATCATTTGGTTAAGATAGTGTTTGCCAGGCTTCTCCAGTGCACAGTTACTATTTTCTCTTTCCCTGTTCTTTGGAAGTGAGTCACGAAGTCTAGCCTACCCTCCGGGGCAGGGGGTGGGGAGTGGGCAAGAATTAAGCTCCACCTCCCGAGGGGAGAGTCTCTACATATATTATTTGGAACTCTTGTAAGGATTACAAAAGGAATTCTCCCTTGTTTATTTATTTACTTATTCAATCATTTATCGGCTGATTGTTTTTAATTGGATTTTTATTTTTATCAAGGTAACATGTATACATAATTTACAAAGTTAAGGCTTACAAGGAAAAAGAATAGCTCCCTAAGGTCCTGTAGTTATTTGTTCCAGTGCTTCTAGATTGTATACTTACTCTACTATTTCTTGATTTTTTTTCCATTTTATATTAAGTCGAACCATATGAAATTGTCAATACTCAACTGTTTTTGATCTGCAAAATTGGCAGTTTCATATGGTTCAAACTAATAACCTAGTGTTTTGACTTCCTATTTGACCAGCTGATTGTGTGTGACATTGGAATTGTTTTGTTGTGAACTGTGACTTTGCACCTGCCCCTCATCTGACCTGGCTCGGGGATCAACCCCCACCAGCTCCAGGCTCCGCCTCCTCAGACTTGACACCTTGGGCCTGGATGAGAAAGGGGTTGCAGGGGGTGAGGGCAGCCTTCACTGTGGTAACTACGCCCCATGGGCAGCTGCGGCACAAGGCTTCAGGGGCTCCCTGGGCTCTGTGCTCTTGACGACACCCTCAGTGGCAGAGTTCTGGGCCCTTTGCACACTGGGCCCCAGGTACATTGCCTTGCAGGGTTATAGCCACTAGTCCAGCTCTCCCAATATAGCCTTAGGCCAACTGTTGAACCCTTTGTGTCTCAATTTCCTCATCTGTAAGATGAGAACCATCATCCTTCCAGATGTATTCCTGTGGTGGCAGAATGGCAGGTCCTTGTCCTGAGGCCATGGTGTGGGTTTGCTCTCTTTCCTGCCCACAGTGTGAGAGAGGCTTCCCAGAACAGGGGTCTGGGGGTCAGAGGCTGAGATGCCAGGGTCAACCTCTGTCTTGCTGTAAGGCCCTAGCCAGGTGCTCCCCCAGTTCTGGGCTTATGTTGCCCCATCTGTGCCAAGGTGATTGGTGATGATAATCTGAGAGGCTTGTAAGTGCCTGAGAACTGGTGGTATCTGCAGTGGTGAGCCCCTCTCCCTTCATCCTTCTGTAGGGCTGGGCCCTGCCCCTCCTATTCCAGGCACTGGAGGTCCTGGGAGCTTGAGATGAATGGATTTGTAAGACTGCGGGCCCAGTGTTTGGGGCACCTTGGCAAGTCCCTGTTCCCCTCTGGGCCTCAGTGAGGGTGATGGCGGGCTGAGCTGCTAGGGCCCTTTCTATTCTGAGGCCCAGACAGAAAAGAGAGACCAAGCTGGGCACAGACACCATGGTGGCAGAATCACTCAGGGACCCTGCCCAGGCCAGGGGAGGAGCCACAGTCATCAGGCAGTCTCACAGATGAATGCAAAACTGCAATTTGGATGAGTTTGTGCTACCAGATAAAAGTTAATGGTACCAAGACCCAGTCTAGGGTGTGAGGGAGGGCTTCTCTGTGGTAGTGATCCTTCCTGAGGCCTGAAGGGCAAGCAGGTGTTTACTAGATGAAAGGGGAAGAGAACATTCCAGGCAGAGGAGACAGCAAAGATCCTGCATTGGAAGGGAACAGGCCAGTGTGGCTGGAGCTGAGTGAGGCGGAGCACGGCAGAGGCTGAAGCACGTACACGGGCAGCGTCCAAGTGCAAGGCCTCAGAGCCCCAGAGAGCTTGATCTTCACCCTAAGAGCCATGGAAGCCTTTAGAGGACCTTAAGCTGGGAAGTAACATGACCAGATTTGTCTTAAAAAGCAACCTCTGCTGCTAGGGTGGGAGGTTTGAGATCAGGAAGCCCAGAGAGGAGACCACTGTTGTTCAGATGACAGTGGCTTTGTCCAGGGTGGTAGCTGCAGGGACAGGTAGAAATAGAACTGACAGGCTTGGTGGCTTGGTGTATGGGAAGAGACAAGTCTGCTGATTCTATGGCCTGAACACCTGGATGGAGGAAGGGGGATATGGGTTCCCAGTGGGAGAAGCAGGTTTGATAGGGGACTTGGCTGGGGTGGAAGGGCCAGTGGGCACCCAGGAGGTGAGACGGAGGAGCACCAGGCTGGAGTTCACAGGCCAGGGCTTGGGATGGAAGCATAGACCTTGGTAGGAGGAGGAAGGGCAGTAGGGCAACTTCTGCGGTGCCAGTGAGACCCTTGAAGGGTGGTGTAGGCCCTGAGGTGCAGGGTCCCTGGGCAGGGTCTCCCCAACACCTACCTAGCCCTTCAGAGATCCAAAGTTCGGGGGGAGGTATCATGAAGCTTCTCACATCTCTCTCCCCCCAGATCCTGCTCATCTCCGATTACTTCTATGCCTTCCTGCGGCGGGAGTACTACCTCACACATGGTCTCTACCTGACCACCAAGGACGGCACGGAGGCCATGCTTGTGCTCAAGTAGGCCTGGCTGGGCACAGGGCTGCACAGACTTCAGGGGTGAAAGGGCCAGAAGCTGGGCCAAGCCCTCTAACCAGAGCTGCCAGCAGGGAAGTCCTGGGCAGATGAGGTTTGAGTCCAGGGTCACGAATATCTGGTACCGGTGAGGAGCCGAGGCTGGCAGCAAGGCCTGTGGGGAGTAGCCAGGAGCGTCTCCACTTGGACTCCCCACTTTGTGGCTCTGCACACCAAGGAGCCCCCCTCCCAAGCAGGAAAGGGGAAGAAGCAGATGAGCAGGGTTTGTTAGGTTGTGGCTACTTAATAAATGTTTTTTTTGTTATGCAACGTCTGCCCTGGAACTAAACTGCAATCCTGGAAGCGGGGGGCTTGGCCCCTAATACCACCATGGTGCACTACACACAGGTGTGGGATTCCCGAATGAGCTCTGAGTCCACAGAACATGGGTCTGTGCACCGGTCAGCTGAGAATGGTGTGGGGCAGCCCTCCCCACTCCCCAAGCAGCTGGAGGCAAAGGGCCAGGCAGGCCTGAGCAATCTTTATTCTGCAGAGGAACAATGACCACAGATCCATACACCATGTCAGGACTGGGTGAGCCAGGGGCCAGTCCTTCAGGGGTGGGCAGGTCCAGGCATGGGCAGCACCTCAGGTCAGGGAGGGACAGATGGGCAGACAGGCAGGGGCCTAAAAAAAAAAGACAAACCACACAGAGCAGGGGTGCTAGGGGCAGCTCCCAACCTCCCCCCATCCCAGCCAGCACCCAGAGGGGCAACCCTAACATGACTGGGCCAGGATCCACCCAGGGGCAGGGTAGGTGCGGTTGGTGCCCCCTGGTTAGGACGTGGCATCCCCGCCCAGCCCACCAGGGGCAGGGGCAGAGGCAGCTCAGTTCAGGTGCCAGGAGCTACCTGGGCAGAGCCTGACAGGGCCCCCCACTCCCAAGCCAACCCCCCTACTGCTGGCTCAGAAGCCGAAGGTTTCCTGGGAGGCGTAGACCATGTAGAGGAAGCCGTCATCGTCCTTCTCCTGCTCATAGATGTCAGCGATGGGCGTGGACACGCTCACCATGCTGTGCTGGTTCACCAGCAGGAAGAAGGCCTGCGTGGGGTTCAGCTGCAGGCGGCGCCTGAGGTGGGCGGGAGGGCAAGCCAACCGTGAGGGGCTTGGCTGTTGGGCGAGTATAGCCCTCACCCGCTCCCCAAAATGATCCTAATCCTCCACCTCACACTCTAAAAGCTCTCGCCTCTGACCGGACACTGACCCCAGCCCTGACCTTGACCTTTCCCAACCTCCCCACAACAGGAACCCAGCTCCCATTCCAGTGCCCCACCCCCACCCCTTCTTTCTCAGAAGGACCCAGCCCCCTGCCTGACCCCAGCAGGACCCAATCCCCCTCTGACAGCTGCTGCCCGCGCACCGGATGATCTTGACCAACTCGCTCATGTTGACATGGTCCGGGACCAGGAACTTGGTCTTGTCCAGGACGGGCAGCTGCTTCTCACCCTTGTAGCGCTCGATGATTACCTGGGAGCGGGGCGGGGGATGAGTGAGCCCGAGGCGGGGCCTGGGCCGGGCGGGGATGGGAGGGTGCGGCGGAACTCACCGGGATTTTGCTGGGGTGCTGCTCGCGGATCTGCTGCACCTCTTTACAGCGGTCGGCTGCAGACAGCAGTCGGGGATGAGGCCGGGCCGAGGTCCTCGTCGCGGTTCCGCCCTGCCAGTACCCGAGGGGCGGCCCCGACCCCGCCTCCCCGAAGCACCCGCCCCCGGAGCCGTCGGGCCCTAAGGCCCGGGCACAGGACGAGGATGCGAGGCGGAGGCCCCGGCCCAGGCCCCAGCCTGCTTCCCATCCCGAGGGTCCAGCTCCAGCCGAGGCTGACGTCACGGAGCTGACGTCATCTGCGGCAGTCGGGTCGGTCGGCCAACACCCCCCAGCCCCCACGCCCCCACCCCGCGCTCGCAGAGCGCCCGCCGGGCCTCACCAAAGCTCCGCCGCTGCTTGAAAGGCCGGTCTGAGGGCATCGCGCCGGCCCGGCGGGGCGCGCAGGCCGGGGCTCTGGGGTGCGCGACGAGGGGATGTGGCTGCGGTTCGGGGGCTCCGGGGGCTCCGCGCCTCGCGCTCAAGGGCTCCGAGGCTCGCGCTGAGCCCGGCGACGGCGGCTCGGGGAGGTAACTCGCCCGGCTGACGTCAGGTCACAACATTCCTTAAAGGGGAGGCCGGCGCGCCGCTCCCATTGGGCCGACGCAAAGTCCGCCCGCCCGGACCCGTGACGTCACGGCGCAGAGAGCCTGGATTCCCGGCCCAGCGCCGCGAAGGGGCGGGGGCTCCCAGGGCGCGTCACAGTCCCGTGACGTCACGGCCTGCGCAGAGGTGGGCGGGGTGGGTGGGGTCGTCTCCCTGAGGTCGGGGCTGAGGGGAGAGTAGAAAGCCTGCGAGGCTGTTGGGGGAGCAGGCTCGCAGCTCTGGCGGCGGGGAGAGCGGGGGGCCAGGCTGCGGCACAGCACCCTTCTGTTCCCACTGTCACTAAATCATCTGACAGCGCTCACGCAGAGTCTGTTCCGTTCCAGGAACGGTAGGAGGCACTGGGGATGACAACACTAAACCAAACGTCCTTGCGTTCGTGGAGCTCATGGTTAAAGAAAAAGGTGGTGGTCAGGGTGGGGGCGGGGATTAAAACATGAAGACGCTTGGAGCAAGACACTAAAAAGCATAAAGGTTTTAGAAGGAATTTCTAGAACTGAAAAATAGAGCTATCGAAATTCAAGTCTCAAAAGGATGAGGCAAGAAAGCCAATTAGATACAGCAGAAGAGAAAATCACTGAACTGGATGAAAGAGCGGAAGCAATTCGCCAGAAAACAAGCCAGATGGAACATATAAAAGAGCAAGTAACAGGAATGGTAAGGTGAGAAGAATAGGTTCAATCAGCGTTCCAGAAGGAGAGAAAAGAATGTGGGAGAGGCAGTTCCTGAAGAACTTCCACAATTGATTAAAGACCAGGATCCTCAGTTAAAATCCAGAACAAAATAAATAAAAATAAAATCTCATCTAGACACTTCGTAGTGAATTTGCAGAACTCTAAAGAGAAGAAATTAGACAGAAAAATATCAAGTAACTAAACTGGTAAACATGGAAGTCCATCTAAACAAGCACCACCTGCTATGGAACATGAATGGTGACGATTAGTTCGTGGAGTACAGAGCAAGGAGCACAGGACAAAATAACAGGTAGGACTGGAGAGGGTAATCAGAGTTTAAGTGTTCTAAGAAGCTTCATTTATTTGAGAGGAGGAGAATAAAGCTAATTGGTAATTATCTGGCTTTGTAAAGTCAAGTCAAGTTCAAACACTTCAGAGAGATCACTAAAAGAATAGAAGGTATAACTGCCAATGCACAAAAGAGAAAAGTTTAGTAGAGGGTATTAAAATATAATTGAAGGTAGAAAAGGAGAAAAAGGAAGCAAAGTGAAAAGAATGGTACATAAACAGCACAAAACCAGAGGTAGAAAATGTTTTACACTGATCTATTAAAATAGAGATGAACAGATTGGCCAAGAAAAAGAAAATGCAGGTCTATGCTATTTACAAGAGGACATTTAAAACCTAAGGGCACCAAAAGTAAACAGCTGGAAAAAAGTGTATACTAGAGAAAAACTAACCAAAATATATACCCATAGCAAAATCAGACAAAATAGGCTTTAAGGCTAGAGACATTATTAGTGATAAAAAGTGTCAACACAAAATGATGAAAAGAACAATTTTCTAAGAAGATATAACAATTCTGAACTTGTATGTTAGAGGTTAAAAAAAAAGGCTGAAAGTGCATGAAGCAAAAGTGACAGGATACAAGGAGAAATTGCCAAGTCCTTCATCACAGTGGGAGATTTAAAAACTTTTTCAGTAACTGATAGACCAAACAGCCAAAAAAAGGATATAGAAGATTTTAATACCATTAATAATTCTAATCAGTTGACCCTGGTAGAACCCTGAACCCAATATGTTACTTTCAGGCACACAAGAAACATTTATAAAAAATGACGTGTGGGGAATGTGGGAAAGAAAGAAATCAAAGACAACAGATGGGGACAGGGAAAATTACAGAGTACATTTTAGGGGAAGATCATGGGTTAATTTTGGGGAGGTCAAGTTTGAGATGTCTGCTAGCTCCCAAGCAGAGACATAGGGTAGACCAGGCCCCAAGACAAATCTCAACAGATAATCAGATTAATTAATTTCATACAGACCATGTTCTCTGACCACAAGCAAGAACTGAATAAACTCCAAATCTTTCGATATTTAAAAACACTTCTAGGGACTTCCCTGGTGGTGCAGTGGTTAAGAATCCGCCTGCCAATCCAGGGGACATAGGTTCGAGCCCTGGTTCAGGAAGATCCTGTATGCCGCGGAGCAACTAAGCCTGTGTGCCACAACCACTGAGCCTGTGCTCTAGAGGCTGCAAGCCGCAATTATTGAGCCCACACGTCTAGAGCCCGTGCTCCACAAGAGAAGCCACCGCAATGAGAAGCCCATGCACGGCAACGAAGAGTAACCCCCGTTCACCGCAACTAGAGAAAGCCTGAGTGCAGCAACGAAGACCCAACGCAGCCAATAAATAAATACATTTACAAAAAAACCTGAAACACTCTAAAAAAAATTTTTTTAAGAATTTTAAAAACACTTCTAGAAAACTCTTTACTCAAAGATTAAATCATATGGAAATGAAAACTATTTAGGTCAAACTAAAAATGAGAATACATATAAAAACTCCAGTTTGGGTGGTGGGGGACTAAAGCAGAATTTACACGATTTGTAACCTTATCAGTGGTATTAGGTATGAAGAAATACGGAGAATTTATGAGCAGAATGTCAAAGAATTTTAGAATGGAGTTAAGTGTAAACCCAAAGAAAGTGGAAGGAAGATAATAATGAAGAGCAGAAACTGATTAAATAGAAAACAAAAGCACTAGTATGTACCACAAAACAAAGCTGGATCTTTGAAAAGACCAATAAAATAAACATTAATGTGCAAAAGGGATCTAACTACAGATATAGCAGAAATGACAAAAATAAGATTATAAACTTTATGCCAATACACTAAAAACTTAGATGAAATGGACAATTTTCTAGTAAAAGATAATTTGCCAAGACTAACTAAAAAAGAAATAGACAAACTGAGTAGCCATATACAAAAAACAAAAAGTAGTCTAGATGGTTTTTTAGTTGAGTTCTCCCAAAATAATAATAATAATAATAATAAAACCAAACCTGCATCAAACATTATACTTAATGGTAGAACACCATATTATATGATAAATATTAAGCATTATTCCCTTTAGAGCCAAGAACAGAATTTTTAATTGTATTATTGAACAAAATGCAAATATTGCATGGAGGGCCCAGCCAGAGTACCAAGACAAGGAAAAGAAAGGAGCAAAACTACCATTCACAGCCAGAAAACCCAAAGGAATCTACAAACAATAAAAGATTACTAACTAATAAAGTCTAACAACACACAATACTAAGTTTTAGGGTAATATGGGAAAATGAGAACTCTTTACACTGCTGATGGGAGTGTAAATCATTTCAGCTACATTAGGGAGCAATTTGACAAAATCTACCAAAACTGAAATGCTCATATCCTCCAAACCAGGAATTAAACTAGTGGGTGAGCACATGTGCCCAAAGAAATACAGTTAAGTATGTTTATTGGAACATTTTCAAAATAACAAAAAAAAAAATTGGGAGCCACCTAAATGTCCTATTAAATATATTGTGTAACAACAACAGGACATTCCTGTAGTGAAAGAGGGAGAGAAGGGGTCAGCAAAGTTTCCCTTTAAAAGCACAGACAAAAAAATAAAATAATAAAATAAATAAAAGCACAGACAGTAAATATTTTCAGCTTTGCAGGCCATATGGTCTCTGGCAACTACTCAGTTCTGTTGGAGTGTGGAAGCAGGCCTAGACAATCTGAATGGGCAAGGCTAAGGCTGTGTCCTAATAATACTTTATTTGCTGAAACAGACAAATTTGGCCTGAGGGCTTTAGTTTGCTGACTCATGATCCAGAACTGTGTGTGTCAAAGTGGACACATCTCACATACACAAATTTGCAGGAGATTGTGATCAGAGTCATTAAGAGCAGCTGAAAAAACTAGGTCGGCCATGGCCTTGAGGAAGTGGTTACACCTTTCTTTTGTCAGGCTAAGCCTTTCGGGATAGGCCCATCCCCCAAATCCCTCAGATGGTCTGTGCTCCATCTTTCTCTTAAATGACCAGTCATCAGGGCTGACACTCCCTCCACCAGTCCTCTGGTTACTCTGCTCACTTGTTCCTCCTCTCCTCCATCTTCCCTGAATCCAAAGGGCTGGCCTACTACTCTATGTCTCTACTTGGAAGTCTAGCAGATATCTCAAACTTGACCTCCCCAAAATGAACCCATGATCTTCCCCTAAAATGGACTCTGACTGTAACCCTCCCTTTCTGCACCTGTCATCCTTGACTCCTTTCTTTCCCACAGCCCCACACATTCTCCAGGGCCAAATCCTTGGTTCCACATTCAAAATATCTCCAGAATCTGACCACCTCTCACCACTTCCACTCCTGCCACTCAAGTCAGAGCCACCATCATCTCTTGTCTGTCTACTGCCATCGTTTCCTCCCTGGTCTCCTTGCTTTGGCCTTGCCCACTTGAGCCTGGTCTCACTACACTGACAAGAGTCCTCCTGTGCACACAGGTGTTGGATCGTGCTATTCCTTCATGCCACTCAAAGTAAAAGTCAAAGGCTGAACAGTATGCCATGAGGCCTGCAGGATCTGCCTTCCTGCTGCTCCTCTGGGCTTATCTACCTCACCCTTGCCCCCTTGGCTTCACACTGGCCTCCTTGATATCACTATTCCGGGAATCCCAGACACACATGTGCCCCGAGCATTTCTGTACTTACTGGTCCCTTTCCCTGGAGCATTCTTCCCCAAGATCTCTTTGTGGCTCACTCTCTAATCTCCAAGGTCTCCTCAGGGAGGCCTTCCTGAATGATCTTATTTAATATGCAGCCCCCACCCCAGTCACTCTCTATCCTCCCTCCCAACATCTTGCTTAATTTTTTTTGCCAGAGCAGTTATCACATTCTAATATGTTATATGCTTTTCCTAAACATTTTGTGATGAAAACTTTCAAGCGAACAGAACACTTGAAATAATTGTTCAATGACCACCCATATACCTACCAGTTACATTCTACACTTAACACTTGCTCCATCTGCATTATCACTATCTGTCAATCTGTCCATGCATCCATGTTATCTTTTTGATGCATTTCAGTAAGTTGCAATTCAACATTTGTTTATGATAAAAAATCTCAACAAAGTGGGTACAGAGGGACCATATCTCAACATAATAAAGGCCATATATGACAAGCCCATAGCTAACATCATACTCAAAGCTGAAAGCTTTTCCTCTAACATCAGGAACAAGGCAAGGATTTCCACTCTCATCACATTTATTCAACATAGTATTGGAAGTCATAGCCAGAGCAATTCGACAAGAAAAAGAAATAAAAGATATCCAAAATTGGAAAGGAAGAAGTAAAACTGTCATTATTTGCAGATGACGTCATATTATACATAGAAAACATTTAAGACTTCACCGAAAAAACTGTTAGAACTAATAAACAAATTCAGTAAAGTTGCAGGATACAAAATCAATACACAAAAATCTATTGCATTCCTATACACTAATAACAAATTATGAGAAAGAGAAATTAAGAAAACAATTCCATTTAAAATTGCATCAAGGGCTTCCCTGGTGGCACAGCGGTTGAGAGTCCGCCTGCCAATACAGGGGACACAGGTTCGTGCCCCGGTCTGGGAAGATCCCACGTACCACGGAGCGGCTGAGCCCGTGAGCCATGGCCGCTGCGCCTGCGCGTCCGGAGCCTGCAACAGTGAGAGGCCCGCATATCGCAAAAAAAAAAAAAAAATTATAAAATTGCATCAAAAAGAATGAATTACCTAGGAATAAATTTAACTAAGGAGGTGAAAGATCTGCACACTGCAAATTAGAAGACACTAATGAAAAAAATTGAAGTAGACATAAATAAATGGAAAGATATTCTGTGCTCATTTGGATTGGATGAATTAATATTGTTAAAATGTCCATACTACCCAAAGCAATCTACAGCTTCAGTGTAAGCCTTATTAAAATTCCAATGGCCTTTTTCACAGAAATAGAACAAACAATTGTAAAATTTGTATGGGGGTCTTCCCTGGTGGCACAGTGGTTAATAATCCTCCTGCCAATGCAGGGGACACAGGTTCAAGCCCTGGTCTTGGAAGATCCCACATGCTGTGGAGCAACTAAGTCCATGCACCACAACTACTGAGCCCACGTGCCACAACTACTGAAGCCCGTGCTCCTAGAGCCTGTGCTCTGCAACAAGAGAAGCCACTGCTTCTTATTGCATGGGCAATAAGAAGCCCATGCACCGCAAGGGAGAGTAGCCCCCACTCGCCACAACTAGAGAAAGCCTGCGCACAGCAACGGAGACCCAATGCAGCCAAAAATAAATAAATAAATTTATTTTTAAAAAATAATTAAAAATAAAATAACATAAGATTTGTACGGAATCACAAAAGACCCTGAATAGCCAAAGGAGTCTTGAGAAAGAAGGACAAAGCTGGAGGCATTCTTACACTCCCTGATTTCAAACTATATTACAAAGCTATTATAAAACAATATTGTATTGACATAAAAACAGACACATAGATCAGTGGAACAGAATAGAAAGCCCAGAAATAAACCCATGCATATCTGGTCAATTTACCTACAAAGAAGCCAAGAATACACAATGGGGAAGGAACAGTCTCTTCGTGGGAAAACTGTACAGCCACATGCAAAAGAATGACACTGGACCACTGTCTTACACTATACACAAAAATCAACTCAAAATAGATTAAAGACTTGAATGTAAAACCTGAAACCAGAAAACTCTTAGAAGACAACATAGATGGTAAGCTCCTTGACATCAGTCTTGGCAATGATTTTTTGGAATTGACACCAAATGCAAAGGCAACAGAAGCAAAAATAAACAACTGGGACTACATCAAACTTATAAGCTTCTGTGCATCAACAAAATGAAAAGACAACCCACCAAATAGGAGAAAATTTATGCAAATCCTATATCTGATAAGGGGTTAATATCCAAAATATATAAATAACTTATATGACTCAATAGCAAAAACCAATCCAATTTAAAAAACGGGCAGAAGATCTGAGTAGACATTTTTTCCAAAAAAGACACAGGTACATGAAAAGGTGCTCTATATCACTAATCATCAGGGAAATGCAAATTGAAACCACAATGAGATAGCACCTCACACCTGTTAGATGGCTGTTCTCAAGACAAGAAATAACAAGTGTTGGTGAGGATGTGGAGAAAAGGGAACCCTTGTGCACTATTGGTGGGAATGCAAATTGGTCCCAACAACTATGGAAAATAGCATGGAGGCTCCTCAAAAAACTAAAAATAGAACTATCATATGATCCAGCAATTCCACTTCTGAGTATACTTTGGATAACATATTTCCTTTATCTAAAGGAAATGAAATCACCATCTTGAAAAGATATATGCACCCCCTTATGTTCATTGTAGCATTATTTACAATAGCCAAGATATGGATCCAACCTAAGTGTCCATCAACAGATGAACAGATGAAGAAAATGTAGCATATATATACAATGGAATATTATTTTTCAGACATAAAAAGGAAGGAAATCTTGTCATTTGAGACAACATGGAGGGACCATAATCTCACTTATGTGTGGTATCTAAAAAACAAGCAAATAAGGGAATTCTCTGGCAGTCCAGTGGTTAGGACTCCCCGCTCTCACTGCCAACGGCCCGGGTTCAATCCCTGGCGGGGGAACTAAGATCCTGCAAGCCATGCAGTACGGCCAAAAAAAAAACAAAAAAAAACAAATAAAAACCCACCACCACCACAACAAACCCACACACAACAAACCAAGCAAATAGAACAAAAAAACAAGCTCATAGAGACAGAAAACAGAACAGATAGGAGGTGGGGTTGGGGGGGATGACATGGTGAAATGAGTGCGCAAAGATACAAACGTCCAGTTATAAAATAAACATATAAAAGTCATGGGCATATAATGTACAGCATGGTGACTATGGTTAATAATACTGTAGTCTATATTTGAAAGTTCCTAAAAGAGTACACCTTAAAGTTCTCGTGACAAGAAAAAAAATTTTGTAACTATGTATGGTGACAGATGTTAACTAGACTTATTGTGGTGATCATTTCACAATATACAAATATTAAATCATTATGTTGTACACCTGAAACAAATGTTCCATTTTAGATTCCTGTCAACAATATATGGGAGTTCCAGTTGCTCTGCTTTCTTGTTGATATTTGGTATTGCCAGTTTTAAAAATTTTAGCCATTATGGTGGTCATGTAATGGTATCTCCTTGTGGGCTTAAATTTAAAATGCTATCTAATTTTTAAAATGTATTTTGTTTTATTTCTTTTTCCCACTAACACGCAAGCCCCTTAAGGGCAGCATTTCCTATATATTTGGTTCCTGCGCTATCCCAGCACCTAGACAGAATGTAGCACATGGTAGGTGCTCAGTAAATACTTGCTGGGTGAGGACCTCTCCTCTGAGTACCCACTGTGTCATCTCTCTGAGTCACTGCCTACCTGAGCTTGGGTCTCCCGCCTGCTCCACGTGCACAGACTGGGTCTGGGTTGATCACTGCTACTGGGCACTAAGGGTCTCTAAGAGGACTGTGCAGGATTGTTGGGGAACAGTGTCAGCTCAGGGCAGTGTCTGATCTGTGCTGTTCTGTGGCTTCTGACTGGGACTCATGGGCCTGAGGAAAGGCAGAGAGCTGTCCTTGGCTGGCCTGTCACATGAAGGTGGAGCAACCCCTGTCCGGGTTGGCCACCAATTACTGTGTGACCATGGCAGGTTCCTTCTCTGAGCATCTGTTTGCTCCTTTACACACCAGCAGACAGATCAGGGTCTGAAGTACCTTTACCACTTACTGCATAACTTTGAGCAAATTCTTTCCCTCTGGAGCCTCAGTTTCTTCATCTGCAAAATGGAGACAGTAACAGAGCCTACATCTGAGGTCAAGGGTCAGTGAGTGACCAGGAGGGAACAGAGTCCTGGGGAAACAGGGCCTGGAATCAGATGGACCAACTTTGGTACCTTGGGGCTGTGGCATCTTATTTAAGGCAGTGAACTCACTTGTAAAATGGGCCTCATGTTGGGAGGACCCAGGAGGAATGAGGTCTGAGTCAGGGTCATCCTCTCTGAGTAAGGGTTGGTTGTTCCTGTTTGCAGAACTCTAAATGGAATTTTCCAGAGATTGGAGGATCTGAAACCCACCCAGGGGTCCCCAAGCCTCTGTCTGGGACTGCCCCACCCTTACTCCTTGAAGTCTTTCTGGATTCACTGGGAAGTGTAGGCCATGACCACCAACCTCACTTCCCACATGGGACCTTGGACCTGGCCTTTCCTTCCCCTGGGCCTCACTCCCTTGGTCCCCTTCTCTCTCTCTAGCCAAGGGAGTGCTCAGTTCTCACCCCACCTCCTTGAATGACAGGGCCAGGCTTGCCACCCCCTTCCCCTCCTGCTGTGTCCTTAGCCCCTGCCCTCCCCAGATGCTGGCCCTTAGAGCTGGCCGGTCACCTGGTGAGGTTGCCTCCCCTTGGCCTTTCCAGCCTCCAGCTGCTCCTCAGCATTCTCACCCTGCCTTGGGCCTCAGCTTTCCTCAGCCCTCTCATGTTATCCTGGTCATGTCCACGTTCACACCCATTAATGCCTCCAACACGACAGTGACTCCCAAATCCCCACCTCCTGCCCTTGACTTTCCTTTCAGGCCTCCTGCACAAAGAATGTTTAGGCTTCTCAAACTTCTCTGAAAACTCAAGCTCAAAATCTCCTCTGAATGTGTTCAAAAACCTGAGATGACCTATCAGTTTTGTTTTCTTCTTGGAAACAACCTCCTACCCCATTCAGCATTTCTTTCTAGGTTTACTACCCAGCACCCTTCACCACCATCCTGACATAACCCTTTTGACTTTCTCTCGTGTTGGAGCCTCAAATTGCCTGGATACCCTGCTTAACACTCTTTCCTTCACTCCCTTATTCTGATGTACATTCTTCGGTAGCTTCCTGAGAAACGGTGCATGGCAGATAAACACACATGACCTTCTATTGTACGAAAATATTTACCTTATTCTTACACTTGGCTAATAGTTTGGCTGGGTATGGAACTCTAGGTTGTAAATTATTTTTAATCAGAATTTTGAGGGCATTCTCTCCTAGTTTCTAATGATGCTGTTGGGATGTCCAGTGCTGTTGTGATTTCTAATCCTTTGTACCCTGTTTTTCTTTTTTCTCTCTCTGGATCGTATCTGTCCGTGGTGTTCTGAGATTTCATGATTATGAGGCTTGGCATGGGTCTTTTTAAAATTAACTGCTCTAGACACTCAGATCTTTCAATGCGGAAACTTATGTCCTTACTTCTAGAAAATATTCTTATAGTCTCTTGTTGATAATTTTCTACCCCACTTTCTCTTTCTGGAACTCCTGTTAATCAGATGTTGAATATCCTGGACTGATCCTTTAATCTCCTAAACTTTTCTCTTCCATTTTCTTTTTTCCCACCTTTTGGGAGATTTTCTCAACTTTATCTTGCAAC
Source organism: Kogia breviceps (assembly GCF_026419965.1). NCBI lineage: Eukaryota > Metazoa > Chordata > Mammalia > Artiodactyla > Physeteridae > Kogia > Kogia breviceps. Next base: position 24,164,634 of record NC_081323.1, read on the forward strand.
TCTTGTGTTGCATTTATTCCCTTAGCATTCTTTATCTTTCAAAAGTTCTTATCTCTGAATGATAATTTTGTTATAGCCTCCTGTACTCTTAACCATGGCATGAAGGACTATGCCAGTGGTTCTCAACCCTAGCTGTATGTCCAGGGAGCTTTTACAAACTGATGATGTCCAGAGCTTACTCTCAGGGATTATGATTTAATTGGTCTAGGGTAGGGCCCAAGCATAGTTTGGTTTTTGTTTTCTCAATTGGTCATCTCACCTTCACTAGAAATAAGCTCTTGCCACCATCTCCTTTATGTCTAGACTGGGGCCTTGGGCATAGCAGGCATTCACTAAATAACTGAATGAATAAACAAATAAAGCACTGTTTTGCAAAGGAAGATTGCAAAATAAGAACAAGTTACAGGCAGTCTGCTACTTTTGCTCATGATGTTTTTCCTAAATATATATGAAAACCCAATACTTGAAAGTCAAACAATAGTCTTGCATGTCAATAGTGCTTAAACCCAGAGAATTAAAAATGATGAAATTCCCTATTCCACCTCACCTTTAGGCAAGTCTTTAACAACATATTTCTTGTGAACGAAGATGTTAAAGTGTAATTACTTTCCTCTCAGTTTCTGCTGAGACCCCAAGGCAACACTTGCCACATACCAGGAGAGGAACAGGACCAATGCAGGACTGAAAAACAAGGTGTCCCAAAGTGGATTCACACTTCTGCATCATCTTTAGCCTATAAAAGAGCTAGAAGTTAGAGGACAATTTTTAGAAGCTGTGGATGTACTTGAGTCTCACCATCTATGGAGGGAGGTGGTAGGGTGATTCTGCTTCACCTTGAATCAATAGAGAGGGAGTGTGTAGAGAGGGACCCTGAGAACCAGGAGCCAAAAGGAAAGTTATAAGGGGCCAGCCAGAGCAAGCACGTCACCCAAAGTAAGGGAATGGAAGGTTGCGGATGCACAACAGAAGGTAATGGGGATGGGGGGACAAGGGGCAGGTTTTTGAAAACCCATGTAAAATGCACCAGAAGCACAAGTGTCAGCTTTGAACACGCACCAGGCTCCAAGAGGAAGAAGCCAGTTCACAACAGTATTGAAGAAGTATGAACTTTCCTCCCCTCATCACACTCCCCTCTTAGCAACATGGGCAGCACAAGGCGGGGGGGGCGGGAAAAAGGCCACAGCCAAGCACTTGCTGCCCTTCCACTGCCACGGGCAAGACTGGGAGCGGGACCAGCCTGGGGAAGGGGTGGCTTCTATCTCCAAACACCGTTCAAAAGTTTTGTTACACTGGACTGGATGCGTCGTCTACCGATGGGAGAAGCCTGGAACTTGCCCTACATGCCATCCAGGGGCAGAGGAAGGGCAAGCCCCAGAGAATAAAGTTAAAGACAGTGGGAGACCCAAATAAAGTTGCCCTTTGATCCAACTGAGCTTGTTTAACACAATGGTAGGACTAGCACTTTGAATGTGTTTGTGTTATTTTCTTTCCTGATTGAATATGATCAGTTTAAGTTCACTGACACTGGATTGCATCAACCAATTTGATGTGCTTGGCAACTTAATGATTTCTACCTGCCACAGTGATCACATTTATGAGATCTCCATTTTTTTTTTTTTTTTTTTGTAATTCACCAGAACCTGGATTTGGTGTGGAAAGATGGTTTAGGATTCTCAATGAAAAAATATACATTAAAAAAAAAAAATAGGGGCTTCCTGGTGGCGCAGTGGTTGAGAATCTGCCTGCTGATGCAGGGGACACGGGTTCGAGCCCTGGTCTGGGAAGATCCCACATACCGCGGAGCAACTGGGCCCGTGAGCCACAACTACTGAGCCTACGCGTCTGTAGCCTGTGCTCCGCAACAATAGAGGCCGTGATAGTGAGAGGCCCGCGCACCACGATGAAGAGTGGCCCCCGCTTGCCACAACTAGAGGAAGCCCTCGCACAGAAACGAAGACCCAACACAGCCATAAATAAATAAATAAATAAATTTAAATTTAAAAAAAATAAAAATAAAAAAAATTTTTAAAAAGAAAAAATATACAAAAGTGCAGTTGGTTTGAGAGTCAAATATATGAAAGGGAAGAAAGCCTATAATTCCTGGAGTGCTTTTAGAACACATTTTTGGAGAAAGGCAATACCAGCTCACAGAGAAACATCAGAATTCCAGAACAGTGGCAAGTACTGAAGTGGAGGAATAAATGGTGAAGGGAGAGGACAGCTGCAGCATTTTCCTTGGGAGGCAACCATTACCTGAACTGCAGGCCCCCTGCTCAGGGACCCCAGCTATATATCACACCTGAAGGGAATCAGACAGGGATTACCTCTGAACGCTTTCTGGGCTGATGTGATTTTGAAAGGGGGGGTGTGGTTGACAGGTTTAAGCGTTTGTTACTTAAGTGGTAAACTTAGGATCTGTGCATTTCACTGTCTTGCAAATCTTACCCACTCCCCCCAAAAAGGTAAACAAACTAATGATACACATGTTGAAGTGTTTAGGAGAGTGTACTGTCTGCAACTGTACTTTGAAATGCATCCAAAAATTGGATGCATGGATGGATGGATGGAGGAATGGATAGTTATGTGATAAATACAGCAAAATGTTATTGTAGCAATTACAGAATTAAATGGAGAATATAAAATTATTTCAATTTCTCTGTATGTTTAAACATTTTCAGGACTTCCCTGGTGGTTCCGTGGTTGAGAATCTGCGCTTCCACTGCAGGGGCCGCGGATTTGAACCATGGTCGGGGAACTAAGATCCCGCATGCCAAGCAGTGCGGCCAAAAGAAAATTTTTTTTTTTCTCATAATGTTGGGAGCGGAAACACCCTGCTATTTTGGCAAATATACTTCTGAAACCCAGAAGCCATGCCTTTCCCTCCCGCCCAGGACGTCAGTTTCTAACCTTAGTAGTTATTTTATTCCTGTACATTTGCTACTTTTAAGTACAGAAACACATGTATTTACATGTGCTGTACCATTATTTAGACTTCTTAAAACCTGGAGTTCAGTCCAGGGTACATGAGTCCATGCTGCATCACAAACTGGAATGAATGCAAGGCAAGCTTCCCAGGTGTGAAAACCCATTGCCCAGGGGACTAGGAGGTGGAACATCTTTATGTTCATGGGTCATCCGGTTTTCCCCAAAGCCAGACAGAGCCAAACTCTCCTCAGGACCTTGAGGGAAGTTTTATGATGGAGAACTTTAAGGCAAACAAGAGGGGGTGGGTGAGGAACTAAGCAAAGAGAGGAGGGCCAGGTCCCCAAACTCTTTCTAAACTCTTGCTCTGTTGCCAGACCTCCCTCTCCCCTCTATAGAAACCTGACCTCTCCCCTGGGGTAATTTATGTTATTCAGACCATCTTCTCTCATTATTCTTCTTGGAGAAACTCAAGACAGAAGGACAGGGGAACCTTAGACTTGGATCGAAGCCTCAACAGCCTCTGAGAACAAAGAGGAGATAGTGGTGGCCATGCCTCACTTTCCTTTAAACCCGGCATCTCTGAGGTAATTACTGATCCAGTGTCATTTTGCTGCAGTCCTGCAGTCACCGCCTCCCAGGGTGTGCTTCCTGGTCCACAGGGACAGGGACAGCAGGCAGTGACAGCTCAGAGAATCTGTTTTACTTGAAGATTTGGGGGAAAGTATTTAAAAGGATTATTTTTCTATATTATCACAAACATATCGATTATGGCGTGGAAAATTCCTATGATCTTTCACTAAAATAGATTTTGAAGAAATTTTGCCAAGCCCTTATAAACTATACTTCTAGGCTCCCAAGGGTACGTGTTTTACTCCCCTGATACTGTTAAGAAACTTCACTGGAAAATTTAGAAAAGCATTTTTGTTGTATGGAAGAACTCACACTGTAGTCGGAGGTTACTGCCAGGGAAGGGAGGACAATGAAGGGGAATTTCGGGGTTTGCACTATAGTTTTAAATCCTTTCCCTCTGTAACAAGAAACAAAAGACAAAAAGAGAACCTAATAAAAAATAAATACATGTAGTTTCTGGGGAAAAAAAATCCGAGTGCTGCTGGATGACGAGTGGCCCACAGCCTCACTGAGTGGCCGGCGCAGCCCCTCATCCCCACCGCAACCCAGGACTCAAGTCTAAGGGAAGGCGGATGCTTATCCAGGATGAGCTCGCACGGGTGAACCAGACCATCTGGGATTTCTGGAGAAGGTAGTGTGGAAAGAGCAGAGCTTTTGGAGTCAGACACCTGTGCTCCCGGCTGTGAAACCTCAGGCAAGTCATTCTTGAGAACCCAACTTCCTCATCTTTAAGATGGCTTTACCACCCTGTCTGTAGGGAACTATGACGACGATGTAAGCCACACCTGGTACTCAACAAATTTCACTCCTTTCCTTTCCTTTCCCCAGTGAAGTGTAGTCGAAAAAGAGCTTTCAGAACATTGGTGGGGGTGAGAAATGATAAAAGGGGTGGCTAGGGACAAGAGGCCCAGAAACCAGGACACCAGTCATAAAACAGGTCCAGCTCAGAAAGTGTGGCCACAGGTGCAGTATGGAGCACAATCCACCATGGGGGCACCGGGCTTAGCCTTCAGACCACGTGATTACACAGGAAGGGAGGCCTTTTCAGCCTGGTGTTTAAAGACACACAGCAGGGAAAGCGTTTTGGTTATTTTTAGTTAAAGAAAAACAGCCTTTTCCAAGGGCAACAAAGTGAACTCAAAGTCAGAAGGAAACAGGGTGTGTGGGCTTCTCACAATCTCTTGCTCCATAAACCTGGATGGGATTTTCCTCCTGGAAAATCAGGTGCGTCTGGCCAGCAGAGAGATGACTTCGGTGGGGTAGGTGGAGCTGCAGCGGAGTGGTCTGAGAGGCTCTAAGGTGGCTTCCATATGCCAGTCGGTTGACATGATTAACGCTATTTTTCTTGAGGGGCATTAAATTAAGGAATGACGCAGGGAGCCAAGAGAGCGGCTTATTCAGTTGGATTCTGAATCACAATCAGGAAATAGTCTTTATCTGCAAAAGAGGAAAAATGAAAAAACAAATCACTAAATGTAAAATGGGAGAAAAACACACGACAAAGCCAATAAAATCATTAAAACACCAACTGTAAAATGGTGGTGGGGCAGAGAGGGATAAAAAGCATCAATACTCAGGCTGCTTCCAATTGCTGGGGAAACAGAAGATAAACTTGCAGATTTCCTGTGAGGGCTCCTGCAAATGTGGCTGCTGCAAAGCAGGGCCCTCACCCTACCCGGCGGTGGTGCTCGACAGCACATCCTCATTTCTTTCTTTTTTTTTTTATTTGGCTGCGTCAGGTCTTAGTTGCGGCACGAGGGATCTTTGTTGAGGCATGAAGGATCTTTCCTTGCGGCGTGTGGGCTTCTCTCTAGTTGTGGCATACGGGTTTTTCTCTTGTTGAGGCATGTGGGCTCAGTAGTTGTGGTGCGTGGGCTTAGCTGCCCTGCGGCATGTGGGATCTTAGTTCCCTGACCAGGGTTCAAACCCGCGTCCCCTGAATTGGAAGGCGGATTCTTAACCGGTGGACCACCAGGGAAGTCCCCACATCCTCATTTCTAATCTTCCCAGTACCAACAGGGAGGTAGGAGTATCATGTTTTTTGGGGGTAGGGAAACTCAGGTTCAAGGTTTCCTACAGCAAAGGTTCTCAAACTACAGGGTGTCGGAATCACTTGGAAGGCTGTTTAAAACAGCACTGCTGGTCCCACCCCCCAGGGCTTCGGACTCAGTGGTTCTGGGGTGGAGCCCGAGAATTTGCATTTTTAACAAGTTCCCAGGTGATGCTGATATTGCAGGAAGAACCACTAGTTTAAGGTTACCCAGCTAATTAGTATCAAAGATAGAATTCTAACCTCAACCCGCTAGTCTTGGGTTAATGTCAGTTCTGTCATAAGTTCAGTTGCTAGCCTTCCAGAGCCTTCTGGAGTAGAAAATTTCAAAGGCACCAGGTCAAAGGGGTCCAAAGCTACCTGAATTTCACCTCTGGGGATCCAGCCAGTCAGAAGGAATGTCCATCATGAAATCATAGCAAGTCCAAGTCCTCTGGAGCCTGACTGCCTCTCACTTTATAAAAGAGGAAGTGGGAGAAGCGGGGTGTTTCAGTTTTGCCCACTTAATAATCAAACTGCAAACATTCACCAAGGCTTCCACGTGTTGGCTCTGGGTCAATCACTTCTCATACAGCACCTCAATGAATCCTTGAATCACTCTGAGGCAGGGCCCAGTGTTTTCTCATTTTTACTAATGAGAACACTAAGGCTCAGAGAATTAAATGACTTGCCCAAGCCAAGGCAAACATGCCAGGTGGGGTAGCTGGGTTTGACTTAGATGCTGAATGCCTCTGGTCTGCCCCCCTGCTGAACATGTGAAAAATGGCAGGACCTTGGCATGTCTGCTTTGTGTCTGTTCAGATTCAAGCCTAAAGCTTGCTTCTTCCCATGACAATGGACATCTGGGAAGGAACAGATATTATAAGACTAAGTTTCATGGCTAAGCAATCTGCGTAAGTGAGAAATCACTAATAAAAATAGAAATAATTAACAAGCCACCGAAAAAACTGATAAAAACAGATACTATTAGCAATACCAGTGTCTTTTCTTCTGAATAATCAAGCTCTACATTCAATAATAGCACTCCCAGTGCTTTGTGGGAAGCAGTGTGTTAAAGCTTGATTACGCTGTGTTAACTCAGCTGTTCCAGAGCAGACATTCTTGGAAGCTTTAAGCCAAGAGATGCTGTCCACTGAGAGTCTGTTGACTTGGAGACCACATAATTTGTCCTTGCTTCACATTGTGAGCTTCCAGGTGGGGCACAAGGTCTGCTCTGATTTAGAGGGTTGGTAGCCTAATTTCTAGGGGAGTGGAGGTTTGTCTGTAATCACACAGCATGAAGTCTTGGGAGGGATGTGAGTTCAAATCTGATTCCAAGCCTTTCTGCCCAAACTTGTGCCAACATACTCAACCAGATGAGGCATCTCAGAATACCAGAGCAGTACCGGCCCCTACTAGACACTTTACAGATGTGGAAACAGAGGTTCAGAGGTGTTCTGTGACTTGCTACAGGTCATGCTTGTAAGAGGTAAAGCCGGAAAAACAGATGCTGTGCCTGCTGCAGTCTATTTTCGCTGACAGAATCAGAGACCTCATCATTGGTTGGAGATGCATTAGACAGTGATTAAATTGATAAACAGTGTATGTATGTTTTTGGAATAAATGACTCTGAAGTTATCCTAGGTTCTTATTTGTGACTGACCTGCTCTGTCCCCACCCCTCCAAGGGAGTGTCCCCAGGAGACTGTGGGCCCCTGTGACTGGCTCTATGGGTCTCTCCTTCACATCCTTCCAAGCAGCTCAACTGGACCCGAACAGGCCTGGGAACAGAACCAATATTGCTCTGCTGCAAGGAGTGGTTGACCGCCATCAAATACCTCAGAATTCTGCACCCAGCCTCCTCGGCACCTGTGTTGCAAAGCCCAGGGGCAGTCAATGTCCCAACCTCCCCACTGCCCTCTTTCATCCAGGCCCCCAGTCACAATCCTATCACCTCCTGCCTTAAAAAACCTCTGCTTAGAGGGTCAAGTCCATGCAGCTGAGTGTGGCATTTGAGGCCCCTTCTAAACTGGACAAAATGTATCACCTCACACTCCTTCCTACACATATCCTGGTGCCCTAGGCAACCTGCACTGCAGCTGCCTCCATCACCATGTGCACATTTAGCTCAGGCACACTCAACCACGGGGCTCAGCCAAAAAGGAGATGGAGGGGGAGAAGTAACTGCAAAAACAGTCCTGGAGGATCTGTCTACCACTCCAGGCCTTGCGTGTGAGTGAGGCAGGGCAGGGCAGGTGGCCCTGCTGTCCCCTCCTGTGGTCCCAGTCTTTATGGGCTCCTCCCACAGTAAGCAACTCATCACCCTGAGAATGATCCTAAGACCTAAGACAGGTATTGTTTGCACCACACAGTCCCCAAGTGCAAGCCAAGCACTTCATGTGAAACAAAAGCAGCAATCTCTTCCAGTGCTGGAGGAAGGGCTGTCTGTATAGGGTCCAGAGAAATAGGACTATCGTTTGGAAGTGGGCAAATTAACATCCTTTCAAGGATAAAACAGTGCATGGTGTTTTTGCCTCACACTTTGGTTTAGAAACGCTGAATTTCTTTTTCTTCAAGCATAGCTTTCCCACCCTCAGCACCCCCAAGCCCCACGCTGCTTGCTTACTCTTCACCTGTGCCCTCAAGACTCAGCTCAAGTGCTCCCTCCTCTGGGAAGCCTTTGCTGACCTCCACAAGCAGCCACAAGCAGCCCTAATCACACCCTCCTCTATGTTCCCAAGTGCTCCTTGAATTCCCCCACATCAAGGTGAGGATTACACTGTGATATGCTTATATGTCTCTCTTCCCCATGAGAACATAATTCCCCGCTGTGGCCTAGAACCCAGGACGGGGTCTGGCCTAGAGTCACTGTGAATGAGTATTTGTTGGGGATGCCAGCTGGAGACAGGCCAGGTGGTGAGGCAATCAAATTTGTACCTACCGCTCTTCAGGCCTTTCTGTGGAACCTATGGAGACACCCATGTGCTAAGCCGTCCTGATAGCTACAGAGCATGCACTGTGAGGGTCTGCTCCTAAGTGGGGATGTGGAAGACCCCTTACCTGGTGCAACCATAATTTCATTTTTCTTGGAGCGAATTCGAAGGAAGGTGAGGTCATTCTGGGGGTCAATTTCACGCACGGTGCTCCGGGCCTTCAAGATGAAGTTGTGCATGAGGTTGGCGTACTGTGTGGTGGTGGGGCTGTCCATGGTGCTCTTGATGGGAATGCCTGAGGGGAGAGGAGACAGAGACTGAGCAGAACATTGGGGTCCCTTTCTGCCCAGCTCGTAGCCCCACACCCATAATTCTAGAGTCTAGACTGGCAGTTAACAGTCAAAGCCCACTATTTACTGAAAGCTTGACAGGCAAGTGTTGACCACTTGAAGTATGTCAACACCAGTCCCCAGAACTACTCTAAGGGCGGCGTCACCATCTTTACTTGCCAATGAGGCAACAGAAACTCTGAGCGGTGAGGTGGCCTGCCTGTGGTCACACAGCAGGTAAAGAGAAGCAGTGGGGTCAGGATTCAAATGCAGGCCTGTTGGCTCCACTGCCAGGCTCCTTTCACAGGGCCACATCGTACTGGCTGGTTTCCAGCAATAGAAGGAGAGACTATCATTCGTAACACTTAGAACAGAAACAAGGAGAATACCTCCTACAAATCTGTAAATACTAAAAAGTAGATAGAAGAAAAGTCAGCCTGTGTCAAGATAGAACCGTCACTGGTGTTTTGCTTCAGTTCCCACCAAGGAAGGCTTAGGGCCCAGTTATTATTATTTAAAATTTATTTATTTTTAATTTATTTTTATTTTTGGCTGCATTGGGTCTTTGTTGCTGCGTGTGGGCTTTCTATAGTTGCAGCGAGCGGGGGCTGCTCTTCATTGCGGTGCGTGGGCTTCTCATTGCGGTGGCTTCTCTTGTTGCAGAGCATGGGCTCTAGGCATGCAGGCTTCAGTAGTTGTGGCTCACGGGTTCTAGCACGCAGGCTCAGTAGTGGCGCATGGGCTTAGATGGTCCACGGCATGTGGGATCTTCCCGGACCAGGGCTCGAACCCATGTCCCCTGTGGTGGCAGGCGGATTCTTAACCACTGTGCCACCAGGGAAGCCCAGGGCCCAGTTATAAACACACTGTCTATACACATGACTGTGCCCCCAATTTAAAGCCTGTTTCTCTGTCTGCAAACACCCTTGTAAACAGCATTGCTACTGCTTTCAACGAGCCCACAAGTGGCCATTCCACGGGGTTAATCACTCCCCTGTTGCTGAGTACTAAGGCTGGATTTTTTACTTAATTACTGTGCAGTGAACATCCTGCGTCAAGCCTGTTCTGTTTTGAGGACTGCTTCCTTGCGATGAACTATTAAATGGACCTCCCTCACTGGACAGTGCCTATTGTCATGGAGGTGAGGAAGAGGGCTCAGCTTGAGCCACCTCAGGCCACGATTGGGTCATAAGGTGCCTATGAATCACTGTAACATGTCAGCAGAAGGCTCCATCGATGAGGTGAGTGCCCACAGCTGACAGGCCCTTGTAACAAAGGTGGCCCAAGTGGCTCACCACACATAAGTGGCTGGATTTGGGGTCCAGGACCCTGCTATCTGACCCATAACTGACCAGCCGAGGGATCAGCCAAAGACAGTCACCCTCAGGCCTACCCATGAGTGGCAAGAAACTGATCCAACCTTGTCTTACTAGGGTAGAGGAACACAAGAGTGGGCAGAAGAGGGATGGTAGCAGGAGAAGCAGCTGAGTCAGAGAAGCTGGTTTCAGCCAAGTGGAGTTACGAGAACAGGTTGTAGTGATCACTTGTCTTTACGGGACAAGATGACCAGGTCACCGGGGCTGCTGTTGGCTCCTGGATGGCAACAGTGTACCCACCAGGGCCCCACAAGGCCTCATTCAATAGTGGAACCCTCCTGAGGTTGGCAGTAGAAGCAGCTGAGGAGATGACTGAGCAGGAACTCTGAAATCTGATGACCTGGGCTTATACTCCGGCTCTGCCCCTTCATGGCTATGTGGCCTTACACAAGTGATTTAACCTCTCTGAGCCTCCATTTCCTCATCTGTGCTTCAAAGTGCTGCTGCAAGGATTAAATATGGATTAATTCGAGAATATTTAGCAACAGTATGCATGTAATAAGTGTTGATTTATTATCAACATCACCCACACAGTAAATCCCACGCCCCAGGAACCGTGAGGGGCCAGTCTGGAGGCCTGGCAAAGTTTGGGTATCAAACTTCTTGACCTTTTTTCTTTACATACCACAGGCCACCTTCTCTCAGGTCCCTCTGCCTCGAACTTTCTTCCCTCCCCTACTCTCTCCTGACTCCCACTGTCCCTCATGTCTCCATCCACCCCCAGATGTGGTCAGTGCCCCCATTCTACAGTCCCAACACCATGCAACTGTCCTTCAGAGCAGTTAACACGAGTTTGGTATCACACCTTTATGGAAGTGATCATTATGTTTGCCCCCCCAGCAGACTTTAAGCTCCCTGGGGGCCAGAACCAGGTCTGCTGTGCTCACCAGTGTCTTTAGAGAGACTGCATTAAGCATTTATGGCTGTTGATAAATGAGTAGACACAGGTGTACTTCTAGTAGTTCAAATACTGTCATGGGACCTCCCTGGTGGTCCAGTGGCTAAGACTCTGTGCTCCCAATGCAGAGGGCTGGGGTTTGATCTCTGGTCAGGGAACTAGATCCCACATGTTGCAACTACGAGTTTGCACGCCGCAACTAAAGATCCCGCACGTGGCAACGGAGATCAAGCATGGCGCAACAAAGACCCAGTGCAGCTGAATAAATAACTAAATATTTAAAATAAACAAATACCCCAAAACCCCCAAATACTGTCATGAATGTGATCACATTTCTGCCAAACGAGAAACTGTGTAAAGGAGAAAAGAAACTAACTTCTTGTTGGCTCACTTTAAAAACAAAAGAAAACATGGAGCTGGCAGGGTGGGATGGAGGGCAGGGACCAAAACTGGGGATAATTTCAAACAAGGACAAGAGATAATTCCAGATTCATAGGATGCCAGAGCTGGGGAACACCTCACAGACAGCCTAATGACTAGGCTGCCTATTCTAGGCCTTTGCCCTCACAAACGGGCACTGTGCAGCCCACAGAAGTGGCTGGTCACCTCGAAGGCATGATTTCTAATCTGGGGCTCAGATCTGTCAGATTGTATAGCCAGGTCCTCTCACCAAACCCACCTCTATCAATCAACAATTAAAAAACATTAACAAAATTTAACAGATGTTTATTAAGCACCGACTTTGTGCCAGCATTATTGCAGGTGCTGGGGACACAGTAGTGAACACAAGAGATAAATCCCTGCCCTCAGAGAGTTTACATATTTGACTCTTTTATTTTGACCTGTGTGGGTAGCAGCCGAAGATGGCAGGGGGTCTGGAGAGATACAAATAGAATGTTCCGTACATTCTTCTTTTTAAAAATAAATTTATTTATTTATTTATTTTACTTTTGGCTCCATTGGGTCTTCACTGCTGCACTGCTTCACAGGCCTTTTCTAGCTGTGGTGAGTGGGGGCTACTCTTCGTTGCAGTGCGTGGGCTTCTCATTGCGGTGGCTTCTCTTGTTGCAGAGCACAGGCTCTAGGCGCGTGGGCTTCAGTAGTTGCGGCACGTGGGCTCAGTAGTTGTGGCACGTGGGCTCTAGAGCGCAGGCTCAGTAGTTGTGGTGCATGGGCTTAGTGGCTCCGCGGCATGTGGGATCTTCCTGGACCAGGGCTCAAACCCGTGTCCCCTGCATTGGCAGGCGGATTCTTAACCACCGCACCACCAGAGAAGCCCTGTTCCTTACATTCCTGGTTAAGTCTGCTTCAACTCACACTTTTATTATGAAACACCATTTAAATTTGGCCAAGGCTGAGATGTCAACAGGCAGTGGCAGGTGGTTGGTAAGTGATTGGGACAAGAGCATCTCATGATTTTAGGGGCGGGAAGCAATCCCTCTGGGCTGGGACGGTCAGGGAACGCATCCTGCAGGAAGAGGCAGCTGAGCTGAATCATGGGAGTAGGAAAGCCTGAGAGGGGTAATAGAGGTCCCTAATACAATCATCCTTAACTGATCACCTCTAAAGGAAGTCTTCAGAGGGCTTAAGGGCCCCACAGAGCAGTGAGTTCTGACCACCTCCATCTATGGCTGGGTGATCTCGGGCAGGTTACCTCACTGCTCTCAGCTTCCAGTTTCTCATCAGAAAAACGGGCAAATGTCCCTGCTTTGCAGGGTCACTGTGTGAAATGTAAATGAGAGACTGAAGTGGGAGCTCCGTGAATGGAACATAAATTAAAAATAAATAAACACAGGGACTTCCCTGGCAGTCCCGTAGTTAAGGCTCTGTGCTTCTACTGCAGGGGACACGGGTTCGATCCCTGGTTGGGGAACTAAGATCCCACATGCCACGTGGCACGGCCAATAAATAAATAAAAAAACAAACACACACACACACACACACACAATAATTTTAACATTCATATGGCATTTACTATACATCAGGCACCGTTCTAAATGCTTCCCTTAGAAGAAAGTAGTATGACTGTCCACATTTTACAGATGAGGAAACTGGAACAGAGAGGTTAAGTGACTTGTTAAGATCATACAGTTGATAAGTAAGTAGGGTCAGGATTCAAACCCAGGCAGTCTGGTTCCGCATTCCATATTCTTAGCCACTGTGCCATACTGCCATATCAGTATACAAAAAATAAGTGCTCATCATTAGTATCCGAAAGGTGGTAAGCAGTTGGGGCTATATTTTCCCAATGAAAAAGCTCAACTTTTGGGGCAGTTTTAAGGCAAGAATGAAGCCTTGTGGTTTGGAATACTACTGGAAGCCTAGGGGTCCCAGCTGGGGAGTCAGCCCCTGGGGCTGTTCCCTCCCCATCTGGGGTCAAGAATGTCCAGTCCCAGAAGAGAGTCTTTTTCTGAGTGACATACAGTCTTTAGGGTCTTGGAGCAAGAAGCTCCCTGTAGCAAGGACCAACCACTCTATTTGGGGCAGCTAAGTTCTGAAGAGGAAGGGAAAGCCTCAGGCCACCCAGGTGATCAGTGGTGGACCCGAGCTGCCTCCCAGTGTCCTCTGGGCTCCCCAATCTCCTGCCTCCTTTGAACGCAATGACCTCGTGGTTTAATTAGAGTCTGACAAAGCTGGGGAGCACACTCTGCCTGGCCCTGGGCTGTCCAGGGTCTGACGACTTGGAAAACAACATTCTGAGGACATGCCACCTTCAATTTGTCACCCTTGGTGACTTTCATTCTGCTCTATTTAAGTAGGCACTGTTGAGAATTCTGCCTTTCCAAAACAAGGCCCAGAATGACAATGCATACACACAGAGGCTCTCAAGGAGCCTCAAACAAAGCAGAGCTGACTGAATGCACTGGATTTGAGAATTGGGGGAGCCCAGCTGGGTGACCCTGGACATGGCCTGGGACATAGTCCAGCAGCCACCCTCTGGTCCTTCACAGCACAGTGTGGGAGAAAGAGCACAAGTGCGTTCAGACAGACTTGGGATGAAATCTTGGCTCTATAATGGTAGGTGAAATCAATTAAATTTCTAGACTCACTCTTCTCCACTGCAAAATGGAGACAACAGAGCCGCTTCAAGGGATAAAAGAAAAAATATGTTTTGTGAAGCACCAGCCCGTGGCCTGACACAGAATAGGTGTGTGATAATGTTAGTTCCCTTCTTCACCATGTCTACTGCAGTATGAGAAAATTAGCATCTGTACTCTTATAGTTGTTGAAATAATGTCCCAGAAGAGGAGGGAAAAGTATAGGCCCAAAGAAGTTGACAAGAGTATTATCTAGCAAAAAAAAGTAGAAACAGCATAAATGTAGGATGGTCAATAAACATTGTACTGGCAGTTAAAAATTTTGCTTATGTAAACCACGGAGCAAAAAAAAAACAAAACCCAAACAAACAAAAACTAATGAGTAAAACATATGCAAAAGAGTAACAACTATAATTATGACCAAGAGAAAATGCACCTGGACAAGGGCTAAAAAAGTATGGCATACTGAAAAGTATGACGTGTCAGCGCAGTGGGACAGAATGAATTTTTCCTTTTTTAAAATTTAGAATTCTAAAATAGATCAGGTAATGAGAGGTTTAGTAAAAAGCAAGTGTTATGCTGTGTTGGGCTATTTTCTGGGGGCCTGCCGGAAGGAGGGTGTACCTTCTGTGTTCACCACGATGATTCCCTGCACGCCCTTCTGGCTCTGAAGTCGCTTCAGTGTCTCCTCCACCTCTGCCTGCCAGAGAGAATAAGACCAAGGTTAGGAGGGGTCAGGAAGGCTGGATCAACTCCCTCACAGCCCTGGCAGATGATTCACACATTCCAACAACAAACAAGTTAACACCCAGGCACTTCGCACTTCTTGAAAGCTCCCCAGGCCTATTTGGAATGGTCCCTAGTCCACCACCAGCATCTAAACCATCATCTTCCCAGTACGGGGTGCGCCTGTGCTCCTGGCCCTTTGCCCACCAGGGGCCCTTTGCCCCTCAGCTGTTGGGGAGCAGAATTCAAATACCATTCCCAGGAGTACAGGCACATCCATGACTCACATATTTGGTACAGCTGGGGGACAAACCAGAGGACTCCAATGATTAAAAAAAATCCAAACAGGGGTGTCTAACAGGAAGGAGACACATCATCATTTGTGGCCCAAAGAGCACAACTGAAAACATTCCAAAGGAAGCAAAGTGATCCCACGAGGATAGACTCAGTGACCTCATTAGGCTGGCACCTAAGATAGGGTGACACGTGACACACAGCCATAGCAAATGCTGAGGAAGGGGCTCATTAATCCTGCATCTCCAGATGCTAGTCTGGGTTGGACATTCTGGCACATGGAATTGGTAAACAGAGTGGACAATCAGACTTTGGGCCCTCACCTTGCCATGCAAGCCCTTCTCTGTTATTATTCCCATCTCTTTTACCCTTTCATCCACTCTCCACCTACATGTCCATACCTCCCTGTCTCCACATCTCTTTACCCGAACAAGGCCTCTTCTCTGCTGAAATCCAGCAAATTCTTCCAGATCATCACCTCCTCCATGAAGCCTTGACTGTACCTCTCTGGGGATGCATTAGGTACTGCTTTACTTGGAGTCTCTATAATGGTCTGCAGAGTAGGGGCTCAATAAATAGCTGTTAAACTGAACTAGGTCTAACTCTTCCTGTGGACAGAGACTGGCCCGAAGTGTTTGTTCTCAGGAGGTCCCTTCTGTACCCATCCAGAATCTAGTCAGAAGCTCCTCACAGGCCGAGAGTCAGACTATGTTGGAAACAGAGGCTCTGTTCACCAAGAGAGTGGCCCCCCACGCTCATGGGCTAATGAATTGGCCCAGGGGAGGAGCTTCTCCACAGTGGACGGAGACAGCACAAAGACTGTTTTTCTAGGAGGCACAAGCCTCACAATCTAGTCTCTGCCACCCACTCCCCAATGACATGTGAATACTCTCAAATGCCAGAGGGAAGGGTAAACAAGTTCCTCCTACAAAATGGCAGAGAGCCTGATGCCTCTATAATCTGGAGCCTTGGTAAAAGGACAGGGCTAGCTATGTGGATGTGAGAGTATAATACAGTGGGTTATACATGTATGAGATCATAATTCATTCAGCAGACTTTCAGTGAGCTCCTACTACACACTATTCTGGAGAGGAGCGGTAAAGTATGATAGTGGTCAAAACTACACAGTAGGGCTTCCCTGGTGGCGCAGTGGTTGAGAATCCGCCTGCCGATGCAGGAAACACGGGTTCGTGCCCTGGTCCGGGAAGATCCCACATGCCGCGGAGCGACTAAGCCCGTGAGCCATGGCCGCTGGGCCTGCACGTCTGGAGCCTGTGCTCCGCAACGGGAGAGGCCACAACAGTGAGAGGCCCGCATACCGCAAAAAAAAAAAAAAAAAAAAAAAAAAAAAAAAAAAAACTACACAGTACTCAATCTGACCTGGTAACCCTCCTGGAAATTCATCCTAAGGAAATAATCCAAAAGAACTAAAAGAACACAGCAAGATGTTTGCTGCAGTGACATCTGTGATAACAAAAAAGCAGGAGGAGCCCCAAATGCCCAGTAATTAGGGAAAAGGCCAAGGAAATTTTGGAATGTCCGTTCACAGGAATATAATACATACATTAACAATGGGGATCAGAATATTTATACCACCACAGAGAGAAAGTGCTGCGAGATTGCGTACACATGAAAACAAGAAGAGGGCTAGATGGAAAAAAAAAAAAAAGCCACATTGAGAGCAGAGAAGTATAGATTAGGTTTTCGTTTCTTTCTTTCCTTTTTTCCTTTTTTTTTTTTTTTTTTTTGCGGTACGCGGGCCTCCCACCGCTGCGGCCTCTCGCGTTGCGGAGCACAGGCTCCGGACGCGCAGGCCCAGCGGCCATGGCTCACGGGCCCAGCCGCTCCACGGCACGTGGGATCCTCCAGGACCAGGGCACGAACCCGTGTCCCCCGCATCAGCAGGCAGACTCTCAACCACTGCGCCACCAGGGAAGCCCTCTTTCTTTTTTTTAAACAGCCTCTTTTACTCTATTATATTGTTTCTATTTTTTATATAATAATTCCACATATATATCTATTTATTTGGCTGCATCAGGTCTCAGGGGCGGCACACAGGATCTTTCGTGGCGGTGCTCGGGCTTCTCTCCAGTTGTGGCTCGTGGGTGTGTGAGCTCTGCAGTTTGCAGCATGCAGCCTCTCTCCTGGAGGCGCGCGAACCCAGTAGCTGTGGCATGCGGGCTTAGTTGCCCAGCGGCATGTGAGATCTTAGTTCCCTGACCAGGGATCGAACCCACATCCCTTGCATTGGTAGGTGGATTCTTTACCACTGGACCACCAGTGAAGTCCCCATTGTTTCTATTTTAAAACATTTTTTAACCCATTTCTCCGTGTATCCAAGCAATCCGACATCTCTGACTTGGGAACTACAGGGCTCTGACATTCTCAACATTATGAGAATAAGAATATATAGGAATAAGTAGGATGGCAATTTAGGACAGCTCAAACAATCTGCAATCAAACTGGGGATGGGGCACACTAAAACCAAAGATGCCAGAATATAAGTCCAAAATACCTCTGGAGATTGGAAAGTTAGGCTGAAATGAAAAAGATGAAATTTCGTAAGACTGCTATTCATTCAATAACTATATGGGAAACTTCTATGTGCCAGATGTTGTTTTAGGCCTAGGAACGCTGTATTGAACAAAATACGACAAAAATCCCTGCTCTCATGAAGCTGACATTGGTGGGTGGAGGCAGGGAATCAGACATTTTAAAAAAACATAAATAAAATACAAATGTCAAATACAGTAGGGATGGGGGAGCTGGAATGCAGGGGCTGATGGCAATTTTAAACAAGGTGGTCAGAGAAGTCCTCACTAAGGTGATAGTTGAGTAGAGATCTGAAAGGAAACAAGGGAGCTAACCATGCAGATTTCTAGGGTGAGTGTTCCAGAAAAAAAGCAAAGGAGCCAGTGTGGCTGAGGGCAGTGAGTGGCAGGCAGCCAGATGAGGGAGGGAGCCAGGATCAGACTAGATTTCAGGGGGTCTCATAGACCAGAGTAATGACTTTGGTTTTCAATGGGGAGGGTGTGAGGAGCCACTAGCAGGTTTTGAGGTGAGCAGTGACAAGATCTCTTTCAAAAGGATGGCCCTGGCTGCTGTGTGGAGAATGGACTGCAGGGGGCAAGCACAGCCTGCCTGAGCCCGGGCCTGGCATGTGCTGCTCCTTCTGAAAGCAGCAACCTTCTCTCCCTCACTCAGCCACTTGATGTAACTAACTCCCAACTCTTCGGACTCAGCTCATGAGCCTCCTATGGGAGGCCTTCTCTGACACCTGCCCCTCTTCTAGATACCCACGCACCCTGACTCCACAGCACTTATCAAAATGGAGTGTAACTGCCTGTTTTGCATCTGTCTCCTCCTCCAGACCCAAGGCACCCTGGGAGCAGGAACCTAGCCTTTGTAATCCCAGTACCTGGTACAGCATAGGCTCAATAGATACTTAAGGAACAAATAAAAACCATTTATTTCTACAACCATGCTTTACAAAAATCAACCTTTTTAAGTATAGTACCCAGGGTGAAAAGGAGCTAAGGTTTAGTTGATCCTAAGTTTAATGAGAACCAACTACTGAGATCTGGTTGCTTAAAAAGTAAACACACTTACCAAGAAAGGGAGGACATACACATATACAATGACCAACTCAGGATCTGCTACATTAGGATGAATGTTTTCAGACACATCTCATCTGAACCTTCCATGGTTAGTATGATCTCCATTTTACAATGAGAAAAAACAAGGTTCAGAAAGGAGAAGAGTTTTTGCCCAAGGACACACAGCAGATCTCAAGAGAAGAGCTGAGGGACTTCCCTGGTGGTGTAGTGGTTAAGAATCCGCCTGCCAAATCAAAACTACAATGAGATATCACCTCACACTGGTCAGATTGGCCATCATCAAAAACTCTAGAAACAATAAATGCTGGAGAGGGTGTGGAGAAAAGGGAACACTCTTGCACTGCTGGTGGGAATGTAAATTGATACAGCCACTATGGAGAACAGTATGGAGGTTCCTTAAAAAACTACAAATACAACTACCATATGACCCTGCAATCCCACTACTAGGCATATACCCTGAGAAAACCATAATTCAAAAAGAGTCATGTACCAAAATGTTTATTGCAGCTCTATTTACAATAGCCAGGACATGGAAGCAACCTAAGTGTCCATCAACAGATGAATGGATAAAGAAGATGTGGCACATATATACAATGGAATATTACTCAGCCATAAAAAGAAATGAAACTGAGTTATTTGTAAGAGGTGGATAGACCTGGAGTCTGTCATACAGAGTGAAGTAAGTCAGAAGGAGAAAAACAAATACCGTATGCTAACACATATATATGGAATCTAAGAAAAAAACATGTCATGTAGAGATTAGTGGTAGGACGGGAATAAAACACAGACCTACTAGAGCATGGACTTGAGGATATGGGGAGGGGGAAGGGTAAGCGGTGACGATGTGAGAGAGTGTCATGGACATAGATACACTACCAAATGTAAATTAGATAGCTAGTGGGAAGCTGCCGCATAGCACAGGGAGTTCACCTCTGTGCTTTGTGACCACCTAGAGGGGTGGGATAGGGAGGGTGGGAGGGAGGGTGATGCAAGAGGGAAGAGATATGGGAACATATGTATATGTATAACTGATTCACTTTGTTGTAAAGGAGAAACTAACACACTATTGTAAAACAGTTATACTCAAAGATGTTAAAAAAATTTTTTTTTAATTTAATTTAAAAAAAAGAAATAGAATGTGGTAAGATTACTGTCAGTTCTGACAGTTTAAATTCATAATGCTAATTTAAAATATAGTAGTTGGTTTACTAACTTTAACCTCCCATCCTAAACATCTTTCCTTAATCTGGAGTCCCTGTTGCCTACCTTTATCAATGAAATGCCTGGAAAATGAATTTTACTGTGTTAGAGCATATAGTCAAGCATAAAGGAACCCGATTGCCTGGAATCAATGGGTAGGTTACTCAACCCCTGTCTTAGTTTGCTCTCTGTAAAATTGGGATAATGAGTCATTGTGAGGATTAAACAAATTAATAAATTTAAAGTATTGAGAACAAAAAAAAAAAAAAAAAGAATCCGCTTGCCAATGCAGGGGACATGGGTTCAATCCCTGGTCTGGGAAGATCCCACATGCTGCGCAGCAACTAAGCCTGTGCGCCACAACTACCGAGCCTGCGCTCTAGAGCCCACGAGCCACACTACTGAGCCCGAGTGCCACAACTACTGAAGCCCACTCACCTAGAGCCCATGCTCTGCAACAAGAGAAGCCACCGCAATGAGAAGCCCTCGCACTGCAAAAGAGAGTAGCCCCCCGCTCACTGCAACTAGAGAAAAGCCCCAAATGCAGCCCAAAATAAATAAATTAAATAAATAAATTTTTTAAAAAAGAGAAGAGCTGAATATACCACTGACCACAAATGATGAGGTCCCAGTCCTCAGGGAGCTCATATTTTGGTGGAAGAGACCTTCAAAAACAAATGACCAAGACTCGTGCAGGGATGGGGTGGGGGGTGCGGGGGGGGGGCGGGGACAGGAGGATGCTACTTGACAGGTGTGGTCAGGAACACCTGAAGATGTAATCTTTAAACCAAGAACTAAATGATGAGAAAGAAAAGCACTCCACACAATGGGATGAAAGCAAAGGCAGTGAAGTGGGAAGGAGTCTGGCATGTTCAAAGGAATAAAGAGAACCAGTAATGCCAAGGTTTTCGATTCTTTGCTAATCTGACAGGCAAAACCCAAGTAACAGAAAGCCAACTTTTCTTTAATGTTTAAGAATTATCAGTGAGGTTCGTCAGAAAAATAAAAAACAAAAAACTTATCAGTGAAGTTAAAGTGGAATTTGCTTCCATCTCTCCTTTTTTGAGTCTTGATTTTTCTATAAATCTTATTGATTTTCAAAAACTTATGTTAGAAATATTAGACTTTTGTCCATTATATAAATTACACTTCTCCCACTTTTCACATGTAACCTTATGATTTTTTTTCAATAATCAGAAGTTCAAAATTTTTATGTAGTCAGATTTAATAAAAATTTTTTCCTGGAAGACTAGAAAATAGCTTCTCCAATCTGACCCCAACCAGTAGCGTGGGGCTAGGCCTGGGTGAGTGGGGGTCATGAGTTCTAGAGGAGGCATTGCACACCTGCTTTCAGGAGAAAATGCTTAAAACAAACTTCAAGTTCAGCCCTGAGAAGCCTAGAAAGAAAACAAATCATGCCAAAAAGACACAAGCAGCAACAGAGACATCTGCAGATGGGGACGGAGTCCTAGTTAGGCATCCAAGTCATGCCACCTATGTCTTTAAAGTTTGTCATCCTGCAGTGCTAGCCAACTGGTATCAGAAATATCTGAGTGGATATTCTGGGTCAGCTCACATCACCAAATTCCTGTCCTGCTCCTACAGACAGCCCAACTGGTATACTCAGCACCCGGACTCTTTATTACTATTAACATGGGTGTCTGCATCAGAGAAGGGTTCTCTAGTTCCCAGCTGCATGTTGCTGACAGACAAAACACACACACACACACACACACACACACACACACACAACAAACAAACAACAACAAAAAACAAGCAGCAGTAAAACTCCAGGATTATTCATTGGTTTGGCATAGGAGGGATAACCATCTGAAGCAAATGATTCACAAAGGAACTGTGACCAGTTTGACTAATAAGCATGAAATTTTTTTTTTTTTTTTTTTTTTTTTTTTTTGTGGTATGCGGGCCTCTCACTGCTGTGGCCTCTCCCATTGCAGAGCACAGGCTCCGGACGCGCAGGCTCAGCGGCCATGGCTCACGGGCCCAGCCACTCCACTGCATGTGGGATCTTCCCGGACCGGGGCACGAACCCGCGTCCCCTGCACTGGCAGGCGGACTCTCAACCACTGCGCCACCAGGGAAGCCCCAGCATGAAATTTTTAATTGCTATAAAACAAAAATTAATTAAAAGGAGGGAAAAACATTTGCATCAAATAGAACAAAGGAGTAATTCCAAAATATCACACAGAATGATTGTTTTTGAACGCTGGCAGTATTATGGCAAAACTGGTACAAAGGCAATACGACCTTTTGGGAAAGCTACAGGACAATACTATTACAAGAACCATAAGTGCTGGTCCCCTTGCCTCAGAAATTCTTTTCCTGAGAATTTCTCCTAAGGAAATAAACTAATAAATTTTTTTAAAAAGACAAAGAAAACAAACTCTACGCATTCAGAGACATTCATCACAGCGTTATCTCTGTTAATGAACTAGAAGCAACCCAAATGTATACCAGGGGAATGATTTGGCAAATTATGGTAAAAATATTTCATTGACTATTATGTAGTTACTAAAAATGATTCATTACAAAGATGATGCAGCAACAAAGTTATATGTCTTTGGACATTAAAACAAACAAACAAAAAACTAGCAGGTACATCTTGAAAAATAAGCATATGTGAACAAAGAGGAAGGAGAATGTACAAAGATAAAAATACTTGTGTGATGAAGTAAAACTGGATGCTAATTATGGATGATTTTTATATCACCTCACCATCCTAAGGGGCAATTTGTCAGTTTCTACCAAATGTTGAAAAATGCATGCCAGAAGTACCACCACTATATAACACTAACGTGAGTGCGAAAAAAAAAAAAAAGACAAAAATATTACTGCAGCATTGTCTGGATTGAAAAACTGTAAACCATCTAAACGTATATACTGCAATAGAATATGAATACAGTCCTTTAAAAGAATGAAGTAGATTTGTATTTATCGACATGGAAAAATATTTGATATCTTTTAGTGAACAGAGTAGGCTGCAGAATGAGATTATCTATACATATTAGCTTAAACTTAATATGTATAAATACATATGTTCCAGTTTCATGTAATAAACAGGTTATATATAAATGTGCTTATGCACTAAATAAACCTGGAAGGAAACACACTCACTGTCAACAGTCATTACCAGAGGGAAGTGAGATAGGGACTACCTACACTTTCTACATGACATACTTTGGTACTGCTTGAATTTGTTAAACTGTGCATCTAAATATGTTTTGCTTTTATGAATATAAACACAACAGCATGGTACAGGTTGCAAGAAGCTACCATTTGTGTAAGAAAAAGAGGGGGCATATATACGTGCTTGTATAGATATATTAATAAAAGAAACTAACAATGTTTCTGAAGGAGACTGAGGCTGGGTGTCAGGGTTGGGTGGGAGATTTATTTTTCACTTAGATCCTTTCAGATTATTATTACTTTTTTTTTTTTTTTTTTTTTTTTTTTGCGGTTCGCGGGCCTCTCACTGTTGTGGCCTCTCCCGTTGCGGAGCACAGGCTCCGGACGCGCAGGCTCAGCGGCCACGGCTCACGGGCCCAGCCGCTCCGCGGCACGTGGGATCCTCCCGGACCGGGACACGAACCCGCGTCCCCTGCATCGGCAGGCGGACTCCCAACCACTGCGCCACCAGGGAAGCCCTAGACTTTAAATTCTTAAATAAGATTTCCGAAAACCATTCACATGATTTAACATTTAAAAGGTCTTTTCAAGTTTTTTACAAGTTGGGAGGATTAAAAACACAAGAAAACAAACCTGTAAAGGCGTAAAGAGCCCACAGTTCTAGCCAGCAAGGCAGAAACCCAAGGGTGGATCCCGCTTGTTTCTGACTCATGCACCATATCCCAGCGTCTCGAAAGAACCACAGGGGCAGAAAAGCAGCAGTCGAGCTTATGGGGTTCAAATACACCTCCGCCATTTCCTGGGGCAAGGCACTTAGCTTCACCAGGCTTTAGACTCCAAGTATGTAAAAGGGGGATAATGGTCGTACCTACTTCACAGAGCTATGGTGAGGAGGAAGGGCGGGGTAGGTAAAGCGCTTAGCAGTGCCTGACACGAATTAAGCTTCCGGGAGGTGTAATCATTATTGTTATCTAGCAACAAGGCCCAGGATGCTAGGAGGCAGAGGCCTGTGGGCCTGCCTCCCCATCTCCGTCAATCCTTCGCCGAGGCCCAAGCAACTGCTTCCGGTCTAGGGACAGCGGGATCCGGTGTCCCCTCGGTCTAGTCTGGAGGCCCGCGCCGCCCCGGTTCCGACCTCCAGACAACTCGGCCCCGGCCCCGCCCAGCCCCGCGGATGCCCAGTCCAGTGCTCGGAGCGGCCCCCGGAGAATGGAAGGCCAGGCTCAGGGTGTTGGGAAGTCGTGCTCGGCCACCTCCCGGCCGCCTGCCACAAGCTCCCGGCAGACACTCACCATCTCGGACCGATCCGGTACCTCCGCGTAGCCAGACCTCAGCCCAGTCGCGCTGCCTCTCTGCGCCTGCGCACAGCCCCCTGTCAAGGCGGACAGCCTTGGTAGCCTATCAGGAGCCAGCATGGGACGGCTGGGCGGGAGGGTAGGCGGATCTTAGCTGCCCCAGGGCTCGAGGGAACATGCCCTGTGCCGTCCGAAAGTGAACAGCAAAGGAGCACTTAAGCTATGGAAAATTCCTATTCCCACTGTGCCGAAAAGACGCTGGTTCGCGTTGTTCGAAGAGGCTTTCAACTCTCAACCGAGGTCTGAGCTGGATCTGCAGGTTCTGGATGGAGGGTGGTGAGCGATTCTGAAGGCGAGGACGGGGGTTGCTGAGACCTCCTTTCAGGCAAAATGAGGCGCGAAGCCAAAAAGCTCCGAAAACGCGGGAAAATCCGGAGTTCGGGCTGGAGTCAAGCGTCCCTGGGGTCTCTAGAGCGACTCCCTTGGGAATATTCCATGCAGGCTCTGAGAGAAAAGGTCAGATCTAGCCTGGGAGTCTGCAGCCTTTGAACCCCGAGCTCAGCGGCCACCCGGTGTTCCCTTGGAGAAACCACCTCACAATTCTGTGCTCCCTCATTTCCTCACCTTCTTCCTGGAGCCCTATTGTTGCCAACAAATCTTGGCTCTCTGTGCACCGATGCTGAACAGAAATACGAGACAGATTTTGGAGGATAAGAGAGATGGCTTTATTCCTCTGCCAGGCAGAAGGGAAGACACAGCAGGCTAGCGCCTCAAGAACTGTGTGTGTCCCCCCACCCCCAAACGGAGATTTTATATGTGGGGCTCGCAGTCCCCGGTATATAAGGATCAAAGTAGTGAAGGTCTCGCATTCTTTTTCTCCTTGCGTTATTTCAAAAGTCATAGCTGGCGTTAGGTAGTCCGGTAATTGGGTCCCTTTGTCTCTGGTTTATCTGCCTACGACCTTCTTTCTGAAATGCAAAAGCTACAGGGGGTGATTTGTTACCAGGGAGCGCAGGGAATATAAACACCAGGACCACGACGTAATTTACGTAAAGTTTGGGGTTGATAGCCCCAGGATGTAACTCATACAGCGTTAGCGTGATAGGTGCAGGATATAATTTACATAGTGTCAGGGAGTGAGGTTAGCTTTGTGAAGTACAAATCTAGTTACAGACGCTACCGATTAGTAATAGTTAAAATAAAGCAAGGAGTGATTAACACTTTCAGGCCAGGTTATGTTTTCTTCTCCAGCCTGTTCACTGTTCCCTTTACTTTCCCCGTTCTCAGGAGAGGGGAAAAAAACACCTCAATTCTATTTTTATTGCAACACTATGTTGTTCCGTTTTCCACAAAAATTTATGGGTTCTCTACCAGGAAATAATTTGCTAATTAGTTAGCCTCAGCTTACAGTGTTTCTTTGAGGCACTGGAGCTTGCTGAATTCAACGCAGGTGATCTATCTCCAAAAATTCATTCCTCTTTCAATTGGGGGAGGATTTGGTTTTCCTTCTAGGGGCATCTGCATATTAAGAGGATTGAATAGTGACTTTACAGTGAGGAAACCTGGCAGGCACCATCTTAACCAGAGGATCAAGGTTAACATAACTGGTAATGGGATATATTGATATTGCCCTCTGATATCATGCACCAAGGGCACACCACCTCTATGGTGTTTTTCACAAAAAAATCCATGGCCTTAACCGTAAGAAAACATTAACCAAACTTAGGATATTCTACAAGGTGCCAGATCAATACTCTTCAAAAAATGTCAAGGTCTGAATGAGGAACTGTCACAGATTGGAAGAGACTGAGAAAGACGACACTGGTGGGAAAACTGGTGATAACTGTATAAAGGTTGTAGTTTAGTGTCATTTTACCGATGTCAAGTTTTTATAATTGTACCAAGTTATATGGGATGTTAACATTGGGGAAAGCTCGGTGAAGTGTGTGCAGGAGTTCTCTGTACTATACTGTTTTTTTGCAACAGCTCTGTAAGTCTAAAATTATTTGAAAGTAAAGTTAAAAAAAAGGATTGGATACAAAGAAATGATGATTGAATCTGGAAACATTGTAAAAGCATTTAGCAAGGGGAAGAAGGGCTGCAGTGACTGGACCTCAAAATATCCTGGGAGATAAGCACAGGAGGATCATCACCACCATCTTACTACATATGGAGAAACAGACTGAGGGGGTGAATGAACTGAACAAGATCACAATCACAGAAGCAAAAAGTTCATGTGACTGGAGCCAGAGTAAGAATTGAGGAGTTGGAAGTAGTCAGGGCCTTGAGTGACAGGCTTATGAGTTTTGGAGTTTATTCTGTGGCAATGGAGGAACCACTGTAGTATTTTAAGACGGGAGCACCATGAGACAACTCTTCCACAAATCATTCTGAGGTGGCACAGATGGACTGGAGAGAATGGAGGTGATGACAAGAAGTTGCTACAGTCAACACGGTAGGGATGATGGATGTGGGCTGTGGCAATGGGGGCAGCTCCGAAATAAGTGATTCAAAAGAAGTTTGGGAAATGGATTTGATAGGATTTGGAGACCAATTAGATGGAACAGCTGAACTGGTTATGGAAGACTCCCAAGGTTGTTTTGAGTAGCAGTACAGCAAGACGTTTAAGCACAGAGTCTTTGGAATCAGACAGTCCTGGATTCTAATTTGCACTCTTGCCATTTAATAGCTGTGGACACTTGAAGTTATTCAATTACGTTGAGCCTATTTTCTATTCTATAAAAGAGATAATCATTCCTCTCTGAAAGTGACCAGTAAGACTGACAGTGCATGTAGCATATCTAAGTGTCTAGAACATAGTAATAAATGTTGACAGTTGTCCTGGACTAAGTAAATATAGGTGTGATATTGGTCGCTAGGATAGAGAAGATAAATAGGTCTGAATTAGAAATGAGGAAAGTAACAGCATGGCTACTTTCAGCAATCTGCAGGTATGACTGAAAATTCTCAAGGTCCTTCCCTGTGAGTTTCTTTGAGGAAACCCTCCTGCCCACAGCATCTCTGCTCAATGGGAACCTGTTCATAAGGGACCAATACTGTCCTTCCTAGGTCTCCACTGAAGACCTGGAAGATTCCCGTGGATCCTTCCCCTAAATGTCCTGACCGCAAAGGAGCCCTACAGACATATGGGAATTGACCAATGAAATGAGCTGCGAGTGACAGCAGTTTCTGTTCTGGAGCTACACAATGTGAGACACTCTTCCTAAAAGTCCAGAGAATAGTGGCCACTCAGCCATAGCTGAGTCCCAGTTTGATGCTTTATAGGGTTTGGGGCTGGACAGCCAAATGGTCAGTAAAAGTAACGATGTATCTTCCCATGGAAGATTTCCTCATGCTGGGGGGAACATGTCTTCCCTCTTTTTTTTAGCCACGCTGAAAACTAGAGCTTTCTAGCTGCTTATATAGGACAGAATAAATAGGATAGGGCCTACTTTGCAGGATCTGGAAGGAACCTGTCCTCCAGTTACTGTTAGATCAGGATATTTTTAAAAAACCCACTTCCCTTAGCATCTTTCCCCTGGATCTATTTTAAATAAGAGCATGACCACTTGGTTTCCTAATAAGAAAAAGTCTTGGTAGCCAGCTGGTAATTCTCTATTGAGCACCTATGGCTGGGATCCTGTCTTAGGGAAACCCTTGATTGTCCCAGAAAAGGAGATATCTTCATCTTGGTTCTCTTCAACATAGGCACTAAATACAGTCTCACCTGAGTCTTTCTAGTTTTTTTCCTATCTACTCCACAGTACAGGACAGGCTGTAACTTGCTCACTTACAAAAGCAGAGGGGCAGAAATCTATATGACCTGTTCACATAGAAGGCTTCCCTGCAAGTGGGGAAAACCTTACTCAAGACTAAAAGAAAAGTGTGCAAATGAAGGACCAAAAAGTTTAATTGTAAACAGTCTTACAACTTTTAGGGAGATGCAAGTGAGGCAGCCCCCTGCAGGACCTTTATAAGAGCACTTCACTCCTTGTGGTATTTGTAAAGTTACCTGAGTGTTTGAAATTACAGTTCAAGAAAACAAAGGAACTCCAATACAGTAATATACAATCCAGTGCTGCCATTCCATTTTTGGTTAATGAAAGCATAGCATATATACAAATAATTTTGTAAATAACTCTAAAAGAAAAAAAAATGAGGGGGGCTGGAGATGCCAATAATATTAAATAGAAGTAGTTAACCTAAAGGAGTTTAAAAGGATGCAGTTACATCCAAAATGAGGGATATAAAAATAGAGAAGTCTAATTCCATGAGTCATCCCTAATAACATTTCAGATTATTAACCAGGTAAATAAAAAGTGGCAGAGTGGGTTTGACTGAAATAGTTCATTTAGGATGAGACCTCTTTGGGCAGGTGAGTCATGTTTCACTAAAATTTCAGATGAATTGACATTGGTATGTCAATCTCCTGATGAAAAACTAGTACCTGATTTTTAAATAGAGTTATTGTAAGTCTTATGAAATTACATTCTTCTGCACTCTGATATAAGATCATAAAAGACAGAGCAGTAATTCATTATTATGAGCTGCTGGACCAGTTTTAAATCACTCTATTTGATGAAACAAGTGAGGTCCTTCCCTCCAGACCCAGGCTATGTGAAATGCTGCCTTCCCCAACCTCCCAAAAGAGCAGAAGAATAAGGCAATTGCTCATTTTACTTTGTTTTTATTTCAACATAACATGCAGTAAAAAATTAACAGGATTTATTAGCATTTACAATGCTTACAAAGAAAAAAGGACTCTAAAAGCAATTTAGTTCAGATTTAAGAAATCGCTCTAATTAAACACTTACAATAAATCTATTTCCAAATGATCAATTTGGACCAAAATTTAAAATAGTATTTGGTAGATATTTATGTCTGCTGTCTATTTGTAGTATTTTTATATAACCTCTGATTCTTGGGATATCCAGCCCCCATTTTCCTAACACAGCAGGGAAAGACATATACATGTGGCCATTTAAATTAAAGGAAGAAATGGAGTAAGGGAGATCCCAGGCTGCAAAAATATATACAAGCATTTACCTTTTCCAGAACTAAACGTTTCTTCCATAAAAATATTAAATAGCCAAGCCCTATAGAACTAGGGCCAGGACTACTTCAAATATAACTATTCTGTATTTTAAAAATATAGGGCAGAAAGCCTTTTGGATGATATTTATACATTTTTGAACAATATTTCTAGGTCCCTAAATGAATCATCAAGCATTATGTAGAACAAAAAAAGTCTACTTTCTTACATTATCTCTTAATTTAATCTCATAAATCTCTAGTAAATATTGTAGATAACTACATTTCAATGTGAGCATTCACCTCAATAGGAAGTCTTTATAGAAGGCTTAATCTCCATAGCCATATATTACCAAAATTCAGACTTATATAACGAATGGGTAGTTGGCAGACATTTGCTCTGTAAGACAAAAGCAAGAGTTTTTTGCCCCCTACCAACAAAAAGGCAGAGTCACTACTTTGAAAACAACTAGGGCTTAGAGACTGTACTACATTTCCTAGAGTAAGTAGAATAAAATCAAAATAAGGATAGGATTGGGGGGAGCCCAATCTCTCCCTTTACACTAACAATTTCTGGATGAGGCAACCCTTTCACTCACATAAGTCTGCTTTATGATGGCAGTGTTTTAGAGTACAGATAAACAAGTTGCAAAGTGTTTTTGTTGTTTTTCCAAGATGTAAAAGGAAGAATAGTTAGGGACAAAAAACCCCCATTCATTTTCTTTCCATATACAACAGGGGTTTGCTATTCTCTGCTGATTTTTGGCTCAATGCTATTTGTTCATGCTATGGTACTGAAACCTGCCAAAGCCCTTTCCTCATGAGTTATGAGGCTGTCAGGGTTCGGCTATGATAGGCACTCAGCTGGCTTCAGCTTCCTCCCACTGTCCATAAAGTCAAACCTCTGACAGCTGTCATCTTGACAGAGTCTAAGCAGGCTAAGTTAAAAAAATTCCCACAGAGGAGGTCAAAGTGCACTCATTAATCAGTTACTAACAGAGCAATCTAACAGTCACGGGGAAAACCTGTTAAAATTTTTAGAGGTGAACAGAATACCCAGATCAGGACAAGGGAAAGAATGGAAATAACTACTCTAACAGGTGTCAGAGAAATTATCAATTTAAAAAGTTTTAATTCACATACAGAATACATTTCTGTGGTTACTAGAAATGTATTGCGAATAAACGTATTACTCCCTTCTTTTTAGCCAGTACCACAGCTCTCCCTCCCTAATGAAAATGTAATTTTACAGGATGTTTCATTGACCTCTACTTGGATTAGAAAGCACTCTAGTTATAACTTGAACTCCTTTGCAATAATTAAATGTAACTGAAGTTGTTGGATTATGATAAAATTATAAAGATGCAATTAATATACAGGAACATATAAAAATTGTTGATGGCCTTCAAAGAATTCAGCTAAATTAATTCCAATTCTAGGTTAACTTTTATACAGACAGTGAAGGAAGCATAGTGTTAATATTGTTTGTGAAGTTTAGTATTTGCAAGGCAATTAAAACAAACTTCCAAATGAAGAGAGTTATGCAGTCATTTGCAGGCTGGGACCAACTTCTCTCTGAATTCAAATTAACAAAACTACTTTGTAGAGAGATACAAGAGTCTCACATCTCTCCTTTCTAGAGATAACATCAAAATGATGCATGGATTTCATGCTCTGGAAAGGAGAAACAACAGTCAGGCCAGGCTGAAATAAGAGGGAGAGCACAAGCCAGAAGTTTGCTCACATCCCCAGAAGCTGGGCTATTTTAAACAAATACCTCTTAGCATGAGGCTTAACAGGAAGATCTTACATATTTTAGTTACCAAGGGACTTCCCTGCATATTTTCAGAATCTCTAAAAGAAAAAACCCTACTCCCAAATGAGACTTCTGATACACATATACAAAATTTTTGTTAAGGAAACAATCTAGTGGAATAAGACAAGGCAGATTTCATTGTTGTGTTAATTCCATATTAAGTAAGGTTTTGACTAGTCATTTGCAGATCTGAGTTCTGGAACATTGAGAAGAAATCCAGAATCACTGGGAGATAAATCTCAATGATAACATTAATTTACTTACACTCAAGGTAACTCTCTAAACAGTCACAGTCCAATTTTACAAGATGTGCAATAGGCAAAGAAGGAAAAGGACAAACATTGCAAATAAGTTCTTGTCCTTTGACGGTGCAAGCTCTCAGAAGTCACTCTTGTCCAAATCCTTCTGTTTCTTCAATAGCAAATAACAGCTTTTCTTTCAGTTGCTCATAGCTCTTGTAGGGTGGCAGGTCCAGGCGGTTAAAACTAAAAGTAAGAATTGTTAGCTTGAGAAAAGGAAATATACTAAGAATCATATGGGCAGTGTAACAATGGTTTTTTGTTTTTGTTTTGTGGTACGTGGGCCTCTCACTGTTGTGGCCTCCCCTGTTGCGGAGCACAGGCTCCAGACGCGCAGGCTCAGTAGCCATGGCTCACGGGCCCAGCCACTCCGCGGCATGTAGGATCTTCCCAGACCGGGGCACGAACCCGCGTCCCCTGCGTTGGCAGGTGGACTCTCAACCACTGCGCCACCAGGGAAGCCCTAACAATGGTTTTAAAGCCAGGCAAAATTAGGTTCAAATCCCAGCTCTGTCACTGGGCCCCTGAGCATGTGTTTTTTACTTTTCTGAGTCTCAGTGTTTTTCTTTGGTAAAATGCTAATAACAATATTTATCTCTTGGGATAGAGTGAAGAATAAACAAGCATATATATAGCACAGTACTGGTGCTCAGCAGGTATTCAGTAAAATGTTACTCCTCTCAAGCTTTCCCATCCACCCTTATCTATATGTGGTCAGCAAACTTTTGCTGTAAAGGGTTAGACAGTAAATACTTCAGGCTTTGTGAGTCATAGGTCTCTTATCAAAAGGTTTTAAGTATGCCCCATTAAGAATAAAAAAGTTTTTGGCTCTAATATCTAATATGTTGTTCTGACTGAATTTTTCTGTCCTATTCTTAGCTGTGAGGTTTTTTTTTTTCGTGGTATGCGGGCCTCTCACTGTTGTGGCCTCTCCCGTTGCAGAGCACAGGCTCCAGATGCGCAGGCTCAGCGGCCATGGCGCATGGGCCCAGCCGCTCCGCGGCATGCGGGATCTTCCCAGACCAGGGCACGAACCTGTGTCCCCTGCATCGGCAGGCAGACTCTGAACCACTGCGCCACCAGGGAAGCCCTTAGCTGTGAGTTTTTAAAGGCATCTTCTAATTTGGGGCCATATTAAGAACACCTTCACAAGGTAACAGGTAGTGAATCTGCCCTAAAGCCTTAGCCCTCTGCTATATTTTTAGGATAAGGTGCAGGTAGATGTTTGGCAACAGAAGAAATAATGTTATCCACAAAGGGAAAATAAATTTACGGTTATGGAAATGAACAAATGGAAGCATGGAACTTGAAAAAGTAATGAGGCTGGTTTTCATGTGTGACTGAGATAAGCTATTCACAATAATGTAACGGCACAATCTGTTCCAAGTTTAAAAAAAAGGGAGAAAAGATCAAATCAAAATATATGTGTACAAGATGAATGTAAAAAAAAATCAATTGTATTTCGATATACTAGCAATGAATAATCTGAAATGAAATTAAGAGAACAATTCTATTTATAATAGCTTCAAAAAGAATAAAATACTTAGGAATAAATTTATCAAAAGAAATGCAGGGCTTGTGTAATGAAAACCACAAAACATTGTTGAAATAAACACCTAAACAAATGGAAAGACACCTGATATTCATGGATCAGAAGACTTAACACTGTTAAGATGACCTTACTCCCCCAAACTGATCAAAGCAATTCACATCAAAATCCCAGCTGACCTCTTTGCAGAAATGGACAAGCTGATCTTATAAGTCATATGGAAATCCAAAGAACCCAGAAGAGCAGAAACAATCTTGAAAAAGTTGGAGAATGCATACTTAATTTCAAAACTCACTGAAAAGCTACAGTAATCAAGACAATGTTAATTACTGCCATTAAGGACAGACATATAGATCAATGGAATAGAACTGAGAATCCAGAAATAAGCCCATGTATTTACAGTCAATTGATTTTCAACAAATATGCCAAGCTGTTATTTTTAAAAAGCCACATGTATGAAAATACAAAGGAGCAAACAATAAAACAAATAAAAAGGGTGGATAGGGAAAATAAACAAATATCCAGCAAGGTATATATATATGACCACTGAAATGTCCCACAAAATAAAGTTCAACTATTATTGACATTAGGTTGAATTCCAATATATTGTATTTGAGTTAAGATTAGGGCTTGTTTTTAGTTTTGTACATTTTTGGAAATGTGGTTAAACTACATTTATAATGAGAAAATAGTATTTCTGTCATCATGTTAGATAGCTGTCCCTACAGCTATCTAGACTTGATTTCTTCCTCTGCCTACAGAGAAAAGTTTTCTATATTTCACATTTCAAAAAAAAAAAAAATTCAGGGTGGGATTGATTGTTAATGGCAACAGGGATTGTTTTGGGGTGAAGGAAATACTCTAAAAGTAGATTAAAGTGATGGTTACTTTTCTGAAAATCTACTAAATATCACTGAATTAAAATGGCTAAGTATTTCACTAAAGCCATTAAAAATAATTCAATACCATGGGGAAAGTATTTCATTTCTAATTTCTAACATGTTTTAGTATATACAGGATAAATGGGAAAAGGCTATCTTCTACACTCTTTCTTTTTTTTCTTTTTAATTTTTCTTTTATTTTGAAGTATAGTTGATTAACAATGTTGTGTTAGTTTGAGGTGTACAGCAAAGTGATTCAGTTATACATATAACTGAATCTTTCTGATTTTACTTACCAGGTATGACTTCTAGGCAACCAATTTTCTTTCCCAACTTTTTCAATGCAGAATTTCTGTGGCCCATTGCTCCCTAAAAGTGAAATCATCAACAGTTTGATAGTGCAATGGTTCTCAAATTGTTATCCCCAATCCAGCTGCATCAGCACCACCAGGGAACTTGTTAAGAATCACAAATCCACAGGCCCTAACCCAAGCCTACTGAATTGAATCAAAAACTCTGGGGGTGAGGCTCAGCAATAGTGTTTTAATAAGCTTCCAGGTGATTCTGATTGAGAGCTAGAGTTTGAGAACCACATTGTAAATTTATGCCCAAAAGGAGAAAATGCACTTTTATCTAGTATTCCTTAGCCAGAATAACAGAATGCTATAATTAATAATACCTCACATAAGAACAGAACACATAAAAAGCTTAATTTTAGTTTTAAACACAAAAGGGAAACTACAGCTCACTGTCTTACAAAACTTGATTTAAACAGAAAACTGTTAAAACTTTAGAAAATGTAAACAACCTAGTGAATTCAATATTAACAATGCTTGTGCTTATAGGTCCTATAGGGCAGACCCTTACACACCTAACACCCCATTCTTGCCTCTCATTTACCTTGTGTTGGAGTCAGCTGTTAATGGTTATCTTTAAGCACTGGTTTTCTAAAAAGGTCACTACTGCTCCCTAAGAAGCATTTACTGGTGGTCATAAGGACTCGTACTACTGGACTTTTAAATAAGAAGGGGCCAGGCACACTTATTGTTCTGCCATATGTAAGACAGTCATACCCAAAGAACTTTCTCATGTTCCACCTGACTAAACACAGTACAAATATAAAGTGGTAGTACTTTTTTATCTAATCACATTGAAGTGTTTTCACAAGTAGTTATGTGAAAAGCCCAGTAACATAGGATATGGTCATTATGAAAAAGGATAGTTAGAATTATTAAATAATTAAGCTTGAAATTATTAAGTGGTTTATGTACTGGCACATTCTCTCAATATATTACAGCATTTCTAACCACACAGATGGAAAGTTTCATTTAATAGTGCTAATTAGTATGTAATAGTAGAGTTTGGACTGCTTTTAATAGACTTAGAATCAAATACTAACATAGCAGAGAGGGACTTCCCTGGTGGCGCAGTGGTTAAGAATCCGCCTGCCAATGCAGGGGAGATGGATTCCAGCCCTGGTCCGGGAAGATACCACATGCCGTGGAGCAACCAAGCCCTGCACCACAACTACTGAGCCTGGGCTCTAGAGCCCACAAAGCACAACTACTTAGCCCACGTGCCACAACTACTGAAGCCCATGTGCTCTAGGGCCCATGCTCCACAACAAGAGAAGCCACTGCAATGAGAAGCCCACGCACCTCAATGAAGAGTAGCCCCCGCTCACCGCAACTACAGATAGCCCGCACACAGCAAGGAAGACCCAACGCAGACAAAAATAAAAATTTTTTAAATAAAATAAAATAGCAGAGAAATATGAAAAGAAGGATTTTAGTAATTTCATTGATAAAGGCTATTTTACAAATATGTCATATTATCAATACTATTACCCTGGATGCTATCTAAAATTTTATGGAATTGTAAGACATCATGTTGTAAACATTATATACTGAAGTTAATTTCAGGTTGCCTGTTGTTTTCAATCTTACTTTGACACTGTCCCTAAATGAAACAACTTTCAGATAGACTCTTGCACCTCTTTTCCTATTTTTCAGCCTATTTCAACTTTAAAAAGGTCTCTGAGGCCTTTGTACTTATCAGAGCCTTGGCCTATACTGGAATTTCGTGATTAGACACTACACTTTAAAATAAGATCTAACTCATTTTTCTCTTCTTTGATCAGCTATAATTTATTCTGGCAGGTATATTATCCTTAATTCACTTAGGTTATTTCCCTCTTTTTCTTATATTTATTTAAGTCTATTTATTATTTCTTACCTTTTCTATCTGTTCTTTCATATTCCAGTGATTCTTATACAGAAGGGCTTCTGACCTTCTCTTAAGCCCCAATCTTTTCCTCTAAATAGGAACAACATTTTGTGTCTTCTAATAGTTTTTCCCAAATGTACATGTATTGAAATAAATATTATTTCTTTATAAATCATTTTTAAAAATTTTCTTCTTTATATTATAGTTAGTGTTATGTATCTGTATATTCTGGAGATTGTAGATACATTATTTCACATCTACCAACTTCATTCCGTGAGGATATTATAAATATGCTAAAAAAATGGGATATCAGATCTGATAAGGTAAAGAACCACCAGATTAAATTGTTATATATATCACTCTTACAAGTTTCTTTTCCTACACTGGGTGGAAGGAAGGTTAAACCAATGTCCTCTAAAATTCGATGAACCACAGTCTGTCTCTGTCTTCCACAGGTATCCTTTTGTGTTGCTTTAGACTGCTCCATCCAACCCCAAATATTATTCCCAAGAGAAGACCTAGTTCTTGTTTTTTTAATAATTAGATTTCCAGTTTATACTGAGAAGCTTGTACCAGTTTTTTCTTCATTTTGGTCACTATTCCTTACCTCTCCAACTGCCAACATGGTTTCTCTTTTTCAAACTACAGAGCATTCTCAAAGGACTTACAAATTATCCTTTTTGAGACTTCTTTCTATGTAGTACTAGATAAAAACTTCCCTTCTATACTGCTTCGGAGAGACTAAAATATTTATTCTCTGGCCTCTCCTTTAAGTTTGTCTCTAGGCTAGTCATGTCCCACGCCTAAATGTCTCTAAGCATCAGGTCTCTACTCTTCTCTGTATACTATTTCTGCATAAGCCCATCTATTCTCACAGCTTCACATGTCACTGCTTCACTGCTCTTATGAGTCTACTTTCTCTCTCTACTCTTACCTCTAAACTCGTGCTTTAACAACACCTGTAAAACTGTCCCCTCACTGAGATTTTCTACTTGGTTGCCTGACAGTCACCTTAAACTCAGCAGATTCTTTATACTTCAAAACTTCTCCATGTTTCATAACATGGTAAACATTCTTCCTTTATATTTCATTTTCTAATCAAGTCCTAATTCTACCTTTGGAACTTCTCTAGCATTTCTCTCTTCTTTTCCATCCCTATTTTATCTCCTAAGATCAGGTTCTTATCATTGCTCTAATCATTCTTCCTATTTCCAGGCTCTTCCATCTGCATGCTATACCTTACTATCAAATCTTCCTAAAAGGCAGCTTCAGCAAGTTCACCTGTCTTCAAAAAGTTCCCATAGGTAGGGCTTCCCTGGTGGCGCAATGGTTGAGAGTCCACCTGCTCATGCAGGGGACACGGGTTCGTGCCCTGGTCCAGAAAGATCCCATATGCCGCGGAGCGGCTAGGCCCGTGAGCCATGGCCGCTGAGCCTGCGCGTCCGGAGCCTGTGCTCCGTAACGGGAGAGGCCACAACAGTGAGAGGCCCGCGTACCGCAAAAAAGAAAAAAAAAAGTTCCCATAGCTTCCAAAACCCTAAGTAATGTCCAAATTCTACTGGTCTGGCTTTTAAAGTCTTGAACTGGTTCCATGCACTGTATCAAGAACTGCCTGTTTAATTCTTTAATTCTGACTCTCTCTTCTCCAGCTGAAACAGACTTAAGGATCACAAGTTCTATCCTCTTATGGTACTTGCATAGAGTTGGTGTTAAAGAAAGACTTGAATTTACTTATTTAGTCACAAAATAAATATTCTTAAGGTCATTCATTTCAAAATAACATACAATTTAATCTGTGACTATTATGTGGCAGGCACTGTACTAGGCACTAGAAATAAAAAGATGAAGATATGGATCTATATTCAAGGAGCTCCAGGTATATAACAGGGAAGAGTGGTAAACAAGTCATTAAAATATAATACAAACAATAGTAGTGTCTCTCATAAGAGACACTGAAATGTTTGCCATATGACTGAAGAAACAGATCTACACATATAGAAGACCATTATCCTACTGAGTTAAAACGTGGGGTCTAGCCTAAGAGTTAAAAACTTCTAGAGATAAGGATTACAAAGTGATTTAAAAGTTGACACAAATCCAGGTTAACTGTGTCTAAGAAAATATACTTGTCTTTGTTATTTGATACACTGTATACACATTAATATAACAGCAGTGAGATAAACAATTTTCTGTATAGGACAAGTCATCCTGTAGACATACCCATGAGGTCAGCAAATCCTCCAACAGGCAATCGGCAGGTTCCAGTAACAAACTGCAAAAGTCTCATTCTCTTCTCATTATCGATTTCTTTAACAAACTGTTAAAAGCACATTTAAAGAGATACATAGGTCATATGTGATGTTCAGAATACTAAACAAGAAAGAAAAAAATAATTTCAAATCTTAACCGAACTCCCAGTGTCAGATGCACTGGAAAATGACTGAACCCACCACTGTAGATGGTAGAGCCCCTCCATGTCTGTCAAAAGCCCTACCAACCTTCCCCTATACCAATCCTAGTACCACATCCTTATAGAGAAACAGAAAAAGAAGAGTGCCCTGGGCCCAAGAGCTCCTTACTCATGCAGTCTCAAAATCAGCTCTTCTAGGGCACCCCTCCTTTTCCCTCTAGATCTGCCTGTCCTATAGAAATTAATGTGGTTACAAAGGACACAGAGGTTGAGTCAGAACAGACTTTTTGGTTTTATGAACAAATGAAATCAAGCTCACAAATTCTGACCAAGATATATCCCAGTAATGTTCGTCTCTCAACGTTCTTTATGTTTTGGTGTAGCTATGTGTGTGTTGCCAGAATTATGTGGCTTCTAACGCCTACAATTTTGACTCAAAACATTAAGTGTCTAGAGAATGCCTTCTAGCCTGTAGCACAAGAATTTTGTCTCAGCCAAATGTTTTTCTATAAAGAATTTTTATCCTACTGTACTAATTGTATTTGTTACAGAAGCCCAGTCACCTCAGCTTCTTATGAATTTCTTTACATACATTTCTTTATATAATTAGAAGGCATTAAAAAAATTTTTTACTGTGGTTAAATATACATTAACATAAAAATTTACCATTTTAAGTGTACAATTCAATGGCATTAAGTACATTCACACTGTTGTGTAACCATTACCATTATTTACAGAACTTTTTTATTATATCAAACAAAAACTCATTTCATTAAACTTATCTCCTTGCTTCTGCCTCCCTTCTCCCCAGTCCCTGGTAATCTTTATTCTACTTTCTGTCTCTATAAATTTGCTTATTCTAGATACCTCATATAAGTAGAATCATACAATATTTGTCCTTTTGTGCCTGGCTGACATCACTTAGCATAATATCCTTAAGGTTCATCCATGTTGTAACCTATGTCAGAATTCCCTTTCTTCTTAAGGTTGGACAATATTCCACTGTGTATATGTGTGTGTGTGTGTGTGTGTGTGTGTGTGTGTGTGTGTGTGTGTGTGTGTGTGTGTGTGTGTGTGTGTGTGTGTGTGTATATCACATTTGGTTTATCCAATCATCTCTTGATAGACATTTTAGGTTGCTTCCACCTTTTGGCTAATGTGAATAATGCTGATATGAACATAGTTATACAAGTATCTGTTTGAGTCTCTGCTTTCAATTCTTTTGGGTATACCTAGGAGTATAATTGCTAGACCATATTAATTCTATGTTTAATGTTGTGAGGAACCACCAAACTGTTTTCCACAGTGGTGTACCATTTTATATTGCCAGCAGCAACGCAGGAGAGTTCCTGTTTCTCCACGTCTGTACCAAGGATGATTATTTCTTTTTTTTTTTTTTTTTTTTTTTTTAATAATAGCCACCTTTTAATGGGTATATGTCTCACTGTGGTTTTGATTTGCACTTCTCTAATGATTACTGATGCTGAGCAACTTTTCATGTGCTTATGGCAGAAATTTTGTGAAGAGACACCATTATGATTCCAAACCAAGGCTCTTGCTTAAGTACACATTCTAAACATTAAATAATTCTTAATGAGATATGAATGATGAAAACCATACTTCAGAGAGTTCTACAAAATTCCAAAAGCATTCAGATCAAATGCAGGGAAATATTATTATCTGGGGTTGTCTTATACTCTGGGCAAAGGTGCAAGGTGTGTGTTGCTTACTTGGCAATAGTCAAAGAATGCTGTTATAATCGGTATACATTTATTGTAATGCATAGAATGGAATGAGGAGCCTTAACATACTGGTACACTTTTTCTGTGACTCATTTCCATATGTGGTAAGCAATTTCTACAAAAATTACGGTATGTCTTCCAAAAGAAATAAACTGAGACAAACCTGCCAAAACCACATGATTTGTTTGCTTGTCCTAGTGTAATGACGGTAGATGGCATGTCTTTGCCAGTCATTCAAATCAATCTCTTGCATTCCACATAAAAGAACCTTTAGGGATGAAAAAGACAAATGGTTTCTTTAGGTAACTGTACAACCTATATAAAAATGCTAGACATAGTTAAGACTAGTATTATACAACTTTCAAAAATTTAATCAGGAGGCTTTGGCTTGTACACTGTGTATCAAGAATTTTATCTATATTATTTGTAAAAGCTGAGTTTCCATGATTGGTGTCATATATACACATATTCAGGTATATAAGTCACTCACTGGACAGAGCTTCTAATACTTTTCTTTTTTTGGTAACACTTTATATATTTGGATAAATTATGGACTTCTTTTATAACCACTGGGGATGCTTCAGAAACATACTGCCAGAATAAAAAATACTATTGCCATTGGAAAGATGGTAAAGTGAGTTGAAAACAGACACCTGACGGCATTATTTACCAGCATGCTGCAGAGGGAAGAACAACTCATTACCTCTAATTCCTTTGCATCAAAGTACTGCAAATACTGCTGGGGAAGAATTTCATTAAAGCCCTCAAAGAAAGCTTGTGTCTGTTCTTCAACACCGCGAGACAACCTCCATTCAGCTACCATTCTGGTAAATAAATATAAAAAACACTATGAGGAAGTTTAGATTTTACCTTTAAATTCTGAGTATAAACATAATTTTTTAAAACTTTATTATTATGAAAAGTGTCATATATATATATAAGTAAAATAAATGAACCCTATGTACAGATCTCTCAGCTTCAATACCAATCTTATTTCATTATGCACCTATCCATACCCTAGATAGCATATAATTTCATTTTAAACAAATATTTCAGTATATACTTCTATAAGATGAGGTCTCTTAATTTTATTTTAATTTGCACAATTTATTATGCAAAATCTCTGTAACTCAAGGTTAGTTCATCATTAACTAAGGTCTTAACCTAAAATATGCACAATGCTATGCTCAATGCTGGGGGAGATTCAAGAGTATAAGCTATTCCTTTCTTGAAGCAGCTTACT
Organism: Kogia breviceps; assembly: GCF_026419965.1. Lineage (NCBI taxonomy): Eukaryota > Metazoa > Chordata > Mammalia > Artiodactyla > Physeteridae > Kogia > Kogia breviceps. The sequence goes on from NC_081323.1 coordinate 24,206,267, forward strand.
TAAAGTTTTTATTTCTTTTCTTTTCTTGTTTTTTACATCGTTATTGGAGTATAATTGCTTTACAATGTTGTTAGTTTCTGCAGTACAACTAAGTGAATCAGCTATATGTATGCATATATCCCCTACCTTTTAAGCCTCCCTCCCACCCCTCTAGGTCATCACAAAGCACCTAGCTAATCTCCCTGTGCTATACAGCAGCTTCCCACTAGCCATCCATTTTAAGCTTGGTAGCATATATATGTCACTGCTACTCTCTCACTTCGTCCCAGCTTCCCCTTCCCCCACTGGGTCCTCAAGTCCATTCTCTATATCTGCGTCTCTATTTTTTTATGTTTTTTAAAAACATAACTACAATTCTATCATCACACCAAAAAAGTGAACAATAATTCCTTTATATCAAATATTCAGTGCTCAACTGACTGAGTCAAATTTCTGGACATATTGATTGAATCAGATTAGATTTTCTTCTAATCTTCATCTACATAGATACATATTAACAGAATTAAAATCACATCAAATACAAACTTTCTGTTTTATTACAGAATATTTATTTTAACAAGCAAACAAACATGTTATTTTAGGCATTTGATTACTTCATGACAATTTCAGACAAAGTCCTAAAGTTTATTAAAACTCTTGAAATTTTGGAAAATGGCAGTGTAGGTTGTATTGGACTAATCTTCCTGGTGATTATAATTATAAACACTGGGCAAATTACAGAAAACAAATGTCTGAAGGCGTCAGAGAGAAACCAAAGGCAGGCAGAAACTGGTGGGGACAAGATTCTTGAAGGAAGCTGGCACACTGGAGCAGAGCCGCATTTACTAGGCTTTTCCTTTGAGGGCACTTCCCAGTTTACAAAGAGCACAGGGAAATGAAACTCAAACTAAAAGCAACAGTATTACTGGGCTGAGGAGACATGAGGTTGGGGCTTAAAGCTGCCAAAGCAGCTACAGAAAAATCCCTGGAAGAAAGAAGACAAACAAAAGGAGCTCCCAAATCTGCACAGAAACACACTTCAACTCCTTAGCTCACTCCTAAGTACACATGTCTAGGACGATGAAACTCCAAGGGACCCTGTGCAATGAACAACCGGAAAGCCAAAGACCCAACCAGAAATTTCAGCAGCCACCTAGGGCTGTAGAGACAGAATTTAAGCTTAATTCTCACAAGGTAATGGTAAAACACCTTGGGCTTTCCAGTAAGGACTATGAACTATGTTCTAGGAATAAACATTATGTTTTAGGATTAAAAGCAAAATGGAAGTAGACTAGCTCTAGCAAACTTCCGCACAATCAATGTGATCTGTCCTTAATTTAACTGCCTGTCAAAACAAAACTCAAAGGGGGGAAGAAAAGAACTCAGAGTCTCTACCATGCACAATAAAAAATGACTACATAAGCAAAGAAGCAGGAAAATGTGACCCATAAAAGAAAATGTCCATAGAATAAAGCCAACTGACAGCCCAATGCTGAAGTTAGTAAATACTTTCGAAAAGCTATTAAAAATGTATTATATAATTTATAGGACAAGATGGACAAAATATATGAAGAGATGAAGATTCTCAACACAGAAACTCTTGAAAGAAGCAAATGGAAATTAAAGAATATCTGAATATCTGAAATGACTATTTGATTGGATGAACGTAAAAGCAGTGAATTCAAACGCAGATCAATAAAAATGGCCCAAACTGAGCACAAAGAAAATGAAAAAAATATAAACAGCATCTGGGATGATATCAAAGGTTAAATATACATGTATCTGAAGTCTCTGAAGTATGAAAGAGGGAACGAAGCAAAAGGAACATCTACAGAGAAAAAGCACAAAAATTTTCCATAACTGCTGAAATGGCATCAATCAGGAGAACATAAAAGCGCATATATACGAGGCAAAATGCTAAAAAACCTTTAGAAAATCGTTTAAAAGCCACAGAAAAATACATACATTTCATCCAGAAAACAACAGAAACAGTGGCTCACATCATCAAAAATAGAAGACAATAACAGAATGACATTATTGAAAGAAAGTGTTGAAAAAAGAAGAGAAGAAAAACCTATAAACCTAGAATTCTAAATCTAGTGAACATATCCTTCAAAACTGAAGATGACATACAGATGTTTCTGGATAAAAGCTGAGAGAATTTATTGCCAGCAGGCACACACTAACAGAAATGGTGAAGGAAGTTTTTAATGCTGAGAAATGATCCCAGATGGAAAAAATGGATCTGCAGAAAGAAATGAAGAGAACCAGAAATCGTAATGTGAGTAAATATAAAAGACTATTATTCCCTAATTTCTTTTAAAATCTATTGATTGCTTAAAGCAAGAATATAGTATTATGGGTTATAAACATAAGAAATAAAATGATAACAATAGCACAAATGGCTGAAATGAGATAAACAGAATTATACTATTATGAGCCTCATAATGAACAAGTAGTATATTAATTATAAATTATGTTACATGTAATATTAATGTATTAGTATAATATTAATTAAAGGTGATAAGGATGCATATATTCATTACAGCAGTCACTAAAAATTAAAGAGGTATAGCTAAGAAGAAAACAAAGATATATAAAAAGAAAACTAGAAATTATTAATACAAAAGAGGGCAGCAAAGGAGGAACAAAAGAAATTGGGAAATAGAAGAAACAAATAGCAAGGTGGCAGGCTTAAGTCCAATCATATCAGTAATAACATTAAATTTAAATGTACCAATTGCAACTAAAAGTAACAATTATCAGAATGGATAAAAGTAGTAAGACCTAAGAATATGCTGCTTTTAAGAAACATACTTTAAACAGAAAGACAAAAGATTGAAAATAAAGGATGGAGGAAGATATACCATGCAAATATTAATCACAAGAAATGTGGAGAGGATATGTTAATATTTAAAAAGTAAAAAAGCAGGCAAGAAATCTAGAAACTGGAACTTAAGAATCAGCAGCTATGTGAAATCTCACCCCTATCTGACTGAACTGGTGTTGAGAATATGTCAGTGAACTAGTAACTCTTGAGACTAGAAGTACGAACTAATGCAAAGCATAAGAGACTACACTAAGAAAACCATCTTTTTACTTAAAAATTTTACCTGATCTTCAAATATTCCCCACAAAAATATCTGCATATAAATTTGAGATTCTTTTCAATGCCATGATGTTACATGGCACAGCAGTTACAGAATTGGTATTTTAAAAAGTGATCCAGCACTACTGCTAGCCTTAAAACTCCTACTTCTGGAGAAAAACTGAAAGTTCTATATGACCAAAATTCTTTTACTTTATAAATCTTCATATTTCTGGTTAAACTGAAATATATCAGAAAGGGGGGGATTAAAACTCATTAGCATCCACTAGACTAATTCTTTGTAAGGTTTACAGTTTGAATTAACCTGCAGGATAGTCCCTCTACCTTGCTGCCTTCACAAGAATCTGTCCTATCTCTCATGAGCTTTGCTGTGAGACTCGTTAAAAAGAAATTTAGACTGTCTACTGAATTTAGTCCTTAATTTTTTGTAATCTGCCTCTCTATCTACCATTGGGCTACAGTTCTGTTTTCTTAAGGGTTATCATAACTTATTAGCCACAACATCTCCTAAAGATTCTTCATTCTCCTTGGCTTCTGAAATGCAGGACATGGCAAATGGGCTACCAATTCTGAGCTGCTTGACAGCATCACACGCCATGGCAACTCTTCTCTATTTACGATTTGTGACTTGTGCTTTCCAGCCTCTGTATCTCTGCACGTAACTTTTGCTCTTATTACTACATAACTAAATCCTTCCCAACCATCAAGGCTCAAATTAAATACCAACAGATTCTTGCTCCATGATTATAGCTAGATGAAAGGATGTCTCCCATAGCACTTTTCTTGTTCCTCTCTCAATGTACTTACAAGGCAGGACATGGTGTACTGCATCCTTAATAATACATGAGCAGTTCTCATAATAATAATTAGTATAAAGGCAAATATTATTTTTTGAAATACTGTCCACTAGTATTACTAAGCAATTATCAACGTACTATACAGTCCAACAGAAAGGCTAAAAACTATGTCAAAAGGAGCATTCTCTCTTACCTGATATATTCCTCTTTATTTTCTTCTGTTACAAGAATATTGCCACCATTGGGTTTCAAATCATGACTCTTGATTTCACCTAAAATTTCTTTATCGACGGAAAAATACATTTCCAAACCACATTCCTCAATATTGTTTTCTCTGCCCAAATGAAAGTAACACTGTTACACTAAATCAGTCATGTAAGAGTTTTTTTTAAACTAAAGGACTACGTTCTTAAATAACTATTGTTAAACTGTAACATCGAAATTAACAACAAAACTGGAACATTATGCTCTAAAATCACATTTCTGCCTAAGATATTTCTATAAAATTTATCATATTGAATAATGAGATAGGTTTAATGTAAACCATTTAAATTCAGTAAACCAATTACATGCTTACAATCTGAATACGTTACCAGCACAACAATGATAAATTAAAAGGAAACAAACTTACTTAACCCAGATGAGAGAATTGTAAAATTCTGGATCAATAGATTCTAAATCCTTGAGTCCAACTGGTTTGTTCAAGATACGCTTATAGAATGGCAAAGAAAAACCTGTGTCTATGAATTTCCCATGGAACAGAGCCTAGGCAAGAAGAAAACAATACCATTTAAGATAATTTTATATCTTATAAGATATAAAAGATTTCATCTTATATCTCACTGTATTTCAGAATGTTTTTGTTTTTTGAATGAAGAACTCATCTAACAAACAAAACAAACTCCCCTGTCATATGATCTATTATGGAATATTTCTGGGAAAAGGGCAGATATAACAAGCCCAATCTTAGACATATCTTAATGATGAGAAAATTTCAAATGAGGAAGTTGAAGAAACAATGCTTTAGTATTGCTGAATTAGCAAAGTAAACACAATTCTCCACCTGCACTTACCATAGCAATAAACCTGCCAATAAAACGAAAATATTTCAGGTGATCTGGATTGATGTAAGAAGCGGGGTTTATCTGCAAGCAGTAATTATCCTTCCCTGCATATTCAAACAGGCAATACATTGGGTTCAACACCTCATGTGACAAAAGAAAGAACCATTCTCTGAAACCAAAAGAAAATTTAGGATGAAAAATCTTGTAAGTAACCATACCAATAAATCAAAGAGCAGTACCATAAAGTTCTCAGGAATCTATACTCCTCTGATGGTGATATTTCTCTAGTCTCATATTGATTTTCACTGCTTCTGTACAAACTGACATCTATTGTACAGAGATATTTACATACTGTGTATTTCAAAGAATCTAAGACATTATTGACTTTAAAGACATTATTTGATGAACCACTAAAAATTTTTTTCCAATTGTAATACACATCTCAGTTTCAGAGATGTTAAAATATGAAAAATTTAGTCTTAGAATCAGTGAAATACTATATACATAGTCCAGTTTAAAATTCACTGTTGACCCATGTGATTAGAACAGCTGAAACAAGTCTAACATTATTCCATCCATTACAAAGCCCCTCAGTGATGCTCATTAAGTTCCACTGCTCTCTAAATCTTAGATAAATACGAAAACCCTTCCAATTTCACAGAGGCAATAAAGCACTTAATTCAAGCTACTCATTCATTAGGAAAATACTGAGAAACTCTAATTCAAATGCTGTGAAAATACCAACCAACACTAACGTAAGATTATAGTTATTAACTATGTAACATGGGTGAAGGTCTGGCAGAACAGTAGGCAGAGTGAATCTGGGGCAATATATGTGGTATCAGCTCGTGCCTGAGATTTCCTTTCTTGTTGGTTTATGGCCTCTGGTAGTAATCCTGCTTATATACTGCTAGTTAATTTTCTAGTTAAGAATGAATGATTGCCCTCCTGAATTATCTTTACCTAATACAAAATTGTTTCTATTAGTATTTGTTATTTACCTGTGATTACTTCACACATTGTGAGCTTTGAAACAAAACCTAAGTAAAAATCCCTCAAATGTCGCCACCAGTTAGTGACCCCACAAAGACTCAGGCTCTGAACCAGGATATTAATAAACAGTATTTCTACTCTTCACAATAATCCCAGAGAAGTAGATATGATCATTCTTATTTTACAGATGAAGATATTTGCCCCAAGTTATGCTGAGTGCAGAAAAAGGATTCAAATCCAGTCTTGACTATGAAGTCCTTGGCTTTCCATACTGCCACCATTATGCAAATTTTTAACCTGGTATGATATACTGTTATGGAATAAGCAAAGCAATTTCCTGCTTGAGTCTATCTTCTAGGGGTTTAATTAGAAGCCCCAATATTAAGAAAGGAGAATTTATAATTTCAACTCCTATTTTATACAGCTTTCTATATTTTCAAAACATATATTAATCTCAGTTGGGAACTGAATGACTATTATCTCTATCAGGAATCTCTGATGGGGAAAGTGACCTGAACAATACAGTGCCTTGTATGTTCTGTGGAACAGATATGAGGTGGTGGACTGAACACTGGGTTCTGGTTTGATGATGTAGAGCTTGCATCCACGCTCTACAACTTAGTTATGTGTCTTTGGTGAGTCCCTAAACCTCATTATTACCTGCAAAATTCTCTCACAGAGTTATCCTGAGGATTAAAGGAGTGATGTGGGTGAAATCAACTAGTAGTACCTTAGAAAGTGCTGAATTAATGTTTCTTGAAATTTTATAATTGCAACATTAATAAAGGTACAAAAATTTGCTACATTTCATTTTCCTGAAACAGAAAATTGAGAAAATAATACTTGCAAGCAAAGTGTAATGATACCTTTGGAGGAAAGGAACTAAGTTCTGAGTATTCATATTATCACTACCTTGCTACACCTCCATAATCTAAACCTTCTTCTCCTGGAAAAATCACCCACAAACGTCTTCGCAGATCTTGGGGACTGAAGCTCATTATCTACCAAAAAAAAAAAAAAAAAAAGAAGTAAAAGAATTGGTAAAAGTAGAAACACCTTATACCACTTACTTCCAGGTTAGCAATCTCCTGCATCATAAGTAACTTAAATTCCCCATGACACAGAATGGTGTCTGTGGTTTGGTCAACACCACACATATAGAAAATACATTAAAGTTTCATAATGTTTTATAAATTATACATATCTATATTTCTGTATACTTTATACATATATAATTTTCTTTGAAATGATCCTACTACTGACAAAGTTCCTTCTCTCATTTGCTTAGAGCAGAGCTTAGGTCCTTTTTGGTTTGGGTAGGTTTGGGTTTGTTTTATAGCCAAAAGGTACACATAATAACTAAATGGCTAACTTGGAAATGAAAAACAGAGGCTGCAGAGAAAATATAGTTAATTTTTTTTTTTTTTTTTTTTGTGGTACGCGGGCCTCTCACTGCTGTGGTCTCTCCCGTTGCAGAGCGCAGGCTCCGGATGCGCAGGCTCAGCGGCCATGGCTCACGGGCCCAGCCGCTCCGCGGCATGTGGGATCTTCCCGGACCGGGGCACGAACCCGTGTCCCCTGCATCGGCAGGCGGATTCCCAACCACTGCGCCACCAGGGAAGCCCAATATAGTTAATTTGAAAACTCAGTCTCAGTGGAAACCTGGAAAAACTACTCAAATTTTGTATTCTACTACAGTGGTTAATAAGATAATCTTCATATTTGAAGGACAGTACCATTATTGAGCTACAATGAAGAGGTCATTTGGGTTCTTGCTTTTTAAAAGTATTTAATTATTTGCCCAAAATTGGGCCTGTAGAAGATTACAAACATTAATTACTCTTAGGAAAAAAAATGACAGGGCCCGGAGAGAATAAAGTCCATACAATGATTCTATTTCATGAAAGGATAAGAATGAACAATCACATTTAAATATCCAGAGAGGCTCAGTAAGTGACCTGCTTATGCTAGGGCTCTCTCAGTTCCCAGACTTTCATGAATTCATATCCCACTCAAACAAGAAAATGCCAGATGTAACAAAAAATTCAGTGCTTATGACAAGTATTCTAGAACACCATAGGCTAGAAATATAGCAATGCAAATGAGAAATGTTATAAGTTAAAATTATCCATTTTGTTCATTTCTTGTTCCTTCTGGTTATTCCTTGTCCCTGTGGCTGCTCCCCAAACCACAGGGCTGTCCCTGATCTTGCTTGCTGTCCCCGCAGAAAAAAATACCTTGAAATAATACCTTTTAACAAACGCTTAATATGAAGGAAAAAAAGAAATGTTTCCTCTGCAATGTCCCCCATAAGCAGTTGTGCTGTGTCAAGAAAAACACTTACTACCCCAAACAACTTTATCCAAATGCTATGAAGAAAATCTGATGCTAATTTTGCTATACGTCACTCTTCCAAAGCAATCAAAATTTTCTCTTTTTATTTCACATTTATTGGATGGATGTAGAGTTTAGGGTGACAATTTTTAAAAACTGTTTTAGCACCATCTGGTCTGTCATTCTGTGAAAGTCTCTAGGTGTCAATAGCTAAAGGGACATTTACTCATGTTCGCATCTTTTCAGCACTGCTATCAGCAAGTTATGTTCCAAGAGACTGGCCCACCAGAGACTGACTACTCAGTGACTGCATACTGGTTACAAACATGAAAATAAGAAATATGTAATCAAAGGGTAGAGAATGGCCTTGGAGCCTTGCTTACATCAGATCAAGAGAATGACTCATAATTCTCTAAGTAGCCTTAGTCAAGCTCTGCTCCTAAAAAAAATCTGCTCCTACTTAGCAGGATGCCAACTGGCATTTCCCTTCAATATTAATAACTGAGGTTCCATTAGTAAAGAATATAATTGTTTCTGAAAGTAAGTAGACAGCTATTGTCAACTATCTCAGACAATCTCTTTTCCCTTTGCATTCAGTTTAGTACTTCTCGAAACTGTAGCTACCAAAATTATCATAAGGGTTTGATAATAAAGAATCACAACCACGGATCTGGCCATAAAACAAGGATGAACTGGATGTTTGCATATTAAGACATTTTTTTCCACTGGTCATTTTAATATATCAAAATCACTTAATACTTAGCTGTAGTTGGTTGGTAAACAAAGTTGTAAAATAAAGGTAAGTAGTAAATTAACTCAGGTTCTGAGGACAGCTAAAACATTTGTTGATTACTCCTAAAAACATTATTTTTAGATATTGTCATCAATGACCAATTACATTTTTTACTACATAAAAAATTATTTAAATTATAGGAGTAAATATGATTATAAAAATGCAAGCAATACAGAAGTATAAAAACAAAGTCTTCTCCTCTCCTTTTCTATCTGTATCCAGTATGGTCATATAGTACTTCCAGACTTTTGTCTACCAAAAGCCTATTTTTTTACTTAAATATTTATTTAAAATCAAACACTGAGCTTAGAAATGGAAACCTGAAACTAATACTAAGTTACTCTGACATTTCAAAAGCACAGAACATACACATACACAAAACACACACACAAAGGTATCTGCATTTTCCTAAATTTTAAGTACTAAGGTAGCTGGCAATGAGATTAGACTTAAAAAATTCAAGGACTTCATCTCAAAAAATTCCAAAGTGTTTGAACTGCTAGCACCAAAAGGTTTTGGGCTGGAAGCCAGGGGGCAAACCATTAAGTGGATGAAACAGTACCTGCTGAAAGGAATCCTCAAACAATGTTTTTCTTGTCACTGTAATCTTTATGTGCTGTGGCATGGCCAGTTGCTGAAATATAAGAATGTCTTAAGTCAACTCTCACCATTAAAATGGCCTATCAAAAAACCAAAAGGGTAAAATTTTACTTACTTTTTTGCTTACAGTAACAAGTAGACTATGAATATGAACTTTTATTTAATAATGTTTAACTATGCATTTGTTAGTATTCATGCTAATTATAGATCATCTGATACATAAGAAACAGAAGAAAGCAAGATGTCATATGCACAGTGATTACTTAATGAGTCAAACAAATCTTTACTTAAATTTTCAAAAAGCTAATTCAAATTCTTTTTGCTTGCACAGGCCCAGTACAAGAGTTTGAAGTTTAAAAATATTCATCATAGTAACACTTTGACTAGTCCATTAATTTTATTTAGACCCCATAAAGAAATCATTAATTCAGTAAACATTTATTATAATACATCACAAATAATTGATCACATCTGTTAAACATACTCTGAATATAATCATATATAGGTACTAATGTATCTATCAAAGTGATACATACGTACGGATCTATCAACGTCATTTATATCAAATGCTAGATATGAAAGGAGCTGGTTATAATTTACACATCAGAAATGTTTTAACTCATTTGTTTGAAGATTTCTCCAATCTGAAAATAATGAGTACTGGAATGAGTAGCAATGTTTCCTTATTCAAATGGTTTCAAATTTATTCTTCTGGACAAGAGAAGCCAAAAATTATCTAAAGGATAAATCTATTTCTTTGACCTAAAAATAGGAGAAAAATTCCAATGCTTACATTTTACCTCTTTTTCTACAGGTTAATTATTTTCACAATCACTGACTGTGTAAGCAACATAATAAAAGGAGTACAGAAATACAGTCCCAATACTAACCTGACACCAGAACCGGAAATACTGAACCTTTGCCTTGAAGTCCCGTACATAGGCTATCTGGGGTCCATTGTCTCTGAGGAAGAATGTTAATATGACATATATATCTTCTTGTAAGATAAAATATTGAAGGAAAACACAATACCACACTCCCTAAGAACTCAGTAGTCAAATACAAAAATGCCCTAGTACAGCATACTAACACCACCTTAAAAAAAAAAAATTTCCCATGACTATTTTTAAGTAAGAAACAGAAATAAACTTTGATATTTTTAAAGCCCCTGTTGTGAGATTCTCTCTTATATACAGCCAAATATAACAGGACTAGGTAAAGGAGGTTCTGTCTGAGAATGGTGTCTATTCCTGAATCCATTCTCCCCTTTGTCCTTAACAGAATCTTGAGATTTACTTGGGCAGACTACATTTCCCAGTTTTTCTCTTTTTTTCTCTCTAGTTTACTAGGGGTTACCAATATTATTAAATTTTTGAAGACCCAACTTGTAGCTTTGATTTTTCTGTTCTTTCATTTCCATTTCATTGATTTCTGCTTTTATGCTTATTTTGTATTTAATTAACTTTTCTATTTCTAGCTTCTTAAGTTGGAAGCAGGGATCAATGATTTTACATCCTATTTTCTAATCTAGTCCTTTAAAGCAATTAAGTCTTCCTCCAAGACTACTTTTGTTAAATCCCACAAATTGTGATGTTTTGCTTTTATTATCATAAAGTAAAAAAAATTTCCTTATTTCTAGTGAGCCACTTCTTTGAGCCATGGATTATTCAGTAGTGTGCTATTTAAGTCCCACTGGACTATTTTTTTTTTTTTTTTTTTTTTTTTTTTTGTGGTACGCAGGCCTCTCACCGTTGTGGCCTCTCCTGTTGTGGAGCACAAGCTCCAGACGCACAGGCTCAGTGGCCGTGGCTCACGGGCCCAGCCGCTCCGTGGCATGTGGGATATTCCCGGACCGGGGCATGAACCCATGTCCCCTGCATCGGCAGGTGGATTCTCAACTACTGTGCCACCAGGGGAGCCCCCACTGGACTATTTTTTATTTTTTTCCACTGGACTATTTTTAATGATGGAGAGAAATATACTTCTGTTTCATATAAGCCTCTATTGTTTTGGGGTTTTCTGCTATATGTGCCCAAACTTAATTGTAACTAAGATTAATGATACAACAGTTTCTGTTTATAATTTATTACATATCTAATTTCATTAATACCTAGTTGGCCTGAATTCCTAGTTTCTGTTTGAAACATGAAAGTTTAATTTTATATTTTCTGTGTATTAATGAGAGGTCAGCAATGTCCTGAAATTAAAGCCAGACAAAGGTGCTACTTGAAAACAAAACTGCATTGTACAACTGAAACAATATTGTATGTCGAGTACAACTTAATTAAAATTAAAAAATTAAAAAGTATGTTTACAATGTGCTTAAAATTAAAAAGAGAAAAACTATAGACCAATCTCTCTTATGAACATAGATGCAAGAATCCTAAAAAAAAAAAATACTAGTAAATTGAATTCAGGAGCATATTAAAAGGATTAACATTTTAATCCTTTTGACCAAGTGGAATTTATCTCTGGAATGCAAGGATGATTTAACATATGAAAAGTCAATGTAATACACCACACATTAATAAGGGGAAAAGAACCACACGATCATCTCAAATGATGCAAAAAAGCATTCAACAAAATTCAATATCCTTTTATGATAAAAAACATTCAATAAACTAGAAGGAAACCAACTCAACATAATAAAAGCTATATATGAAAATCCCACAACTCACATCATATTCAATGGTGGAAGAATGAAAGCTTTCCCACTAAGATCTGGAAAAGGCAAGGTTGCCTGCTTTCATCACTTCTATTCAACACAGTATGGTAAGTTCTAGCCAGAGCAATTAAGCAAGAAAAAGAAAAGGCATCCAAATTGGAAAGGAAGAAGAAAACATTTCTGTTCGAAGATGATATGATCTTATATATAAAAAACCCTAAAGACTCCAGACGAAAAAACCTGTTAGAACTAATAAGTAAATTCAACAAAGTAGAACACAAAACGTACAAAAATCAGTTGTATTCCTATACACTAACAATCAACAATCTGACAAGGAAATTTTACAAAATAATTCCGTTTACAAATAGTATCAAAAACAATAAAACACTTAGGAATCAATTTAACCAACAGGGTAAAAGACTTGCACGATGAAAACTATAGACATTGCTGGAAGAAAATAAAGAAGACAAATAAATGTAAAGACAGCTTATGTTCATGGATTAGAAGACTTAACATTGTTAAGATGTCAACACTAACCAAAGAAAACTTCAATGCAATCCTTATCAAAATCCCAATGTCTTTTTTTTTTTTTTCAGAAATAGAAAAACCCATCCTAAAGTTCATACGGAATCTCAAAAGGACCCTAAAAAACCAAAACAATCTCAAAAAAGAACAAAGTTGGAGGACTCACATTTCCTGATTTCAAAATTTAGTAAAAGCTACAGCAGTCAAAACAGTGTGGTGCTGGAATAAACATGGACATACAGAAAAATAGAACAGAAAGGCCAGGAATCAACCTTCACATATATGGTCAAATAGCTTTTGAGAAGGGTGCCAAGACCACTAAACAAATGGTGCTGGCAAAACTGGATATCCACTTGCAAAAGAATGAAGTTGAACCCTTACTAAAACCATTTACAAAAATTAACTGAAAATGAATCCAAGGTCTAAATGTAAGAGCTAAAGCTATGAAATGCTTAGGAAATACACAGAATGGGAGAAAATATTTGCAAATGACATATCTGATAGGGATTAATATCCAGAATATACAGACAACTTCTAAAGCTCAACAAAAAACAACCTGATTAAAAAATGGGCAAAGGGGCTTCCCTGGTGGCGCAGTGGTTGAGAATCCGCCTGCCGATGCAGGGGATACGGGTTCGTGCCCCGGTCCGGGAAGATCCCACATGCCACGGAGCGGCTGGGCCCGTGAGCCATGGCCGTTGAGCCTGCAGGTCCGGAGCCTGTGCCCCGCAACAGGAGAGGCCACAACAGTGAGAGGCCCTCATACCACAAAAAAAAAAAGGGCAAAGGACCGAAATAGACATTTGTTCTAAAATATAAAAAATGGTCAATAAGCAAAAAAGAAAAAAAAATAGTCAATAAGCACATGAAAAGATGCTTAACATCATGAATCATTAGAGAAATACAAACCACAATGAGATACCATTTCATACTAATTAGGATGGCATCACACACACACACACACACACACACACACACATACAGCAACAATTGTTGGCATGGATGTGGAAAAACTGGAACCCATGTGCTCTGCCAGTGAGAACGTAAAGTGGTACATTCACTGTGGAAAACAGTATGGCAATGTCTCAAAAAAACCCACAGAATTATCATTTGATTCAACAGTTCTAATTCTGAATATATACGCAAAAGAACTGAAAGCAAGAACTTGAACAGATATTTGTACCCTCATGTTCACAGCAACATTCACAATATCTGAAAGGTGGAAACAACTCAAATGTCCGTGAACCACATGTATACACAAAATATGGTAATACATAAAATGCAATATTATTCAGTCTTAAAAAGAAATGAAATTCTGATACAAGCTTAAAACATGGATGAGCCTTGGAAACATGATGCTAAGTGAAATAAGCCAGTCACAAAGGACAAACATTGTATGATTAGTCAAATTCATAGAGACAGAAGGTAGAGCAGTACTTATCAGGGACTGAGGGAGAAGGGAGAATGGAGAGTTACTGTTTACTGGGTACAGAGTTTCAGTATGGGATAATAAAAAAGTTTTAGAGATGGATCGTGGTGGTGGTTGCACAACAATAAGTGTACTTAACATCACTAAGATATACACCTAAAATGGTCAACTTTGTTATGTCTATTTGACCATAATTTTAAAAAAAAACCCAAACAAAACATATTAAGCAAATCAACAAAACACAGTTACTTTTCAAAAATGGAAAAGAAAAAGTAATGGGAGTTTTCAAGTTAAAAGGTGATAGAAATGAAAGAAAGTAGTATCAGAAATCAGGGATTAATTGGTGAGCAGTACTGTACTGATAATTTCTAAACACTCTCATTTAATGCTGTGAATAGATGGTAACAAATATGGAAAGTCTCTAGGAGAAAATATTCAAGAAGCTAATGGAAATACAAAACATTTAGTGATCAGAGACCTACAGGCAAGCCACCTCAAGAAATAGTAAGAACTGCACTCTTTGGTAATTGAGATCTTTATATCAAAATCTTAGGAAATCAGTTTTACTTTTAATCAAAACATTTAGAAAACTTACAAGGCAGATTTTCCAGTGCGGGGATCTATATAGGTGGTTGTTCTTCTATTGTGGTCCACAAAATATGGAATTCCATCTACTGTGAACCTCATTTCCCAGCCTTCAGGTAAGGGCTTTTCATTTAATTGACTATATAAAACACAGAAACATATATAAACAAACAAAAAATGTTAAAGAGTTCCTTGTTTGCCAAGTACAGAAACTAAAAATACCCATAAAGGTGGTAAAAATCTTCTAGAAAACCATTTAGTCCAGTATTTTCCAGCTGTTTACTAAAATCCTACAAGCAAGTTAAACATGTCAACAGGTCCATCAACCATCAGTCTTCTCCCATCTACTTTGCCTGTATTCCCTACCTGCCTAAACATCTCATAGTAACCAAGTTCTGCCAATTCAGCCTTAGAAGTCCTCATGTTCATCACTGTTTTCAATCACCAGCACCAACCATCCTTACTCTGGCTTTATTCATCTCTCTTTTAAACTTTCATAACAGCAGTCTAACTGGTTTTGCTGCCTCTAGTCTCACTCTGGTCCTATACTCATATTTCACATTGCTGATAGAGTACTAAAACAAGAGATCTGAACAAATTCATTCTCTTCTAAAAGTGATATCACTATTCACCACTAACCAATTATAAGACCTAAACTCCTCCATTTGGCCCTCACTGTGTCTCGATACTCTGCCCTCTATGTTTCCTTTCAGTTTTACCTCTGCACTCTACCTCGAACTCCCTTCCAAGAACCCTGTGTAGTGTACACCTACTCACCATTTCCCTAAACAAGACATGGTCTGTCAAACCTCCAAGTGAAGCCTTTCCCCTTGTCCAGAATCTCTATTATTACTGTTAAGGCAACTCAAATGTTCTTAATGGAGTATTCCTACCCACCTCCTTAATACCTATCTGTAGACCTTGCTTAATCTCTCTAAACTTCAGTGTTCCAAGTTTCATCTATATTTTCCAGTTCATTTTTCTCTATTCTACAGTTTCATTTTTCTCATCTGGTGGGTTTGGTGAGAAGGCAAAGCAATGGAAATGTTCAAGTTCACATCAGAAAGGAAGAAAAGGAGGGGTTAGAGGCATTTAATTTCACTGTTTTAGAGAGCCACTACTGCTGACAGAGTGGCACTTTCCTCAAGTGTACTTCAGAAGAACAAAAGGTTTAGAACCATTGCCTAGAACAGTATTTTGTGAACTATGTCAAAAAGTTAAGAACATTTAACTATATTTACAGAACTAAATACCAATGTCAGACAAAACAGACTATTAAAAATTTAAGATAACACTTCTCTTTTGTTGTAATCATATTTGTAAGATGAGCTCGGTAACAAGTTGTTTTCTTGAAAACAAATTGGATAGAACAGGGTCATTTGTATTATTTATAAAAATATGATTCTAACTTTAGCTCTGAAACTTTAAAGGTCCAAGGGGGAACAAAAAAATGGTAGCAAATTACAGAAAGGTGACATGGTCTATTCTATCCTTAGTGATAGAATTTTAAAGAGAAATTAGAAATGTTACCTATGAAATTCTTAATTATTGCTTTTTAAGAAATTGAAAATATTTAAGTTAAATACCATAACTCCATAAAATGTTGTGATTTGTTGGTACCCAGAAATAGATTTTAAATTTAAAGCACACCTTTAAAATAGAGGTTCTTAAAACCCTGACCTATGGTAGATGTGAAGATTTAATCACGCCCAAACAGAGGTCAGACCTCTGCCCTCAGCTACTGGGAGATGATCTCTAGGCCTCTGGAATGTCCTGCCTGTCAAGTGTATCTTTGTTTGCTTAGGGGCTTCAAACACCAGACCGTCAATCATGTGATTTATGAGGGAGGCTTTGGAATATGCCATATCAACTCTAACCTCTGGAGTAACTAGACACTATAGGTATTAGCCCAAACTGTGGGGAAGAGCTACAAACTAAAGGTTAGCTATGCAGGCAGTACATGATGGAGCCCCAATAAAAACTCTGGATACTAGAGACTAGGGTGAGATTCCCTGGTTGGCAATACTCAACACATACTGTTCCACATCAATTCTGGGCATTTGGAACCCTCTCAGATTCTGCCCTATACATCTCTTCCTTCTGTTGGTTCTAGTTTGTATCCTTTCCCTGTAATAAAGGAGGCTGTGAGTATAAGAGGTTTCAGAGAGTTCTAGTCTCTCTAGTGAGTTATTGAACCTGAAAGTGGTTGGGTAGACACCCTAAATTTGTAGTCAGTCAGTCTGAAGTGAGAGTAGTCTTGGAGACCCTCCCAGCTTGTAACTGATGTCTTAAGTGAGGACAATTTTGTGGGAACTGTGCCTTCTGACTATATAGCTTACCAAATTCCCTGCAGAATGGAACCCTCTGGAAATCTGATAAACACATAACATTACATATTGTTATAGGCTGAATTGTGTCAACCCACAAATTCTTCTGCTGAAATCCTAACCCTCAGTACCTCAGAATGCGACCTTACTTGGAAACAGGGTTCTTAAAGATGTAATTAGATGAGATCATGCTGGAATAAGATGGGTCACTAATCCAATATGATCGATGTCCTTATTAAAGGGGGAAATTTGGACCTTGAGACACGAATACAGGAAGAATGCCACTGGAGTTATGCTGCACAAGCCAAGGAACTATCAAAGATAGAAGAGAGACCTGGAACACATCCTTTCCTAGTGCCTTCAAAGGGAGCATAGCTCTGCTGACACCTTGACCTTGAACTTCTGTCTAGCTTCCTAAAATATGTATAAGACAAGTTCTGTTGTTTAAGTCACTCAGTTTGTGGTACTTTGTTAAAGCAGCTCTAGCAAACTAATACATACACTATCACATAATGTTATAAAGAAAAACAATTACACATACATAATAAATATTAAAAAGACAAACTTGTAATAAATAATGTATCTCTTTAGTGGCTTATTAACTAGCAAGTTCTTGTAATGATGTGTGTAAACAATATTTTGAAATATCTGCAACAACTGCAGAAAGATATTAAAAACCTGTGGTTTCTACTGGTGGCAAAGTCCTAGGCTTTGCTAGTTCTAATATTATTGTTGTGGCCTACAATCATAATGGAAAGAACACTCAGTTTCAGGTAAAGGTTACTGAAAATGAGTATGTATTTTTCCCCTCTAGGTGACATACTCCCTCAATTCTATCCAGAGATGTCAGGTTGCAAAACCCCACTTTAGAATTAGTAATCTGGTCTTACTAACAACAAACAGGTATTTTTTGGGGAAAAACACACTCACACACACACGTATCTGTATATACCAGCAAGGTTTTTTTCCCCCCTGTACTCTCAAGAAACCCACATTCATTATATGGAAATAATAGTGTAATTTTTTCTCTTTCTTAAGTATATGGGTAATTAAGGCCTTTGGGGAAAGAATATGTAGGTTTGATCTTTTTCATAACTGAGTTGGAAATAGGGTACAATCTTTAAGAAGTTATCTATACACTAATAACTGCAAGTTCTTACCCTTGATTTCTGGGGTCTTCCCATTGTGTGATACGAGTATTGTGGTTGACAAAATATACTCTACCATTGCTGTCCGTTCTCTTCTCTTTAAAACAAACAGAAAAAGGCAAAGCATTAGAGTTGGCATAGTCTTTCTCTTCAAATTAAAATAAGATGAGCTGATTTTGCCCATTTCTCACTGCTCTGTTGATTCTGTAGTTTTTAAATCACAACTCTAAAGTTTAATTTATTCTTTCACTATTAAATCCACATACACTCAAGTTATAAAATATCATTTTATCCTAGAACTTGGGTCCCCAACCCCTGGGTCCTCGGCCTGTTAGGAGGAGGTGAGCAGAGGGTGAGCAAGCGAAGCTTTGTCTGCTGCTCCCCATTGCTTGCTGGCTCGCATGACCGCATGAACCATTCCCCACTACCACCACCCCTGCCCCCATCTTGGAAAAACTGTCTTCCACAAAACTGGTCCCTGGTGCTGTCCTAGAAACTAAATAGACATAATTCACAATGTCCTGCCCATAGGACCTTTCTGTTCAATCCAACCAGCAGCAAGAATAATTAACTGTTTTATTTAACTCTGCATATATGACCTCATTTTAACCTTAAAGTCCCACAGAGGGCTTCCCTGGTGGCGCAGTGGTTGAGACTCTGCCTGCTAATGCACGGGACACGGGTTCGTGCCCCGAAGCGGCTGGGCCCGTGAGCCATGGCCGCTGAGCCTGCACATCCGGAGCCTGTGCTCTGCAACGGGAGAGGCCACAATAGTGAGAGGCCCGCATACCGCAAAAAAAAAAAAATGAAGTCCCACAGAGTAGGTAGTTTTCGTTTATCTTGAAGATATGGTAACTCAGACAGGCTTAGTGATCTGCCCCAAATTTCAGAATTAAGTAGCAGCTAAAGGATGGAAACTGACGTCTGCATTCAGAGATTTTTTTCATATCACACCCTCTCATTTCTTAAAATACAATGGAAGGATATAACTTAATTGTTTCTTTGCTATATGCTAGGCATTATCCAACTAGAAAAGACACTTTCAAAATATATCCTGTTTCTTAATACAACCAGTTTCCAAATCCTAAATATCAATAGTAACTTTTAACACAAGGGTTGGGCAGAAGGGCTCGGCTCTTTAATTTACTGTATCTGAAGCAGCTGCTTGTTTACCCACCTACCTCTTGCTTTAGAATTCTCCTTGCTTTCTTATACCCATTCTACACAATTTGCCCTGCTTCTTTGAGATTTCTCATTAAGGTTTACAAGATGTGTGGATATTATTTTCTCTTTTAATAACCAAATAGTTTTGAAATTTTAATATTAATACTAGTTCTGTTGTTTTGAACTATTGACTTCTCTGCTCCATTACAAATTAATTCTTCAAAAGAACAGTCTCTTCCGGTGTCTGAATCTTTTAAATTTGGCCAAGATGTCTAAAAATGAAAACTAAAGTATTCAATAGTATGAAATGGATTCCCACATTTTAGAAAGCATGGTTATCTTAAAATTAGCAATTTTCAAAAAAAAATTTAAGCTTAACTCCATGGTGATAAAGCCAATTTTTATTTCCTATGGTTTGAAAGTTCATATGTTTTTCAAACAATGTTTATTTAGATCCTTTGGATCTTTCTTTAAGCAAGATATTGCAGAATGAGTGTTAGGCCAAATTATATAGCTTCGTAAAGTTAGTGTTTGGCAACTTTTAACTTATCTCCAGGACTGACTCCATGATCGCAAGTAGCAGTGATGATACTGGGGCAGGGAGTAGGGGTTGGGGTGAAGGTGGCACAGAAGGGATATATTGGTATCATGAATCTGCTCCTGACATCTCAGGTAGTTTCTATATCAGCTGACCTAAAATGGAAATAGAACTTCCAGAGTGTCCAATATACAGAAAATGGACTTTGCATCTTCTGACACATCCTGAATAATAAAAATGGCTTTGCCAATCATGGAACCTTAAGTGTGGAAACATGTAACCAACTTTAAGAGCTGTCTCTGAGGCAAAAAGAAGCACCCACAGCGCTACACAGTTGTAGCTACATAATAACAAAATAAGTTAATGTTCTTGGCAGTCAAATTTAAATTTTTAAATACACTTAACAGAATTAATAAATTTCTTGTGTACAAGTAATTTTAAAGTAACTTTTATAATCTAAAATTAATATCCTAAGTGCATAGTTGATCGTATATTCACCTTTTAACTGCCACGTAAGTTCAGATTTCAGGACCAGATATTCTCTCTTCAAAAAGCTAACATGAACAGAGTCACTGTCTGGGTTCTCCAAGGGTTCTGAAGTCTGAGCACCCTGCCAACCACATCACAGCTGGTGAGTTATTGACCTCAGCTAAGGACACCCTCTTCTTACCCATGGTCAGTGTTTACTGAATGGTGGCATGAAGCTAGGGATGGCATGGAGATATTCCTTTTTCTTTCTTTTCAGATGAACAGATTTAAGGCTTTGGTGTAGTTTTGCCTTATTCCCGAACTTTTTTGGTGTGCTTTGGTTTTATTTTTATTTATTTTATTTATTTTATTTATTTTATTTATTTTTATTTATTTTTAAATGTTTGGTTTTTTAAAAAATATTTATTTATTTAGACTGCACTGGGTCTTAGTTGTGGCACACAGGATCTTCATTGCAACGTGCAGGCTCTTTAGCTGAGGCATGTGGACTTCTTAGTTACAGCATGCAAACTCTCAGCTGCGGCACGCAAGTGGGATCTAGTTTCCTGACCAGGAATCGAACCCGGGCCCTCTGCACTGGGAGCGCAGAGTCTTACCCACTGGACCACCAAGAAGTCCCTCATTTTGAACTGTCTTAACCAAACAGATTTTCTTTTCAGTGAAAAACATCTAACTGTTTGACATTTTAAATATTTAGTTTGTGCACTTAGATTATAGCTCACACACTTTGTAGTTGTGATTTTACTAGGTAGGCTTTCTAAATAAAAGCTTAAAAACATTTTTAAAACAAAAACAAAACAAAAAACCAACAAAACAAAAAAAAGCTAACATGAAGTAAGATAAAGTTAATAGAAAACTTATTTCTATGTTTGTTCTAAGTATATAGTACTGATAAAAGCATTTCTTGGAAGAGGCTGTGAAAACCAAAATTTCAAAGGTGATGCGCTTGCAAACTGAAGGCTCACCTGCTTAGTGAGAAGTACTGTGACTACAGAGCTTATTTCTTACTTCGTTCAAAAAAATCACATGATAAACAATTCCTAAATAACTGAACACCAAGCCTGAATGCACATCAAACCACTTCCTGACTTGATGAATAAAACACTGAAAGACAGAAGCTTCTTGTTGTTCTATGTATTCTTTCATACCAACTCTGAAAATGAGAAAATAGCTTTATACTTGATGGGCAAACCCGCTATACAAAGCCCTATTAGACTATATTGTTGAACCAAAAGCATTCTTTGTTCTCCAGCCTCTATAGTTTGCATGTGTTAAAAATTCTTCACTGTCAGCTTGTAAGGTAGTAATGTCTAGTCCTAGCATACAAAAGTCTGAAAGGGTGAGGAAGCTGGATTTAAACATACATGGCATCACAAAAATAATGTTAACAATTTTAGAACATCAACACAGGCTGTAAACTGGGATTTTATTTCCTGGATCAATGCTGAGGGTCTACTGGGTGGTTCTCATTTGTGATAGTACCAGTGCTGTCACTGGCTCAACAAATAACGCATATGCCCCAAAGGCAGAGAATCATAAAGCAGTGCTCAGTCTGAATAACAGGATGATCGTGAACTCATTTAAGAAGAAGGAGGGGTTGCACTTCAACTTCAGGAGTGTGAAACCTAAAAATAAGCAGAATGTAAAATAACCAAGGCAAAATTCTGATAACATACATAAGCTGGAATTGGGTCTCTAGAGGCAGTATTTTATGGAGGTGTTGTTGGCTAAAGTAAAAATGAGAAATACTGATGTTGAGGATAATAATAAATACAGAAGACAAGGACCAGATTTGCAGGAAAAGCTTTACAAATAAAGGCACATAGCCTGCAATTCATGCTTCTACGAGCGAGAAACAATTTTTCTTAACAGCTGCCTTGGAGAAGGAGCAAAATAGTTTGTGTTTCTAACAAAAGCCAATCAGGTCATGGTTTTTCTGCACTAAAATTAAGAGGATGAATACACGACCTACAGATATATCGTTTCTCCTCTGTAACACAAACATAAAACAACTCTAGAAATAAAGCTGAGAAGACCATCCATGTCTGGGAATGCAACCAAGCAGGTCTAGTTCAATGTGCCTCAAAAGAACAACATCCCTTCTTCTGAAGTACTTCATACCAATAAACTGTCCATTACAAGGCTCCCACAGATCCAAAAGACTCCTTACTAAACTACCAGACACTGGTAAAGACAGAAATTCACAACTTTCATATGCCTTCCCTTTGCTACAAGCTAGTGACAATAATAGTTATAGGGGCTTCCCTGGTGGCGCAGCGGTTGAGAGTTCGCCTGCTGATGCAGGGGACACGGGTTCGTGCCCCGGTCTGGGAAGATCCCACATGCTGCGGAGCGGCTGGGCCCGTGAGCCATGGCTGCTGAGCCTGCGCGTCCAGAGCCTGTGCTCCGCAACAGGAGAGGCCACAACAGTGAGAGGCCCGCGTACCACAAAAAAAAAAAAAAAAAAAAAAAGTTATAACTATGAACTATTGTATTTTTTTACTTCTTTGACTCCTAGGAATGCTAGGGATAAATATCTTTAAGGACAATGGGGTAACTGAAAAGCAGGCTTACATAGCCAGTATCATTTATTGCCCAGATTCATGTAACCTTGACATCAGTTTTTTCCCCTCCATTCCTAAATAAAGTAATGCTAGAGCAATCTATCTTAGAAGCCAATGTTTCCCAACAAGACTATCTAGAAATATCACTTTCTGAAATATCTCCAGCTCTTGAAGACAGAACTTCAACTGGTTCCATAAATGGCTTTACTTTGCTGTTTTCCACTTTCTATATTCTTTCTTCCATGCAAAACTGTTTCTATATTGCCTTGTTTACTCTGGAAACTTGCTACAGCTCTGACTTATATAATGGATATAAAATAATCTGGTAGGGCAAGCTCATCTTAAAGTCTATAAAAGTTTTAATAACTAAGATACTTGATAACAGAGCATGCTCATGCAGGACACAAAATCACCACCCCAATATGTTCCCCCTTCCACTGTTCTTTCAGATAACGTCAACTCAATCAACCTCTGAACTGCGTTTTCGAAGCACCAATATGATCAAAATAATCTTTAAAGCCTTTTATTTTGAAATAAGTATTACAGCATATTGAAAAAATTGTTCAAAGAATCTCATATACCCCCTTCAACCAGTTTCCTCCAATGGTGACATTTTATGTAGCTATAGCAAAATATCAAAATCAGAAAATTGACACTGGTACATTACTGTTGACTACAAACTTTATTCAATTTTCACTAATTTTTAAAGTTTGAATTCATTTATGTAAATATATAGTTCTATGCACTTTTATTCCATGTACAGATTTGTGTAATCACCACCATGGTCAAGATATAGAACTGTTCCACCACTACATAAGAACCACTTACGTTACCTCCTATATTTGTAACCACCTACCAGTGGCTCTGTCTCCTGGCAACTACTAATCTATTTCTCATCTCTATAGTTGAGTCATTTCGAGAATGTTATATAAATTGAATAACACAGTATACAATATTTTGAAATGGATTTTATTCACTAAGCATAATGCCCTTGAGGTCCATCCAGATTTTCATGTGTATCATAATCCATTTCTTCTTATGCTGAGTGGGCAAAATATTTTTATATTTTAGAAGAGTAACTTCGAACTTTTGGGAAATTAAATGCCTATTTGGCACTCTGAATTAAGCCAACACACCCCAAAAGCTTTCCAGATATTCACTCAAGCAAGCGCAGGGTATATCATCCATCCATAAATACCTAATTGTTAAAATAACTGAATTCAATTTAAAAATCCATGTGACTTACCCCATCCAGGTGGCAGGGGACCCAGGGGATCAAATTCTTTATTTTGTGATGTAGCAAACAAGTCTTGATTCTAAAAAGAACCCCCAAAATGGTGAAATAATGAACAACTTAAACAGATAACTTGAGAGCAGGCTTATGAATTCTGGTATGCCTTTCCCTGGCTATGTGTAATATAACATACTCTTACAGAGTTCACATCTTAGAGAAGTATGACACAGTCAAGAATAAAAGCCAAAACACTCTCATGAAGAAAATAACTATGTCAACATCATTTAACATTTGAAACTATTTGAAATTCAAATATTACAAGTAATTTTACACCCAAATGACCATTTTTCCCCTTCTTTAGCTCCAAATCAGTAAATTAGAGAAATACATAAATCCCCCAAAAGTCACTTATAAATAACAGTACTCAGAGTCATCAGCTGGCTAAGAAAAATTTTGTATTTATAACTCAAAAATAGAGGATCATATACAGGACATGGTATACACAAAGAATTGTGAGAAGAGAGTTGGGGGAGCAGGAAGAATAGGCTGTCAGATGAGTAAAAGAAAAGAATTCCAGTTGGAAGGAGCTGGCAAGCCTAGAACTGTATAGAAGATTTCTTAAATTTGTTTGAAATTATCACATTGGTGGAGATAAAGGTTTGGTTAGATAAAAGGAAAGTAGGAGTCAACCACTAGAAAAAGAAAAGCAGAAGTCATACTGAGTATGTAGTGTGAAGGGTTAATGACTGTGTTTTAGTTTAAATGTATAATGAAGTGGGGGATACTCTGTGGTCTTTCAGTAAGATGTGCTTAAGCCCTTTCTCCTTTAAGTAAGATAAGGCAAATAAATAATAGACTAACTGCTTCAAAAAAATTATGGAAAAAATCCTCACAAGTAAAATAAGACAGTGCACCCCATATACCCAGCAATGAGATTCAACAATTACCAAAACTGCCACATTTCTTTATTTATCTTCCATATTCTTTGCTGAAGCAAAAAAAATAAATAATCACTCATCATTTCACTCCTATGTATTTTAGTATGCCTTTCTAAAATTTGTGAACATTTTCTTATACAACCACAATATCATTATCACACCTAGCAAAGAATCTATGTTAATTTTATCATCTAATACACAATCCCTAATTAAATGCCTCTGGTTGCTTACTGGGTCAAATCAGAATCCAAACAAAGTCATCATACTGCATTTGGTTTAGTTTAGTCTCTTAAGCCTAAATTTATAGCAGTTTCCCCCACTGTTGGTCTTTCCCCACCCAACCCCTGCCCCCATGTCAATGACTTATTACAGCAACTAAGTTAACTGACTGAAAAAGTTTTAAAAGCATATGAGAGATATTCCATTTCTCATTTAAAAGCTCTTGGAAGACAGACCTGTCAGGCAGCGGCCTTGCTCCTCCTGACAGACACAATAACAAAAACAGGGTAACCAAGGAGAAACACTACACAAGGTTTGAACCCTGGCTACAGAATAGGTCGGA
This sequence comes from Kogia breviceps, assembly GCF_026419965.1. Classification (NCBI taxonomy): domain Eukaryota; kingdom Metazoa; phylum Chordata; class Mammalia; order Artiodactyla; family Physeteridae; genus Kogia; species Kogia breviceps. The sequence continues at coordinate 24,232,104 of NC_081323.1, forward strand.
GTAGTTTGGCATATGACAATCTGTTTTGATAATTTTCTAAGACCCAAGCCTATCCCACAGGCTCTCCCTGAACAGATAATGTGGGGGGTACAGGCACAATAAAGCCATGGGCCAGAGGCATCACACGGTGATCCATCATCAACTGAACAAAGGCCACTGCATCTACCCAATAAACAGACTTTATCAGCAACACCCCACCACTTTTTAAGTAGCTGGTATTAAGAATGTTCAATTCAGTTCATAACTAAAATAGGCTGTTTAAGTTCTTTATAATTTAGAACCACTCTATAACAAGAGCAAAGAGTAAGAATTTGGATAGGAGAAGAAAAAAAAGAAAAGAAAATGGTTGATGAGTAAAAGCTGCAATTCTAGAAAAGTTCCACAGACTGAGTATTTAACTGGTCAAGTTTACAATAAAGCAATACACACTGTAGGTGCTCCAAGAATCTGCTAAATCTGTCTTTAAAAAGAGTGTTTTTAAAGGTCATGTACTAGACATACAGATGGCCAACAGGCACATGAAAAGATGCTCAACATCACTAATCAAAACCACAATGAGATATCACCTCACACCCATCAGAATGGTTATCATTGAAAACATCACAAAACAAATGTTGGTGAAGATGTAAAGAAAAAGGGAATCCTGTACACTATTGGTAGAAATGTAAACTGGTGCAGCTACTTTGGAATACAGTATGGAGGTTCCTCAAAATACTAAAAGCAGGGACTTCCCTGGTGGTCCAGTGGTTAAGAGTTCTTCATGCTTCCACTGCAGGGGGCATGGGTTCAATCCCTGCTCAGGGACTAAGATCCTGCATGCCACATGGTGTGGCCAAAAAACAAAAAGACTAAAAATAGAACTACCATATGATCCAGCAATTCCACTCCTGGATATATAAATCTGAAGAAAACAAAAACACTAATTCAAAAAGATACATGCACCCCCATGTTCATAGCAGCTTTATTTACAATAGCCAAGAAAGATGTGGAAGTAAAAAAAGTATCCATCAACAGATGAACGGCTAAAGAATACGTGGTACATATACACAATGGAATACTACTCAGGCAAAAAAAAGGACATTTTGCCATTTGCAACAACATAGATGAAACTGGAAGGTATTATGCTTAGTGAAATAAGTCAGATAAAGACTAATACTGTATGTTATCATTTATATATGGAATCTAAAAACTAAAACGAATGAACAAAATAGAAAAAGACTCACAGATATAGAGAATTAGCAGTTACCAGTGGGAAGAGGGAAAGGGAGAGGGGCAAGATGGGGTAGGGGATTAAGAGGTACAAACTACTACATATAAAATAAATAAGCTACAACAAATATATTGTATAGTACAGGGAATATAGTCAATATTTTATAATAACTTTAAATGGAATATAATCTATAAAAATTTGAATAACTGTTGTATACCTGAAACTAATATAATAAACCAACTATACTTCAATGAAAATAAAAATAAATAAAAGATCATATATTATAGGGGCTTCCCTGGTGGTGCAGTGGTTAAGAATCCGTCTGCCAATGCAGAGGACACGGGTTCAAGCCCTGGTCTGGGAAGACCCCACATGCCGTGGAACAACTAAGCCCGTGTGCCACAACTACTGAGCCTGCGCTCTAGAGCCCGTGAGCCACAGCTACTGAAGGCCTGTGTGCCACAATTACTGAAGCCACCACAATGAGAAGCCCACGCACTGCAACAGAGTTGCCTCCACTCTCAGCAACTAGAGAAAACCCGTGTGCAGCAGCAAAGACCCAATGCAGCCAAAAATTAAATAAATGAATAAATAAATAAATGTATTTAAAAAAAGATCATGTATTATAAAAGTGAGATAAAGGGCACATTTGCAATTGTGGATATGAGGGAGAGAAAAGATGAAAACTAACATTTCTATGTAACCAGTATGTGCCAAACATATTAGGAACTTTATTTTACAGAATCCTCAAAAAAAAAACCCTCTGAGGTAATTTTATATATGGATCTATTGTATAGATAAAGTAAATGAGTCTTTATGAGGTTAAGTAACTTACTCAAAGTCATATAGAGAAAGTACTTGTGGAACCAGGATTTGAACCCAGATGTATCTGACTCCAAAGCCCATGCTCTTTCCACTGGACACCTATGTGGAAACTAGCTTTTAAGAAGGCAGGCAAGCTAGGTATTCAAACCTAAAAGAAATCTGGCCAGGCATACCAAAGGTGATTATAATTTAGAAAGAAAGGAAGATATAAAACAGCATTGGAGGGCTTCCCTGGTGGCACAGTGGTTGGGAGTCCGCCTGCCGATGCAGGGGACACGGGTTCGTGCCCCGGTCCGGGAAGATCCCATATGCCGTGGAGCGGCTGGGCCCGTGAGCCATGGCCATGGAGCCTGTGCTCCGCAACGGGAGAGGCCGCAACAGTGAGAGGCCCACATACCGCAAAAAAAAAAAAAAAACAGCATTGGAGAAAATAAAACGGAAACGGTGAAGTAGACGACACAAAAATTAATTTCACCTCTAAAACCACTGGGAAGGGGAAGACAGTGACAGCTATCTTCTGCTGTGACAGAAGATGGCAAGAAAAACTGTTGCGAGAAAGTTATTTTAGTCATAAGCAGGTAGTGAAAGGAAAGCTGCTGATAAAGGTGCATTTATCTACATCAGTGAGTGATTATTATGATGATGAGGTCGGAGAAAAAGCAAAAAAAGGTCATGCCTAGTGAGAATAGGAATTTACTCTTATGGAGTCTTAACAGGGATGATACTGATGGTAGTAGAAGAGAAGAGATGGCAATGGAGAGGGTCAGCTTCTCTTGAACTCCTGGAGAGTTGGTTTATGTAAAATTTAAACCATTTCCAGAAATGAGATGTTTTGATACCAAAGATAATATGGTTTTAAAGCCATAATAATTAACATCATCCTATAAGGAGTCAAATTTCTTTAGTCTCCCATAGCACCAAATAATTATTGCATAAATTTTACGTTTATATGTTACAAAATGATTCAATTCTATCAGCAGTTCACTACAATTGAGTCAGGTGCTATTAGACCCAAGCCATCTAATGTTCTGCTAAGTTAGGCAGAATTAAATTCAGAACTGTTTTCTTTTTAAACTGCTTGGATTTAGTTTTACTATTCTTTCGTAAATGAATTTTAAGTTGTCCTAACTTCTTTTTTATTTTTGACATTAACAAAGCAAAGGAGGTTGAACTTTCAGAATTTTTAAAAAGAAAAGAATAAATCACCTACACAGAATACTGGAAGCAAGGTCTAAAAATAATAATCTATCAACAGCAACAACTGGGTTGCCATCCTACTTGTACTTTCTTTTTAGTGTTTTACATTTCATATGCAAGAAAAGGTTAAAAATCAAACATTCATTAAGTTTATAATGCAAATACATATGCTCACCCCATAAATGAACCTCTGGTTAAACTGCTGCATAGCTCCTTGAAGCTGACTACGTTGGAGCTGCCATTGTTCATAGTTCCGAACGGATTCCAATGTTGGCCTCTGCCACGTCGTTGTTCTTGTGAAATGGTCAACATAATAAATACGTCCCATGTTGTCAACCCGCCGTTCCCAGCTAAATCAGGACAAAAACAACTGGATTCAACAAATACTCGTGAAACAGACAAGAATTAAACAGGACTTCATTTTAGCGCTGGTACAGGTCTGGTAAGATTTTCCCTCGCAATACTACTTTTGATTTACCTGAAGTGTTTTATTTTACATATTTTTAAATGGTCTATAAGTGAACTTAAGAGGAATGTGTGTAAAAATTTCTTCCTTGAAAGTTAAGGTGTATCAGTCAGGTTTTTAAAGCAGAATGTATCTTACTGATGAAGTCTCAAACAATCATTAAGACAAAACCTCTCATTTTCTTTCTTTCAAATGTTCTTTTGACTGTTGCAATCCTAATAGGGACAGAAACACACACACACAGAGACACACACACACATACACACACACACACAGAAGGGGGGGAGAAAGGGTGCTTTTCACAGATGTCAGAAAAAGCACTTATTCACAAGAATACAACTATCGTATTTATCATTTCAAATGGGTACATAACATATCAAGTAAACATTGATAAAATAACTTGGTAATGTCTACCTGGTTGATTTTTTAGGGTTATGCCTACTAGTCTAATATTATAAATACAGAATTGGTTCCAGAACACTCCTCAGATACTCGTCCCTCATATAAAATGGCATAGTATTTGCATATAACCAGGCACATCACCCAGTATACTTTAATCATCTCTAGATTACTTGTAATACCTAATACAATGTAAATGCTACGTAAATAGCTGTCAATACAATGTTATGTAAATAGTTGCCAGGGCTTGGGAAATTCAAGTATTGTCTTTTGAAACATCTTGGAATTTTCCCCCCAATATTTCCCCTCCAATATTGGAACGCCAACTGTAGTAAAATAATAAATACCATTTATATATCAAAAAATTTTTTCTTCCTTTGCATTATTTCTTTAAGATAAATTTCCTGGAAAGGGTTACTAAGGGTATGGGTATTATTATGGTTATATATACTTTCTGTGAGGGTTGTAACTAATTTATACTACCACTAGCAATGTTATGAGGTAAATAAAGTTCCTCTACAGTCTCACCAACACTGTACTTTTTAGGTGTGTATTTAAGATTACTAGCAAAATTGGGCTTCCCTGGTAGCGCAGCGGTTGGGAGTCCGCCTGCCAATGCAGGGGACATGGGTTCGTGCCCTGGTCCGGGAGGATCCCACGTGCCACGGAGCGGCTGGGCCCATGAGCCATGGCCGCTGAGCCTGCGCGTCTGGAGCCTGTGCTCCGCAACGGGAGGGGCCGCAACACTGAGAGGCCCATGTACCGCAAAAAAAAAAAAAGACTACTAGGCAAGATTAAATATATCCCCATATTTGCTACTGACTTCCCTCAAATGAAAATATTTTTTATTCCAATTATTTTATATAATATAAATGTTAACTGCTTAACATTCTATTAATATATCCTCATTCTATTATTATTAATATTAATATTTCCCCAACTATCTTGCAATGACTTCACGATTATATATTAGTTTTTTATAATAAGAACTTTACCATATATAGGATAGGGGCTATAATTCTTATACAGTTAAAAAAAAAAAAAAAAGCTAATCTTAAAACCCTGCAGTTTGAGCCAGGTAAAAGTTCACAAAGGAAACGGAATCTTTCTTTAGGTCAGAAATGAGTGAAAATAAGTCATTCATCATGGTCAATCAATTCCCTGACTCTCTTCTTTTTATTTTTGTTTTTGTTTTGTTTTTTTTGCAGTACACGGGCCACTCACTGTTGTGGCCTCTCCCGTTGCAGAGCACAGGCTCCAGACACGCAGAGCCGGACGGGCCTAGCCGCTCCGCAACATGTGGGATCCTCCCGGACTGGGGCACGAACCCGTGTCCCCTGCATCGGCAGGCGGACTCTCAACCACTGCGCCACCAGGGAAGCCCTCCCTGACTCTCTTTTTAGTCTGCACCTATCATAAAACAAAGTAGAGAGAGACAAGATCGACAGAGAGGAAAAGTAGGAAGGTAGGGAAGATTTTTGTATAGATATAATCTATAGTTCTGAATAAACAGTTTTTTTCTTCTTCAATACAGACACTTACCCAGGAGGTAGAGGTTCTGGTCTATCCCACGTTGTTCTTTTTTCAATATGATCTACATAGTAAACTCGTCCATGCTGGTCCACTCTCTGCTCCCAACTTAAAACATAAAATTAAAAAGCTGCTATGCTACATGTATGAATAGCCTGGTTTTTAAATCCTGTCTTTGTCTTCGTCTCTTATGACGATATTACAGAGCTGAGACAAATAAGCATGTAAGTATGTAAAGCAGATACCAAAAGAATTTAGCAATATAGTCAAGAAATGTTATACTGAGGGTGACACACAGTGGATGAGATTTCTCCTGCAGAAGTATCTGCTCTAGGAGATGTCTTATATTTCCAAAGAGGCTTGAAGCAATGCATTCAGGATACAGAAACTGTCTCAATCTGATCAGGGTATACATAGGATTTGAGTGGAAAAGAAAACTGTAATTATTGTTATGAAATCTGACGAAAGACTGAGCTGTTAACTGAAGGGCAAAGGACAGTTCTGGTACTAGAAAAACTGAAATCAAAGAATAAGACTTTTTCAGATGTGCTCCTGCACAGTACCAAGGACAAAGGCAATATGAGTATTCCAGTCTCCTTGGTAGGTTTATCCCCAAAGTAAAAAAGACAGGAATAAACCACCAGAGTTTAGAAGAACCAGTCACTTCTAATCCCTTGCACAAACAATTTTCTAATCTGGCTTCCCATGTAGGCTTTCAAAAAGGAAAATGGCCTAACTACACACATAAGTAATACAGTCTCTTTAGCAATTAAACTCCTCATCATGAGAGTTTTCAAATTTATCACTTAGTCAATTAATTTCTGTTTAGCATTCTGAGGTCTGGATTAATTTGAATGCCACAAAATATGTGTGTGTGCGTGTGTGTGTGTGTGTGTGTGTGTGTGGTGTGTGTATAACTATCAGAGTATTATTAATTTAAAAAATAATCAGTAGAGATTTACATGAGATTGATTTGTAATCCTCTCAGTTTCCTAAATTATTATTACTCTGCTATGACTTTATAATGGTAAAAAAATTAAGTGATTTTCCCCCCTTCGAAAGAAAAGACAATCTGAATCAGGCGACTATTTTATTACTTGGTCTTGGTGAACTTTCTATGGCTCAGAGTCCTTCAATAAAAAAATTTTTTTTTTCTTTCACTTTGCTCTGGAAATGAGGGAGAAATTTCAAATGTGGCAAAGCTTTTTTGTTCAGTTTGACTCTAGACCTCCCCCAACACATACACACATACACAGAGTTATAAGACAGTTTTTTAAAGAATGGAGTTCAGTACTATTTCCCTTATTAATAAGTATATGCAGAAGTCTAAAGAAAACATGTTAACCAAAAGCAATTACTCACCCGGGTGGGAGGGGAGCTTGAGGTACAGGATTTAATGGCCTTGGGCCTGAACCTCCAGATATAGTAAGAGGAATTATTAATCCAGATGTTGCTCCTTCAGATGTATTTGAATTTGTATTCGTTGGTGGCAGAGAGCCTGTACTAGAGCCATCACTTTCAGAAGTGGCAGATGGTGAGCCATTGACAGATGCTTTAAGATTTGAGGAAAACAGAAAAACAATTTTCAGAAATCTAAATTCAGGAGAGAATTTTAACTTAAATAAAAAGGTAGATGATAAATATAAAATTTAAAATATGGACATGCAGATGAAAATTACTTAAGATAAATAATGGGAAATAGCCAATGGTCCCACTTAATAGGCTTGTTTACAACTTTTAAGGTTCCATATACTCCATGTCTCATTATTAATTACAAAGCATATACAGATGCTGATTTCTTGATGCCACAGGAAATAACTTTTAGAACAGAAGTGTTGGTATCCCTGCATATAAGTTCATTTAGTAATTTTCCAGATCCTTAAAACTGTCTTTCCTATGAATGCCTACAGATCCGAGACTAATTTTTGGTGTTACCTATGATATGGAAGATCTGACTGATCATAACTATTTTTAAGAATATCACTGCAGGAATTCCCTGGCGGTCCCATGGTTAGGACTCCATGCTTTCACTGCCAAGACCTGGGTTCGGTCCCTGCTTGGGGAGCTAAGATCCTGCAAGCCTTGCAGTGTGGCAAAAAAAAAAAAAAAAAATTATTGCTTGAGTACATACATATTACATCTTCAAGAAATACTTGTTGACAAAACAATTCCTGGAAGAAGTCACTAATATTATGACAAAGTAGTATATGATCTTAAAGACTGGGAATATACTATGAACACAATTATCTACAGAAAAAAAGGGGGAAGATATATATTTAAACACAATGTCATTTAATAAAATGATTTGTGGACAACCAATTTACTTTTCTAATAATATTTGGATTATTTTACATTTCCTGTTCACATACTAACAGAGGGAAGTAAAAAGAGATTAAAAGATTTGTTTTGGCTAATCAGGAAAAATAAATATTCTAACTGTAAATGTTTATATTTTTACTATATGAAATGTTTACTTGTGTGATTTTTGCTTTAAAATCTGAGTATCATTTAGCATTGTTAGGTTATTTGCTATTTACTGATTGTCTTTTTTTTGTGGTACGCGGGCCTCTCACTGTTGTGGCCTCTCCCGTTGCGGGGCACAGGCTCCGGACGCGCAGGCTCAGCGGCCATGGCTCACGGGCCCAGCCGCTCCGCGGCATGTGGGATCTTCCCGGACCGGGGCACGAACCCGTATCCCCTGCATCGGCAGGCGGATTCTCAACCACTGAGCCACCAGGGAAGCCCTACTGATTGTCTTTTTAAAGGATATAATGAGATATTATCCTTGACCAGATCCTTGACTCTATGAAATGCTTATGTTCACAGTTACAAACCCTGACAGAAAGTTGCAATCTTATCTGTATTGCCTCTACTTTTTATAGTACACATGTGATTTCCCTTTTTTTTTTTTTTGCTGCACTGTGCAGCTTACAGGATCTCAGTTCCCTGAATCTGGGCCACGGCAGTGAATGCCCAGAATCCTAACTACTAGGCCATCAGCGAACTGCCAGCACACACGTGATTTTCATTCTCAGTAGAGCACCTGCCTCAGTAACTTCACACCTGCCAGAGAAACTTAGGAACAGGCACATCTTGATTAACTATAGAAAGATCATTCTTGGCCAAAATCTTAAATGTAAAAATTCAGCTAGAAAACCAACCTAAAAGGGTATCTTGACACTTACCTGAGGATCAATTCCCAAAAAGAATTTTATAATCACGGTACTGAGACCTACATCCCTAGTGTATGGCTAGAATACACACCTGGTCTACGTGGGGTAGGTGGAGGTGGTCGTGAAGGTCTTGGAGGCCTAGAAGGTTTAAAACCGCCATTTGAGAGTGATGGAGAATTGTTCCCATTGACCCTCCTATTTTCACCAGACCCTGCATCCTCAGGGTGGTCTGATCCATTTGTGTTCGCTCTGGGTAAGACAGCCGGGAACAGAAGGGAAAAAGAATGCTCTTTGAATTTAACAAAAAAACAACAGGAAGACCAAAACTTAAAAGTTTTAGGAACTTGAGAAAACCTTCCTAATTTCTGGCCAGCCTTATCAAATACATAAACAGCTCTTATGGTAGTCTTACATATAGCTCCTCAGAGCCCATGTAGAAATATGCGAGGGGTTACTCAATGGCACAGAAGTACTTAGGGGCAATCAGAACTATGAGGTGTGCTGGTTCAGATTTCAAATAACTCTTCAGAGGCCCTGTATAAGTAGAAATGGAGTCAAATTCTCAAAATTCCAAATGCCTTAGAAAGGGCACTATTTTATCACAAGCACAAATAACTTAATCATCATTTTCTTGGTTTCCACTGGCTCTTAATATTATTTAGGTATGGGGCAAAGCTGACTGTTCCACAACAGGAGAAAGAAGTACACTTATTTCCCAGGGATAGGTGCTCTCCCCCCATCCCAGCAAATGGTATACAAAATATTCAAGATAAGTGATCTAGAAGAGAGGTGCCCACAGACTTTTTTTAAAGGAACTATCATTTCTTCAAAGCAATGACATCAATTGGAGAGAAAGGGGGAAGGACACTAACAGGTCAGATACAATGTTAGATACAAAGTTACTATTACTGTCAGTTAAACACAGGTGATTCCTTTTCCCAGGGGAATCTAGTCATTGACTAGAAATAGAAAGCAAAGCATGAGTTAGCTAGTTTGGAGATGCTAGTCATTGACTAGAAATAGAAAGCAAAGCATGAGTTAGCTAGTTTGGAAATGCCTCTGCTAAAGCCCTGATATCTACTACCTGGTAACTGGAAACCACTATTCAGTATTAATCTATACTCCTGGACCTCACAACAAGCCTGAATAAAATCTGATAGATTCAAGAAACTAAAATAGAGGCAGTACCATTAAATCATTCTCATACTATGTTTCCCAGAAGTCAAAGTGTGGTATATGGACCAGAAGCAAGCACAATACACAGAATCTTGTTAGAAATGCACAATCTTGGACTCCACTCTCAACCCACTATATCAGAAATAGCATTTTAACAAGATCTCCAGATGATGTGTGTGAACAGCAGGGCATGACAAATACTGCTTTGCGGGGTTCCTCAAATGCTCATTCTGAATAAATGGAAAAGCTCAGTAACAGGCAGTCAGCACCTGGTTAGTGCTGACCACCTGCAAGAAGACCAAGCAACCCCAGAATATGAACAGAATGCAGCAAGAGTCAGCTTTGACACTGCTCCCCTTCCCCTAGGTGAAGAGTCATATACCCCCTTTTGAGTCATAGACCTCTTTGAGACTCTGCATATTGCCTCTCTATACTATTTTAAGAGGTGATTAATTAGTTTGAAAAGAAGATTCTTGATGCTTTTAAAAAGACAAACAACTGGTAGAATGGACCAAAAATGGGAAATTGAGGTTTTGAGCTCCAACTCTGCTATTGACAAGTTATATAACCAAAGAAAAGTTATTTAATCTCTCTGTACCTCAAAAGTGCATTTACCTGGATTAAATGATTCCTTAAAACCTTCTCAGCTATAATGTTCAACTAAATTACACTTCCACTGCTGGTCACGTTTTAGGGATATGTGAGGGAGGGGGAACTTTCAGGGCATGAGGTAAATCTGCTATGACAAACAGAAGTACAGCAGAAACTGGATTCCAAAAATGTTATGTTCTGTTGTTGAAGATTAACATTTTGGAGATTTTAACATCCATGCTGCTCATCCTTCTAGTATTTTGGCCTCAATTTCTCAACATAATTATCTGACAAGCTGTGTACTATGACTCCTTAAATTTTCTTGATAACTTAGAATTGCTCTTCCTCCTAGACCTTAAACGCTGAAATTCCTACAACCTTCTATTCCTTCTACTTGCCTCCTACTGTATCTTTTATTCAGTCTCATCATGACTTTAATCCTCTATCTTCACAGTCCATCAGTTCTCTTCAAGTCTCACCTGGGCTCCATCACAGGCTACTTTCCCAAGTACCTTAATTCACTATTGCCCAATACTCGCCACCCCCAAGCAATCTTTTCACTACAACTAGTCCTTCATTTACTTTTCCCACTACTGTTCTCTGGGGTCAACAAGTAACGCTGGAGAATGTTCCAGTTGAGAAATTAGATGTGTATTACTAGAGTAAATAAACCAGGTAAAGTACCAAATTAATGGGGCAGATAGTTAAAAAAAAAAAAGGTCCTAACAAATCTTATGCTGGGCCTGGTAAGGAAAGTCCTGAGGTTCTCATTTCCAATGACTCACAAGACAAAAATTCTTTTTTTGTGCTGCCTAAGTGAGTACTTTTTTCCTGTTTAAAAAAACAAAAACAGGGACTTCCCTGGTGATCCAGCGGTTAAGAATCTGTCTTGCAGGGGCTTCCCTGGTGGCGCAGTGGTTGAGAATCTGCCCGCGGATGCAGGGGACACGGGTTCGTGCCCCGGTCTGGGAAGATCCCACATGCCGTGGAGCGGCTGGGCCGTGAGCCATGGCCGCTGAGCCTGCGCGTCCGGAGCCTGTGCTCCGCAAAGGGAGAGGCCACAACAGTGAGAGGCCCGCGTACCAACAACAACAACAAAAAGAATCTGTCTTGCAATGCAGGGGACACTGGTTTGATCCCTGGTAGGGGAACTAAGATTCCCACATGCAGCAGGGCAACTAAGCCTACATGCCACAACTAGAGAGAAGCCTATGCACTGCAACGAAGAGCCCAGGCGCTGCAACAAAAGATCCTGCGTGCCACAACTAAGACCTGACGCAGCCAAAAAATAAATATAAAAAAACCAAAAAACCAAAAAATAAATAAAAACAAAAAATCAACTGAACAAAAACAAATCAAAGCTCAAGTCTCCCAGAAGCTGAAGAATTAGAAATGACAGGTAACTATGACAACCTACACCACAGGTTCAATGAGATTAGTGTGGTGGTGTTAAAATTAACAGTAATAAAAAGTTTAACAGTAATTTGCAAGGACAAAGAGCTTTTGCTAGGTCCTATACAGTTACACAGACCCAAGCAAAAGATAGAAAATGTTAATATTGTGCTTCTCTAGTCTGTATCTTTTTTTTTAAGGTGGCAGAATCCTTTAGTGTATTTTTTTAACAACTTTATTGGAATATAATTGCTTTACAATGGTGTGTTAGTTTCGGCTTTATAACAAAGTGAATCAGCTATACATATACATATATCCCCATATCTCTTCCCTCTTGTGTCTCCCTCCCTCCCACCCTCCCCTCTAGGTGGTCACAAACCACCTAGCTGATCTCCCTGTGCCATGCGGCCGCTTCCCACTAGCTATCCACCCTACGTTTGGTAGTGTATATATGTCCATGCCACTCTCTCACTTTGTCCCAGCTTACCCTTCCCCCTCCCCGTGTCCTCAAGTCCATTCTATAGTGTCTATATCTTTCTATTCTGACAAACTTCACTTTCCTAAAGCTTGATCACTTCAAAAAGACTGAGGCAACATGGACATGGACTTCAGTTCACATTATTCAACAACTTCAACTGGGCTATCCATACTGCCTGAAAATCATTTTCTACATCTCTAATCTACTCCTGGCCACATTCCCATTGCACATTGAAAAGTTTTCCCATCTCCTCAAATACCTAATCCCAATTTGTAGATGACCCTGACTCCACCTCTTCCCTAAAATGACGATTATCAGCTATCCTTTTTTCTCTATTTTAAAGTTTCTCTATGCCACTAATATCTTCATCTGTTTGTTTCCCACCTCTGGGGAAAAGAAAATCTATCTTCACTTCTTCAAGGCTAATTTGTCTTGTGGGTCTTTGATTTCAGGACACAAATAATATGCTCTAGGACTTTTCACCATCATTTAACACCTTTCTTCTCTCTTCCATCATCTTCCTTCTTCTAGACTGTTCCTCTCAGTCACAAGTATAATTAAAACACTTCCTCAATCTTAATTACTCTTCTAGCTATCCTCTCATTCTCCTTTCCTTCACTGTAATCCTTGGTATTTATGCAATTAATGTATTTAGTGCATTTTAATTTTTAAGAAGTTTTCAAAATAAAAAGTAATTTCTAATTATAAAATAAAAATTACCTTCAATCGTACATTCTGGAGATTATTACCATTAAGAGATAATCTCTTGTCCGTCCTTTTACATTGGCTATGACTGATCATACAATGTATATGATCATACAATGTTTCATATCCTGGGTGAGTTTGTTTCTTTATTATTCATTATATACTGGGCATTTCACCCAAATTATCCAAAAACATTTCTAATAACTGTAGAATACTCTATCTTTTTTTTTTTTTTTTTTTTTTTTTTCCGGTATGTGGGCCTCACACTGTTGTGGCCTCTCCCGTTGCAGAGCGCAGGCTCCGGAAGCACAGGCTCAGGGGCCATGGCTCACGGGCCCAGCCGCTCCACGGCATGTGGGATCTTCCCAGACCGGGGCCCGAACCCGTGTCCCCTGCATTGGCAGGCGGACTCTCAACCACTGCGCCATCAGGGAAGCCCAATACTCTATCTTATGGACATATCATAATCTAATCTTTTTTAGGGAAGGGAGTGACATTTTCTATTTCCTTCAGGTAGACTGCCAGAATAGAACAGCTGGGTCAAAGTAGGCAAATATTTTAAACTGAAATATTGATTGCTAATTTAAGAAAAAAATATTTTTAAAGGTAATAATTGATCTGTTCTCCACCAGAGAGATAAGAAAATGCCCATTTCACCATAAAGTATTTATATACTTTTAACAATTTAATATATTATCCCATTGCTCCTTCCTCCCTCCCTCCCGCCCGCCCGCCCTTCCTTTCTGGCTGCGTTGGGTCTTCATTGCTGTGCGCGGGCTTTCTCTAGTTGCGGCAAGCGGGGGCTACTCTTTGCTGCAATGTGCAGGCTTCTCAATGCAGTGGCTTCTCTTGTTGCAAAGCATGGGCTCTAGGCACGTGGGCTTCAGTAATTATGGCACGCAGACTCAGTAGCTGTGGCTCATGGGCTCTAGAGCGCAGGCTCAGTAGTTGTGGTGCACAGGCTTAGACGCTCCGTGGCATGTTGGATCTTCCTAGACCAGGGCCTAAACCCGTGTCCCCTGCACCGGCATGTGGATTTTTAACCACTGCGCCACCAGGGAAGCCCCCATTTATATACCTTTTGGTTTTTTGTTGTTTTTTTTTTTTTGCAGTACATTGGCCTCCCACTGCCGTGGTCTCTCCCGTTGCGCAGCGCAGGCTCAATGGCCATGGCTCACGGATCCAGCCGCTCCGTGGCACGTGGGATCCTCCCGGACCAGGGCACAAACCCGTGTCCCCTGCATCGGCAGGCGGACTCCCAACCACTGCGCCACCAGGGAAGCCCTGTACTCCCCACTTCTAACCATTCCTTCTTTGGTTTGTCCTCTTCCTCCACTTTACTAAATATAGGTCCCTATAGTTCTGTTCTTCTCTTACTTTTCATTCTCCACACATTTTCACCTAGGGTCTCAAATTCCATAATTTCAAAGATCATCTTTTAAAATAATTCCAAATCAGAAACTCAAATCTTTGTCTCATTCTCATCCCCTGGTACCAAATTATCAGCTAAATGCAGGAGATCTAGACTAACTCTCCAATACTAAAGCTACTCTTCCTCCTATGTTCTAGTTCTGTGGGTGATTCTGCCACCCTTGCAGGCAATTTGACTTTTCTTCTCTCCTGTGCGTCTTGATAGTCAATGCCTAAGTCCCACTGATTTCACTGGCACATTTTCTCTCTACTCTTCTACCACCACTGCTCCAGTTACAATCCTCATTATCTCTCAGTGGATTACTGTAATAAGTTCCCACATAGGTCTTCCCACCTTCACCACCACCATACAATCCAAACTACACACGACTGTCAAATAATTTGTCTTATGGTGTTTTGATCATACCAATGCTCTGTTCAAATATTTTAAAAGACATTCCTCTCCAGAGAAAAAGATTCTAGAAGCCTATACTTGCAAACCAAAATCTCCATCTGGCTCCAACCTCTGCAGTACTAAAAATAACGTTTATTGAGGGATAAGCACTTACATGGTGGGGGTGGGGGGTGGGTGGAGCATTCCACTTTAGACAACAGTAAAACACACTCAGGCTCTGAAGGAAAGGCAGTCCCAGGTTCAACTGTGCCACTTACACTATTAACTCAGGCAAGTTTCTTTCCCTTTCTGAGCCTCAGTTTTCTCATAACCTGTAAAAATGATACCTACCTCATAAAAATATTTAAGGATTAACTGAAATAACAGGAAACATGTTCATCATACTGCCTGACACATAGTAAGAGGCAATAAATACTGATTGATTCTACTTTCAAATTCACCACCTGCCATTTCCCACTTTCAATTACTCTATTTTCAGCCAAATACTGAGGCTAAAGATTTCCAATAAAACCCGTGTTCTTCCCCACCTCCATGACTGTTTCATTCTTGCCACCTAGAACTCCTTCATCCAATTCCCTCAAGACATGTATATCCAAATTATAACTATGCTTAATGGTCTTAGGTCAAATGCCATTTCTTCCATGAAGTTTTTACACATTTTATAGACTGTTTCACATTTAAAAAATCATGTTATCATTTTCTAATAAATACAAGTAAAAGCAGTTCAAAAAAGAAACAGGATTCAAACCAGCTCTGAAGTAAAAGAGGATGAGATTAAGATCGAGTGACATTTCTGGCAAGCTCTGCAAGCCTAGATTTTCAAGAAATAGACGTTGTTACATAACTTAAAGATTTCCCATAATAGTTTGTTGAAATCTAAGAAATACCTGTATGTCTCACAAATAGTGGTTCTCAAAGTGTAGGACCTAGTCTATCAGTATCACCTGGAAACTTGTTAGAAATGCAAATCTTGGGCCCCATTCTAGATGTAACAATTTGGGAAGAGGACACAAGGCTTGGCAATCTGTGACTGGGCAATCTGTTGTTGAACAAGTCTTCCAGGTGATTCTAATGTACTTGAAGCTTGAGAAACATGGTGATACTAAAATAGCACTGGTAGTTAACTTTAGTTCCTTTAATGAGTGATTGTGGAGCTAAAACCTGAGATGAATTTTGAAAACCAATATGGAAACCTGTATACTGTATAGAATTGTCAGTGTGAACTTATCACCACCATTATATGTGAAAAGCAATTAGCTACGAATTAAGTGCTACTATGGCTTTGTTTTTTGCTTCAGTCTTACAAACCCCTGCTTATCTCACCGTACATATGTACCTGATCGAGAACCAAGATAGAGAACCAAGATGCTAATATAATAAGGTCAAAATATACAAATCAAAGATTAACAGTCAAGAAGGCACATCCAAAGACAAAATCTTGAACGCCAGGCACCAATCATCTTGGTAATTCATGAATGTGACACAAGACAAAACTGAGAAATATAGAACATCCAGACATGCTATGGGGGAAAGGAGACCAACAGGACTACACTGATGATATATGCAGAGTTTGAATTAAAGTGAAAGAACCTAAAGCTGTTTAGTAAGCTTCTTAAATGACTGGGCGGAGGGGAAGGTTTTGCCTTGTTCATATGCCTTGTAGTTATGAAGTCTGCAAACAAAAGCAAGGGATTCACCACCACAATTGTTGTGTAGCAACATTTAAACAGCATTTCACAGTTTACAAAATGTTTTTCAAACACATCATCTCAGAGGTATGCTCTCTGGAAAAGACTAATGCAAAGGAATTCATGCTTAACACAAAAGACATGCTCAAAGATTAGTCTGGCAGTCTCATAAACCTAGAAGACACTGTTCCTCAGATTATTTGTGAACAATGATTCACTTGGGAAAATGTAAAGCATTGATTAAATAAATGGCATGAAGCCAGGGCTCTAGCAATGCCTTTGCAAGAAACTTACAGCTGTCTAGAGTAGTTTCATAAAGTATTATAAGAAAGATTTTGCAAAAAAGAAATGAGAGTGGCAAAATAGAACCTTTCAATGCACTATAAAATTCTACCACATTCTCACTTATTAATGCAAAAGTATGGATTTATTAGGCAAAAGAGAAGTTATTTGACCAAAGAAATCTGAAATATTAAAACATCTTTATGAGGGAAATTTCATGACTTCAAAAAAACTGTGAAAAATAAAAAGAAACACAAGAGGCATAAGTTGTCTTCCAGTCTACAGATAGTTATTAATTTTAAAAACCTTTTCTATTGCTTTTTAATCCCAGTGAGAAAAATTATAGCCCAGCTTTCCTATTAAAGAAAATAGTCCATTGATGACCCTGGGATTCTGAACTTCCCTACCTTTGGAAAAGTGCCAACATATTCACTTTCTATAAGCTGAAAAAGTATTAGCGTTTGGGTATCTCTGGCCTACTCTAGAGAACTGCAGTCATATAAGCTTAGGGTATTGAATTTTCCATAAATATTTCCTTTCTTACCTTGAGCCCTGAAATTTTTGATACTCATTTATTTTTATATCAATCTGAATTTAAAAGTTTTGACTACAATGAAACTTATTCATTCTCCCTTGTTTCTTTCTGCATTCTGTGGTATGTAATAAGTGAACTCTTACCTTGTTTCATCCTTGGGTCTGGAGCCATCATCATTCTGTGAAGCACCTTTAACAACAATAAAAGTTGTACAGAAAATGAGTTTCAGAAAGTGGTTTGCACCTTTTTCTTAAATATGCTATGTAAACAAAACCTTTCACCGAATCTTTCTAGTAAAGAATATAATGGAACAGAGTTAAAGTCCAACATGATATTTAAAAGGAAAATATGATAAATGTGCTTGTGATTGAAAAGTTTTACCAAAATTTTGTGCAAATGATTATTATGTGTAAGAGATGTTAAATAGTCATTAGTTATTACTCATATGCTGCTTCTGCCTTGTTTGAAATATGTCATGCTTGATTCTAATTCAAATGTATTTTAGTCATCTTTTGGGGAGGAGTCAACTACCTCTCCAAAATAGTGCTAATCACCAGCAGGACAATGATAAAATAGATTCTGAAAATAGAAAAATCAGTAAAATCTTTCTTATGCAAAGGTCTTGAAAATAGCTTCAAGAATAGGAAAGGCACAAATGGATCTCAAAGTGGCCAAAATGAATGCCACAACATTCACACTTCCTTCAAATTTTATTCATGGGAAATATCCTTAGGATTCAGTAAGGGCCTGTGTATTATACAAGTGATAGAAGGAGGCTACTAGAGGTAGGCACATGGATTGCAGCAAAAACAGTATATAGAGAAGTTTAAAAAACTATGAAATGCAAAAAGAACTCAAGTTTAACAGTCTAGGTCCATTTAGCTAAAGAATAATAGTCCCTAAATACAGTCTCTAGTTTCAAACAGTGAAATCATCACTATATTACTCCAAAGCATAATTAATTAATTAATTCATTAAAAAGATGCTGAGTCACCACTATACTACTACTATATCATACTCAGCAAGGTTGGCAAGTTTCTTATCTAGAAATGTTACATTTTTAAGAAATGGTACAGATAGATAGATAAAATGTGGTATACCTATGCAATGGAAAACTCTTCAGTAATAAAAAGGAACAAACTACTGAAACATGCTATGTCACTGATAAACGTGAAAAAACATTATGCTAAGTGAAAGAAGCCTGACACAAAGACTACATATTGTTATAATTCCATTTACATAAAATGTCCAGAAAAGATGAATTTTTAGAGACAGAAAATAGATTAGTGGTTGTTGTAGGCTAGAGGTCAAAATGGGATTTCCTGTGAATAAGCAGGAGGGATCTTACTAGCGAATGAAAATGTTCTAAATCTGATTTACACTAAATGATTATTATAGATCATTCCATTAAATTACTAAAAATCATTAAATTAACACACTTGAAATAGGTAAATTTTATGACATATAAAATACATGTCAATAAAGCTGTTAAAAATGGTTTTAAAAAACACGGTACAATGAAATACATTTTGGCTGAAAATGGTATGCTTCAATTTTATAAGAATTATTTTTATATGGAATATATTCCCCTAAAATAGCTGATAAATGACATAAATGAAATCAGAAAACCAAAACAAAATATCGTAAGTTATTAAAATCAGTCAATCAGTGTTCCACTTTTTTCAAAAAATAAGAAGACAATTTGAAATAATCCATTTAACTCTACCAATAATCGCTACTTCTAAACTTTACCATTTACTACAGTGAAGCATAGTACGTATTTAATGACATGGACTGAGGCCAGACTGCCTGGGTCTGTATCCTAGGTTCAACATGTACTAACTTTGTGATCTTAGAGAAATACGATTGATTTTCCTGTGCCTTTTACCTCGTGTATAAAATGGGAACAATAATGATGCCTACTTCATAGAACAGTTGTGAAAATTGAACATTTAGAACAGTGCCCAGCACATATAAGCACGCCATAAATATTAACTATTATTGTTTCCTGACATTTACATTTCAAAGTTCGAACAAGGGTTATTTTTGTTCAATCTTTTATTTCACTTCAACACAGAGTAAAGCCATAACTATGAAATTTATGACATAAATTATTTAGATCTAATCTTGTGCTTTCAACAAGAGAACAGTTAAAAAATATAAATCTATCCAACACTTATACAATGAATGCCCAAGAAGAGGAAAAAGGCTGTACTTAAATTGGCGTTTTATAAACATACTGCTGTTTAAAAGTATTCCCAATCCAAATTTCCTCCTAAAAAAAAAAACCTGATCAGATTTCTAAATACACATTTTACCCAGAGGATACTTTGTTAGAAGATCAACAAAGATCTCTTCTATTCTACTGAAAAGGATCCTCCTGCCACAGAAGAACCAGCTTTTAGAGGAAGCAATTTAACACACTATTTCTACTACCTGGGTGCCTAGCAATCTCAAAAGCAAAATGAACAAACAAGTGAACTGATACTAGAGCAAGAACAGGGTGCAGTAAGCAAAGGTGAAAGACAGGGTTACCCTGAGGGCTCTGAGGTGGATCAGAAACAAGGTGAGGGGGCTGAACCAGAGACATTCACATTAGGCTGGGGATCCTGGAAAGGAGCTAAAGTATTCCCAGGTAGGTGACACATCTGGCACTAACAGAAGCAAAAGAAATTTTCTCTGGCCAAAGAATCCCCAACTTATTAGGCCCTTAAGATTCCCCCAGACTAAGATCAAATATAAACTGGCAATCAAAGAGCCATAACATATAAGAAAACAAACCTCAATGAAGGAGAGTCAAAACATTTATATCCCCAAATATTTCTGATACTGGAATTTTCAAATGGAGAATATAAAAAACCTACTTATCAAAAGAAAACTAACAAGCAAGAAATAAGAAACTATCAAAAACAAGCATCAGCAATTCCACTCCTAGGTATATATCCAAGACATGCACAAAGAAACTTGGACACAAACGTTTATAGCAGCATTATTTATAATTCATTAAGAGCCAAAAGGTGGAAATAAGGCAAATGTCCATTAGTGGACAAACGGATAAAAAAAAATTGTGGCATATATACACACAATGAAATATTATCCAGGGAATTCCCTGGCAGACCAATGGTTAGGACTCTGCGCTCTCACTGTTGTGGCCCAGGTTCAATCCCTGGTCGGGGAACTGAGATCCCACAAGAGGCACAGCGTTGCCAAAACAAACAAAACCAATATGCTAAGCAAAAGAATCCAGACACAAAAGGTCACATACTATATGATTCCTTTTTTATGATACACTCAGAAGAGGCAAATCCATAGAGACATATCAGTGGTTACCAGGAGATGGAGGGGAGGGGGAATAGGGAGTGATTACTTAATGGATAATGGTTTGGTTTTGGGGGTTGATGAGAAAGTTATGAGATGAGAGGTAGCGGATACACATCACTGTGAATACACTAAATGCCAATGAACTGTACACTTTATAAGGTTAAGTATCTATTTTGTAAATTTCATCAAAATTAAAAGAATAACAAAAAAGAAGCATAGTTGAAGAAACAATAAATGTTGTAAAGCTGAAAATGCACTTGTGTCATATCCTAGCAATCCCACTCCCAAGTATACAGCCTATAAAGACCCTTCAACCTATGTACCAGGAGACATATAAATACAAAAATGTTCAATGTATCACTTATGTTCATTATGGCAAAAAACTGGGAAGAGCCCAAATGTCCTTTGACATAAAAATGGATAAACTGTGGTATATTCACCCAATGGATAATTATACAGCCATGAAAATAAGTGAGTTATAGACACAAAATGGATAAATCTTAAAGGGCAACACTAATATTTTCATAGAGCGCAAAAGGACACATGCATATGTTAAAAAAAAATTTAAAGCAAGGAAATGATAAATTCAAAGTTCAGAATAGTGATTATCGCTAGGGGAAAGACAAGGATTGATATAGGGAGGAGAACACAGGTGGATGCAATGATATTGTTCATATTCTAATTCTTAAGATCAAACCCGGGTCCCTGGCAGTGAGAGCACCAAGTCCTATCCACTGGACCACAAGGGAATTCCCAATACTTCCATTTTTAAAGTAGCACTGATAAATATTTAAAAAACATAAGTGTGTAAAGAAGTTTTACTGGCTTTTTTGTGATGTTAGTTAATATTCTGAGCAAACATTTAAAATAATCAAATATAAGTCAAACTTTAAAAAATACCATTACAGCAAAGTTTCTCTCTATAAAATAATTAGTTGGTACCCAGACCTAGCGGAGGTATAGTAATTTCAAATAATATTTGGTATAGCAAAAAACTTCATCTAGTTTCTTAGAATTTATTTTACTGAAAAGAAACATTATAGATATAATCACACATGAAAATGACCTACCCTAAAATCAAAAGAAACCACAAAAACTAGAGTTTAATGAGAAAGACTGGGAAAGAATGAGATAAAATCAAAACAAAATGGAACATACACAATAAGAACCGGAGGTCACATATGCCAAAAACTAACCCCAAATTAATTTAAAATACATTTCCTGAGTACCCATGGTAAAGAATAAAGATCTTTAAAGAATACGTTCCTATTTTGGGGCTTCCCTGGTGGCGCAGTGGTTGAGAGTCTGCCTGCCAATGCAGGGGACACGGGTTTGTGCCCCGGTCTGGGAGATCCCACATGCTGCGGAGCGGCTGGGCCCGTGAGCCATGGCTGCTGGGCCTGCGTGTCCGGAGCCTGTGCTCCGCAACGGGAGAGGCCACAACAGTAAGAGGCCCGCGTACCAAAAAAAAAAACAAACAAAAAAAAAAGTTCCTATTTTATTATCATAAATTTAAAAGTAAAATAAGACTTTTATTTCTCTTTAGGAAAACTAATGCCTTTGATGATGATACTTTTCAGTGTTTCTTGTTGAATGCCATATTTGGGAAGACAGGTGTTAAACTAACAATCAGCCACCACCACCCACCCAAGAAGTCAAAATACATGAATGGGAAGTTCTTGCAGAAATGAACAACTACCTACTCTCAATCTGTTAGGTTAATTTAGATCAGAGAGCTACAATAAGTCTACCTAACTAGCAAATTAAATAAAGCCTTCTTCTTCCCAAAGACTCATAAAAGCAGATTAACTCTGTACTTAAGAAAAGGAAAACATCAAGACAAATTATGTAATTACTTCCTAAACAGAAAAATAAGAAAGAGTATCAAAGAAAATGTTACAAATGACACTCTCAGTTGGGATATTAAACTTGTTCCCTGAGTGAAGACAGTGGTAGGGGAGGTAGAATGGGAACATAAAGCTCTCCAGTTTTTTTTTTGTTGTTGTTTGTTTTTTTTTTTTGCTGTATGCGGGCCTCTCACTGCTGTGGCCTCTC
The DNA here is from genome assembly GCF_026419965.1 of Kogia breviceps. Classification (NCBI taxonomy): domain Eukaryota; kingdom Metazoa; phylum Chordata; class Mammalia; order Artiodactyla; family Physeteridae; genus Kogia; species Kogia breviceps. The sequence continues at coordinate 24,254,952 of NC_081323.1, forward strand.
CCGTTGCGGAGCACAGGCTCCGGACGCGCAGGCCCAGCGGCCATGGCTCACGGGCCCAGCTGCTCCGCGGCATGTGGGATCTTCCCGGACCAGGGCACGAACCCGTGACCCCTGCATCGGCAGGCGGACTCTCAACCACTGCGCCACCAGGGAAGCCCAAGCTCTCTAGTTTTTAAATAAAGCTTGAAGTGAGAAGAACAAACAAACATAGTGAGTAAAATCTGTTTCACCTGAAAAAGAGTTTACTTATATAACTGCCATTTTTAGAAAATTTATCCACCAAAAAGAATGAAAATTTTATCTACCAAAAAAAATGAAAATTTTAACTATCAAAAGAGATAATGCTATCTTATCAGAAAAATCTTCGCAGTATATCTAAACATATAACAAGCTATTATTTGGTGACTTTTAATACCAAAATTCAGACAGATTTCTTTTTATAAGCATTATTTTTAAATTAACCAAAAATATTAAAATCTAAAATCCCATGAGTTCTTCCACAAAAACGTTTGTTTTTTAAATTAATTTTTTATTGGAGTATAGTTGATTTAAAATGTTGTATTAGTTTTTGCTGTACAGCAAAACATACCAACACAGTGCCTGGCACATGGTAAACATTAAACAAATGGCAGCTACTGTATGTGGCAACTCTAGCCCTAAAATCCACTGTGACTTCCCAGTTAAAACCTCTCTTTACTTCAAAGAATGAGATTAAATTCTGTAAATTATTTTCCTACTTGAGTCAAAAACTGGTTACACAGACATGTCCACTTATGTAGGAAACAAACAGTAAAGTCATAAGTATAATATGCAGTTTAGAGTCTACTCTGAAATATGAAGGCTGACATGCTTTACTTTTGTTAATTATTAAATATTCTGCATTAGTAGCAGTTTCAATTTGTAGGAAAAAAAACTTAGGAAGCTATAAATACTGAGGTTTTAGAGCAGTTTAACAATGTAACTTAACTTTTATTACCTTCCTGAATTCCAATTTATAGAAAAATGTAACTATTACAGAGTTCCTGTGAATAAGTCAATTAAGATGAACATGTCAACTCTGAAGCAGTATAACCAATTCAGAAGTTTCTTTCTACCCTCATTAACCCCAAAGAACCAAACTGGAAGACACGCCAGGACTATCTTAGAGGTTCTGCTATTAAAAAGGGTCATGAGTTAGAAAGGAAGTAGGAAGTCTTGCAAAGTAGGAACAGAAGTACAGCAGCACCTGACAACTGCAAAATGTTTCATAAGGCAGTTTCTAAGTAAACAAAAAGATCTTTGTCAGACTAATCAAAGAGACCATTAATATGAGCTTTGTCTTGGGGCCTCTACAATCTGTTTCAAGTGAAAATACACTTATTAGCACATTAGTAAGGGTTGGAAATATCTAAAGGGAATCCACTGAGAAGTGGTTTTAATTAAGCATGCTAGCTGTGCAGGCACTAACTCAGGTGCTATCCAACTTCTTTTAATTACAGCTCATATTTATTTCCTTTAACACCAGTAAATCATAAACTGTAAAATATATCAGCATACATATAAAGAATTGGTTCTGTCATTATTATAACTCAAAGACATCTCAATAAATGTAGCCTACAAAAATGGAAGAGGAATGGCAAATGGATTCCAGCTTGTTACTGGCTTGTCTGGTACAGTACTAAGAAGGATTTTGAGTCAAATTTATACTCAATCAGACACTGCTACAGAGAGTAAACTATGTCTGCCATTAGCACTGGAGAAGGTGTAGCATCAAATGTGCCATACTAACTGCCACTGTCGGCCTACAGAACAGATAATTTATAAATCAATTCATCATTCATAGGGCCAACTGTAATGTGGCTTTCACCTGGCTAGCTTTTCAACTTACAGGAAAATGTTTTCCTCATAGAAACAATGCACTAAAAGTTTAAAATGAAAAATGTCTCCTTTTAAAAGGGAAATAAAATAATTTCTTTAATGTGGAAAAGAACAGCAATAATCACAACATACTATAGTGGCTAATGTAAGAAGAATCATTAAAGACCCTATATAAGAAGTGATTACTTACTTTCTGAACATGTAGTTTCACCATTAGCAACAACATCAGACTCTAGCTGCAGCCCATCGAGACAAACTGACAAATCTCCTATTGTCTCTGTTGGTTCTTTGTCACCTACAAGCTGTAAAGTCACAACTACTTCCTCAACTGGAAAAGAATAAAATTATAGAAAATGGTCACTTTTTTCCCTTTAACTCTTAACTGTTGAAAACAAAACTGTCAGAAAAACTTTACATGTATGTTTACACAATTTGTTTTAATACACTTCACCCAAGGTTTCAGGCCTTTTGACGCCAAAAACATTTAAAAAATAGAACAAAATTTCCTAACGGTTAATATCCACAATGTAAGATACTAAATAGCTTAATCATTTCACTTATTATATTCATTCTCTTTTACAAAATGAGCCAGCAGGACAAGTAAGACTACTCAGCAATATATACCTGACTTATATTGAATGAAAACATAATTTAAGAATGAATTTTCATCTCATAAATCCTAAATGAGAAATAAAATTCTTAGAAGTATGTTTTAGATACTCAAGGGATTAAATATGTTTTAAAATCATGATATATTAATTAAAATATGCATGTTTCAAGTTTTTATGTATCCATAGTATATATAGATATCTAAAGATAGAGATATACATGTATAAATAAAACCACAACCATCTAAAACGAGGAAGTTTTTAAAGTAAGCATTTGAAAAGGAAATGTCAAAATATTAACCATATTTGTCTCTCTGTAGTGAGATTACATTTTTCCTTCAGCTCTGCTCTATATTTTTGTTTTCCATAATTGAGTATATAGCCTTCAATAAATACCTATTTACTAAATAAATATTTATTTAAAATATCAGATCCAAAATGAATGGCCAAACCACGGTTACTCAGAATGCATTACAGTTCAAGATTCATCTCCCTATTAATATCATAACCAAGTAAACCTAAAAACAAACAGTGAAAATAGTTTCTCCACATTTGGCATATGAATTTCTTGCAGAAAAACAAAAGCTGAGCGTATTCTATTGTTTTTACATACATACATACGTTTCATATTGTTTGACTTTAATGTTTCATAGATATCTAATGCAGCAGTTCCCAACAAAACATCAGATTTCAGTGTCTGGTGACTCCACACACGAAAATGTAATTTACTCACAGGGGTGACGATACTACAGGCGAAAAAAAAAGGTGAAAAAAAAATTTCCTTAAATATCACAACAAGATCGTAAATAAATTATAATTAAAATCTTCTCACTGCACACCTTACAGTTTACCGTACAACCAATACTGCCTATGGTCATCTTCACTTGTCACTGAACTATAGGGGCAATTTCATGCATGTATATCATCAACAGAAGTAAAACTGCTCATCACCACGCTACAAACCATTGAAAAATCGGTTTTACTTTCGTAGTACAAAAAAGTGAATTTAGGGCTTCCCTGGTGGCACAATGGTTGAAAATCTGCCTGCTGATGCAGGGAACACAGGTTCATGCCCCGGTCCAGGAAGATCCCACATGCCGCAGAGCGGCGAGGCCCATGAGCCATGGCTGCTGAGCCTGCGTGTCCGGAGCCTGTGCTCCGCAACGGGAGAGGCCACAACAGTGAGAGGCTCGCGTACCGCAAAAAAAAAAAAAAAAGTGAATTTATAAATTAAATCCTTATTTTATGTCAGGTAGTATGCTGAGCTTAGGATTATTTCATTTAATCTTCACAGCAACCCTGAGATGAGAATTACCACTCCCATCTTCAGATATAGAAGCCGATATTCAGAGAGGTTAAGCAAATTGCCCAAGATCACACAGTCAGTCGGTGGCAGACTGTAATCTGAACAAAAATCTGTCATTAAAATTTATATTAAGAAGTTACTTGGTCAGCTACTTAATGATTTGAGGATTATATTACCCCAAGTTTCACACTGTTAGAGGCAAAGTGTCCAGGACAACTGTCAAATAAAGACTCTTCCAGACCTTACTTAAATGCCAATACAGAATAGAAATTTGAATTTGCAATAAACTTTATAAAAACTATTTCAATTAGAAAAACAGGAACACTATATAACCTACCATAGTCCTATGGTTCAAGGTTATAAGACAAATTCTAGAATTTGCTCCCTGACCAGGGATCAAACCCATGCCCCCTGCAGTGGAAGTGCAGAGTCCTAACCACTGGACCACCAGGGAATTCCCAGTGACAGGTATTTTAAACAAACTAAGAAACTTTCACCTTATCACTGCCTTTTCTTTTTTGTACAATGTATTCATTCTCTTTCAAAACTTTCAGATGTTACTTTCAGGAGAAGGTATATTAAGAACACATTTCTCGGGGCTTCCCTGGTGGCGCAGCGGTTAAGAATCTGCCTGCCAATGCAGGCGACATGGGTTCAATCCCTGGTCTAGGAAGATTGCACATGCCGTGGAGCAACTAAGCCTGTGTGCCACAACTACTGAGCTTGCACTCTAAAGCCCACGAGCCACAACTACTGAAGCCCGCACGCCTAGAGCCCACAAGCCACAACTACTGAAGCCTGCACGCCTAGAGCCCGTGCTCTGCAATAAGAGAATCCACCGCAAAGAGAAGCCTGCGTGCCACAAAGAAGAGCAGCCCCCACTCACTGCAACTAGAGAAAAGCCCTCGCACAGCAACGAAGACCCAACGCATCCAAAAATATAAATAAATAAAATATATATTTTTTAAAAGGAGCACATTTCTCTGTTAGTCATTTGGGAAATCATAATGGGGATGGATTAAAAGGGTTAATAAATTTAATTCTACTTTGAGAGATGATAAAGTATACCATCAAAGATGGTATACTTAAATTATTTCAATTCAAATCTTGAGAGAAGTCTGGAAAGCCTGCTACCCAACAATGGAAGCTGTGTTAAAATTGCAGGCCAATCTGCTGCAACTTAAAAATTCAGAAGATCTTGAGCTATGTTCCCCCGAACATCTGGGCTTAAGAATAGCACTACCATATAGGGCTACAAGGAGAGTTTCTTTTTTCTTAACTTTTACACCAGTAAGGAGTTCATGTCGTTATCAGCTCAAGAGCCCTAAAGTACATTTATTGTGAGCACAGATAGTTGGTAGAAAGTAAATAAGTATTCAGTCTATTATTCTGAACATCTCCAGTCGCTACTGGAGGCTGTGCCCTTTTGAAGATTTGTTTTTTAAAAAAATGTTACTCACATATTGTTTAATTTAGATCAAATCTCTCATGGGGCACTAATTAAAAATGAAGTCTAAGAAACGATGTTGAAATAAATACAGATGAGGAACATTAGAATGATACTTCGGCAAATAGGTTTCAAGATGACCTTCAGTAAATTCTTAAGTTTCATTCATTTGCTCAAAATCATAAAGCACATCAAGATGCCCTAGAACTTCAAAAATCCATGTTAAAGAATAATATAGGTATAGCTAATTTGTTTTGTCATTTATTAGGAATAAATACTGTTCACATAAGCACGTATCATGTGAAGAAAAGAGCTTATCATTTCAAATGTCTCATCTCACCATTCAGAAATAAAACTTGTTTTAGTTACAGGTTTGTTTCTCTAAGAGAAAAAATGCAAGAATTCCAAATGTTAGGTAATGAAAGCAATTTGTCTATATTTGATGAGATAACAACTGGTTATATTTTGAACTACACTTTAATATACAAACCAAATACACTATATTATTTTAAAATCCATTTGTTGATAAATCATACATTTGCTTCCATTTTAGTAGAAAAAATTAAAATTAACCTATAATTCTCTTCAGCCTGTAATTCCCTTCCTACCAACAACTGGGGCTTTGTCAATAAGTGTTGAAATTGAGCTACATCCTACTTCTATGAATTCGAATGACAGATTAAAAACACAAACATAGGGCTTCCCTGGTGGTGCAGTGGTTGAGAGTCCACCTGCCGATGCAGAGGACATGGGTTCGTGCCCCGGTCTAGGAAGATCCCACATGCCGCGGAGTGGCTAGGGCCGTGAGCCATGGCCGCTGAGCCTGCGCATCCAGAGCCTGTGCTCCCCAACGGGAGAGGCCACAACAGTGAGAGGCCCGCATACCGCAAAAAAGCAAACAAACAAACAAAAAACCCACAAACATATAGACATATGCACAGGGATGTATATTGTAACACTGTCTAATAGCACATTAGAAACCAACCGATCAATAGGGAACTAGTAAAATTAATCATAGTCTATCCATATTAAAGAATATTATGTAGCTATATAAGGGATATTAGACCCGAACGTACTCAGCAAAAAAGGATGTTATGTATGTTAAGTATAAAATGTATAGCATAATTTTTAAAGGAAAAAAACCCCTGTGTAGGCATATAATTTTAAAAAACACAAAACTATTTTTAAAAGTTAAATTAAAAAAATGAAGTGAGCTACTCATAGCCCTCTATTTCAAACCTAAATTAAGGAAAGAGCTGCTAATCTTTCTAGGCCCGTGATCCTGGGATATCCCAGCTACCGTTCAGTGGCAACAATGCAATGAAAAGGAGAGACTGGGAAAACAAATAATTAAAAAGAAAGGAGACTAGAAGGAGGAGTCCTAAGAACAGGGGAAAAAGAGGGGGAAAAAAAGAGAGGAGGAACAAAGGAAAAGTGAGAAAGTTTTTTAAAGCTGCATTTCTGCTCACCTACTAAACAAAATATACCATAGAAAATACTTTCAAACCTACACTGTAAGAGGTTGCTTCCATTTGGGACTGTTCGTATTGTTGCATTTTTCTGTCTTCTTTGACTGTCCATCTACTGTGACTTCCACATAAGGACTTGGCCCAAACCAATTCTTTTTATTTTCTTTAAGTTTTGCTGAAATTACTAAGTAAAATAAAAGAGAAAATATTTCAATATTCAAGATGTTAGTTCATCCTTCAAATCGATTTAATTTCATAAAGGTTAAACACAGCATTATTATTTTTACTCAGAGAAGCAGTTTGCTCTAAAATATTCACAAATTTTATTCACATATAACCTTTGTATTTCTTCCCATCATATTAAAAAATATAGGACTTCCCCACACCATCCACCCAAATTCCCATCAGTAGACCCCCCCCACACACCAACTGTCAGTATCAACAGTCCCAGAAATCTTGAGGTCAATTTAAAAAGTACACTGACAAACTTGGTAAACAAATATTTGAATGCCTACCATGTTATCAGATATTGCTCTAAAATGTGGACAGAGCAGTTTACAATTAGAGATAAGTCCTTGTGATGAAAAACAGCCTAATGTGGCACAGTATGACTTGGCAGTAAAGAAGTCTTCTAAGGAAGTACTTTTAAGCAACCATCTAAATGACAAGGAGCTATCCATGTGAAGACTGAAGGTAGGAAGAAGAGAAAATTCCAGACAGAGGTACGAAAGCTTGGCATACCTGAGGAAAAGTATAGCAAACAGGGAAAAATGGTAAATGAGATAAGATCACATTTAGCTTTGTAAGCCAAGATAAGGAATTTGGATTTTAGTCTAAGCATGCTAGCAAGCCAATGAAAGAAGAGAGTTACAAACTAAGATTATTTTTAGCATCTAATATATCTCTCATTATCTTGGCAAGAGCTTCTTACATCCTTAGCCTTCACCCTTTAGTTAGTCACTTTTGCCATAAAATAGCCTTGTCCAAGCATTGTGTGGAAGGTACGAAGAGTAGATGCAAATCTAGTAGAGCACCCCCTGGTTCCCACAGGAGACAACTCACTGGTCCCCTATAAATGAGATGATCACAGCCAAGGAAATATTCTACCACCTGGATATATACTCCAACAGCAAAGTTCAGAGAATTCAGAATGCCAGTGCCCTTCAAGACTAATGGGCCCTTGTGAGTTGCTAGAAAAGTTTATATAGCAGCTACCCAAGAAGCTCAATATACAGACCAACACATAGACAGTCCGGGTACCCTAGCAGGCACAGTCCCAGGTGGTGGCCCTGAATCTCCCAACTTGACGTTTATCAAATACTTTTGTCCTTTTATGCTTAAGAGGCTGCTAGAGCCGTCTAATTAAGAGACGACAGTAGTATGGACTAGGATGGTAAACATGGATATGGGGAGGAATAAGCATTTTCTAAGGAGAACCAACAGGATTAGATTTCATGAGTGAGTTAGGGGAAAGAAGCAAGGATAACTCCCAGGTTTCTGGCATGAATAACTGGATAGAAGGTGGTATCATTTAATAAGATGGAAAAGATCTGGGAAAGAACAAGTTTGAGGAGGGTAGAATGGGCAGGAAATCAAGCATATTATAATGAATATAAAAAAATCTGAGATGCTCATGAGACATCCAGGTAGAAACACTAAGTAAAATGTCTTTCAGAACAGAAAATACTCAAGTGGGGATCAGACCTATCTCTGATTAATATGTACTATAAAGCCCTACCACTTAATACAAAGCCTAATATAATCACAGGATTGCCAAAGAAAAATATAAAATCCCTATTTTTAATACATTTCTGGTCTGAGAAAAGGTAAAACAGCCCACATACTCATGCTAAGCTCATTTTATTTCAGGGGCTCTTGTGATCCTCTAAGACTGATTAAACCTAGAACAAAGAGCAATGCAGGCCTGACAGGGAAGAAATGACCTGCCCTTAGTGGCTTTTTAGGATTCAAACTTTTGAAAGCTATTTTGCCACGTAATCCCACCCAACTCCACTAGAGCCATCTTTGGAAACTTTAAATGGGAAAATAAAAAGAGTCAGGGAAACCAACTGTTAGTGTTTACTACGTCTGGCACTTAAAGATTGTCATTTCGATACTCACAACTATTCTGTGAGATAGGTATTATCATCCTAATTTTTATACATTGAAAAAAAAAGCTCAACAAAATTTAAAAGTTTACCCAAGGGTCACGGCAAAGCCTGGACAGGAGAAATTATTTAAGTGTTCAAATCTCAAAGCTTATATTGCATAAAACTTTCATTACAGTCCTAATATTATAAAATAGACCAATGTACTACTTCCTAAAATTTAAGTTCCCATAGTAAATTAAAGGAATTAAAAAACTGTAAATTATAAACTGGAAGAAAAGGAATCAGAAAAATGTCAATAGCATCTGTCACCTGGGCTACTCCAAGAGGCCTCTAACAACTATCTGTTTTTACTCTCCCTTCCCTAATGCAATCTCTCACAGCTACCAGAATTATCTTTCTAGAACAGATGTGATGTCAATAGTTTTCAATGATTTGCTAATGCCTGCAAAATGAAGTTTAAACCCTTCTGGGGCATTTTACATTGCTTACTCTGTATGTTTACAGCTTCTTCCTATACCAAACTCCACCCAGGCCCCTGGTAGTCTAACCACTCTTAGCTGTTTGCTGTCCCTCCCAAGGGCCTAGTACTTTCATGCCTCATATGTGCTACCCACTCCACTCCTAATGATCCTTCTTCCCTTTCACCCAATAAAATCCTACTTCTTGAGAGACAAATACCCCCTTCTCTTTGACCAGATGGTTCTTTAAACCTAGTAAGTCAAACTGTTCCTGTTCTATGCCCCCACAGCATTTTCCTATTTATATAAGGCTCCTACACCTTTCTGTAGGAGCCTTATCAGTTCTTACTTGTTTAACTCACCCTGTAATCCCCTTCATGGCAAGGTTATAGCCAGTCTTTATAACTCGTATAGCACTTAGTGATTTAAACCTGACAGGCGTTTAATACATTTGTTGAACCAAATGATTAGCCATGGTAGAAAACAAGTTGCCCTGCTTTATAGTTAGTTACACACACACACACACACACACACACACACACACACACAATCTATTGCATATGATTTCATGGTATTTACTAATGTTCTTCTGATCCTTCTGTTCTGAAGGTCAACATTTTCACCCGACTGATTCTTCATCCTACCTCTCCAATACAAACTTAAAATCTTGACAACTTAAATATAAAGAAAGTAAAAGTGAATCCTCAGCTTATCCAATTTATTTTGTGACTCGGGAGGCTATAATGAAAAAGGTAAAACAAACAGGGGTGCTGAGACCAGGTATGATTAGCAGTATGATGAACTGATAAGAGATAAAACCAGTTAAAGCAAGTGCTACCTCTGTGGTCAGAAGTCATGAGAGGCTACATGAGGCCTCTGTAGCAGAACTATGCCTTGGCTGGGCAGAACTGGATATAAACTTTTGACTTTAAAGTATGAAGGATTCTCCTGGTCTCTAAGCATTGGGAGCTAAATATACGGTGTTCTAGTAAATTTGGGGAAGTGCAGTAATGTTTAATTTCAATTTGTAATAACTAAAATAAGATGGTTTCTCTTCTTCAAATGATGAGTTCTGAGTAAGGACTGAGACTAAGAAATTTCTAGGAAATACCAAAGAATTTATTTTGCCCACGTAAGTATAATGCTAGCATACAACAAGCATCAAAACACAGATAAGCTCAGTATAATAGCTGAAGTTATACACAGAACATAATTAAACAGGAAACGGCTAAAGACAGGGAAGGATGTAAGAAAACAGACTTATGTCCAAAGTAAAGGACCCAGGTCATGGAATTGGAGATAAAGAATGGGCCTTCTCTGGTGGCGCAGTGGTTGAGAATCCGCCTGCCAATGCAGGGGACACGGGTTCGTGCCCCGGTCCGGGAAGATCCCACATGCCACAGAGCGGCTGGGCCCGTAAGCCATGGCTGCTGGGCCTGCACGTCCGGAGCCTGTGCTCCACAACGGGAGAGGCCACAACAGTGAGAAGCCCGCGTACCACAAAAAAAAAAAAAAAAAAAAAAAAAAAAAAGAATAAAGAATGATCCAAGAAATGCAAGAGTAAAAATCAGTGGAACCTGGGACTTCCCTGGTGGCACAGTGGTTAAGAATCCACCTGCCAATGCAGGGGACACAGGTTCACACCCTGGTTTGGGAAGATCCCACATGCCACAGAGCAACTAAACCCGTGCACCACAACTACTGAAGCCCACGCGCCTAGAGCCCGTGCTCCACAACAAGAGAAGCCACTGTAATGAGAAGGCCACGTACCTCAACAAAGAGTACCCCCTGCTCGCCACAACTAGAGAAAGCTCGCACACAGCAACAAAGACCCAACGCAGCCAAAATTAAAATAAATTTTTAAACATACACACACACACACACACACACACACACACACACACACACACACGTCAAGTTCTCCAAACAATCCATTTATCAACAGTACTATCATTTAATATTTTAAAACTGTTTTGCTACAACTTATAATACGTGTCATTTCTCTGAAATAAATTTTCTACTTGCTCTCATCTGGTAAGGGCCAGCAATTAGCAAACATACATTGTAAACAAATAATGCATGCATACATGTATTTAAGTGTGTAATGTACGTATGAAAGAGTTAAAGAAATAAATTTGAGCAGAACCACAGAGTAACATTTTAACTTTTGACCCTAAATTTCCCTATAAATCTTTTACACCAACTTTATTTATTTATTTATTTATGGCTGTGTTGGGTCTTCGTTGCTGTGCACAGGTTTTCTCTAGTTGTGGCGAGCAGGAGCTACTCTTCATTGCAGTGTGTGGGCTTCTCATTACAGTGGCTTCTCTTGTTGCAGAGCACGGGCTCTAGGAGCACGGGATTCAGCAGTTGTGGCATACAGGCTCAACAGTTGTGGCTCGCGGGCTCTAGAGCGCAGGCTCAGTAGCTGTGGCAAACAGGCTTAGTTGCTCTGCAGCATGTGGGATCTTCCCAGACCAGGGATCGAACCCGTGTCCCCTGCATTCGCAGGCAGATTCTTAACCACTGTGCCACCAGGGAAGTCCTCTACTTTTAAATAGTAGCAATGCTTCAAGCACAAACCTCCTTTCACAGTAACTCTAGTCAAATGCTGATCTCTCTTTCCCGACCAAAGTCATTATCTCTTCTCACCATTACCATATACCATGGCATTTATACTTAACACTTGCATATTTATGCCTTCCTTGAATTTTGGAAGATGTTGAAGAGCTTACCAGGAAAAAAAAACACTATGCTAATCCATTAACACAGACTAAAAAAATACAATGTCAATTAAGGGGATTTGTGCAGAAAAACTTAGTTCTGAGGTTTCTAGCACCAAAATCAAGAAGTAAACAATGAATTATGAAGGACACTTGATTCTAGTCAACTTGGCACTTTATTGTTCATTATCTGATGTTCTCCATTTGTCCCATATCTAATATTTTTGCTAAATATGTAAATAGCTTTTATCCATAATTCATGGTGTTTGTTTGTTAAAATGTTTTTGCCCTATACTTGTACATTCTCAGGAGTTTTAGACCCCAGATTAAAAGCTTATAAATGGCTAAGAATTATGTCTTCTTGAGGACATAATACATTTAGGCATTAAAGGTTTTTCTTACTATGACAGTAATGATAGCAAATAAGATAGCCAGTTTATGCAAAAAAAAGTCAAAAGGAATATAAACCTATTTATCTGGGGATTTAGATGACAAATAAGGACTCCTCACTTTACTATTTTACTCAGTTTTTAAAAATAAAAAGCATGTATATTACTTATGTAACCTGAAAAGTTGAAATAATCTATCAGAAATTGTTTAAATCAAAGGTTTTAACAATAAGCTGCCCCAAAAAAGAAGTCTTAAGAAGCCTAGCCCAATGTAAATCAGCTACTCAGACTAGCTTGAGAATGCGGAGGGGAGAAACAATTAGAATCTGGCTTTAGCAAAGAAATATTATTATCTTTCACTGAGAATCAGACATTGCTAAGGAAAGAGACTGGAGTTAGTGAAAGGATTCCCAAGAATAAATTCTAACATGCTTTCAACTTAAAGTGTTACTTTTATATAACTCAATCACTTTTAGGTTTTGAGAAGGACAATAATGATACAGTTTATGACCTCATATTCATAACCTAGAAGTGGATATAAGCCAGGTATAGTAAAAACTAAAATAATCAATAAATGCCATTAAATTAAAGGGAGAGAGACTAGGGTTCCCTTGTGTGATAGACACATACATGTCTGAAGAAAATCCAGTGCCTCACTTTGGCTAGTGCAAATAGCTTCTATTGATATATAAAGACCTACAAAGAGATCATATGGAGCCTGTAAAAGGTCTTAGCCCAGTTTTAAAGAAATTCAATACCATAGCCAAGGAGAAGCACTGAAGGTTTCTGAGCAGGAATGAACAAATCAGGAGGTATTTTAAGAACATTAATCTGAACGTGATACACTTGATTAGTATGGTTAGAGGAAGAAAGAAAGAAAGAGATATTAGGAAAGTAACAATAGCAACCAAAAAATTTAATAGGCATTTCTCCAAAAAACATCTACAAATGGCCAATAAGCACATGAAAAGATGTTCATCATCATTTAACCATCAGAGAAATGCAACTCAAACCCATAATGAGATAGCTCACATCCATTAGGATGTCTCTAATCAAAAAGATAAGCATTGCAAGGATGCTTACGAAATTGTAACCCTCATACATGACTGGTGGGAATATAAAGTGGTGTGAATGCTTTGAAAAATAATTTGGAATTCCTCACAAAGCTAAACATGGATATTACATGACCCAGTGATTCTACTCAAGAAAGTAGAAGGTATATATTCAAGAAAACTGAAAACATACATCTTCACAAAAACTTACAAACGTTCATAGCATTATTCATAATAGCCAAAAAGTGGAACCAACCCGAACATCCATCAACTGATAAATGGATAAAGTATGTCCACACATGGAACAGTATTTGGCAATAAAAAGAAATTAGATAATAATACATGCTACAACATGGTTGAATCTTGAAAACATTATTACGATAAGTGAAAAAAGTCAGAGACAAAGGCCACACATTTTATGACTCTATTTATATGAGAGGTCCAAAGTAGGCAAAGCTATAGAGACAAAAATAGTTAGCTAGGGCTGAAGGTTGTTGGGGAATATGGGGCAGGGGTTTCTTTCTGCAGTGGTGAAAATGTTCTAAAATTGACTGGTGTTGGTTGCACAACTCTGAGAATGTACTGACAATCATTGACTTCTAAATGGGTAAAATGAATGGTATGTGAATTATCTCAACAAAGCTAATAAAATCCAAATGAAAACAAAAAACAATAGCAATTGCCAAAGCATGTTTAATGGAAAAAACAAACAAACCCAAATCCTATACTATACCCAAGAATATCCTGAAATCAAAATGTAATTTTTACATATCTAAACATTATGTTCATTCATTCATTCAGAACCTGATACGTCACAGCCACTAAAGATTTTAAGATTTTTAAATTTTTATCTTGGGGGTGTGTGGGGGGGGGAAGTAAAGCAGTAGATCTTTTTAATACTTACCAGTTATCTGAAGTTGTGATTTCATGGTTAGGCTACCCATTGAACCAAGCTGTGATCCACTGTCAGACATAACACCAACAGGACGGCAAACCTGAACAGGGCCAAGGAAACACTATAAACATCAAAAATTCCCACGTGAAAAATATGTAAATAGTGCTAGCCAGGCCATTTCCATGTCCCACTGAAAGCCACACAATAACCAGTGGCCTTCACATTGCTAAATATAATTTTCAACTCTAGTATCCATCCTGCATTAACCTATCAGCAAAATCTGACATGGTTGATCATTCCTTCTTCCATGGTTTTTCTTCCTTTTAGTTCCCAAGACATATTCTCTAGGTTTATATCCTACATTACTGATTGTTCCTTCTTAGACTCCTTTGATGATTCCTTCTCTTCTCTCCACCCTCGTAATACTGGAAAGTCCTAGGGCTCAGTTCTTGGTTCCCTCTTCTCTCATCTCTCCATACTCATTTTCTCAAGGATATCATCCACTGTTATGGCTTTAAATATCATCTATATATCAACAAGTCCCAACTTTTATTTCTATTCCAGACTTCACTCCTGAATTCTAAACAACTTCACTTGGGTACCTAAAAGACACTCCGAACTTAACAAATCCAAAACGAACTCCTGATGTTCTCTGTAAACTATCTCAGTTGATGGCAATTTCATTCTTTCAGCAGCTCAAGCCAAAAACTTTGGAGGCATCCTTGACTCCTTTCTTTTATATTTCCTTTCCAACCTGCTGGCAAATTCTGGTGTCTCTATTTGCAAAATATATGTAGAATCTAGCCATTTCTCACCACCTCTACCACCAATCTGTTCAGACCCACCTCTGACAGCCATCTTTTTCCTAAATTATGCCCCTCTCTTAGATTAACATAAAAGGTCTCTCCCTTTTTTCACCCTTGTCTAGCTTTAGTACCTATTCTTAACACAACCTGGATGATTCTTTTAAAATGTTAAAAAGCTTTCAAAACCTTCCCATTTTACTCTGAGTAAAAGCCTAAATCCTGAAAGACCCTATATGATACATGCTTGCACTGCTCCCTACTTCCTGATCTTATTTCCCTGCTACTCTCCTCCCCTACTCAAGCACCTACTTCCCTATTACTCTTGAAATATGTCAGCACATTCTTGCCTTTAGACGTTCGTTCTACTTGTCTTCTTCACAATATTAACAGTCTGCTCCACTTATGATGATCATTTTCTTCTCCTATAAACTATGTGACCTTCTGACATACTAAGTAATTTACTTGGTAATTATGTTTATTGGTTTTGACTCTCTAAGCTAGAATATAAACTCCATGTGAATGGGGGATCTTTTTGCTTTGTTCACTGATGAAACCCAGAAGCCCAAAACAGGGCCTGTGGCTACTGAATTATACTAAATGAACACCTCTAACATATCTTCTTCAGCCCATAATCATGGAAGAGTTAATCCCCCTGTGGCAAGGGCATGATTCCTATACAAAAAAGATTTTATAACAAAGTCAGAACACTTGAGTTTGATTCCTGGCTACAACACTTACTATATGATAACTATTTGAGTTATATAACCTCTCTAGGTTCCAGTTTCCTGTCAGAGAAATGGGGATAATACCACCTCTACCTCACAGGGCTTTTGTAAGACTGAATGATTATATATGTGGGGAAAAAAATGCTCTGTGAATGTTTATTATTTATCATTAATACTCTTTGAATTTATTTATTTGTTTGTTTACTTATGGCTGCATTGGGTCTTCGTTGTTGTGCGCAGGCTTTCTCTGGTTGTGGAGAGCAGGGGCTACTCTTCATTGCGGTGCGTGGGCTTCTCACTGTGGTGGTTACTCTGGTTGCGGAGCATGGGCTCTAGGTGCATGGGCTTCAGTAGTTGTGGCTTGCAGGCTCCAGAGTACAGGCTCAGTAGTTGTGGCACACAGGATTAGTTCCTCTGTGGCATGTGGCATTTTCCCAGACCAGGGCTTGAACCTGTGCCCCCTGCACTGGCAGGCAGATTCTTAACCACTGCGCCACCAAGGAAGTCCCTAAATATGTTTTTAAAATAACCTGTTCTTAGGCTTCCGGGGACTTGATAAAAATTTTAAGAATACTTTGAGCGGGTCAAAGCAAAGATTAAGCTCAAGCAAAATTTACTCAGCACTCACTATTTGCCAGGTCCCATGCAAGGAATATACAAAACAATAAGGCAAAATTAGGCTTCCGTTCCCTGGTGGTCCAGTGGTTAGGACATTGTGATTCCAATGCAGGGGGCACGGGTTCGATCCCTAGTCGGGGAACTAAGATCCCACGTGCCACAGGGCAACTAAGCCTGTGAGCTCTATAGCCTGCATGCCACAATTGGGGAGCCCAAGAGCCACAACTACTGAGCCTACACCACAACTAGAGAGCCCCATGTGCCGCAACTAGAGCCCGCACACCACAACTTGAGGAGCCCATATGCCACAAGGAACAGTCTGCACTCCACAATAAAAGATAGCGCAGGCCACAATGAAGATTGTGCAACTAAGACCCAACGCAGCCAAATAAATAAATATTTAAAAATAATGTATGTACTGATACACATTAGTTTTATGTAATCAAAATTACTTATTTTAAATCCCTAAGAACAAAAAATACCATTTGTAAAGACAAACTATAGAAACCTAAGTATCAATTGGCAACCAGTTAAATAAATAACATATTCATACCACAGAATACTATGCAGCTATCAAAACAACTTACTAATGACTGAAATGGAATGATTCCAAGAACATTTTTTAAGTTACAGAATATATATAATGTGATGTTCTTTTTGCAAACAAAAACAAAGTATATATTCTTGTAGGTAAATATACTTATAAATAAAAGCAGAAAAAGTATACATCCCTAACTGTTTATAGTGGTTACCTTTGTGGAGAAGGGGAGAGGGTCTGTGTACTAAAGGAGGTGGTCATGGGGAACTTTGGTTTTGTATGTATTGCTTGAGTTTTTCAAAAGAAAACATGTAGCCTACTTGTACACTTTGAAACACAGGCAAGACAGAGTAGATTGAGAATCTACACTTCAAGTCCCATCTTTTCCCCTGAGCTCCAGACTCTTAAGTCTAACCATTATTTATAACTGCCCGCATTTTAACCAAAATGACTAAATTGAGGAGACTTTCCCTGGTGGCGCAGTGGTTAAGAATCTGCCTGCCAACACACAGGACATGGGTTCGGGCCCTGGTCCAGGAAGATCCCACATGCCATGAAGCAACTAAGCCCCTGTGCCACAACTACTGAGGCTGTGTGCCACAACTACTGAAGCTCACACGCCTAGAACCCGTGCATTGCAACCAAGAGTAGCCCCTGATCGACGCAACTACAGCAAGCCCGTACGTAGCGACGAAGACCCACCACAGCCAAAAAAAAGACTAAATTGAAACTCTCCCTGGCTTCAATAGCACCACCATCCATCCAGTTGCACAAGCCAAAGCTGTGGGCATTATCTTTCCCTCATTACCAAGTTCTAAAGATACTACCTGCAAAATATACCCTGATATATACCTTAAAATATATGCTTATTTTTCTCCTCTTCTTAACCATCTTAGTCCAAGCCACAAACACCCATCCCTTCCCTGTCAACAAATTACTACAAGTCACTAAATTGGTCTCCCTGCTTCTGCACCTGCTCCCTCTCCCTCCCACCACCCATTCTCCACACAGCAACTAAGGTACTCTTTTAAACAAGAAAGTTAGATCATGCTCTACTCTGCTTAAACATCCAATAATTGCCTATCTCACCTAAAATAGAATCTAAATTCCTCACCCTGGCTTACAGAAATCCCACTTCATTCCATCCATGACCTACTCTCTTGACTTCTCATATCATTCTCCCCCTTACCCACTGCAAATATGGATTTCTTTCTATTTCTTAAACACACTAAGGTCATTCCAGACTTACAGGCTTTACACTAACTATTCCCTCTGCTGGGAACGTTTTTCCCTCTTACCTTTAAATAGCTAACATCTTATATTCAGTTCTCAAGTTAATACTCAAATACTCAGAGATGTCTTCCCTGACTACTCAATCTAATGTAGCCATCCTATTACTTTCTATCACACCACTGAAATTTTTCTGATTAAATTTTTTACTGACTATAAGGTCCACAAAGGGAGGCAATCTTGTCTGCCTTGCTAATCAGTGTCTAGAATATTCCACATTGTTTTTCTTTAATTAACTAATGTCCGCAATTTATATTTAGGTTCACTCTTTGTGAACCTTATACAGTCCTATGGATTTTGACGAACACTTAACTGCCATGTATCCACTATTATAGTATCACACAGAATAATCTCACAATCCTAAAAATCCCCTGTACTTCACCTACTCATCCCTCTTCCCTCACTAAGAACCTCTGGCAACCACTTATCTATTTACTGTTTCTATAATTTTGCCTCTTCCAGAATGTCAGATAGGTGGAATCACACAATTTAGAGCCTCAGCCTGGCTTCTTTCACTCAGCAGTATGATTAAAGTTTCCTCCATATCTTTTCAGAGCTTGGCAGCTTTTTTTTTAAATTGCTGGGTAATATTTCATGTGTGTTTATTCCACAGTACATACATTTGCCTACTGAAGGATATGTTAGTTGCTTCCAGTTTTTGGCAATTATGAATAAAGCTGCTATTAATTATTCATGTTCAGGTTCCTTGTGGATGTTAAGTTTTCGACTCAATTGGGTAAACAGGACTACAATTACTGGATGATAAGGGTAAACCTATGTTTTAGTTCTGCCTAATGGTTTTCCAAAGTGGCTGTACCATTTTGCATTCCTATTAGGATGGAAGTAGAATTTCTACTGCTTCATATCCTCACAAGCATTTGGTATTGCTAGTTTTTTGGAATTTAGCCAGTCTAACAGGTGTATAATGACGTTTCACCATTGGCCTAGTTTGTAATTCCCATATGACATATGATGTTGAGCCTCTTTTCATATGCTTATTTACCATCTATGTACACTGTTTGGTGAGATATCTGTTCAGATATTCTGCTCATTTATTATTTGTTTTCTTACTATCGCATTTTAAGAGTTCTTTGTATATTTTAAATGTAAGTCCTTTATGTGTTTTGCAAATATTTTCTCACAGCCTATGGCTTCTCTTTTCATTCTCTTAACAGTGTAAAGGTTCCAGTCACCAATTCCCACATGTGAGTGAGTGCGGTGAGTAGGTTCCCCACACCAACAAGCAATTCTCCAACACCAGCTAAGTGTCCTACAATTTAATAAAAATCAGAGAAGAAATAAATATAACATGTTTTTATATATTTAAAAAAACACCAAAAAAACTATTAGAAACAAACAAATACACTAAGTTGCAGAGTAAAAATATCAATATACAAGTCTGTTCTATACACTAACAATGAATCATCAGAAAACAATTAACAAAAGTCTCATTTACAATTTCAACAAAAAGAATACCTAGGAATAAATTTAACCAAGTAGGTGAAAGACCTGTACACTGAAAGCTTTAAGACATTCTTGAAAGAAATTTAAGACAACACAAAAAAATGTAAAGGTATTCATGCTCAGGGACTAGAAAAATTAACATTTTTAAATGTCCGTATTACCTAAAGCAATCTACAGAATCAATGCAATCCCTATCAAAATCCCAATGACATTTTTCACAGAACTAGAACAACAACAACAACAAAATCCTAAAATCTGTACGGAGCCACAAAAGGCCCCAAATAGCCAAAACAATCCTGAGCGGGGGGGGAAAAAACCCAAAGCTCGAAGTATCATTCACTCTGATTTCAAATTATATTACAAAGCTATAGTAATCAAAACAGCATGGTATTGGCAGAAAAAGTGACACCGATCAATGGAACAGAATTGAGAATTCAGAAATAAACACACACATATATGGAAAATTAATTTACAAAACAAACATACAGTGGAGAAAGTATAGTCTCTTCAATAAATGATGTTGGGAAAACTGGACAGTTACATGCAAAAGAATGAAACTAGACCACTATCTTACACTATACACAACGTCAACTCAAAATGGATTAAGGACTTGAATGTAAGACCTGAAACCATAAAACTCCTAGAAGAAAACACGCATCAGTCTTAGCAATATCTTTCTGGATATGTCTCCTCAGGCAAGGCAAACAAAACCAAAAATAAACAAATGGGACTACATCAAACTAAAAAGCTTCTGCACAGCAAAGGAAATCATCAACAAAATGAAAATTCAACCTACCTACTCAGAGAAAATATTTGCAAATCATATCCAATAAGGAGTTAATATTCAAAATACATAAAGAACAACCAAAAAATAAACCACCCAATTAAGAATGGGCAGAGGAGGTGAAGAGACCCTTTTCCAAAGACATACAGATAGCAAACAGGAACATGAAAAGATGTTCAACATCACTAAGTATTATGGAAATGCAAATCAAAACCACAAATGAGTTATCACCTCATACCATTAGAATAACTATTATCAAAAAGGCAAGAAATAACAAGTGTTGGAGAGGATGTAGAGAAAAGGGAATCCTCATACACTGTTGGTAGGAGTGTAAATTACTGCAGCCACTATGGAAAACAGTATGGAGAGTTCTCAAAAATTCAGAATAGAACTACAATATGATCCAGCTACTCCATTTCTAGGTATTTATCCAAAGAATTCAAAAACATCTAATTTGAAAAGATATATGCATACCTATGTTCAATCCAGCACTATATACAATAGCCAAGATATGTAAACAAGCTAAGTGCCTATCCATGGATGAAGAAGATGCAATATATATATAATGGAATACTACTCAGCCATAAAAAATTCTTTTAAAAATAAAGGAAATCTTGGGGCTTCCCTGGTGGCGCAGTGGTTGAGAATCTGCCTGCCAATGCAAGGGACATGGGTTCAAGCCCTGGTCTGGGAAGATACCACATGCCGCAGAGCAACTAAGCCCATGCACCACAACTACTGAGCCTGTGCTCTAGAGTCTGTGAGCCACAACTACTGAGGCCCACACACCTAGAGCCCATGCTCCGCAACAAGAGAAGCCACTGCAATGAGAAAACGATGCACTGCAACAAAGGGTAGCCCCTGCTCACCGCAACTAGAGAAAGCCCATACGCAGCAACAAAGACCCAACGCAGACAAAAATAAATTAATTAATTTAAAAAAAAAAAAAAAAAGGAAATCTTGCCATTTGCAACAACATGGGTGGACCTGGAGGGTATTATGCTAAGTGAAATAAGTCAGACAGGGAAAGACACATACTGTATGATTTCACTCATATGGGGGGGGGGGGTGTAGGTGCAAACCAAACCAAACAAAAATAAGCACACAGAGAGAAGAGAGTAGTGGTTAGCAGAGAGCAAGTGGGGGAAGGGTGATATGGATAAAGGGAGTCAGCTGTACAGTGACAAATGGAAACTAAACTCTTGGTGGTGAGCATGTTGTAGTGTATACAGAAGTCAAAATATAATTTTGTACACATAAAACATATAATGTTAGAAACCAATGTTTTATTAGTCAATCAATGAAAAGGTTATCTGTCAAACCACTAACCTAACAGAACAGACTTCACTGGCTACACAAGACACAGAATACAGGACTGTAAAAAATTAGTTTGGAAAAGTCACCAAACAATCAAATGACAACCACAGGAAGCAGCAAGAAGAAACCATGAGATGGGGGAAGACTATGATTTCCAAAGTTGCCACATTATAACATTCAAAATGTTCAGTTTTCATACTAGCAAACCGAATTCAACAGCACATTAAAAGGATTAATACATCATGACCAAGTGGGATTAATCCCTGGGATGCAAGACTGGGTCAACATACGAAAATTAACGTGATCAACAAGGACCTACAGTATAGCACAGGGAACTCTATTCAGTATTCTGTGATAACCTATATGAGAAAAGAATCTAAAAAAGAAAGAATATATGTATAACTGAATCACTTTGCTGTACACCTGAAACTAACACAACATCATAAATCAACTATACTCCAGTAAAATTAAAATATTTTTAAAAAGGAAAGATATAAATGTGTTATACCACATTAAAAGATTAAGGGTAAAAATCACATGATCATCATAACTGATGCAGACGAGCATTTGACAAATTCAATACTGTTTCATGATAAAAACTATCAGATTAGGAATAGAAGGAAATTACCTCAACAAAATAAAAGCTACATATGAAAAGGCCACAGCTAACATCACACTCAAAGGTGAAAAACTGAAACCTTTTCTTCTAATACTAGGAACAAGATAGGATGCCCATTCTTACCACTTCTAGTCAACAAAGTACTGTAAGTCCTAGCAAAAGCAATTAAGGTAAGAAAAAAAAATAAAAGGCACCCAAATTGGAAAGGAAGAAGGAAAATTATCTCTGTCCCCAGATGACATGATCTTATATATAAAAAACTCAATAAAGGCTCCACACAGGGACCTCCCTGGAAGTCCAGTGGTAAAGAATCCACACTTCCACTGCAGTGGACATGGGTTGGATCCCTGGTGGGGAAACTAAGATACCCCTCCCCCCACAAAAAAAAGACTCCACACAAAAAACACAATATTGTAAATCAACTATACTCCAATAAAAATTCAACTGTTAAAAACTAATTTTTTAAAATATAGCAAACCTGCAAGATACAAAATTAACATAGAAAAATTAGCTGCATTCCTACACACTAACAATTAACTATCTGAAAAAAAATTAAGAAAACAATCCCATTCACAATAACATCAAAAATAAAAGATACTTAGGAATAAACTTAACAAAGAAGATAAAACTACAAAACATTGCTGAAAGAAATGAAAGATAAAAATAAACGGAAAGACATTCTGTACTCATGGATTGAAAGATAAAGTATTGTTAAAATGTCCAAAACTACCCAAAGTGATCTACAGATTCAATGAATTCCCTATTAAAATCCCAATGGAATTTTTTAAATAGAAAAAATCCTAAAATTCAAGTGGATCCAAATAGCCAAAATAATGTTGAGAAAGAAGAACAAAACTGAGATATCACACTACCTGATTTTTAAAATATTACAAAGCTACAGTAATTAAGACAGTATGGTACTGGCATAAAGATAGGCATATAGAGCAATGCAACAGAATAGAGTGCCCAGAAATAAATCCACAAATACACAGACAACTAATATTCAACAAGGTTGTCAAGAACACACAATGGGGAAAGAATAATCTCTTCAACAAGTGGTGCTGGGAAAACTGAATATCCACATGCAAAAGAATGAAGTTGGATCCTTATCTTACACCATAAACAAAAATCAACTCAAAATGGATGAAAGTCTAAAACATAAGACATGATACTGTAAAACTCCTAGAAGAAAATATAGGGGAAAAGCTTCGTGACATTGGTCTTGGCAATGATTTATTGGATATTACACCAAAAGCACAAGCAACAAAAGCATAAAAGACAACAGGGACTACACCAAACTAAAAAGCTTCTGCTCTGCAAAATGAAACAATCAGCACAGTAAAAAGACAGCCTGTGAAACAGAAGAAAATATTTGCAAACCATATACCTGAAAAGGAGTTATATCCAAAATACACGAGAAGCTCCTACAATTCAAAAGCAAAAAAACCCAAACAACCCAGTTTTAAAATGGGCGAAGGACTTGAACAGACATTTCTCCAAGGAAGACATACATATAACCAAAAGGTGTATGAAAAGATGCTTGACGTCACTAATTATCCAGAAAATGCAAATCAAAACCACGAGACCTCACCTCAAACCTGTTAGGATGGCCACTATCAAAAAACAAAAAACAAAAAGTGTTGGCAAGGATGTGGAGAAATTGGATCCCTTGTACACAGCTGGTTAATCTCTTATATTGAAAACAGAGGCAAAAATCGTCAACAAAATACAAGCAAACTGAGAATTCAGTAACATTCCATTACCAAGTGGAACTTTTGCCAAGACTGCAAAGTTGGATGAATATCCAGAAATCAACTAATGTAATGTATCAGATCAATAGAATAGAGGACAAAAACCACATCATCATCTCAACAGACACAGGAAAGGCATTTGACAAAACTCAACACCCCTTCATGATAAAAACACTCAAAGAACTAGGAGTAGAAGAGAACTTCCTCAACGTGAAAAAGGGTATCTATTAAAAAAAAAAAAAAAATCTATAGCTTACATCCTACTTAATGGTAAAAGACTGAATGCTTTCCCCCTAAGTTCAAGAACAAGAATGCCAGCTCTCAAAAATCATTTTTATTCAATACTGTACTGAAGGTTCTAGCCAGGGTAATCAGGCAAGAAAATGAAATAAAAGGCATACAGACTGCAGAGAAAGAAGTAAAAGTATCTTTATTTGAAGATGACCTGATCTTGTGTATAGAAAATCCTAGAGAATCCACTTAAAAATTATTAAACAGGTGGGAATTTCCTGACACTCGAGTGGTTAGGACTCGGCACTTTCACTGCTGGGGCCAAGGTTCGATCCCTGGTTGGGGAATTAAGATCCTGCAAGCCGTGTGGCTTGATCAAAAAAAAAAATGTTAAAC
Organism: Kogia breviceps; assembly: GCF_026419965.1. Lineage (NCBI taxonomy): Eukaryota > Metazoa > Chordata > Mammalia > Artiodactyla > Physeteridae > Kogia > Kogia breviceps. Next base: position 24,279,806 of record NC_081323.1, read on the forward strand.
AAGTTCAGCAAAGTTGTAAGATATAAGATCAACATACAAAAGCCACTGTTATTCTATACAGTAGCAATGAAAAATCTGAAAGTGAAATTAAGAAAACCATTCCATTTACAATAATACAAAAAAATAAAATACTTAGGAATAAATTCAACAAAAGAAGTGTAAAACTAAAAATTAAAGAGGACCTAGGGGGCTTCACTGGTGGTGTAGTGGTTGAGAGTCCGCCTGCTGATGCAGGGCATGCGGGTTCGTGCCCCGGTCCGGGAAGATCCCACATGCCGAGGAGTGGCTGGGCCCGTGAGCCACGGCTGCTGAGCCTACGCATCCGGAGCCTGTGCTCCGCAATGGGAGGGGCCACAGCAGTGAGAGGCCCACGTACCGCCAAAAAAAAAAGAGGACCTAGGGACTTCCCTGGTTGCGCAGTGGTTAAGAATCCGCCTACCAATGCCAATGCAGGGGACACAGGTTCAATCCCTGGTCCAGGAAAATCCCACATGCCACGGAGCAACGAAGCCCGTGCACCACAACTACTGAGGCTGCGCTCTAGAGCCTGCAAGCCACAACTACTGAAGCCCATGCACATAGAGCCCGTGCTCCGCAACAAGAGAAGCCACTGCAATGAGAAGCCTGAGCATCACAACGAAGAGCAGCCCCCACTCACTGCAACTAGAGAAAGCCCATGCGCAGCAATGAAGACCCAACACAGCAACCCCCCCAAAAAAAAAGATGACCTAGATGAATATAAAGTCATCCAATGTTTGTGGATTAGAAGACTTGACATTGTTAAGATGGTAACAGTCCCCCAAATGATCTACAGATTAAACACAATCACTATCAAAATCCCAACTGCCTTTTTGCAGAAATTCACAAGCTGATTCTAAACTTCATATGGAAATACAAAGGACCAGGAATAGTCTAAACAATCTCGAAAAAGAACAAGGTCAGAGGATTCACACTTCCCAATTTCAAAACTTACTACAAAGCTACAGTAATCAAGGCAGTGTGCTATTGGCATAAGCATAGATATACAGATTAATGGAATAGAACTGAGTTCAGAAATAAACCCAAAAAAAAAAAACCAAAAACAAAAAAAAAAAAAAAAAAAAAAAAAGAAATAAACCCAAATATCTATGACCAACGGATTTTTGACAAGGGTACTACGACAAACTTTTCAACAAATGGTCCCGGAACTAATGGATATTCACATGCAAGAGATCCCTACCTCACAACCATGGACAAAAATTAACTCACATTAGATCATACACCTAAATGCAAGAGCTAAAACTAAAAATTTAGTAGAAGAAAACAGGCATAATTCTATGACATTGCATTAGATAGACAATGGTTTCTTAGCTATAACACCAAAACCAACAACATAAAAATTGGATATAAATCAAAATTTTAAACTCTTGTGTTTCAAAAACACCATCAAGAAAGTGAGAAGCCCACCCACAAAATGGGAGAAAATCTTTGTAAATCATATATCCATATAAGTACTAGAATATATAAAGAGCTTTTACAACTCAACACAAAAAGACAGATGACTACAAAATTGTTAAAAGGACTGAAACGGCATTTCTCCAAAGAAGATATAGAACGACCAATAAGCACATGAAAGATGCTAAACATCATTAGCCAGAGACATGCAAATAAATACCACAATGAGATACCCACTTTACACCTACTTGGATAGCTATTCAAAATTCAAGATAAGTAACAAGTGTTGACAAGGATATGAAGAACCCTCACACATTGCTAGTAAACATGTAAAATAGTGCAGCTGCAGTGAAATAGTTTTATGGTTCCTCAAAAAGTTAAACACTGCATTACCATAGGTAATAGGCAATTCTACTCCTAGGTATATTCCCAAGAGAAAAGAAAACATATGTCCACACAAAAACTTGAACATAACTGTTTACAGCAGCATTATTCATAATAGCCAGAAACAGAAACAACTCAAATGTCCATCAACTAATGAACAGATAAATAAAATGTGGTATATTCATAAAATAAAAAGAAATTCAGCAATAAAAAGAAATGAAGCACTCATTAAATGTTATATCAGGGATAAACCTTGAAATATTATGCTAAGTGAAAGAAGCCAGTCACAAAGGACAATATATTTTATGGTTCCATTTATATGAAATGCCCAAAGTAGACAAATCTACAGAGATGCTAAGTCAATTATTGGCTGCCTAGGGCTAGAGCTGAGTGGATGTAGATTGAGAGTGACAGCTAAGGGGGCGCCGGGATTATTTGGGGGGCAATGATGTTTTCAAATTGATTGTGATGATGGATGCACAACTCTGAATATACTAAAAGCTACTGAATTGTACATTTTAAATAGGTATACTGTATAGTATGTGAACTATATCTAAATCAAGGTGTTTAAAACAAGAAACAAAATTTAGAGGAAAAATTTTTTCTAGACTAAAATATTTTACTACCAATAGACCTTCACTAGAAGAATTTCTAAAGGATGTACCTGAAGAATAGGTAGAATGATCCTCAAAGGAAGCTCTGCAACTCAAGATATAAAAGTGACTAAGGAAGTGGTAAACATTAGGTAAATCTAAAATATACAAAACATGGGACTTCCTTGGTGGTCCAGTGGGTTAGACGCCACACTCCCAATGCAGGGGGCCCAGGTTCAATCCCTGGTCAGGGAACTAGATCCCACATGCATGCTGCAACTAAGAATCCGCATGCCACAACTAAGAAGGTTGATGCCACAACTAAGAGCCCACATGCTGCAACTAAAGATCGCACAAAGAAGATCCTGCATGCCACAACTAAGACCCGGCGCAGCCTAAATATATAAATAAATAATTTTTAATAAAGAATTAAAAAAAATAAAATACACAAAACAATGTCTTATTTGGGGATTTAAATATACAAAGCTAAAATACTGAATAACAACATTAAAGTCAGGAATGGAGGTAACTGGAGTTAATTGTTCCAAGATCCTTGTATTGCTCAGGACAAGGCAAAGATATTGATCAGTTTTGCGAAGTTAATATGCAAGTCAAAATTTCAGGGAATTCCCTGGAGGTCCAGTGCTTAAGACGACTGTGCTTTCATTGCCCTGTGGGCATGGGTTCCATCCCTGGTCAGGGAACTAAGATCCCACAAGCCAGGCGGCAAACAATCAATCAATCAATTAAAACAATTTCAAAGAGAAGCAGTAAAAAAATAAAAACAGTGCACAAATTCCAAATCACTATGGAGAAAAAAATATGTGAGGGAAAAATGTATGAATCCACAAGAATGAAAAAGTAAACAAAAAAGAAAAAGAAGTATGTGGGGAAAGGACTTTCACAAAAAGATGATAGATTACACATGTGCACCTGAATCCCCTTTCAAATTTCCCCTAAACTCTGGTGAAGAAATTTTAAAAATTAAAAAAGTAATAATAGTAAAGGTCAGGAAAAACAGAAGTAGAGATAACAACAAACAAGTACAATAAATAACTTCAGTAAGCTACAAAGCAGACGGACCAATGTTATTTGACAGCACACTCAATGAACTAGACTCCTGTCCTATGTTGGCAACAGGGAAAAGTCAAGAACCAAGATGGTTTGTTTACTTGCAGTGCCAAGAGAAGATACCAGTCAATTTTGGAAGTAGGAAGTAAAGTTGGGACACAGAAGCAGAACTGGTTGAAAGCTGCTTACCAAGCATTTTGATTCCTAAATCCCCTACTTGACACCAAAAGGCTCAGGTCTGGTTTTTTTTTCCTCAATCATCTCTACAATGGAAGATGCCAGGCACAGGTGAAGGCTGAAGAACAGTATCAAGAACACAAGAATTAAAGGAACATATGCAAACAGAATGACTAAATTCCCATCCTTTTTTCCCACTAGGCTCCCAGCTCACTGTAGCCAAGGCTTAACCACCCAGGCAGGAGATAGGACAAGCCTTCTTATCAAGTTCCCCAAACAGTCCACCAGGTAACCCTATAGTGAGGTTCTCAGTTAACAAGCCCTCTCCTCTACATGCACTCACAGCCCCCAGAGTCTGCCCACATTCTTAAACATGATAAAGTTGTGGAAAACTTCTATCAGGAAAAGTGATGCCAAAGAAAAGCAAAATATATTAATATCCTCAGAGAGATGAAAAGATACTATATTCATTAAACAAAAACAGAGTGCCATTTAAAAAAAATTTAGGTAAAGAAGTAACTAGCTTGAAAACTCTCCCCAACACCAGTTTGGTCAGCTCTTGAGTAGTGTGAAATTGCAAGATCTGTACACAGAGCACTGGAATTGGAAATCAACTGATACCTGCACTGCCAGGCTGACAAAATAACTTGGTTGCCAGGGCTATGCTGTAATCTTGAATAATTTTGCAGCTTTAAACTACTTTTCGGTCCTTGTGAGGAATGACTAGCAACATGTCCTGTTTTTCCTTTTGAAACCTGACTATGCAGTTGAGCTTTCCATTCTTTATTTTCATAAACAACTTTACATTAACCTCCCATTACCTAAAAAACCTTACAATTTGGGAGAGTCTAATTAATATAATTTCCATGGGAATTCCCTGGTGGTCCTGTGGTTAGGACTTGGTGCTTTTCACCAAGTGAATCCGTGGCCTGGATTCAAAAAATTTCCAAATACACTATGGGTAGATTCTGAATGACTGATGTGGTCAGTCACCTAGTTAACAAAGCCCAACATATAGGATTAAGTAAGTACTATCACATGCACTTTAGTTATTAGATCAAAGAATGTCTTCAATCTGCTGTTCTGCAAAGTTTTTCTGTAAAGGGCCAGAGAGTAAATATTTCACAGTTGTGGGGTGTATGATCTCTGTCACAATTGCTCAACTGCCACTGTAGTGTGACAGTGGTCACAGACAACACATAAAATGTATTTTATTCCAATAACACTTTATTTATAAAAACAGGCAGAGGGCCAGATTCCTCCCATGGGTCATAGTTTGCTAACACCTGATCTCAAGCATCAAAGTGAAAAAAGATAACATCCTACATACATCACTATGATGGCTTAAAACTGGGAAATATGGAAGAGGCAAAATTTCTTAAGACATTAGAATAAAACAGTTGGATATGGGTGGAATATCTTATAATTAAATTTTTTTAATTAAAAAAAATTAAACATCTTCCTCTTTATAAACCCATTACTATTCCCTTCATTTGGCTCTCCCTATACTATCGTACTCATTTCAGTATTTCTCTTTGCCTTACCCCAATCTGTCCACAGTGTTGTCAAAGGATTTTTAAAATGAACTTTCTATACTTCTGATGATCTGCCATGATCCTGGCTTGCCTATTCTCTTATTTCACATACCATTCTCCCATACATACCCCATGCTCCAATCACACAGAAGTGAAGTTCTTCATTCCCCAAAATGTCATCTGTTTAATACTTCTGTGATTTATTTATCCTGTTCCTTCTCTTCAAACTTTGCCCCGCAATTTCCCTCAATTCCCATTCATCTGGTCTTCTCTTATCCGTCAACATTCTGCTCAAGCATCTCATCTGGTAGCCTTCCCTAAACTTCAAAGCAGAAATAATTAATTTCTTCTTCTAGTCTACCCTATAGCATGTATTCCAAGAGATATTATAACACAGTAATTAAATGTGCAGTCTTTGGAGTCAAATAAATCTAGATCCACATCTCAGCACCACTACTTAAGCAAATTATTGAATTACTTTCTTCACCCATACAACAGGGATAATTGTAGTTTCCGTTTAAAGGCTGAGATAATACCTATAAAGTCATATAGAAAGGCATAAACCCAGTTAAGTGTTCAACAGCTGTCTCTTATTATCTGTTTGCAAATCCCTCTCACCTTTCAAACTGTCTTCTTGAGGTCAAGGCAATTCATCTTTACATCACTAGAACCTTACAGAGTATCCGAAGTATATTAATAGTAAGCTCTCAAATATATGTTGAATCAAAATAAACATGAAAAAGTTATTATACTCAAAATGAATTTTTCTCTAACTCCTTGAATGTAGGATATCTTTCTTACTGAGACATTAAAAGGCTTAAAAATATCGATTACAATCCAAAGCACTCACCATTGTCCAGCATTTCTCCAAATAAATGGGAGCACTAGTAACCTATACATGAGAGCCTCTTTGTGAATAAGTGAGGTAATAAAGGGTGATTTTGCTGTTGTTGTTGTTCTTAGGTCTATAATGACAATATAAAAGCAGCCAACAATTATACTCTGCAGAAAGCTTCCCATCATAATAGCAAACAGCACAGATTTACAAAGAGGGCTTCTGCCTACCTAGAAATTAAAATGTGAGGGAGAGCCATAATAATCAGAACTACAGAAAACTGACACAGTACTCTATTTTTTAAAATATTTATTTAGGCTATGCCATGTCTTAGTTGCCGGCACGCCGGATCTTTTTTTAGTTGCAGCATGCGGACTTCTTGGTTGCGGCATGCACGTGGTAATCTAGTTCCCTGACCAGTGATCAAACCTGGGCCCCCCGCATCGGGGAAGTCCCGACACAGAGTCTTACCCTCTGGACCACCAGGGAAGTCCCGACACTGTACTCTCTATATGTAAAAATTTCCTCACATGAGTAAGGAAGTACAGGTGGTAGTAAATAATTTTGACTTTGTGGGGAGGGGAAATTCAGACAAGATGACCCAGAAGACAACCACTTGTGGGTGAAAAGACAACAGGAAGAGAATAGGGGACTTCCTCAAGATTAGTCAACTAACAGGTCACAGAGGAGAAATCAGCACAATAGAAAAAGAAGTGACTATAAAAATCAACAAAAGGGGCACCAAACCCTAGCTCTGCTGTTACATTAGAAACAAAACTTGTAATTCACAGGCAATGTGAATGTCTTCACAGAAAACCCAAAAGACTACATAATAACCTAGAAAACTGACCAGCACCATGGACAAAGTGAAAAGTAGAAAAGTGAAAAAAGGCAAAAAATTTTATCTCAAAAGCCAACTAGTTTGGGGTAACTATACAAACTTGTGAACATAAAACATATTCATGACAAAGCAACACAAAGAGCAAAAAACGAAACACAGGAATTCCCTGGTGGTTCAGTAGTTAGGACTTCCGTGCTTCCACTGCAGTGGGCACAGGTTCAATCCCTGGCTGGGGAACTAATATCCTACAAGCTGTGCATAAGGAAAAAAAACGAAAAACAAAAATCATAACCAGGGTTGGCACCCTTGGAATTCAGATGGAGTTGAGAGAGAAAGAACATATTAAAAGATTTGAACTCTTGGTCAGTTAGAAGTCAACAGGAATAAACCAGGACTATACTAGGCAAAACATGAGATACAGTCACCCTAGGTATGCGTAACAGGTATGGAAATTTAAACTGCTAAAACAGCGGTATAAAAGAAAGTATTAAATTCAGGAGGCTGCTATAAATCACAAGCATCATAATAACAAAAAATAATTAGTTTGTTGAATAATCACATGCTAGAAACAGTTTTAAAGAATTCTACATGTGGTAACTCATTTAATACGCTCTCCCTGAAGTGGGTTGAATAGTGGTTCCCAAAAAGATATATCCACATCCTATTCCCTGAAACTGATGAATGTGACTTTATTTGGAAAAAAGTGTCTTTACAGATATAAGTAAGAATCTTGGTACTTCTCTAGCAGTCCAGTGGTTAAGACTCCACGCTGCCAATGCAGGAGGCGTGGCTTCCATCCCTGGTCAGGAAACTAAGATCCCACATGCCGGGTGGCAGAGGGGAAAAAAAAAATAACTATCTCAAGGTAAGATTATCCTGGATTATCCAGGTGGACCCTAAATCCACTGACAACTGTCCTTATAAGAGACACAGAGGTGAGAAGAGGCCCATATGAAGACAGGCAGAGATTAGAATCATGCAGCCACAAGCCAAGGAATATCTGGAGCCAAGAGAAGTTGGAAAAGGCAAGGAAGAATTCTCTCCTAGAGCTCTGGACAGAATGGGGCCCTTCTGACACCTTGATTTCAGACGTGTGGCCTCCAGAACTGTGAGAAAAAAGGTTTCTGCTATTTTAAAGTAGTTTTTAAAAATATTTATTTTTTATATTTTTGCATCAGGTCTTAGTTGCGGCACACGGGATCTGCTGTTGCAGCGCTCTGACTTCTCTCCACTTGTGGTGTGCGGGTTCCCTCTTCTCTAGTTGTGGCGAACAGGCTCCAGAGCATGTGGGCTCTAGTTGCCCCTCGGCATGTGGGATCTTAGTTCCCTGACCAGGGATGGAACCCACGTCCCCTGCATTGGAAGGCAGATTCTATACCACTGGACCACGAGGGAAGTCGCAAGTTTCTGTTATTTTAAGATGCTAAGTTTGTGGTAATTTGTTACAGCAGTCACAGGAAATTAATACACTCCCTCTTAAGGTAGATATTACTACAACCATTTCATTTTAATGATGAAACAGGCACAGAAATGTTAAGTAATCTAATAAACCAGATTTTCAGATAAAAATAAAAAATATTAAAATGTCATAAAAAACAGGAACAGGAAACACTATTTGGAGGCTTGTCACGGGGACTGAGTTTCCCAGCAAAATTCAGCTAAGCTTAATTACGAAGGAATGAAAGAATCATCATTTTAGAACCTCTAATGTAAATAACTGAGCCAGGCAAGAACAGATGTTAGCATTTTAAAAAAATAAATTTATTTATTTATTTATTTATTTATTTTTGGCTGTGTTGGGTCTTCGTTGCTGTGTGTGGGCTTTCTCTAGTTGCAGCGAGTGGGGCAGGGCTACTCTTCGTTGTGGTGTGTGGGCTTCTCATTGCAGTGGCTTCTCTTGTTGCAGAGCATGGGCTCTAGGCACACGGGCTTCAGTAGTTGTGGCTCAGGGGCTCTAGGGCACAGGCTCAGTGGTTGTGGTGCACGGGCTCCATTGCTCCGTGTCATGTGAGATCTTCCCAGAGGGATCAAACCCGTGTCCCCTGCATTGGCAGATGGATTCTTAACCACTGCCCCACCAGGGAAGTCCCAGAATTTTAAAATATGTCTGCAAACTATTTGACACTCCTCCCTGACAACGATGGAACCTAATATCCCATGCCTTTTGTTTGAATGTAGGCCAGATTTAGTGACTCTTCTAATGAACAGAATGTGGCAGGAAGTGACAATATGCAACTTCAGAGACTATATCATTAAAGGTAATGCCACAGCACACAATGTATAAAGATGCATTTTGTGATATCAGTAACTGAAATCGGTGGTAACAAAGCAGTAAAGGAGCAGTTTTTGAACGTCATTGAAATTAAGCTGTTATAAATTAGAGTATTATAATTTTAGGATGTTAAATGTTATTCCCATGTAATTCCCATGGTAACCACAGAGAAAACTGTTATAGAATATACACAAAAGGAAATGAAAAAATAATAAAAATGTTTCACTACAAAATATAAACTAAACACAATGACAGTCATGAAGGAAATGAGGGTCAAAAAAACTATAAGGCATATAGAAAACAAACAGTAAAATGAGAAAGTCAGTCCTCCTTTCTCAGTAATTACATACAAATGGATTAAACTTTCCAATCAAAAGACAGATTGGCAGAGTGAATTTAAAACATGATCTAATTGAGAATTCCCTGATGGTCCAGTGGTTAGCACTCCGTGCTTTCACTGCCAAGGGCTCGGGTTCAATCCCTGGTCAGGCAACTAAGATCCCACAAACCGCATGGTGTGGCTAAAAAAAGATAAAAATTTTTAAAAATAAAAATAAAACATGATCTAATTATATGCTGTCTACAAGAGACTTACATTAGATCCAAAGACACCAACAGGTTGAAAAGTGAAAGGACGGAAAAAGATACTCCATGTAAACAGTACCCAAAAGGGAGAAGTGACTATACTAATATCACATAAAATGGACATTAAATCAAAAAAGGTTATGAGAGACAAAGGGCATAATTTATTAAAAAGGTCCAATACAGCAAGAATATAATAAACATTTATGTACCTAATAACAGACCATCCAAATATATGAAGCAAAAACACATATTTAAAGGGAGAGGGAATTCCCTGGCAGTCCAGAAGTTAGGACTCCACTCTTTCACTGCTGAGGGTGCGTGTTTAATCCCTGGTTGGGGAACTAAGACCCCGCAAGCTGCACAGTGTGGCCAAATTTTAAAAAAAATTTTTTTAATAAATAAATAAAGGGAGAAACAGACATTTCTCAGCACATTAAAAGGATTATATGTCATGAACACATGGGACTTATTCCTGGGATGCAAGGATGGTTAAACATATGAAAATCAACTGATGTAATGTACATTAACAGAATGAAGGGAAAAAAAACACATGACTGTCTTAACTGATGGAGGAAAAGTACCTGACAAAATTCAACACCCTTTCATGATTTAAAAAAAAAAAAAAAAGTTAGGAGTAGAAGGGACCTACCTCAACATAATAAAGGTCATATATGAAAAACCCACAGCTGACATCATACCCAACAGTGAAAGAATGAAAGCTTCTTCTCTAAGATCAAGAACAAGGCAAGGATGGCCGCTCTCAACACTTCTATTCAATACAGTACTGGAAGTCCAAGCCAGAGCAATTAGGCAAAAAAAAAGAAATAAAAAGTATACATCTTGGAAAGGGAATAAAAAATTCTGTTTGATGATGATATCTTATATGTAAAAAACCCTAAAGATTCCACATGCAAAAACTATTAGTACTAATAAATGAATTCAGCAAAGCAGTAAGATATAAAAAATCAATACAAATGAGTTGCATTTCTATACCCTAACAATCAATCTGAATAGGAAATTAACAATTTCATTTACTAATAGCATCAAAAATAAGACACTCAGGAATTAACTTAATCAACAAGGTAAAAGATTTGTAACCTGAAAACTACAAAACACTGCTGAAAGAAATTAAGAGACACACAAATGGAAAGACAACCTGTGTTTATGTACCAGAAGTCTAAATATTGTTAAGATGTCAATACTATCCAAAGCAATCTACAGATTCAATGCAATCCCATCAAAATCTTAATGATGTTTCCTTCAGAAATAGAAAATCCATCCTAAAATTCATATGGAATCTCAAGGGACCCTAAATAGCAAAAAGAACCTTGAAAAGGAACAACAAAGTTGGAGGACACACATTTTCTGATTTCAAAACTGATTACAAAGCTACAATAATCAAAACAGTGTGGCATAAATACAGACATATAGCCTTATTCTATTGGAATAGAGAGTCAAGAAATAAATTCTTACATATATGGCAAAATGATTCTTCACCCCAACCCCCCTCTCCCACACCACTCCCTGGCAAAATGATTTTTGACACGATGCCAAGACCTTTCAATGGGGAAAGGACAGTCTTTTCAACAAACAATTCTGAGATAACTGGATATCCACTTGCAAAACAATGTTAGACTGTTACCTACCACCACTTACAAAAACCAAAAAAAGGAGCCCACCTGCTGCAACTAAGAAGCCCACGTGCCACAACTAACGAGTTGATGAGTCACAACTAAGGAGCCTGCCTGCTGCAACTAAGGAGCCCACATGCTACAACTAAGGAGCCCACCTGCCACAACTAAAACCTGGCACAACCAAATAAATAATAATTTTAAAAAAAAAAAAACGGGTCAAAGACTTAGATGCAACAAAGACCTAAAACTATAAACTTTTAGAAACAGAGCAAAAGCTTCACAATACTGGATTTGGTAACAATTTTTATATGTGACACCAAAGGCACAGGCAACAACAACAAAAGTAGACAAATTGGACTTCATGAAAATTTAAAACATGTCCAAAGGACACTATCAAAAGAGTGATAAGGCAACCTACAAAATGGGAGAAATTATTTTCAAATCATTCATCTAAGGGATTAATATCCAGAATATATAGAGAACTCCTCACTCAACAACAAAAAACCCAAGTCAATTCAAAAATGGACAAAAGATATTTCTCCAAAGAATGGCCATTAAGTTCGTGAAGATACTCAACACCACTATGCAAATCAACACCACAATGAGATACCACCTCACACCCATTAGGATGGCTATTACCAAAAATAAAACCCCAGAAAATAATAAATGTTGTCAAGAATGTGGAGAAACTAGAACCCTCGTGCATACTGGTAGGAATGTAAAACAGTAATAAGCTGCTGTGGGAAACAGTATAGCATTTCCTAAAAAATTTTTAAACGGAATTACCACATGATCCAGTAATTTCACTTCTTGGTATATACCCCCCAAAATGGAAAGCAGGGTCTTGAAGAGGTATTTGTACATAGCAGCAGCATCATTCATTATGCCTAAAATGTGAAAGCAACCCAAGTGTCCATTAACAGATGAATGGATAAGCAAAATGTGGTAAATACATACAATAGATTATTATTCAGGCTCAAAAAGGAAGGAAATTCTGACATGTGCTACTACGTGGATGAACCTTAAGGACACACTTTGTTAAGTGAAATAACCAGCCACAAAAAGATGATTCCGCTTATATGAGGTACCAAGAGTAGTCAAAATCAGAGACAGAAAGTAGAATGAACGGTGGTTAACTGGGCTCACAGGAGGAGGAAATGGGGAGTTACTGTTGATTGGGTACAGAGTTTCAATTTTGCAAGATGAAGAGATCTGGGGGTGGATGGTGGTGATGACTACACAATGATATGAATGTACTTAATACCACTGAAACATATACACTTAAAACTGATTACTATGGGGCTTCCCTGGTGGCGCAGTGGTTGAGAGTCCGCCTGCCAATGCAGGGGACGTGGGTTCATGCCCCGGTCTGGGAAGATCCCACATGCCGCGGAGCGGCTAGGCCCGTGAGCCATGGCCACTGAGCCTGCACGTCTGGAGCCTGTGTTCCGCAACGGGAGAGGCCACAACAGTGAGAGGCCCGCGTACCGCCAAAAAAAATGATTACTATGGTAAATTTATTATCATGTGTACTCTACCACAGTTTTTTTAAAAAAATGCAATGTCACTCGCTCTTCTGGGTTACTTGTTATCAGGGAAACAAGCTATGTGGCAAGGAACTGAGGCCTCCTGCCAAGAGCCAGCACCAACCTGCCAGCCACATGAGAAAGACACCTTAGAGGCTAATTCTCCAGCCCTAGTAGCCTTCAGATAACTGCAGCCTCAGCCAACATCTTGACTGTGACCTCAAGAGATCCAGGGTCAGACCCATCCAGCTAAGCCACTTTTGAATTTCTGTCCCACAGAAACTATGTAAGATAAAAAGTTTGTTATTTTATTTCTTTTTTTTTTTTTTGTGGTACGCGGGCCTCTCACTATTGTGGCCTCTCGGGTTGTGGAGCACAGGCTCCGGACGCGCAGGCTCAGTGGCCCTGGCTCACCGGCCCAGCCGCTCCGCGGCATGTGGGATCCTCCCGGACCGGGGCACGAACCCGCGTCCCCTGCATCGGCAGGCGGACTCTCAACCACTGCGCCACCAGGGAAGCCCTCCTTTATTTCTTTCTTTCTTTTTTTTTTTTTTTTAAAGTTTGTCATTTTAAGCAGCTAAATTTTGGGATAATTTGTTATGCACCAATAGATAACTAGTATAATAGTAAAACCAATGGATGAAAGGTTATTAGAAAACAGGATATTTATATGGCCTCAAAGTATTACACCACATCTTACTTACTAATTACAAAGTGAAAAGTATGAGATTATTATGGAGATCTTATAGTATCACATTAACCAAGTAAATAAACTTACCAACACCATTAGAGTGACATTCCACCATTGATGTGCCACCCGATATAATGAAGAAAAAAAAGAGTATATGATATCACCTAGACTAGTAGTATTGCCCCCAAAATGTTTGATCTGAATCTAATAATGAGGAAATAATTATATCCAAAATACATGACACTCTACCAGTTACCTGGCCAGGACTCTTAAAAAATTAACACTGAAAAACTAAAAAGGCAAGGGAATTAATTCCCTGGCAGTCCAGTGGTCAGGAAGCAGCACTTTCATTGCCAGGGCCCGGGTTTAATCTCTGGCTGGGCAACTAAGATCCTGCAAGCTGCACTGTGCGGCAAAAAAAAAAAAGAAAAACTAAAGAGGCAAAAGGACTGTTCTAGATCAAGACACTAAAAAGACGAAACAACAAAATGTGTGAACCTTGACTGGATCCTATACGTAGGGACAAAAACACAAAACACTTTCAGTGATTGGGAAAATCTGAATATGTTAGATGACATTACGGAATTGTTAATTTGCTTAGAAATACTAACACAGACTATCGTGGTCCTACAGGAAAATATCCTTTTTCTTGGGAGAAGTAACGTAAAGGTGTTCAGGGGTGAAGTATCATGATGGTTGCAAATGACTTTCTCATGGCTTAGCAAAATTATAAGTACATCTAGAGAAAAAGTGAATGTGGCAAGAGGTCAATATAAGCAAGGTGTTTACAGGTATTCACTATACTATTTTTTTTCAACTTGTCTGTAGATTTTTTTCAACATAAAGAACTGATTAAAAAAAGAAAATAAAGAGTACCCTATCACAATGAGATACCATGACGCTCCTATTAGAGTAACAAACAAGAAAATAATGATGTCAAGGGCTGGCAAGGATGCAAAGCATCCTCATGTACTGCTGGTTGAAACGCAAAATGGTACATCCAATTTGGACAACGTTTTGCCCATTTTTTATAAAATTCAACACATTTACCACATGACCCAACAATCCCATTCCTAGGTATTTACCTTAGAGTAGAGGTTCTCAATCAGAGGCTATTTTGTCCTCTGGGACTTTTTTTTTTTAAACAATGGTGGGGGTGGGTGCTATTGTTATCTAGTGGGCAGAAGCCAGTGATGTTGTTAAACATCCTACAATGTGAAGGATGGCCCTCCACAACAAAGAATTATCCAGACCAACATGTCATAGTGCCAAGATTGAGAAACCTTGCCTACAGAAATAAAAACATATGTCCATATAAAATCTGTACAAGAATGTTTACAGCAGCTCTATTCACAATTGCAAGATATGTGAAACAACTAAATCTCCCTCAGTAGGTAAATCGATAAACTGTGGTACATTCATACACTGGAATACTACTCAGCAATAAATTTTTTTTAAAAAATGCAACAAGGGCTTCCCTGGTGGCGTAGTGGTTGAGAGTCCGCCTGCCGATGCAGGGGACACGGGTTCGTGCCCCGGTCTGGGAGGATCCCACATGCCATGGAGCGGCTGGGCCGATGAGCCATGGCCGCTGAGCCTGCGCGTCCGGAGCTTGTGCTCCGCAACAGGAGAGGCTACAGCAGTGAGAGGCCCGCATACCGCAAAAAAAAAAAAAAAAAAAAAAAATGCAGCAACTTGGAGGAATCTCAAAGGCATCATACTGAGTGAAACCTAGTCTCAAAAAGTTTACATATGTACTAGTCCATTTACGTGACAGTCTCCAAAAGACAAAACTAAAGGAATGAAGAACAAATTTGTGGCTGCCAGAGGTTAACTGAGGGTGGCTATGACTACAAAAATACAGAACAAGGGAGGTTTTTGGTGTGAAGTTGTTCTGTATCCTGATTGTGGTATTAGTTACAAGAATCAATAAATGTGTTAAAATTCATACAACTGTACACCAAAAAACCCCAATCTTACTGTATGATGAATTTTTAAAAAAACATTTAAGACATTAAAAATTTTAAAGGCTACATATTCTAGGTACTGGGTTGAATATTGTCTCCCTCAAAATGTATGTCCACCTGGAACCCCGAATTTGACTTTACTTGGTCTTATAGGATCTTTGCAAATGTAATCAAGTTAAGATGAAGTTATACTGGATCAGGGTAAAGACGGAAACACAGACTGGAGAGATGTATACACAAGACAAGGAATGCCAGCAACCATCAGAAGCATTGAACAGATTCTCCCTCTGAGAGGTTCCAACTCCAGGGATGCCTTATTTTGGCCTTTTAGACTCCTAAAACTTGAAAAAATAAAGTTGTGTTGTTTTAAACTGCCCAGTTTGTGGTAATTTGTTACAGCAGTCCTAGGAAACTAACATAATCTATGATTCTATTTACGTGACATTCTGGAAAAGGCAAAACTATTGGGACAGAAAACACATCAGTGCTTCCTAAGGAATGACTACAAAAGAGCACAAGATTCCAAGTGTTTATCAAAATTCAAAGACCTGTATACCTAAAGAGAATGAATTTTATTATGTGTAAGTTACATCTCAACAAACCTGTCTATAAAAAGCATATTCCCAATGCGAATAACAAAAAATGCTCTTAAAATAGTTTCTACAACCAAAAGAAAAAAAATTGACATTAGATCTCCTATATATCTTAGGGAGATCTCTCCAGGACACATTCTTCCTTTCTAGTATCTCTCTCCTACCTCTACATCTCACAGCTAGATTAACCTATCTTTTTTTAAAAATATACATTCATTTATTTATTTAGCCGCGTTGGGTCTTCGTTGCTGCACCCGGGCTTTCTCTAGTTGTGGCGAGCAGGGGCTACTCTTTGTTGCAGTGCGCAAGCTTCTCGTTGCAGTGGCTTCTCTTGTTGCGGAGCATGGGCTCTAGGCGTGCAGGCTTCAGTAGCTGTGGCACGCAGGCTCTAGAGCGCAGGCTCAGGAGCTGTGGCGTAAGGGCTTAGTTACTCTGCGGCATGTGGGATCTTCACAGGCGCGGGCTTAAACCCATGTTGCTTGCAATGGCAGGCGGATTTTTAACCACTGCGCCACCAGCGAAGTCCCTTCACAATCAAATACCGTGGTGCAGAGCCTGTATCTTCACTTAGTAAACCACTGACTTGAACCAATGAAGATATCAGTTTGAATCTAAAGTCTAGTACAATATTAAAATAATATATTACTTATTAGTCTGTCAGTTACAAAGAAACTTAAAAAGGGGCCAGTTCTTAACACTTTTATATCATTTATTTTGAGTAATATATACTATCACACTAGAAAAATGTGACAGAATGTCTACATTGCCAGCAATAAAAACTAACCTTGGGACTTCCCTGGTGGTCCAGTAGTAAAGAATCCACCTTAGGGACTTAGGACCACGGGTTCGAGCCCTGGTCCGGGAAGATCCCACATGCCACGGAGCAACTACGCCCATGCACCACAACTACTGAGCTTGCACTCTAGAGCCTGCGAGCCACAACTACTGAGCCCAAGTGCCACAACTACTGAAGCCCTCACGCCTAGAGCCCATGCTCTGCAACAAGAGAAGCCACCCAATGAGAAACCTGTGAACTGCAACGAAGAGCAGGCCCCGCTTGCTGCAACTAGAGAAAAAGCCTGCATGCAGCAACAAAGACCCAACGCAGCCAAAAATAAAAATAAATAAATAAAATTTATTTTAAAATTTGAAAAGAAAAGAATCCACCTTACAATGCAGGGGATGTGGGTTTGATCCCTGGTCAGGGATCTAAGATCCCACATGCCGTGGGGCAACTAAGTCTGCATGCCACAACGACTGAGCTCAAACACCTCAACTAGAACTCACATGCCACAAACTACACAGCCCACACAATCTGGAACCCGTGCACCACAACTACAGAGCCTATGCGCCCTGGAGCCTGCACACAACTGGAGAAAAGAAAACCCGCACACCACAACTAGAGAGAAGCCCACCCGCCACAACAAAAGATCCTGCATGCCTCAGCGAAGATCCCGCGTGCCACAACTAAGACCCGACACAGACAAAAATAAATAAACAAATATTTTTTAAAAAACCCTCTAACCTTAACATCTTCCTGAAAGGCAGTGGAAAAAAAATGTGGAAAAAGACATTTCACAAGATTATTTCAGTAACATCTTGTCCCATAAGCAACAAAGAGACAAACTACATTTCTAGTCTTATTTTAAAATATCTTATTTATAGATAAATTATTAAATAACCAGGATATTATGAAATTTGCCTGGTTTATTTTCAGGAATAACACATCCAACATAATCAGTTATTTTTATAGGCCACATCTACTGTGACCTAGAAAACCCTTCAATAATTTCATATAGGCCTGTAATTTCTTAAAAGAAGCCACTAAGGACTTCCCTGGTGGCACAGAGATTAAGAATCCGCCTGCCAATGCAGAGGAAACAGTTCGATCCCTGGTCCCGGAAGATTCCACATGCTGGAGCAACTAAGCCCGTGTGCTACAACTACTGAGGCCTGCACTCTAGAGCCCACGAGCCACTACTGAGCCCACGTGCTGCAACCACTGAAGCCTGTGGGCTTAGAGCCCGTGCTCCACAGCAAGAGAAGCTCCCGCTCGCCACAACTAGAGAAAGCCCACGTGCAGCAATGAAGACCCAATGCAACCAAAAAGAAAAAAGAAGCCACCAAAAAGACATTTCAGAAAACACACAAAACCAGTAAGGAGAAAACTTGCTTGTTGAAGCAGAAAGTACAGAGTTCAAAGAGCTAAAGTACACAGTGGTATTCAGAGTACTAAAACCAAATAAAGTCAAACTCTCAGCCTTACTAAAATACAGAAGCATACATGGTAACTGCAAATACTGAGTAATCTCCCACGGGTAGGGGCCACTCAGCCAAGTTCCCAAACTCCTACTCAAAAGTTATGTATCAAAGGACCCGTTCTGAAAAATCTGTCTTCATTCACCAGCCACTACTATGAAGAATGGACTCCAGGGACTTCCCTGGTGGTCCAGTAGTTAAGACTGTGCTCCCAATGTAGGGGGCCAGGGTTCGATCCCTGGTCAGGGAACTAGATCCCACCGTTGCAAAGAGGTTCCTGCACGCAGCAACGAGGATCCCGAGTTCCACAACTAAGACCCGGAGGAGCCAAATAAATAAATACATATTTATTAAGAATGGACCCCAGCCTCAATCCAGTTGGAAGTGGAAACATGGGAGTTGGTAATGGTTCCTGTGTATGCAATCAGTAGCCACACTACCCAGCTGGGTTGAAAACTAATTCCTGTTCACTGGTGCCACAGCAGTAGAGACTAAGGAGCAATGTTTAGATCCCATTCTCCACTAATGATAACAAAAGAGCTAACCTTGATGTACATGTTGAAAAAGGTATTGTCAGAGGGGATAAGAGTTCTTTGCGTTAGGGCAGAAAGTAAATACTCATTTCCATAACTTAATTCCTCAAGAAAAGGAGAGAAAATGAACTCCAACCCACTCATGATGGGGAAAAGCTCCTTTCCTATTTACTGGAGAAAGTTACCTTAACAGGGAAGTAGGATGTGGACCACCCCGTATCCCCCACAACAGTGACACCTTGGCTCTGAACATCACATAATGATCTCAGACCACTGACAGTTCTTTCCCATTTTCCAGCCAAATGGGAATCCAGTGTGGATTCTAAAGCATATACATAAAAAGACAATTATCTTAGTCAAAGAGAAATAAAGGAAGGTACAACTTTCAGTTCAATAGTATAAGAGTTTAAGAAAACTGGCACCAGAATCGGAACCTTTAGCATTCATTTGCAGATCTGAACTTTGTACCCAGTATTGCAGAAGGCAATTTTCTCCCAGTTCTCCCAAACAGCTTTCTGACAAACATTATAATATTAACTACTATTACAAGCTGTGTCCTGGCTTTGACTACTTACTGCTAGAGTTTAAAGGATTTGACATGCCACAATAAATATAACTACTGTTGGACTACTATAACTATTGCTCTCTTTTGCAACCAATGCTTGTGTGAAATTATACAACTTAATTAAATATAAAGTTGAATTTCCTGGCTTCTAAGAAACACTTATTTCTCTCTTAAAACCCAAGAATTCTCCTCAAAATAAGACCCTGGATAGCCACTATCCCCATCCTTCCAGCAAACCTTTCTCAGATCATTTTTACACATTATTTAAGAACTATCAAGTAAACTAGATGTCAATACTAATGAGTTAATGAGTAATGTCTATGTAATACTTTATAAACAAATTCATGCATTTATATTAAAAGAACTAAAAAAGCATTGTTATAAACATTGTATTAAAAACCCAGAAAAAAAATCACAGAGAATCATTTACTTCCAAAAGCCCTAAATACTGGGGGGAGAGAAGAGAAACAAATTACCACTTATCCATTAGGAAACAAATAGGATTATGAAAGCAGAGCCAATTCTGCACTCCAATTTGGGTCAGCAAATTTTTACCTTAGTGTTCTATTCCAAGACTACTTCCTCTACTTTGAGTCCCAAAGGAACTGATTAAATATCATTTCAAGGCTTCCCTGGTGGCGCAGTGGTTAAGAATCTGCCTGCCGATGCAGGGGACACAGGTTCGAGCCCTGGTCCAGGAAGATCCCACATGCCATGGAGCAACTAAGCCCGTGTGCCACAACTACTGAGCCTGTGCTCTAGAGCCTGTGAGCCACAACTACTGAACCCACCCACATGCTGCAACCACAGAAGCCCATGCGCCTAGAGCCCACGCTCCACAACAAGAGAAGCCACCACAATGAGAAGCCACCACAATGAGAAGCCACCACAATGAGAAGCCTGTGCACCACAACGAAGAGTAGCCTCTGCTCGCCACAACTAGAGAAAGCCTGTGCACAGCAACGAAGACCCAACACAGCCAAAATAAATAAATTTATTTTAAAAAGAATGTATATCATTTCAAAGAAGGCAAAATACCACACACATATTTGTTCTCACAGATAAACATATGGAAATCCAGGAAAGTTAAATGGATTGCCCAATTAAGCAAAGATTTCTTAGCTGTGACAGCAAAAGTACCATCCATAAAAGAAAAAACTGAGAAACTAAGCCTCATTAAAATTAGGAACTTCTACTCTTCAAAAGACACTATTAAGAAAATGAAAAGACAAGCCAAAGGCTAGGAGAATACATTTGTAAAATGTAATGCGTATCTGATAAAGGACTTACATCCAGAATTCACAAAGAACTCTTACAGCCTGATAATAAGATAAACAACCCAATCAAAATGGATTGTCCAAGGTCAGAACAGAAGACGCAGCCAGAAACTGAGATCTCTAGCCTTGCTCAACGTTAATTTCATGATTTAAAACCACAGTTCCATAAATGAGCCAAAAAAAAAAAAAGAAAGAAAAAAGAGAAAAACATGGACTTCCCTGGTGGCGCAGTGGTTGAGAGTCCGCCTGCCGAGGGGACGCAGTTTCATGTCCCGGTCCAGGAAGATCCCACATGCTGTGGAGCAGCTGGGCCCCTGGGCCCGTGAGCCATGGCTGCTGAGCCTGTGCGTCCAGAGCCTGTGCTTCGCAACGGGAGAGGCCACAACAGTAAGAAGCCCGCGTACCGCAAAAAAAATAAAATTTTTTTTAAAATAATAGGTACAGAGTTTCAGTTTGGAATGATGAAATTGTGGAGATGCACAGTAATAGGTGTACAGCAATGTGAATAGATTTAATGTCACTGAACTGAACGCTTAAGAATGGTTAAAACTATAAATTTTGTTATATATATTTTACCACAGTAGCAAACAAAAAATAATCAGGACAGATAAGTTCATCATTTTCCTTGCGCCTTAGAAATGAAAACATCAATTTACATAGTAAAATCCGGGCAGACTGAACATATGTGCTACATCTCCATACTCTCCCAAAACCCCAACAAGATGAAATAAAGGAAAAAAGTTTACACCATGAAGGGCAAAGACAAAGGGAGGATAGATGACTGCAGATCAATGTCAGCAATATTCTGGACAAGGAAAAGCAGCAGTACCTAGGTTCTGCACATTTCAATACATACATAATACAGTTTTTAATTAAGACCTATAGTAATTCTTTCCTTCCAGAAATTCAAGGAAAAAAAAGATAATCTAGGATTTCCCTTTGAGTACTAGCTTTCCACAGAAGCAAATGCAGCTAATCCCTCTTCCACGTTCTTTTCCTTCCACAGCAGACCTATAATTAAATGAGCCACCTAAAAATTCCTTTTAATTTTCAGAACAAATGAACTCCAAAATCTAGGTTAGACCATGCTTCAAAAGTTCAAGGAACAAAAAACAAATCCCTTTTCCATTAAATGAGACTTAAATTTAGCTCAATTTGACGCTGTTGCTGCATATCTATGATGGCGGCAACTTTGTCTACTTTTCATAGGCCCAGTTCAGTATTCTTATTCATCAATGAGGGAAATGTTACTATCTCAAATATTCTGAATGCTCAGGCTATATCTAACACACTATTTAAATTACTTTCTAAAAAGACTACTTACAATAACTACATTTTGCATTTTAGTCAAGAAAAAGGAATTAACTTTCCTGTGTACGTCAAGAAAATTTTCAAGAGAAAGTACAAACAGAACAAAAGGCCTGGTGAAAATTAAATCCTAAAAATCACTTTCTCTGGTTATACAAAATAAACACATTCCAACTTTCTACATTTATCAGTTTTCTAAAACATTCTAAATCATAAATTAATTACTGTCAAGTCTCTGCAACAAAATTCTACATCTTTTCCATGAGAAAATCTTTTGTTAGTGTTTCCAAACCTTGTTAAATACAAAAATTCCATGTTTAAACTGAAGTCTACAGAAACTCCTCAGAGGTTAACTGACCTGACCAAAAATGTGAAACTAGAAATGTAATAAGCAGTTGAACTACTTTGATTCTTCCTTTTCTATTCTTACAAAGCTGGGAAATCATAAGACTATGTATGTGATCCATCATTAAAGAGGGTGCTGGGGCTGAATAATGAAGATCCACAACATGAAAAAAAGAGAGATAGGACTTTCCTGGTGGCGCAGTGGTTAAGAATCCACCTGCCAATGCAGGGGACACGGGTTCGAGCCCTGGTCCAGGAAGATCCCACATGCCGCGGAGCAACTAAGCCCATGAGCCACAACTATTGAGCCTGGGCTCTAGAGCCCGCGAGCCACAACTACTGAAGCCCACGTGCCTAGTCTGTGCTCCACAAGAGAAGCCACTGCAATGAGAAGCCCGTGCACTGCAACAAAGAGTGGTCCCCACTTGCTGCAACTAGAGAAAGCCTGCGCGCAGCAACGAAGACCCAACGCAGCCAAAAAAAAAAAAAGAGGGATAGCCTCTTTAGTATTATCCTCACATATCCCAGTTTTTTACAAAAGAATGAATATGGGAAAAGCTTTCAAAATCTGCCCTCTTTACTGCAGGGTCCTGTCACAGGGTGACCCAAATACAAGCTTCTGTCACTTTACATTCTCACTACCACCTCCCTAGCCTGGTCTCCCTACCTCCAGACCCTACCAACCCTAGTAAGTACTGTAGACCTCAATATTACCAAATAAATCTTCATAAAATACCATTTCATCCTCTCAGTCAACAGGACTTAAGGTTATCCCAAAATAAGAAGGCTGTTGAAGGGGAGCAGAATTTTTCACCCCAAAATATGCTACTTTGGCATAAGGATTATTTTGAGCTAAAAACTATCAAAACTCAGCAGACTCAGTAAAAGCTCTTTACCTCCCCCTCAACTGCCTAAATTTACACTGAAAATGAGGCCTGTACCAAGAAGAGAACTATTGCCAGAGATATCTTTTTAGCTAAGAAACTTACCTGCATATCAAGGCAATCTTATTTTGCAAACACCTCCTCTCCTCTTCCTTTTTTTTTTTTTTTTTTAACAATACCTCCTCCTCTTCCTTTTGTATCCTCAGACCCTTACCCCTTTCCTTAGCTCAGGATATTCATATAAGCCTCTATTAGGTGGCTGCCCTTTGGGTCTCATACTTTTATGGGGCTCCCATACCATATTTAGGAAATTTGTTTTTCTCCTGTAATCGTTCTTATATCAATGATTAGACCAGCCAAAGAACCTAGAAGGGAAGAAGAGAAATTTTTCTGCCCCTACACTGGTCTCTTAATTTTTCCAAACTTTCTCTTCTTACGCGGACCACACAAACCCTCTTCAGATTAATCTAAATTCACTGTACTTCTACCATCTCAAGTCCATTCCTGCCATTTTGCCCATTCTGAATCCCAGTTTTAAATAACTTCTCTCCTCCTCTTTGCCTTAATTATTCTATATACTCCTCATTCAGCCCTAGACTTCTCTAAGGTATCGCTTGAACTTTAAAAATCTCTATGTGGGTAAGGACTTTCTTCCCAGAGTGCAAGGAACATGGGTTATGCTGCAAAAAATTGAGCCCCAGATCAGAGGCTGCAGAATGGCAACCCACAGACAAATCCTGCCCACAGTGGTGATTTGCTTGGCTCACAGAGTTTTTTATGAATTCATTAAGTTGCCAACATTTAAAAATAAAAATTTCTCACAAAATCTGGAATTCTAGCTTCTGTTCAGAAAAGAGTTAAGATGTTCAGGCCACACTCTATCCACATGCCAACCCCCCCAGCCCCCTGCCAGATCAAGTGGGCCAACACTGAATTATATATTTTAAAATGATGAATTTCACCTCAATTTAAAAAAAAATAAAGTGAGCCAAAGCTGCATAACAGCTGCCTCACTGGAGTGACATGAATTCCCTAAATCACTTAAGTCCCAATCTGATCTATCATTACTGTTTAAAATGTTCATCTAGCCCTTGTAGGCATTTGACTTTACAGTGCTCACCCTAGATAAATTTACTGAATGAATTAATAAATTGAGAAGATAATTTTAAGAAGGACAACGTTGATGATGATGATAATGTACTAATGACAACAACAGTAATACTGGCAATTAACATTTCCTGCTTATTTTGAGCCAACTATTGTTCAAGCAAAAATACATTATCTCATTTAGTCCATGCAACAACCCTATGGATACATGCTACTATTATTCTCAATTTACAGATGAGGAAACTAAGGCACAAAAGTTAAGCAGGGCTTCCCTGGTGGCAAAGTGGTTAAGAATCTGCTTACCGGGCTTCCCTGGTGGCGCAGTGGTTGAGAATCTGCCTGCCGATGCAGGGAACACGGGTTCGTGCCCCTGTCCGGGAAGATCCCACATGCCGCGGAGCGGCTGGGCCCGTGAGCCATGGCCGCTGAGCCTGCGCGTCCGGAGCCTGTGCTCCGCAACGGGAGAGGCCACAACAGTGAGAGGCCCGCGTACCGCCAAAAAAAAAAAAAAAAAAAAAGAATCTGCTTACCAATGTGGGGGACACAGGTTCAAGTCCTGGTCTGGGCTGGGAAGATCCCACATACCGCAAAGCAACTAGGCCCGTGCACCACAACTACTGAGCCTGCACTCTAGAGTCCACAAGCCACAAACAACTACTGAGCCTGCGGGCCTAGAGCCCATGCTCCACAACGAGAAGACACCGCAATGAGAAACCCGCACACCGCAATAAAGACTAGCCCGCGCTTGCCGCAACTATAGAGAAAGCCCATGCACAGCAGCAAAGACCCAATGCAGCCAAAAACTTAATAAATAAAATAAATAAATTAAACAAAAAAAAGGAAGTTAAGCAACTTGGCCAAGGTCATACTGCCAGGACACGGTAGAGCCAGAATTCAAAATCAGACAATCTAACTCCAGTATACACTGTTAACCCCTACAATATGATTCCCTACCATACTTTCCTCTGTGACCAACTGAACTGACTCTCTGGAACGAAGAATCAAAGACTAAATTTTAGAGCCTGTTCTTTCTTTACACAAATGACTAAAAAGCAAACCACAGTTCACCTAAATGAAGATGGCATTTCTGGATTTTTTTCCTCGTCTTTAAAGAAAAATTTCTCGGTAATTGACAAACTTTAGGGAATCCAATAAAATGACATATATTTGTTATCACACTATTTCTGGAGTAAGGTAAGCTCAACATGCAGATGAATTTTTAGTTTAAAAATACAAAGTGATGGGGCTTCCCTGGTGGTGCAGTGGTTGAGAGTCTGCCTGCTGATGCAGGGCACACGGGTTCGTGCCCTGGTCCGGGAGGATCCCACATGCTGCGGAGCGGCTGGGCCCGTGAGCCATGGCCGCTGAGCCTGCGCGTCCAGAGCCTGTGCTCTGCAACGGGAGAGGCCACAGCGGTGAGAGGCCCGCGTACCACAAAAAATAAATAAATAAATAAATAAATACAAAGTGATGATTCAGTACAAAACTCCTTCTCTCTCCTGGAGTAGAAGGTTATATATATTAGGGTAAATAGTTTGCAGACGTGAAAAAAACTGCAAGTTTCTTGAGGGCAGGGACTGCTTTTTCCATGAGTCCCTCCAATGCCTAGCACAAAGCAGCAGTTAGCATATGTTCAATTATATTAAAGGAACCAAGATATCCAAGTATCTTAAATTGCAATGCAACAAAATCCTTATTATAGCATTTATCATCTTGCTTTTTACAATAATTACTGGTGAACAAGTTTGTTTTCCTGACAAAAACACAAAATCCTTGAGGCAGAGTACCCCTTGGGACCTAGCATAACAGGGGCTCAATAAATGCTTATTGAGTATTATAAACTTAACATTCCTATACTTAGATTTCCTGTAAGTCTCTCTACCAATGTTTAAAGTAGAACTTAAGGGAATTCCCTGGCAGTCCAGTGGTTAGAACTCCACACTTCCACTGCAGGAGGCATGGTTCGATTCCTGGTTGGGGAACTAAGATCTCGCAAGCCATGCAGTGCAGCCAAAAATAAATAAATAAATAAATAAAGTAGAACTTAAATAAAATGGCTTCTCATTTATAAAGCACTGGATTTTATGAAGTCCTATTATAAGATATTACTGAGACCAGTCCTATATTATGATATCAACAAAGCCCTGAAAAATTAGTGAGCCGGCATATGAAGCACAGAGAATAATCAACGATCTAGGAGAGAGCACTGTTCATACTTTCAATAGACAAGTAATGCAGTCCAGAGAGATTTAAACGAATTGCTCAAGATCACAGAATTTAAGTAACAAGCAATACCAAGGCCAGAACCCATGTCTCCTGAATATTGGCCCAGTTTTCTTTCCACAAAGAACTACTCTGTGAGCTCAGGATGAAGTGGATACTTTTAGAAATATTTTAAAGATATTTGGTATGGACAATGATCTTTCCCAGTACATAACTTTTTGTGAGGTATTACGTCACCATTAAAGATATGAAATTTGCCTTGCTCCATTAACTGCAGATAACACCACCTTTTTCCCTTGTTCTACATATTTTTTTCATTTTCATGTCTTTCCTTTCATTATCCTCTGAGAATTCTTCTTACTATCTCTTATTTATCTACTTTTCCTCTTACCACTTCCCTTCCCTAGTATCTCTCACAAAGCAGCCTATCTCCTTCTTTTCTCTCCATAATTATTAAAAAAAAAGATTAAGCACATATTTGATTATAGCAGTGACCTGGGATACCATAATAAGCAAGTCACAGCCTTGGTCTCTTGGCATTTATAAGGCAATTTGTTAACAAAAATATACGCTAAACACAAAGGGTCACACAGTTGAATGAATAATAAACATTTTATTATTATGACGTTTACAGTGGAGACAAGAAGCCCAGTATGGATGAGACACGTATGAAGAAAGGTGGTAATGACAACAGCTGCAAGGTTAGGGTTAGGCAAATGAAAGGGATCCTCTCTTCCTATTCAGCTTTCTCACCAACCAATTCATGTGCTCTACTTCATTCACTCCCTATACTCTTACTGCTTGATTTTTCCTATGCTCTACTTTTATTCTTTTTTTTTTTTTTTTTGCGGTACGCGGGCCTCTCACTGCTGTGGCCTCTCATGTTGCGGAGCACAGGCTCCGGACGCGCAGGCTCAGTGGCCATGGCTCACGGGCCCAGCCGCTCCGCGTCATGTGGTATCTTCCCAGACCGGGGCACGAACCCGTGTCCCCTGCATCAGCAGGCGAACTCTCAACCACTGCGCCACCAGGGAAGCCCCTACTTTTATTCTTAACCAGTAGTCTTCCTTTTCTCTCTCCTGATCTTTTATTTTTTTTCCTCTGCTGATCTTTTAATGTGCAGCTGTCCTGTCCTGCTTTCCTTTTCAATATTATTGCCAACTCCTCCCACCTTGTAGATCTACATAATGCCATAAGCTGTGAATTCATTTTTTTCTAAAGATTTAATATGTATTATTTTATTGGGTTGGCCAAAAAGTTCGTTTGGGTTTTTCTGTAACATCTTACAGAAAAACAAACGAAAGAACTTTTTGGCCAACCTAATATTTGATCCTCACAACAATGCCAGCGAGGCAGGTAGGAATCAACACATCTATTTTACAGATATATAAACTGAGTCCTGTCAATATTAAGTAATTTGCCAACAATCAGTTTGTCAGTGGCAAAATCAAATCAAAACCCAGACCTTTTCTTTCCAAGTGCTCTATTCTTTTTCCACTGAACCATATTGTCTTCTTTTTAATTCCTACACTTTTTAACCATATACATGCACATGTCTGGACAAGTATACAGAGATAAATGTTTATAAAATAGCACAAGTGGGAAAAGTTTATGTATGTCTAGGGAAGCTAGAAAAACAGAAAAGTCAGTCCTCAGGACTCAAATTAAGAGTACAATGTGCCTCACACTGTACAATATGGCTAATCCTTCTAAAGGCAGCTTTGGGTTTCAGGTCCAAGTAGAAACTGTCTATTTCTTCAACCAACTGATTTAGCCAGCATGAACACTGGTGTCTCCCCATACCTCCTCACAGCTGTTAATATGACCAGGGCTCACCCTCAGCACCATTCTTGGCCCCCAACCTCTCTCACAGGCATGCCACCATACCTGAAGTTTTCACTGTTTGAAGTCACTTCTTTGGGTTAAGGCGCTGTCTCCAGAAGGCCACTGTTAAATGCATGTTACCTGAGAAAGGAAGGAGGGTCCATTAACACATTATTCCTATGGTTAAACACACCAGATCAGCAATGACCTTAGGAATCTGACAGCACCATGTCCTTTAAAAAGTTTCATGGGAGGGCTTCCCTGGTGGCGCAGTGGTTGAGAGTCTGCCTGCCGATGCAGGGGACACAGGCTCGTGCCCCAGTCCGGCAAGAACACACATGCCGCGGAGCAGCTGGGCCCGTGAGCCATGGCCGCTGAGCCTGCGCGTCCAGAGCCTGTGCTCCACAACGGGAAAGGCCACAGCAGTGAGAGGTCTACGTACCGCAAAAAAAAAAAAAAAAAAAAAAAAAAAGTTTCATGGGACAGATAATTTTTGATGGAGCAGGCAGGATAAGAAGGTGAGTCGGGGAGAAAATGACTCACACTCTGTAAGGGGTGACCCCCACTTGTGTATGGCTACATGGCAAAACGAGGATGGCCATATAAACACATACTCTACCTATTGGGGTCACAGTAAGGACTATCCCTGCAACTTGGAAGCTCCTAGGGATAAGAAAAGAAAAAGTATTCCAAGGATCAGAGTATAGCCAGTTCTGAAAAGAAGTAAAGAGCTGAGTTGGCAGGAGTTCTCCAAGGACAGTACACTGCTAGACTGAAAGAGGAC
Organism: Kogia breviceps; assembly: GCF_026419965.1. Lineage (NCBI taxonomy): Eukaryota > Metazoa > Chordata > Mammalia > Artiodactyla > Physeteridae > Kogia > Kogia breviceps. Next base: position 24,309,053 of record NC_081323.1, read on the forward strand.
AGAGGCAAGGAACAGCTTCTGGTTAACTACTTCTACTTGTGAGGCTAGTTTCCAACCCAACATTTTTAGCTGAGGGCTGACCTCTCAACCAGAGAATGCTGCAATTCAATTCTGCAACCCGCCCCCTTGCTAATTTATATTGACTCAAAGCCAGTATCATTTACAGCCACAAAAATCAACATGCCTTTACTGAGTGCTTATTATGAGCCCAGAATTTCGCTAGGTGCTATAAATACAGGAGAGGGGAAAAAAAAAATCTTTATACATTTTTACCTTAATTCATATAAAGGAAACCAATTCCCAAAACCCCAAACAGAGAGAAGGCTGAGGAACAAGAAAGGAAGAGCGGGGGTGGGGGGTGATGACACAGGACGACACACAACGACGACAACACTATTTCCTATGAGTACTAACACAAATTTCTTTTTTTCTTTTTTTTTTTTAAATAAATTTATTTATTTATTTTTGGCTGTGTTAGGTCTTTGTTGCTGTACACGGCCTTTCTCTAGTTGCAGTGAGTAGGGGCTACTCATCATTGCAGTGCGCGGGCTTCTCTTGTTGCGGAGCATGGGCTCTAGGCACACGGGCTTCAGTAGTTGTGGCTCACGGGCTCAGAAGTTGTGGCTTGTGGGCTCTAGAGCGCAGGCTCAGTAGTTGTGGCACACGGGCTTATTTGCTCCGTAGCATGTGAGATCTTCCCGGACCAGGGCTCGAACCCGTGTCCCCTGCATTGGCAGGAGGATTCTTAACCACTGCGCCACCAGCGAAGTCCCAACACAAATTTCTTAAGACAGAATGAATACAACAAAACTCACTTCTAGGCCAAAGTTCCTTGCTAAACTTTTAACTAAACAGTCAAGAGGCTCAGGCTAGAAATATTTTTTTCTTTTGGTCTAATACCAAAAGCTCTTTAGTAAGCACACATTCATCTTGATACACTGGAGAAGAGGCTAAGAGTTACAAAACTTGGTTCTACTTCTAGCTCTGATTATTAACTAGTTTTTTATTTTTTCTTTTTTAAATTTATTTTTGGCTACATTGGGTCTTTGTTGCTGTGTGCAGGCTTTCTCTAGTTGCAGCAAGAGGGGCTACTCTTCGTTATGGTGCGCGGCCTTCTTTTTTATGGTGGCTTCTCTCGTTGCAGAGCATGAACTCTAGGCGTGTGGGCTTCCGCAGTTGTGACACGGGCTCAGAAGTTGTGGCTTGTGGGCTCTAGAGTGCAGGCTCACTAGTTGTGGCACACGGACTTAGCTGCTCCTCGGCATGTGGGATCTTCCCGGACCAGGGTTTGGACCCGTGTCCCCTGCATTGGCAGGCTGATTCTTAACCACTGTGCCAACAGGAAGTCCCAGGTTTTTTTTAAACAAACAGAAAACTAACAGGTTGGACTAGTCTAAGAATAGCATATACCTGGCACATATACTACCCATTAGATAACTAGTGTCCACAGGAGGAATCACTAATCAATCATAACTCACTTTCCCAGAGAATGCATATGATCAAAATCCTTCTCAACACAGGGCTCTGGCAGCTACTTCAAATGAAAGTTGGCCCATAAAACAAAATATATCTGCCACTGCAGACTGTAGATAATCTCTACAATCTCTTCCAACTCTAAAATTCTACAACCAGGTTTCTGAGGGTGGGAGAAAAACACTTCCAACAAACTTAAATCAACAGTATTGATAGTCATAAAATTCAGTCTAATCTCCAAATTCTACAAATTGCACCTGATCAAGGATGCTAATGAACAATACATTCCGATACCATTAACATACATAACTTATCAATATTATTCTGATTTGTTAATGGGTTCTTTTGACAGAAAAGGAACCTTTTACCCAGACTGGCCATAAAGAAATCCTCATACAAAAACAGGGCAACAATACTGCACTAGTAAAGAACTAAATCCAATCCCTTGATCATCCCCACAGCCTCTCTACAAGGTCAAGCCTTTCACTTCTCACCTAGACCTCTGCAACAGCCACTCTTCTCCATCCTTTTTCATTCTTGTCACCAGAGCAATCTTTCTAAAGCAAACATCTACTCATATCACTTCCCTGTTCAAAAATGTGTATCTATTGCTAACAACATAAAACAAGCTTTTTTGCATTATACTTAGAACTTTTCATATAGTAGTCTTTTACCTTTCTGGCCTCACATCCACAGTGCTCTCCTTCCCCGTCCCACTCCCTGCTCTTTTTCTTCCACAATCCTCTCCATTTATGCACAGTATTAAGGTGTTTCCTCTGTCTGCTCTCCTTCCCTTTCCCCATCGCAATCCCCATCCTACTCATCACCTAAGGCCCAACTCAGGTCCAGCAGATCCTTCCTCCTTCTCAGTTCAATGGGGACACAACTGGTTACCTGTCCTCTACTGTCTCAAAGCTTTTCACAAACAATCCAAAGTATTGTTTGTCTCCATGGTTCCCAAGACCATGAGAATTGCCTGAGGCAAGTTTTAACCCAAATGTATTAAATCAATCTCGGGGAATGAGGCTCTGAAATTTCTACTTTTCAAAAGCTCCCCTAATTATTCTAATGGTCAAATTTGGGGGCTAGTGGTTTGTCTCTTCCAATAGGTGTAAAGATAGTTCTTTAACTAATGTAGAAATGATTTATCCTAGAATACACTGAAGAAGTATTCTGAACTTGTTTATTTCATATCATATCCTTGCTGACTTGACTCATATTGAAGATGAAGGAATTCCTTTTGGACTCACACCCAAAAAAATTTACATTCACTGTTCAAAAAACCAGATGAATTTCCACCTTCATTTCTAAATCTTAAAAATGAAGTAATCGTACCTTGAGTAAACCTATGAATACACAGTGAAGCCTCTCACCAGAGCTGCCACGAGAACTTTACTTCAGCTGAGAAACAAATCCTTAGCCCATTTTGAGGGTGGAAATACACTGCCTTTAGTACTTCCTTAAGACCTAATTATGTTAGGAATACATGCGAGACCCCAACTAAGTACAATGATAGGTGTCTGGCTCAAGTGCCTCGTTAATTTTCAAAGAAAAATCCCACTCTTCCTTCCCCACCCCTCACTCCCAAAAAAGTATAATGAAGCTGTAGAATAATGTCAGAAAATCTAACAAAATTAAGATATGAATATAACCAAGACAACAAGCTGAATTGTTACTGGGAACTGTGGATTTCGGGTAGTTTGCAAATTCACCTGGTTACATCGCTAACCTGGGGCGCAACGTCTACCTGGGGCACAAAAACCGTGTGTTTATCTCTCTTTGAGTCGCGGCCCGGAGCTAAGTCTGAAAACTTGAGTTCCCCACTTAGTCACCCCTAAGTCATGTCCTCATCACGGCTCCTTTTTTCTTCTCTCCACTAAAGCAAAGGGCACTCTCAGGAGGAAGGACACTGACAGCTCCACGTCTGCAAAACTCCGCGCCGACGGCGGGCGCGGAGGAGGACGCCAGGGCCGGGACCACCATGCTGGGGGACAATGGAGGGAGGACGGGAGTGGGAGAGAGAGGAGAGGCAGCCGGTGTACTGGGCCCCTCTCGCGAGTGGGGGCTCCAAAAAGTCTCGGGAAGGGCAGCGGGTGGCAGGTGGGCCCGGCCACCGCCCCTCGCAGGGCCACGTCGCCCGCGCCGGCTGCTGCCGCCCGGCCCCGCGCGTAGGCCGGGCCGCGGCAGAGTGGCCCCCGGGCGGGGCTGAGGGGCTCGGGTCCAGACCCTGCGGGCGCCCACTGCGGCCCAGTCTCCTCATAAGTTGGCGGCCGCGAGGCTAGGGACTCCAGACGCCTGAGCCCAAGAGTGGCCGCTGGGTGCATCCAGCCGACCCATCCCGACCCTGCCGGGCCCCTGCCACTAGCCCGAGCTCCCCGCGCCCCCCACGGGCACCGGCTCTTGAGGGAAGAGGAAGCAGACGCGGCTCTGGGGTCCCGGCTGACGCGCCGCACTCCTCCATCCCTCGTTCTACTCGGACACGCTTATCCAGGACCCTCCCTCTCCCCAGAACTGCCTCCAGTCCGCCCGCGGGTTTTTACCGGGACTCGGGGCGGCGGCGACTCTTCAGTCCCTCGACTAAGATGGCAGCCGGTCCCGAGCCCGGACCACAGCTACTAGAGCGAGTTGGCGGCCAACACGCAGGCGCCTCCAGCTCGAGAGGGATCCGGCCTACAAGCCCCAGAAGGCCTTGCGCACTAGCCCGCTGCCGGCAGGAAGAGCTCGCAGAGGCTGATGAGCGCAGCTAAATCGGGGTTTGCGCTCAGTCAGGTGGGAGGGACGCTTGGATTGCTCCCAGTACCTCTAGGCTTTTTTGAAAACCCTCCTAATCACACACTAGAACCTCTAAAAGCTGTAGCTGCGGATCCAAAGCTCTAGTGTGCATCAGAATCACCTGAAGGGCTTGTTAAAACTTAAGACTACTGGGCCCCACCCCCAGGGTTTCTAATTCATCAGATCTGGGATAGGACTTAATAATTTTAATAATTTACATTTCGGACAAGCTCTCTGGTGTGCTACTGGTAGGATATCACACTTTGAGAACCACTGAACTGCTGCTTAGTCCTTAGGAAAGTACACTCAGGAGTTACATTGATTGGATTCAACTCCACCTTTTAACAGGGACTGGCCGCGGGCACCTAGGGATGATGAAAACAGCTTACACGTAAGCGGTGCCAACCTGGCAGGTGTTCTAAGAGCTGATCAATAAGATTCTATTTTGGTTTTTAACACTTATTTATTTATTTAGGCTGCGTGGGGTCTTAGTTGCGGTATGTGGACTTCGTGTGGACTTAGTTGTGTCATGCAGGCGGGATCTATTTCCCCGACCAGGAATGGAACCGGGGCCCCATGCATTGGAAGCACGGAGTCTTACCCACTGGACCACCAGGGAAGTTCCCTGATCAATAAGATTCTTTAATCCTTACAACAAATCTATGAGGGAAGTACCTTCATTTTCCTCACTTTACAGATGCACAAACCAAGTCACAAGTTGGATAAGAACCCAGGCAGTCTGGTTTCAGAGTCCAACCTCTTAACTTCCTTCATGGGTTGTGAGAAAAGGCTGTGCAAGTGGACTCAGAGGCACAACTAAGTGCTTAGTAACTAGTGACCTTTGTTATTATTGTTTAGCGTGTTCCTCTTAATGAAAATAGTATTTTACCATCTGTAAAGTCACTTACACTTTTCAAATACTTTCAAATCCTCCATGTCAATGTTTCCTGCAATGTACCTTAGGAGAGCTTGTTAAACATACAGATTCCTATAACCCCACCCCATTCACATTGTCTAGTGCAGTGGTTCTCAAACTCTAGTTCCCACCAGAATCACGTGGAGGACTTAAACCATAATTTGCTGGGCCTCACCCCCAGGATTTCCAATTTGGTAACTGAGGTCAGGCCTCAGATTTTGAGTTTTTAACCACAGACCACACTTGGAGAATCACTGTGGTAGGTAGTGTTTCTCACCTTTTTTTGAAATTATCATCTCTGTAAGGAACATTTTTACACTTTTTTTTTCTTCTTGGCCGCCCCACACAGCATGCCGGATCTTAGTTCCCGGTCCAGACCCGTGCCCCCTGCAGTGGAAGCACAGAGGTTTAACCACTGGACCGCCAGGGAAGTCCTAGACATTTTGTCCTAAATTCCCTCATGAAATTTTAATATCACAAACATACTGTTTATCAATTTATGTGCCGTATATCTATGCTTTTACCAGAAAATTGGGGAGGCAGAAGGAATTCCCTGGAGGTCCAGTGGTTAGGCTCCACGCTTTCACTGTGGAGCGCTGGTACAGTCCCTGGTTGGGGAGCTAAGATCCTGCAAGCTGCACAGCGCCGCGTGACAAAAATAAAAGAATAAATTTAGAAAAAAAGAATTAAAAAAAAAATTACCTCTGCACCCCCAACCAATTTTTGTCCTATTAAGAATGGGGGGGGGGGGTTCCCTGGTGGCGCAGTGGTTGAGGGTCCGCCTGCCGATGCAGGGGACACGGGTTCGTGCCCCGGTCCAGGAAGATTCCACATGCCGCGAAGTGGCTGGGCCCGTGAGCCACTGCAGCTGACCCTGCACGTCTGGAGCCTGTGCTCCGCAGCAGGAGAGGCCACAGCAGTGAGAGGCCCGCGTACCACCAAAAATAAAATAAAATTTAAAAAAAAAAAATTAAAAAAAAAAAAAAAAAAAAAGAATGGGGGAATGTGGATTTTTTAACTAGTGCCCCAGGTGATTCTTATCACTAGGCAAGATTGGGGAACACAGTGTGCCTTTAAGGTATGAGGTATTTTTATTCCCATTATACAGAGAGGGAAATGAGTCTCAAGGAAATTAAATGAATGGTCCAAGATCACTCAGCCAGGAGCCAGGGATCCAACCGAAGTCCGCTCCAGATTCTGTCTTCATATACAATTTTTAAACTATCTAATGTTAGGCAAAACTAATGTATGGTGTTTGAAATCAGGATAGTGATTACCTTTGAGGGAAGGTAATACCAAGAAGGAGACCGAAAAGGGTGTTCTTGGGGCTTGTAAAAATGTTCTGTCTTGACCGGGGTGCTGGTACACAGGCATGTTCACTTTGTGAAAATTCATCAAGCTGCATAGTTATGATATGTGTATTTTTCTGTATATGTCAAGAAAAGTATATATAAAACAAACATATGTTTTAAATGTATACTCATTTTATTCCAAAAATGCATCTCTTTCTACTACATGCCGGCTTCTCAAACTTTAGAGTGCATCAGAATCAGCTGGAGGGCTTATTAAAACCCAGATTGCCAAGTAACACACCCAGAATTTCTTAAGTCAGGAAGTTCTGGAATCAGGCCCAAGAATTTGCATTTCTAACAATTCCCAGGTGATGTTGATGCCTAGGGATCACATTTTGAGAACCACTATGCTGGGTGGACTATGATATCCTTAACTTCTTGCTCATACCAACAGGATAGATTAGCTGTGATATGGGAGGTAGAACCTAGCGGAATTAATGTCAGGCTTCTTCAGAGACACATAGATCAAGGAGCTAGTTCTGACTATCAACATCTTACTTCAGGGGTTTTAGGGAAATCCCCTGAACCTCAGTGGCCAAATCTCTAAATAGGAATCATAGATACTACCTCCTAGGATGTTGTGAAGATTCTAGGACATCCAGGGTAAGGAATTAGTTGGTGGTTCTCCAAGGAGAAGCTGGGTTGGTGAGGGCAGAGAATCCCAGCCTGAGCATTTCCTCATCTCCCATGCTGTGTGGCTCTGGCTCCCAAGTTCCCTGATCCAAAAGCCAGTCTAGTCTTGGCCTGGTCAGAATGTAGGACTGGTGGCTAATAGAGCCTTGAGCCACCTACACCCTCCTTCTGCCTTGGACAGCCACGTCAACCTGGGACAGGACCCAGCCCTGCTAGAGCAGGGGCAGGTAGCCTGGGAGAGGCCCCCACCAGCAAGGGAAGGAGTTTTCCAGGCCTTTGGAGAGAGAAGGAAGCAGGGATGCAGAGCTGGAAGGAGTGGGGAGAGAAACCCCAGCAGCCCACACGCCACCTGTCACTTACTGGCTTTCCCTGCAGAACCCTTAGTCACGCTGCTAGTCACGCTGCTGTCCCCCACTTCCCTGGAGCCATTCTGCATTCAATGCCAGAGGAAGGGAAACACTTGAAAAGTGGCAGAACTGTGTGTTGATGGAGAGAAGACACTGGATGGCACTTCTGGGAGCCTCAGATCTGGATTCAAAGAAACCACTTAAGACCTGAGGTCATGGCTTATAATTTTCCCTCTTTAAGACTGTTTTGTTGGGACTTCCCTGGTTGTCCAGTGGGTAAGACTCCACACTCCCAAAGCAGGGGGACTGGGTTTGATCCCTGGTCGGGGAACTAGACATGTGGACTCTCAGTTGCGGCATGCAACTAAGAGTCCACGTGCCACAACTAAAAGATCCTGCACGCTGCAACTAAGACCTGGAGCAGCCTAAATAAATAAATAATTTTTTTTTTTTTTTTTTTAAAAGGAACTTCCCAGGTGGCACAGTGGTTAAGAATCCACCTGCCAGGGCTTCCCTGGTGGCGCAGTGGTCAAGAGCCCGCCTGCCGATGCAGGGGACGCGGGTTCGTGCCCCGGTCCGGGAAGATCCCACATGCTGCAGAGCGGCTGGGCCCGTGGGCCGTGGCCTCTGGGCCTGCGCGTCCGGAGCCTGTGCTCCGCAACGGGAGAGGCCCGCGTACCACAAAAAAAAAAAAAAAAAAAGAATCCACCTGCCAATGCAGGGGACACAGGTTCGAGCCCTGGTCCAGGAAGATCCCACATACCACGGAGCAGCTAAGCCCGTGTGCCACAACTACTGAACCTGTGCTCTAGAGCCTGTGAGCCACAACTACTGAGCCCACGTGGCCCAACTACTGAAGCCTGAGCGCCAAGAGCTTGTGGTCTGCAACAAGAGAAGCCACCGCAATGAGAAGCCTGCGCACTGCAAGGAAGCCCCCGCTCGCCTCAACTAAAGAAAGCTCACGTGCAACAGTAAAGACCCAATGCAGGCAAAAATTAAATAAATAATTTTACTTTTTAAAAAAGACTGTTTTGTCATCTGCAAAATGACGTACACAATTTCTGTCCCTAGTCACCTCAGTCCCTCCCTCCTAGGTAGGGTTGCCAGATTTAGAAAATAAAAATGTAGGATGGGGCTTCCCTGGTGGCACAGTGGTTGAGAATCTGCCTGCCAATGCAGGGGACACAGGTTCGAGCCCTGGTCTGGGAGGATCCCACATGCCGCGGAGCAACTGGGCCCGTGAGCCACAACTGCTGAGCCTGTGCATCTGGAGCCTGTGCTTCACAACAAGAGAGGCCACGATAGTGAGAGGCCCACGCACCACGATGAAGAGTGGCCCCTGCTTGCTGCAACTAGAGAAAGCCCTTGCACAGAAACAAAGACCCAACACAGTCAAAAATAAATAAATAAATTAATTAATTTTAAAAAACAAAAACAACAACAAAAACCCAAAATCGTTCTTTAAAAAAAAATGTAGGATGCTCAGTTAAATTTGAATTGCAATAAAAAATTAATAATTTTTAGTATAAATATGTGACAAATGCTGCATGTAACATTCTTACACTGTTTTTTTATTGTTTATCTAAAATTCAGATTGAATTGGGCATCATGTATTTTATTTGGGAACCCTACTTCCAGGGCTTTATGCACTTTCTCCATTGGGGTAGTGAAATTAAATGCCTCCAAGGACCAGTAATAAATAGCCATAAAGAGCGCTCAGCACCTCCTCCTGCAGTTTTTGGGAGGACTTAGATTCAGAGGAGCATTTGCAGGACTGAAGAACTCCTTGAGATAATAAACAGCATGCCAGAGCTTCTCCTAGTCCTGTTCATTATCCTCAGTACCTCTTTTCTTGCTCTCAAACATGAAGTTGTCCCTCTCCTAGGAAAGCCCCATTGGCCCATAGCTACAGATTGCAGATCAGAATCACCTCTTGCCCACAGTTCTCAATGGAAATGTCTATCCTAAACTGAAATATACCTGTCTTTAAAAAAAAAAAAAAAAAAAAAAAGTCATGCCTGCAAATTCCTCAAGCAAAAATGGAATCAAGAGACAAGCATCCGGGCCTCCCTGGTGGCGCAGTGGTTGAGAGTCCGCCTGCTGATACAGGGGACACAGGTTCGTGCCCCGGTCGGGGAAGATCCCACATACCGCGGAGCAGCTAGGCCCGTGAGCCATGGTCGCTGAGCCTGGGCGTCCAGAGCCTGTGCTCTGCAACGGGAGAGGCCACAACAGTGAGAGGCCCGCGTACCCCCCACCAAAAAAAAAAAAAAAAAGACAAGCATCCAGGTCACATGATGCAAGATGGAAAGGTGTCATCAGACCACAAACTCCGGGGAATCTTAGAACTCGGCCTTGACTCATGTAAACTTCAGAGGCGGTAAAGGCTGCAATTAGAGATATAGGAACATGTGACTTTGTTTTCCGTCCTGGAGGACCTTCTAAACTTGGAGGGAGGAGGGGCAGGTCCTGAAAGGTCAAACGCTTCAGTCACGTGTGTTCAGGCTGCTTCCTCAACTGTGAAACAGGACTAAACTTTTAGGGTTGTGGGGAGGATAAAATGAGAGAGCAATAACACAGTACAGGACCATAGTAAGTGTTCAATTAAAATTAGTGCTTGAAAAAAAAAATTAGTGCTTGATTTTTCACACGAGGCAACTGTGTGCCAAAGAGGTTTGAGGACTTGCCTGAGATCAACAACTGGTGGAGCAGGATTCAAATTTGGTCAGCCTGACTCTAGAGCCCTCACTCTTATCCTTTAAGCCAGTATCTTCCACAGGGTTGTGCACTGATGATGCACAGAAAATGATTTTAGGTGGTACCAAAAGTGGCTATAAAAAAAAAAAAAAACAGGGCCTCCCTGGTGGTGCAGTGGTTAAAAATCCACCTGCCAATGCAGCTGACACGGGTTTGAGCCCTGGTTCCAGAAAATCCCACATACACGTGACAGAGCAAATAAGCTCGTGTGCCACAACGACTGAGCCTGCACTCTAGAACCCACGAGCCACAACTATTGAGCCCACGAACCACAACTATTGGGCCCACGTGCCAGAACTACCGAAGCCTGGCCACAACTATTGGGCCCACATGCCACAACTACTGAAGCCCACGTGCCTAGAGCCTGTGCTCTGCAACAAGAGAAGCCACGACAATGAGAAGCCCCGTGCACTACAATGTAGAGCAGCACCCGCTCGCTGCAACTAGAGAAAGCCCACGCACAGAAACGAAGACCAAACACAGCCAAAAATAAAAACAAATAAATAAACTAATTTAAAAAAACCAAAACAGGTGTTGGCCTTGTTCTCCGCTTTTGTGTTTTTCTTTTTGCAGATGCCGCCCTGCTCTCATCAGCCTCTGGTCCGCCATCTCCTTGAATCCTAACACCATACCTTCAATTAAGTTGCAGAGTTGTGATGGAGAGATATTTGAAGTTGATGTTGAAATTGTGAAACAATCTGTGACTATTAAGACCACGTTGGAAGATTTGGGAATGGATGACGAAGGAGATGATGATCCAGTCCCCTTGCCAAATGTTAATGCAGCAATATTAAAAAAGGTCATTCAGTGGTGCACCCTCCACAAGGATGATCCTCCTCCTCCTGAGGATGATGAGAGCAAAGAAAATCGAACAGATGATATCCCTGTTTGGGCTCAAGAATTCCTGAAAGTTGACCAAGGAACACTTTTTGAGCTTATACTGGCAGCAAACTACTTAGACATCAAAGGTTTGCTTGATGTTACCTGTAAGACTGTTGCCAATATGATCAAGGGGGAAATTCCTAAGGAGATTCAAAAGACATTCAGTATCAAAAATGATTTTACTGGGCTTCCCTGGTGGCGCAGTGGTTGAGAATCCGCCTGCCGATGCAGGGGACACGGGTTCGTGCCCCGGTCCGGGAAGATCCCACATACCGCGGAGCAGCTGGGCCCGTGAGCCATGGCCGCTGAGCCTGTGCGTCCGGAGCGTGTGCTCCGCAACGGGAGAGGCCACAACAGTGAGAGGCCCGCGTACCGCAAAAAAAAAAAAAAAAAAAAAAAAAGATTTTACTGAAGAAGAGGAAGCCCAGGTATACAAAGAGAACCAGTGGTGTGAGGAGAAGTGAAACTTTGTGTCTGATGTTATAACACTGTTAAGGATTGTTCCAAATACTAGTCGCACTGCTTTGTTTATAATTGTTAATATTAGAAAAACAGTCCACAAATGCAGCAGCAAATCAGTTGTATTAGCAGAATGTTGTCCTCATTGCATGTGTAGTTTCAGTACAGATTCCAAACTTGTGGCTCACTTTCTTCTAGTATGATCAAAAGTTCCTTTTTCGGGCTTCCCTGGTGGCGCAGTGGTTGAGAGTCCGCCTGCTGATGCAGGGGACACGGGTTCGTGCCCCAGTCCGGGAAGATCCCACATGCCACGGAGCGGCTGGGCCCGTGAGCCATGGCCGCTGAGCCTGCGCAGCCGGAGCCTGTGCTCCGCAATGGGAGAGGCCACAACAGTGAGAGGCCCGTGTACCACCAAAAAAATAAAAAATAAAAAAAATAAGAAAAGAAAAATATGAGTAAGTCATTACAGAGTGTATACAGACAAGGACAAACTACTAAGGTAGGGTGTGGACAAGTGTGGCTTGGAGCCCACCCAGGGCCATCTGTCACGGCTGCCAGCCTGGGCCTGCCTATCTGGTGGCTCCACACCTCACTCAGCTTGGCCTGAGGCTGGAGAGGGACAGAGGCTGAGCCCTGAGCCCTGAGCCTTCCAGACACTGTGCAGCTCAGTGGTCATGAAAGTTGTCTGGTATTTGTGACTGCTGCCTAGGAGGGTCAGGATGGGCTCATGTCACAAGCATGGAGTTCCCAGCCAGCAGGCTGCATACAATCCTGCTGCCTCCAGGGATGGTCAGGCCACCTGGGTCTTTTGGACACCCAGGGCTATCCCTCAGTCCCAGAGAGTGGAAAGAGGAAGAGCTTTCTCCCACCCCTTTGCAGTTGAGGTGTAGAGTTCAGGATGTGGAGTCAACCTGATTTTGCTGCTTATTTGCTGTGTGACCTCAGGCAAGTCACCTAACTTCTCTGAGCTTCCGTTCCCTCAGTTGTAAACATGGAAATGATACTTTTAGAAATACATATAGATGAAATAAAGCAATATACCAAGAAAAGTAAGGGAACAACCCCAATGTTATCAATAGGAGAATTAATAAAATTAATTATGCTATGTTTATACATATAGCAATAAAAAGAACAAACCATTACCACAGGCAAAAGCATAGATGAATTGCACAAACGTAACAATGAGTGACAGAAGCCAGACAAAAAAGAATACCCATCATGAGAAGTGTACTTTTTTTTAATGTTTAAGAACAGGCAAAACAAACATAAGGTGATAGAGATAAGAATACTGGTTACCCTATAGCAGGAAGAATTAGCAGGGAGGGGAGCCTCCCTCATGAGGGAGCCTTCTGAGGCATGGGAAATGTTCTATATGTTGATCTGGTTACACAAAAATCTGTACCTACACACATATAAGTTTGAATTGTACACTTCATATTTGTGATTTTGCTACATATACATGATATAATTCAACAGGCATTTTTAAAAATAAAAAAGAGGGAATGATGAGTAAATATTCAAGAGGATGGTTACCTTGGTCAGGAAAAGAGTTGGGTGAGGAGGAGGGTATAGTGTTAGATGCAGGTTATATTCAAGGCTCTGCATTTTGTTGTGGGGTGGTGGATTCACAAGTGCCTATATCATTACTTTAAAAAATTAAATAACTCAAAAATAATTTTAAAATAATACAAATGATACAGCTACCTGATAGGGTTGTAGGGTGTATCAATCGGGACTCTTAACTGCAATTAAAAAAAAAACCACACCAACTCTCCTCAGTTTGAGCAGAAAATAAATTTATTAAAAGATGTTGGGTGGCTCATAGAATCTCCATGAGAGCCTAAGCACCAGGCCTGGGGGGCTGTGTACTGTTAGGAACAATTCTCAAAATCACCCTGAGGATTCCAGACAGGAGAGATGCCAGGGTCACTGTTGCAGGGAACAGACACTACAGCTTTCTCTGCCAACCCTGAGCTCTGGGTTCTACCAGCAGCTACTACCCTCACTTCTCTGTGCCTCATCTGTGAAATAGAAACAATATTTTATATTTATATTTTTATACATATGTTTATTTATTTAGGGGTGTGTGGACATGTATGTGAAATCATATGTGTAAAGGGCTAGTCCAGATGCCAGGAACACTGTAAGCGTCTACTCACTTAGGGTTAGCAATGATAAGGTCACATGGCAGCTGGCAGGACTAGTTCTGGAATGCAGGTAAGACACCCCCAGAGATTCCAAGCAATTCTTAGAGGAGACTTGATAGGGGATGACAGCTTGCATTGGCAGATGGAGGCCAGGAAACACAGAATTATTTTGAAAAGTTATTTTAATGAGACTGTGCTATACTGGTACAAAGACTGTTTTGTCCTTTATCTTATTTAATTTTCATGATTTGCAAAGGGCAAGGACTGTGAGAGCCAGAAATATTCTGGATTGACTCCAGCTCTGCAACATCCCAGCTGTGTGGTCCTGGACAAGTGATGTAATCTTTCCAAGTCCCAGTGCTCTCATCTGTAAAATGGGGACAATAATGAGATGTCGTGAGGACCGAATGAGAGAAGATATATGCCAAGCTTGGCATAGAGTGGGTGCTTGATAAAGGTAATAGAAACAGGTGTTGTTCTTTTCATTATCACTATCATTTCTCCTACAGTCCATGTAAGAAGAAGGTGTAGCCATGAGACAGACTAGGCCATGAACAGCAGGATCTGGAACTATAGACTCAGCTACCAGGGTAGAACAAATTCTGGAGATAGCCAGCTAAAGGTGAGGAGAAGAAGTCCACTACAGAGGGCAGAATGCAGGATTCAGAGATGATGGGGGCAGGTGACTGGGGTAACCCATTCAGTCGTTGGCATGAGGTGGCCTGGTACAGGAAAAGAGACAGAAGCAACTCAGAGACCCAGCACCAGAGGCTGAACTCACTGATTCAACAGTAGAATAATAGTTTGACCCAGGCTCTGAGGTTAGGTAGAGCTGGCTTCAAATCCCAGCCTCAATGCCAAGATCACTATATGACCTTGAGAATGTTCCTCATTATCTCTGACCTCTGTTTCCTCCCCTGTGGAAAGACTGATTATCTTACTTCTCACTTCTACTCCTGTCATCCTTCTAGAATGATTGGTTCAACATGAGAGCCTTCCTTGGTCTCCTCATTTCCAGTGACCTTGGTCTCCCAGGGTCATACCTGCACACCAAGTCTGAACCCTCGATTTTCCTTTACCACCTCCTCCCTTCCGTTCTTGAGCGCTCTGAGACCACAGATTCTGAGGACCAAAACTTCACCTAGTATTTCCATTGTTACTATGTTTTTTTCTTTTCTCAAATCTATACGATCTGAAGTCTGCCCTCTTTTTCATTCTTTTTTTTTTCAGTAGAAGTATGGTTGATTTACAATGTTGTTAATTTCTGCTGTACAGCAAAGTGATTCAGTTACTTTCTTTTTCATATTCTTTTCCATTATGGTTTATTGCAGGATGTTGAATATACATAGTTCCTGGTGCTATACAGTAGGACCTTGTTGTTTATATTGTTACTATTAATATTGGTATGGTAATTTTGGAACTATTGCATGTATCAGGTAGGATAAAGCAAATAAGTAAATATGTTACTATTAGGAATCAAAATTTTTCATAAAAGGGAAAAGAGATCTGAATATAAAGTCAAAGAAGTTCAGAAAAAACACTTCTGAGTTGGAAAAAATATATAACCTCATGATTACATATATATTCATTCCTAGATTTACCCAATGAACGGGAGGGCCTGGAAGTAATTATAAGTCGGTAGCGATGAGCATAACTTGAGCCCAAATCTTATTCTTTAAAATTGGCCTGGGCTCTTTGGAGAAATGGCTGATTCTAGAGCTTGCAGAAGAAAAATATAAGCAGAGTCTGGAACATCTTGTTATGCAAAAAAATATGAACGCACTCAGGATTAATGAGGGTGTGTCAATAGGAAACAAAAAACAGCTCGAAGAGGCTTTTACTGACTAAATTTGGGACAATGTGAGTATTAACAACAAAAAATGAATGTAATTAATTATAAAACATTGAATAAATAAAAATCTATGAGTTTATAAAATAACACAGAGAGACGTAGTACTCATTTGCCACTGTTGGAAATGACTATTTTTTAAAATCAGTAATTGTAGTTAAGTGTTTATTTATTATTGTTTTTTAAATATTTACTTTATTTATTTATTTGGTTGCAGCAGGTCTTAGTTGTGGCATGTGTGCTCCTTACTTGCGGCATGCAAACTCTTAGTTGAGGCATGCAGGTGGTGTCTAGTTCCCTGACCAGGGAGCAAACATGGGGCCCTGCATTGGGAGAGCAGAGTCTTAACCACTGCACCACCAGGGAAGTCCTGGAGATGACTGTTATGTTGGCTCTTTACTCTTTACTCTAATTATTGGTTATTAAAAGGAAAGAGTTAAGCATTTCACCTGTGTTCTTAGTAGGACCTGTAATTCATTCTTAGGAGAAAGGAAAACTCTTCCTTGCAGAAGGGTGATACTTGGAACAGGATAGAAAGCCCAGAGATAAACCCACACACCTATGGTCACCTTATCTTTGATAAAGGAGGCAAGCTGAGAAAACTAGACAGCTACATGTAAAAGAATGAAATTAGAACACTCCCTAACACCGTATACA
The DNA here is from genome assembly GCF_026419965.1 of Kogia breviceps. Lineage (NCBI taxonomy): Eukaryota > Metazoa > Chordata > Mammalia > Artiodactyla > Physeteridae > Kogia > Kogia breviceps. The sequence goes on from NC_081323.1 coordinate 24,325,297, forward strand.
AAAATAAACTCAAAGTGGATTAAAGACCTAAATGTAAGGCCAGACACTATAAAACTCTTAGACGAAAACATAGGCAGAACACTGTATAACATAAATCACAGCAAGAACTGTTTTGACCCACCTCCTAGAGAAATGGAAATAAAAACAAAAATAAACAAAGGGGGGATCCCCTGGTGGCGCAGTGGTTAAGAATCCGCCTGCCAATGCAGGGGATGTGGGTTCGAGCCTTGGTCCAGGAAGATCCCACATTCTGCAGAGCAACTAAGTCTGTGCGCCACAGCTACTGAGCCTGCATGCCACAACTACTGAAGGCTGTGTGCCTAGAGCCTGTGCTCTGCAACAAGAAAAGCCACTGCAATGAGAAGCCCGCGCACCACCATGAAGAGTAGCCCTGGCTCGGCACAACTAGAGAAAGCTGGCACCCAGCAACAAAGACCTAACACAGCCAAAAATAAATAAATAAATAAATTTTAAAAATAAATAAATAAACAAAGGGGACCTAATGAAACTTAAAAGCTTTTGCCCGGCAAAGGAAACCATAAACAAGATGAAAAGACAACCCCCAGAATGGGAGAAAATATTTGCAAACGAAGCAACTGACAAAGGATTAATCTCCAAAATATACAAGCAGCTCATGCAGCTCAGTATCAAAAAAACAAACAACCCAACCCAAAAATGGGCAGAAGACCTAAACAGACATTTCTCCAAAGAAGATATACAGATTGCCAACAAACACATGAAAAGATGCTCAACATCACTAATCATTAGAGAAATGCAAATCCAAACTGCAATGAGGTATCACCTCACACCAGTCAGAATGGCCATCATCAAAAAATCTACAAACAGGGCTTCCCTGGTGGTGCAGTGATTGAGAATCAGCCTGCCGATTCAGGGACATGGGTTCGTGCCCCAGTCCGGGAAGATCTCACATGCTGCGGAGTGGCTGGGCCCGGGAGCCATGGCCACTGAGCCTGCACGTCCGGAGCCTGTGCTCCGCAACGGGAGAGACCACAACAGTGAGAGGCCCGCGTACCACAAAAAAAAAAAAAAAAAAAAAAAAATCTACAAACAATAATGCTGGAGAGGGTGTGGAGAAAAGGGAACCCTCTTGCACTGTTGGTGGGAATGTAAATTGATACAGCCACTATGGAGGACAGTATGGAGATTCCTTAAAACACTAAAAATAGAACTACCATATGACCCAGTAATCCCACTACTGGGTATATACCCTGAGAAAACCATAATTCAAAAAGAGTCATGTACCACAATGTTCATTGCAGCACTATTTACAATCGACAGGACATGGAAGCAACCAAAGTGTCCATTGACAGATGAAGGGATAAAGATGTGGCACATATATACAATGGAATATTACTCAGCCATAAAAAGAAACAAAATTGAGTGATGTGGATGGACCTAGAGTCTGTCATACAGAGTGAAGTTAGTCAGAAAGAGAAAAACCAATACCGTATGCTAACACATATATGTGGAATCTAAAAAAAAAAAAAAAAAAATGATGAATCTAGGGGCAGGACAGGAACAAAGACACAGATGTAGAGCATGGACTTGAGGATACGGGGATGGGGGAAGGGTAAGCTGGGACGAAGTGGGAGCGTAGCATTGACATATATACACTACCAAATGTAAAACAGATAGCTAGTGGAAAGCAGCTACATAGCACAGGGAGATCAGCTTGGTGCTTTGCGACCACCTAGAGGGGTGAGATAAGTAGGGTGGGAGGGAGACGCAAGAGGGAGGGGATATGAGGATATATGTATGCATATAGCTGATTCACTTTGTTGTACAGCAGAAACTAGCACAACACTATAAAGCAATTATACTCCAATAAAGATGTTAAAAAAAGAGTGATGCTAATAAATGTAGAAAGAATGATAGAATCAAAAAAATTTGATTACCATTTTGCATCTCCCACTGAAATGATTGATGAATGATAATCAGTGGCTGCTAAAACTGAAACTGAGTCCCCTTAAACTGAGTTCCCTTACTGAGTTTATGATCAACCTCTCTATCCAAAACTTTATTACCTTTCTTGTCCCTGTTCCCCTCAGGATTGAAGAGTATCAAAGAAAAGTGGAGATTAAAATGAAGCAGGACCCTGCAGGGCCTTCCTGGGTACAAAAGCCCCTTTGTGTCCCCCCATATCTTGTTTATAGAGAAAAGGCTTTAGTCTCCTTGGCCTTCCCTGAGTTTCAAAGAGCAGACCCAAGCAGTTACTGATGAGAGAAGTGAGGGAATGCAGAAACAAAGGAAAAGCAGTTAAGCAAGACAAGTAATGACAACAATGCAGCGATAAAACAGAGTCCTAGTTCCTCCTCAAGGAATATACGTAAAAATCTGACATAGCTTTGAGCTGTTCTGCAGAAACTAAGACATCCACCCAGGTGGAGGATGGTGACTACGTGCTGACCACAAGCACTAGACCTCAGACTGGTTGGAATCAGAAAGCTGATGATTAAGATTCCTGAAACACCACCCTGTTACCTCACCACCAACCAATCAGAGTCCGCAAGCTGCACCCCTCACTCTAAATGTTGTCTTTAAAAACCCTTCTCTGAAAGCCATCAGGAAGTTCAGGTCTTTTGAGCTCAAGCTGCCAGTTGGTTCTCCTTGCTTGGTGCCTTACGGTAAACCCTGGACTTTCCTTCACCACAACCCGGTGTCAGTAGATTGGCTTTACTGCGTGGCAGGTGAGTGGACCCGGTTCGGTTCAGTAACAAAACCATCAGTGAAAGCCTGTTGTACAATAGGATGTTTCCACCATCACAGTGTATCACCCCACAGATGATAATTGCGAAGAGAAAATAGATCTTTTTCCAAAAGAGAGATCTGGCAGTCAGTCACCACCTTAACCAATTGATCAACATTAGCATCATTTATAGAGGGACAGCCTGACATGATGTGCCAACAGAAGTGATACAATATGAAGTACCTGACATGACTTACGAAGCACTGTATTTTGGCCCAAATTGCTTATCCCAAATATAATGAGACCTTTAGAACTAGCTTCCAATATATAGGAATCATAAAAGGCAGAGGAATAAATTAAATAACACCACAATTAGTGACAGAATGTAAGACATTCCTCAAGACAATTGGCCTTGTCTTTTCAAAAATATCAAAGCCATGGAAAGTAAGAAGAGGAGGGTGACTGCTATTTTAGACTAGAGGAACTAAAGAGATATAAAACCAAAATACTTTGTCAACACCTTCAGTGCATTCTGGTTCCAAAAAAAAGCTATAAAATGGGCAATTAACATCTGATTATGGTCTGGAAATTAGATATTAGGGAATTATTCATTTTCCTGTGTGTGATAATGATATGGTTATGAAGGAAAATGTCCTTCTTTTTAGGGCATGTACACTGAGGTACACAGGGCTGAAGTTTCATGATGTCTAACACTCATTATCAAAAAGCTTAGCAAAACAAACAAACAAATGAACAAACAATAAAAAAACCCACACAGTCATACACACATACCTATGTGTAGATAAAGCAAATATGGCAAAATGTTAACAATTGTTAACTCTGGATATTGAGTGTATGGGTGATCATCGTACTATTTTCTCAACTTTTCTGTATATTTGAATATTTTCAAAATTAAAATGTATTTTAAAAAAGTAAAATTACCATCCCCTGTGCCAGTGACTCCAATTTTATTTCTATAGCTCAGACCCTTCCTTTGAGCCTGGAGGGTAATATACTAAAAATGTCAATAGTGGTTATATTTGGGTAGTGTGATTGTGGGTGATCTTTTTTCTTCATCTCTTTTTATATATTTTTCCAGATTTTATTGAACATATGTTACTCTTCTGGGTAAAATTAAAAACAAAACAAAACAAAAAACTTGACGTAAATAAATATACATGATTTGAAGACAAGCTTAGATGATCCACCAGAATGCCAACAGTAGATTTGTTGGGATTGTATGGGATGTAGGGTTTCTTTGAAGCTTCAAATGTTCTGTAACAGTATTCTAAAAGTTCACAGGGCCTTAAAATCACTTGGGGAACTTTTAAAAACAATTTTATTAAGGTATAATTAACATAATATAAACTATTCACATTTAAAGTGTGAAATTTGTTGGGGGAGGGATAAATTGGGAGATTGGGATTGACATATACACACTACCATATATAAAATAGATAACTAATAAGGATAGCACAGGGAACTCTACTCAATACTCTGTAATGACCTATATGGGAAAAGAATCTGAAAAAGAGTGGATAGGGGGCTTCCCTGGTGGTGCAGTGGTTAAGAATCCGCCTGCCAATGCAGGAGACATGGGTTCGATCCCTGCCCCGGGAAGATCCCACATGCTGTGGAGCAACTAAGCCTGTGCACCACAACTACTGAGCCTGCACTCTAGAGCCCGTGAGCCATAACTACTGAAGCCCACGTGCCACAACTACTGAAGCCCATGAGCCTAGAGCCTGTGCTCTGCAACAAGAGAAGCCACAGCAATGAGAAGCCCGTGCACTGCAACGAAGAGTAGCCCCCGCTCACTGCAAATAGACAAAAAAGCCCGAGTGCAGCAGCGAAGACCCAACACAGCCAACAAATAAAAAGAGGGGAAAAAAGCTCTATTAAAAAAAAAAAAAGGGAGAAAAGAGTGGATAGGGAATTCCCTGGCAGTCCAGTGGTTAGGACTCTGTGCTTCCACTGCAGGGGCCGGGGTTCGATCCCTAGTCGGGGAACTAAGATCCCACAAGCCATGTGATACGGCCAAAAAAAAAAAAAGTGTATATATGTATATGTATAACTGCTTCACTTTGCTGTACACCTGAAACTAATACAACATTGTAAATCAACTATACTCCAATAAAATTTTTTTTAAAAGAAAAACAAATTAAGTGTGAAATTTGATAAATTTTGACTTATGTAAAGATCCATGAAACCAAAAATATCCGTCACTCCCCCAAATTTCCTCATATCCTTTGGTAATCTCCTCTTTATGCCCCTCCCTAGGCAACCACTGATCTGCTTTGTATCACTATAGGTTAGTTCATATTTTTTTAGAATTTTTTGTAAATAGAATCATATAGTATGTACTCTTTTGTGCCTGGTTTCTTGCACTCAGCATCATTATTCTGAGATTCATCCATACTGTAGCATGTATCAATAGTTCATTTGTTTTTACTGATGAGCAGTATACCATTGTATGGATATACCACCATTTGTTTATCTATTCACCAGTTGATGGACATTTGGATAGTTTCCAGTTTTTGGAGTACATACTTATTGGAATAAAGCTGCTATGAACATTTATATACAAACCTTTGTGAGAACATATGCTGTCATTTCGCCTGGAAAATGCCTAGGTGTGGAATTTCTATATCATGTGGTATATGTACTTTTAAGAAACTGCCCAATTATTTTCTCTTTTTTTTTGGTATGGATATTGTGTTTATTTGAGAAAATCATAAACATAGCCTTTTAAATAAAATGGCAAACATAAGAACCAAAGTCAGTTGCTATCCACATGAAGAATAGAACATGACATGTACCTTAGTTTAACTTCCAGAAAACCAAATAATCAAATAATCTAGTGGACAAAAGAAAGATGTTTGCAGTCTAAAAGTATTATCAATTATACCAATTTTAAAGCTACATAGGTCCTTAGAGATAATCTAGTCACTTGTTTCCAATATTATGTCAAGGGCTTCCCTGGTGGCGCAGTGGTTGGGAGTCCGCCTGCCGATGCAGGGGATACGGGTTCGTGCCCCGGTCCGGGAAGATCCCACATGCCGCGGATTGGCTGGGCCCGTGAGCCATGGTCGCTGAGCCTGCGCGTCCGGAGCCTGTGCTCCGCAACGGGAGAGGCCACGACAGTGAGAGGCCCGCGTACCGCAAACAACAACAACAACAACAACAACAATATCATGTCAAAAAATTAAAGTTGTCAAGAACATGCATAAGACGGATTGCGAAGAGGCCTCATGTAAAAAGTAAACAAAACAAAAAGCACAAACAAACATAGAAACCACTGCTTGAGGAGCAAATATCAGGTCAAAATCAGAATAGAGCCTGGCAGGGCTACCAGAGAATTGCTTGTAGCAGGGAAGAGAGGCTAACTGGGGAAGTAAGCAATGGTTCCAAGACTGATTACCCCCCAGCACCAGCAACGTTGTGATGCCTTTAGCCCCACCGTGTTATATGTTAATTTTATTCATTGGTTTCCAATTTAGGGAGTGGTGGAGACAAGTAGGTGAGCCATTAGTCGTAATCAATTCATTTCACATACAGATGAGAAAACTGGGAGTTGAATACATTTACAAGTCCCAAGGAAGTGAATTGACTTACAATCAAATTACACAGCTAGAACTAGAATCCAGATCTCATTCCCAGTCCACTTTAACCTACATTACATTATGCTGTCTCCCAAGAAAAGTTACAACAAAAGAAAAGCTGTTATTTTGGATGAGAAACACTCTTCAGCTCTTTGAAATGCAAAATTTAAGTAACACGTCAGTGATTTTTTTCTTTTGGTTGTTTTGAGATCATCCAGCCTTGTGTATTCTCATATTGGAAGGGGTAGTTTCATGCCAAGCCCTGAACACTATTACACTGGTCTTATGATGATTAACCAAAATAAGAGTAAGGGAAAAAAGAAGCTTTGTGTATATGAACTCTACAGTAAGAAACTGCCCAATTATTTTCTAAAGTGATTGTATCATTTATATTCGCAACTAGCAGTGTATAAAAGCTCCAGCTCCTCCAGCACTTGGGGTCAATTTCAATTTTTTTTCATCATTTTTTGCTTTATATGAAATAATGTACCTTTTTCTATTGGTTGCCAGATATTGTGAGTGTTAACTGTCAGCTGCTGGGTATTTTTGTAATTCTTTAAGTATTCTTGAACTTTGTTCTGGGATGCAGTTAAATTATTTAAAGTTTGACCCTTTGGGGTCTTGCTTTTAAGATTAGGTAGGACCAGAAGAGTGCTTTTTCTCCAGTACTGTGTACTCCACCTAATGAAAATGTCCTGTGAATCATGAGGTTTCCCAGTCTGGCTGATGGGAACTTGCACTATTCCCGCTGTTCATGAACACTGAACACTGGTACTTCTAATCCTTTTGGGTGCTTCTTTCCTTGTCCTTGGATATTTCTTCACATGCATATGCTAGTGAGTACTCAGCTGAATACTTCAGTAGTTCTCCAGAATTCTCTCTCTCTCTCTCTGCAATCCTCTCCTCTCTGGTACTCTGCAAACTCTAGCCTCTTGGTCTCCCCAGACTCTCAGCTCTGTCCCCCCAAGTCAGAGTGCTTGCTGGGCTCACCAGGGTTCCCTCTCCCTGTACCATGGCCTGAAAACTCTTTTTCTAGACAGTAATTTTGGGAAATCATAGGTCTCACCTCATTTGTTTCTAGTCTCTTAGGGATCACTGTCCTTCATTATCTGATGACGAGTGTCTTGAAAACAGTTGTTTCATTCAGGGGAGTAAAGCAGGAGCTTTATGTGTGTGTGTGTGTGAGGAAGAATCATGTTTAATTGATATATGTTTATATCTGTCTAGCTTAGAATAATCCTCCCACTTTATTACCCTGCAATATATGTTTCTAATGTATTTGTCACCTCCATTAGACAAACTTTCACATAACAATACACAGCAAGCAGAAGGAATGTGCTATAGCTTCTTGTGTTTGCTAAATATATATATTTTAAAGATTTATTTATTTATTTGGCTGCATCAGGTCTTAGTTGCCGCATCCGGGCTCCTCCACTGCAGTGAGCAGGCTCTTCGTTGTGGCTGGTGGACTTCTCTCTAGCTGTGGTGCACGGGCTCAGTAGTTGCGGCACATAGGCTTAGTTGCCCCTCGGCATGCGGGATCTTAGTTCCCCAACCAGGGATCAAACCTGTGTCCCCTACATTGGAAGGCAGATTCTTAACCACTGGACCACCAGGGAAGTCCCAGCAGGACAGCTTTTAAAAATCCTTAACACCCAAGCCACATCCTAGATAATTAAATCCAAATCTCTGGAGGTGGGGTCCAGGCATCAACATTAGCCCCTCCAGCTGATTCCAGGGTATATGCTAATTTAAAGAGCAATATTCTATACTGTGATTTTTATTAATTTGGCGATTTAAAAGTAATTTATTTCAAACTGGGCTTGGACATAGGAAGAAGGTACTAGGGCACATTTTCAACTTATAGCTGAGCCCCTGATTAAAGAGATAAAATCTCTTTAAAATCCCTTGATTAAAAAACAAAGTTGGGACTTCCGTGGTGGCGCAGTGGATAAAGAATCTGCCTGCCAATGCGGGGAACATGAGTTCGATCCCTGGTCTAGAAAGATCCCACATGCTGCAGAGCAAGTGAGCCCGTGTGCTGCAACTAAGGAGCCCGCCTGCCACAACTAAGACCCGGTGCAAACAAATAAATTTAAAAAACAAAAACAAAACAAAGTTGGTCTCAAGCCCAGAGCAGAGCAGAGCTTGCTTGTGAGAATTAAGTGGCTCCAGCTGTGTGGAGAAGCCTAAGCAGGCAGAGCTGGGAGCTGGGCAGTACCTAACAGACGAGGTGTTTAACAGTTTATCTTCCATTTAACAAGGCATTCATACCTCAGTGTTGCCTGGCTTCATTTCTCCCCTCAACAATCCTAAGGCAAAATTCACTGTCTCTGTTTGGCAGATAAGGAAATGGGGCTCAAGAGGTTGAGTGACTGGACAAAAGGCAAATCAGTAGCAGAGCTAAAATTTAAACTCAGCTCTCAGAGATAGATTAAGGAGCAAAGCAGTCCTTAACTGGGGAGCTGCTGGGGGTAAGGGAACATCCCTGGAAAGTGCTGAGATGAAGCAAAGTCTGTTGATAGGGCTTCCTGACAGATGAACAAGAAATAAGCTCTGGGGCTTCCCTGGTGGCGCAGTGGTTGCGAGTCCGCCTGCCGATGCAGGGGACACGGGTTCGTGCCCCGGTCCGGGAAGATCCCACATGCCACGGAGCGGCTGGGCCCGTGAGCCATGGCCGCTGAGCCTGCGCGTCCGGAGGAGCCTGTGCCGCGCAACGGAAGAGGCCACAACAGTGAGAGGCCCGCATACCGCAAGAAAAAAAAAAAAGAAATAAGCTCTGGCGGCAGGGTGGGAGGGGGCGGGGTTGGTGGCAGTGGTAGGTAGAGACTAAGATCTTCAAGGGGAATGCTCCAGGAGCAGTAAATAGTCTCCGCACTGCCTTCTAAGGACATGGGATCGAGGTTCCCTGAAGGACTTCTGTCTTGGGAGAGGATATGCAAGTGTAGAATCAGAGCTGAATTGCCTGGAAAATAAGTAAGAAACTGGGTGCTTCTATTTCATCCTCCCTCCTGGCCCTTCCTCACATGGTACTTTGCCTGTGCTCGCAATTAATGAAGACCATAAAATAACACAGCAATATTGGCTCCCATCTGCTAGTGTTTGCTATGAGTCAGATCCTTCCCATGCATCCTTCCATGGATCATCCCTACGATTCTATGAAGCAGGTATGATCATCATCTCCATTTTAAAGATGAGGAAAGGGAGGCAAAAAGTGACTCTACTCATTATCTGTTGCTGTGTAACAAGTTACCCCAAAACTTAACAGTTTACACCTACAATAAACATTTATTATCTCACACATTTCTGGGGGAATTTAAGAGCAGGAATTTAAAAACTGAGTGATTCTGGCCTGGAGCACTTCATAAGGTTCCAGCCAAGATCAACCAGAGCTGCAGTTTTCTTAAAGCTCAGCTAGAGCTAGAGGATCCAGCTCCAAGGTGGCCCATGCACATGGCTGGCAAATCAGTTGGTAGTTTGCATGGGATCCCAGTAACTTGCCATGTGGATCTCTCCATTGGGCTGCTTGAGTGTCCTTACAACGTGGCAGCTGACTTCCCCCAGAGCAACTGAGCCAAGAGAGCAAAGTGGAAGCTGAAATGTCTCTTTTGACTTAGCCTCAGAAGTCACTGTCATTTCTGCAATATCCTAGTGGTAACACAGGTCAGCCCTAATCACTGTGGAAGGGGACTGACTATACAGGGGTATGAATACCGGGAGGTAAAAATCACAGAAGGCCATCTTGGAGGCTTGTTACCACGGTGACAAAGTAATTTACCCAAGATCATGTACATGGGAAGTGTTAGAGGTAACCTTCGAACCAACGCAGTCACTATGTCACAGTAAGTATTGGTTTGAAGGAGTGGAGCCAGGCAGGTACTCACAGATCTCCCCTGTCCTGGAGGTATTCATACCTCAAGTCCTGTTCATCTCATTCCAGTGATCAGGTAGGTCAGATGCTTAATCTGATGTGTCAGACAGATACTTTGTCAAAGCAACATGACCTGGGCATGTTTATAAAAGATTGCATAAATCATCACTTGATAGTGGACTTGATGAATCAAAGGGAACCTGGATTCTGGCACTGACGTACTGTGTGACCTAAGGGCAAGTTCCAGCCCCTTTGAGGCCTTTTTTTTTCTTATCTTTATAATGGGGGCAGTTCAGTTCCATGGGCCCTGAGTGAGCTCTGGCTGAGAGGTTCTGGAATTCCATGCATAGAGCTGTTCACCAGGAATGCTGAGGGAATTCCCTCTCCACTCTCCCTTGATCTCTCAGACCTTTGCCCAAGTGGAATGGAACTCTCAGGTGCAAGGCTCACTTTTCTGGAACCAGGCCAAGCCAGGCCAGGCTGCTCAGCCCAGCTTCACCCGCAGCTGGCTGGCACCATTGTTCCCCCATAAAGCCGGGCCCCTTTCCAGCTGCTGCTGCCCTCGGGGCAGGGGAGAGGCTCAAAGGACTCAGTTGTGTGACTTTCCCCCTCCCCCAGGGCAGGCCTGGGTCACCCAACTGGCTGACTCAGCCCATGCAGGGGAACAAGGGAGATGAGATACAGTTTAGGGAAAGAACTTGACATTTATCATTTCCCCCAGAAAACTTCAAAGTAATCGTCACTGGGAAAAATCCTCTTACACTTATTTTATATTTTAGTGGGATATTTAAAAAATTGAGGTGAGGGCATTATAATCATTCAGTGCTTTAGGGACCCATATTTTAATGATTCTACAATGCTTATTTGTTTGCCTTTTAATATCTTCGAATATTTAGAACAGTTTCTGACAAGTCAAACTAATTGCGGCATTTTTTAAAAGTAGGTAGTGTTACATAAAATAATGGCACATATTACAATGATGCATCTTAAATTTGGTGAAATATGGTAATTAGGCCCTGTTCTTGGAGGCTGGGCCCTATTGCTATCCCTCCCTCACACCCACACCCACCTCCTCACTGGCCGACTCCTTGTCCTTACTCTGGATTCTTTGTCTTAACCCTGTGTCTCCAATACAATCCTTCAAACTCTAAAGCTTTTTCTCTGCTTGAGACCCTGAGGGAATTGTGAGGGGGAGGCTGTCCCCTACTTCTGACCAAGACAGAGAGGTTATTTAGTACAGTGAAAGGGCACAGAAGAGTGAAAAGAAATTTAATTCCATGAGCTATAGCTAACAGTTATGTTAGGGGAAACACTGGCTGAAAATGCCCACCCTGGCCAGGTAACCATTTGCCTGAGTTATTTTACAACAGGAGGTCCTGGTAAGGAACACAGAACAAACAAGCCACCAACCAACTGGAAGAATTCGGGTAAGGTCAAAAGGAGACGCCAGTCCATATGTCCCACCAACCTCCCAGAATCCTCCTCACTGGAATCCATCTTGGGTGAGCAACCCATGCACCACCAGGAAGGACCCTGAGTCAGAATGATTGGCCAGAGACAACCCGGAAACTAATCCCATCACCGTGAAACCCGAGATTTGCAAGCCACGTGGCACAGCAGTCCTCCTGGGTTTCCTTACCCTGCTGCTCTCTGCCCAGGTGCCCCTTCCCAAAGAAGTCTCTTGCTTTGTCAGCACGTTTGTCTCCTCGGACAATTCATTTCCAAGTGTTAGACAAGAGCCCACTCTTGGGCCCTGGAAGGGGTCCCCCTTCCTGCAACAGTTATCTTATACTGTGTAACAGGCACTATTCTTACTGTTTCATGTGTGTTAACTCATTTAATCCTTACACCTATTTATCAGGTAGCTACTAGTGTATCCCCATTTTAAAAATGAGGAAACTGAGGCACAAAGAGGCAATGTAACTTGCCCCAAATCACCCCACTAGTAAGTGGCAGAAAACAGGGGTAAAAAAAACAAAGATTTTCCTTTTCCCCAGAGGTAACACCATCAGAAATGTGGTACATATCCTCCCAGATCTTGTTTTTATGTATCTGTGGCATAAACATATAGAAATATATCATTTTGGAGAATTCCCTGGCGGTCCAGTGGTTAGGACTTGGCACTTTCACTACCATAGCCCAGGTTCAATCCCTCATCAGGCAACTAAGATCCCACAGCAGCACAGCATGGCCAAAAAAAAAAGAAAAGAAAAGAAACAAATCATTTTGCTTTCCAAGGAGGTCATGTTCTTCTGCAATTAACTTTTCCTACTTCGCTCCATGACTGAGAGATTTATTTTCTATACAAGTATATACAGATTTATTATTCTTTTTAACAATAACTGCTTCCCAGTATTCCAGAGGGTAAATGCTGTGAAAATACACCCAAGTACCTATGAGGTACCAGGCCCCATCTTCCATGCTTCACATGTGTATCTCATTTCAGCCCTACAGATTGTGATCACTAGCATTCTTGTTGCAACAAAAATAGAAGTGAGGTTTTTTTCCTCTCCTGATAGCAAGGAAAATAAAGGGAACAGTGAACAGGCTAGAGAAGAAACATAAACTGGCCTGAAAGAGTTAATCAATCCTAGTTTTATTTTAACTGTTACTAATCTGTGGTGTCTGTAACTAGATTTGTCCTTCACAAAGTTAACCTGTCACCCCCTAACTCGGTGTAAATTACATCCTGCACCTATCACCCCCTAATTCTGTGTAATTTACACCATGCACCTGGTATTTACTCTCCCTGCACTCTCTTGTAGCAAATCACCTCGCCTAGCTGCATTTCAGAAAGAAGGTCGCAGGCTGATAACCCAGAGACGAACAGACCCAATTACCAGGTTGCCTGACGCCAGCGGTGACTGTTTTAAAATACTGCAAGAAGAATGCAAGACCTTCACCACTTTGATCCTTATCACTTACCCTGGACTGTAAGTTCCACCTGTAAGACCCCCTGTAATTCCCCAGGAGTGGGGGGGGCACAGTTCTTGAGGCGCTAGCCTGCTGTGTCTTCCCCTTTGCCTGGCAGAGAAATAAAAAGCCTCTCTAATTCTTTTCCTCCAAATCTCTGTCTCCATATTTCTATTCGGCATTGGTACACAGGGAGCCAAAGTTTTTTTGACAACATTCTTTCCATTTTAAAGATGAAGAAACAACAAGGTCCTACACTATAGCACAGGGAACTACATTCAATATCCTATGATAAACCATAATGGAAAAGAATATTTTTTTAAAAGACTGTATATATATATATGTATAACTGAATCACTTTGTTGTACAGCAGAAATTAACACAACACTGTATATCAACTATACTTCAATTTAAAAAAATATTGAGAAAAAAATGAAGAAAGTGATCCTGGAGAGGTTAAATATCTTAACTGAGTGAAGGAAGCAGGATTTAGAACTGAGAGTCCACACTTTAAACACTTGATTTCTCAGTGCCATCCTAAACAGAATAGTTTATTTAATTCATTACCCTATTGGTAGATATTTGGGTTCTTTCCAATTTTTGCCCATTACAAACAATGCTGAAGTGAACATCCTCGCTCATGCCTCTTTATGTCCACATGGATATGTTTCCTGGGGTGGGTTGTGATGGTGACTGGCTGAGTCAAAGGCCATCACATTCTTTTTTTTTTTTTTTTTTTTTTTTTTTGTGGTACGCGGGCCTCTCACTGTTGTGGTCTCTCCCGTTGCGGAGCACAGGCTCCGGACGTGCAGGCCCAGCGGCCATGGCTCACGGGCTTAGTTGCTCCGCGGCATGTGGGATCTTCCCGGACTGGGACACAAACCCGTGTGCCCTGCATCGGCAGGCGGACTCTCAACCACTGCACCACCAGGGAAGCCCAGTTTTGCCTGTTCTTGAACTTCATACAAGTGGAACTACACAGTATGTGATCTTTTTTGTTTGGCTTCTTTCACTCAAAATAGTATCTGATACTCATCCATGTTTCAGGTGTACCTGTAGTTTGTTCTTTTTATACTGTATAGAATTCTATTGTATGATATACCACAATTAGTTTATTCATTCTCTAGTTGGTGAATTGTTTTCAGTTTTGGTCTATTATGAATAAAGTTACTACAGACATCTGTGAACTAATCTTTTTGTGAAAATAGGAACTAATTTCTCTCTTTTAGGTATAGACCTAAAAGTGGAAGTTTTGGGTCATAGGGTATGCATATGTTCAGCTTTAATAGATTCTGCCAATTTTCCAAAGTGGTTGTACTCATATTCACTCCCACCAGCAGTGTAGGAGAGTTCTTATTGCTCCACGTCCTTGCCAACAATGGCATTATCAGTCTTCCTAATTTTAGCCATTCTGATTAGTGTATCTCTTGGTTTTATATATATTTCCCTGACGAGTGATAATGTTGAGTCATCCTTATACACTTATTGGCCATTGAGATATTTAATTATGTGATGTGACTGTTCAAGTCTTCTGCTCATCCTTTCTTCATTTATTCTTTTAACTGGATTTGTCTTATTCTCATTAACTTATAGAAGTTCTTTATGTTTTCTGTATGTGAGTCCTCGGTCAGATATATGTATTGTAAATATCTTTTCTCAGTCCATGCTTGTTTTTCACTTAATGAGGAAAAATCATAAATTTCTCAATGGCAGGACAATCAAACTAAGTCAGAATTGAAACACACACAACCTTAGTAAACATGCCTGAGCAAAAGAAAAAAAAACCACACACATAACATGCTCCCATTTGCGACAGGCTTTTCCCAATGTGCAATGTGCATCTGCATTATACATTAACCAGACCTCCTCAAGGTGGGTGGATGTAATCAAACTTTGAGAAACATGGTCCCTTTCTTCTGACACCAGCATTGTAATTTTTTTTTTTTTACTATTCAGTTTTTTATTTTATTTTAAAATTTTTAATTTATTTTTGGCTGCGTTGGGTCTTCGTTGCTGCGTGCAGGCTTTCTTTAGTTGCGGCGAGTGGGGGCTATTCTTCCTTGTGGTGTGTGGGTTTCTCATTGAGGTTGCTTCTCCTTGCGGAGCCCAGGCTCTAGGTGCATGGGCTTCAGTAGTTGTGGCTCGTGGGCTCTAGAGCACAGGCTCAGTCGTTGTGGTGCATGGGCTTAGTTGCTCCACAGCATGTGGGATCTTCCTAGACCAGGGCTCGAACCTGAGTCCCCTGCATTGGCAGGTGGATTCTTAACCACTGCACCACCAGGGAAGCCTGCATTATAATTTTTAAGATTAATATTTCTTTCTCATCCTGTACAGGGGTCACATTGACCTAAAGTCTTGTTCTTTACATGCATACCTGACCTAAACATCTCTGATGAACCTTATGTATAATGTCAACCTGTCAATATGTTAGATAATTCTTTGTCTCAAAAATGTATAAAACTGTATCTCTAGCTCCTGACAGGTTGAACAGTCTTCAGAGCCTCTCAGAGTCTGTCTCTTGGGTTATAATCCTCAGTTTGGCTTGAATAAAATTCTCTTTTTTTCTTCTTAGCTTGATTGTTAATTGATTTTTCATCAACACACTTTTAAATGAGCACTTGTTCATTTTTTTACCAATCTTATAGGTGTAAAATTAGTTTTCCTTATAGTTTTAATTTGTGTTTTCCTGATTAAGTGTGTCTTCATCAGTTTGAGCTGCCATAACTAAGTACCATAGACGAGGTGACTTAAAAAAGCAGAAATTTATTTCTCACAGTTTTGGAGGCTGGAAGTCTGAGATCAGCATGGTGAGGTTATGGAGAGGGCCCTCTTCCAGGTCTCCCATGGCAGAAACAGCAAGCTAGCTCTTTGGCCTCTTGTTATAAGGTACTAATCCCATTCATGAGGGCTCCATCCTCATGACCTAATTACATCCCAAAGACCCCCACCTCTAAATACCATAACATTGGGTTTAGATTTCAACCTATGAATTTGGGGGAGACACAAACATTCAGTCCATAACATTCTGCCCCTCCCTCCCCCGCAAATTCATGTCCTTCTCACATGCAAAATATTCATTCCATCTCAACAGCCTGTCCACTGGAAAAAAAATGCACCCTAAAAGTTGAGAATTATGTTTTATTAGGAGGGCTTATTGAGGACTTAAGCCCAGGATACAGTTTATCAGATGGCTCTGAGGTTCTCTTCCAAAGAGGTAAGGGAGGAGCCAGGATATATAGTTTTTGCTGAGAAAAAAACCCCCCAAAACAAAAACAAACAAACAAAAAAACATGTAGTGGAACATCAAAAGATTTCTGCTAATCACAAAAAAACCCCCAGACATCTCAAACTAACCATTTTAGTGCTTTTCTAAAGTCCTAAAATCAAGATGCAAGAGACTTGGGCTTCTCTGGTGGCGCAGTGGTTGAGAGTCCACCTGCCGATGCAAGGGACGTGGGTTTGTGCCCTGGTCCGGGAAGATCCCACATGCGGTGGAGCAGCTGGGCCCGTGAGCCATGGCCGCTGAGCCTGCGAGACCAGAGTCCATGCTCCGCAACGCGAGAAGCCACAACAGTGAGAGGCCCGCGTACCGCAAAAAAAAAAAAGATGCAAGAGTCTGGGCTCATTGAAATTATTCCTTTGATATGCATTTTAACAATCTAGGGCAAGTATCCTGTTTTTCCCCATCTTGAATTCCCCTCAGGGTACACCATTGGGGGCTGTTGCAGTGGCTGATGGCTCTTTGGCCGCAACATCCTTTGTTTATTGAAATGGCAGGCAGCATTCTTTGTCCCTAGCCCCAAGAGTCCTAACTTGTCCCAGCATCAACTCTAAAGTTTAAAATCCAAAGTCTCATCTAAATATCATCTAAAATCAGATATGGGTGAGACTCCAGGTATGATTCATCCTGAGGAGGCAAATTACCCTCCAGATGTGAACCTGTAAAACCGAAAAGATATGTGCTTCTAAAATACATTGGTGGGACAGGCACAGGATAGACATTCCCCCTCCAAAATGGAGGAGGAGGGAATAAGGAAGGCCTGGAGGGTGTCAAGTGGAGTCCAAAATCTGGCAAGGTAATCTCCAGGAGACCCTAAGTCTCGAGAATAATCCTCTTTGGCTTCGTACTCTGCCCTCCAAGCCCACTGGGGTAAACATCCTACCCCTCAGTTCTGCGGGGCCTGCAGGGTCCTGCCCCCAGGGTCCTGCCAGGCAGAAGTCAAGCCCCCACTTAACTCCAGAGTTAAGCCATCTGGCCTCTGAAAGTGAGGCAATGACCCCTCCCTCCTTTGGAAATTGGGGAGGCAGCCCTGGTGGTCTCTGAGTCACCTGTAGGGTAATAGATTCTTTCAAGAATAGAGTACATTTGCAGCTGAAGAGCTTTATGGTCCCTTCCTATAAAATCAAGAAGTCCAACCACCTTCCTTCATTCCTTTCCATCGCCTTCTTATTTGGCTCAAACTGGCAGTTTTCCTCCTGGGGTAGCTGATTAAGTCCATGGTTTACATATTGTTCTTCACCTTCAGAGGTCTGCTGGGACTTGAATCTAGTTATAGGTCTAGAAGCAAAGGATGGTGGGATGAGTTCTGAAGAGAATCAGCATTATCTTGCATGGCAACTGCCTCAGGGGAGGCCATTAGAGAGAGTTTCCTCAATCTGTGCAGTGTTAATCCCCTAGATGGCTTTGTAAAGGCAGATACCATTGGGGGGTGGGGACGTCTTTTCCACTGGCAGAGAAGACTCGTTAGAATTTAGCAGTTCAATGTCTTCAGCTTCATCAGGGCCCTTTACACATCTCCATTCTAACTTACAGGATCCCATTTTTTCCCAATCAATGCCCTCACTTTACTATTTTACTACTTTACTATTAATAGTAGACACACTTTGAGGCTGGGAGTTCAGCCTACATTGTAACTCAGCCCCTCTCAGGAGGAGATTCTGCCTTTGATTTTTCAACAGTTTCAGCCCCTTGGCAACGGAAGATAAGAGATTCGTTCCTTCAGGCCACACATAGAAACTCTTAGGTCGGGGACTTCCCTCGTGGCGCAGTGGTTAAGAATCTGCCAAATCAGGGTACACGGGTTCGAGCCCTGGTCCGAGAAGATCCCACATGCTGCGGAGCAACTAAGACCGTGCGCCACAACTACTGAGCCTGAGCTCTAGAGCCCACGAGCCACAACTACTGAAGTCCACGCTCTTAGAGCCCGTGCTTTTCAACAAGAGAAGCCACCGCAATGAGAAGACTGCGCACCGCAACGAAGAGTAGCCCCCGCTCGCCACAACTAGAGAAAGCCCGCGCGCAGCAACAAAGACCCGACGCAGCCAAAAATATACGTAAATAAATAAATAAATAAAAAGAGAGAAACACTTAGGTCATTTATGCAACGCTTGAAGCTGGGAATTCGAACCTATGAACTCTTTCTTTTCTGGCACCACTTTGTCCAGTGACATCAGAAGCAACCAGACAAGGTAATTGTAATAATTAGTTTTCCAAAATGTTTGAAATTCTTATATACATAGTCACCCAGCTCCCTGCTTCTTATAAGTGGTTGATTAGGAGTATCCAATGCAGGTAATTTGTGTATCTCTATTGCCAAACCACAACATAGATGATCTGCTCTCTTTACTACAGAAAATAGAGTAATAAGAGATTAGACAGCCAATTTCAGGAACCCCAGAACCAATTTAGAAAACTCATCCTTAATGGTCTGTTCCTCTAAAACTACTCTCCGTATCAAAATCGGTATTGGGGTTCTCCAGAGAAACAGAAGCAAGAGGGTATATGAGACACACACAGAGAGAGAGAGAGAGAGGGACCAAGCAGGGCCTTCCTGGGTACAAAAGCCCCTTTGTGTCACCATTTCTTTTTTTTTTTTTTTTTTTTGCGGTATGCGGGCCTCTCACTGTTGTGGCGTCTCGCGTTGCAGAGCACAGGCTCCGGACGCGCAGGCTCAGCGGCCATGGCTCACGGGTCCAGCCGCTCCGCGGCATGTGGGACCTTCCCGGACCGGGGCACGAACCTGTGTTCCCTGCATCGGTAGGCGGACTCTCAACCACTGCGCCGCCAGGGAAACCCCACCATTTCTTTTTGTAGAAAAAGCCTTTCATCTCCTAAGCCTTCCCAGAGTTCCAAAGGGCATGCATAGGCAGCTACTTATTAGGGAAGGGAGGAAATGCAGAAACAAAGGAAAAACAGAAAACCAAGAAAAGTAATGATAGTAGTTCAGCAATAAAACAGAGTTCTAGTTCCTCCTCAAGGGATATACATAACAATCTGAAGGATATCTTTGAGCTGTTCTTCAGGAATTAAGCCTCCCCTCCCCTTCCCCAGGTGCAAGATAGTGACTATGCACTGAACACAAGCATTAGACCCCAGACTGGCTGGAACCAGAAGGTTGATGATTGAGTTTCCCCGAAACACCGCCCTGTTACCTCACCACCAACCAATCAGAAGAAAGTCATGAGGGACTTCCCTGGTGGTCCAGCGGTTAAGAATCCTCCTCCCAATGCAGGGGACACGGGTTCCAACCCTGGTCAGGGAACTAAGATCCCACATGTCACGAGGCAACTAAGCCCACACACCACAACTACTTAGCCCGTGTGCTCTGGAGCCCGAGCCCGTGCACCACAACTAGAGAGAAGCCCATGCAGAGCAACTAGAGAAGTCTGCTCACTGCCACAAAGGGCCTATATGCTGCAATGAAAGATCCCGCATGCTGCAGTTAAGACCCAACACAGCCAAATAAATAAATTAATTAATTAAATTAAATTAAATTTAAAAAAAGAAGAAACTCATGAATCCTGTAGCCCTCACCCTTATATGTTGCCTTTAAAAACCTTTCCCTGAAAGCCATCATGGAGTTCAGGCCTTTTGAGCATGAGCTGCCTGTACTCCTGCTGGGTCCTGCAATAAACGCTGGTAGTTTCCTTCACCACAACCCAGTATCAGTAAATTGAGAGATAAGGAATTGGCTCGTGCAGTTATGGAGGCTAAGAAGTCCCGTGATCTGTCATCGGCAAGCTGGAGACCCTGGAAAGCTGGTGGTGTAATTTAGTACAAGGGCAGGAGAACATCAATGTCCAGCTCAAGGGGAAATCAGGAAGGAAATGAACCCTCTCTTCCTCTACTTTTCATTCTATTCAGGTCCTCAGTGGATTGGGTGATGCCCACCCACATTAGGAGGGCAATTTATTTTACTGAGTCCACTGATTCAAATGAAATCTCATCTGGAAATACTCACAGACACACCCAGAAATAAAGTTTAATTTGGGCACCCATGGCCCAGTCAAATTGACACATAAAATTAACCATCACAAAGGGTGAAGGTGGTGGTTACACTTTGCCAACCAGAGAAGACTCAGAAGAGGTATCCAATGCTGGGCCTACCCCTTCCTTTTTGACTGTCATTGTGCCTAGTATAGGCTCTGTACTCAAAAGAATCAAGAAACTTGATAGGGCTTCCCTGGCAGTGAAGTGGTTAAGAATCCGCCTGCCAATGCAGGGGACACGGGTTTGAGCCCTGGTCTGGGAAGATCCCACATGCCTCAGAACAACTAAGCCCGTGTGTCACAACTACTGAGCCTGAGCTCTAGAGCCCACGAGCCACAACTACTGAGCCTGCAAGCCACAACTACTGAGCCTGTGAGCCACAACTATGGAAGCCCACACGCCTAGAGCCCGTGCTCTGCAACGAGAAGCCACCACAATGAGAAGTCCGTGCACCGCAACGAAGAGTAGCCCCTGCTCGCCAAAACTAGAGAAACTGGCGCACAGCAACAAAGACCCAACATAGCCAAATATAAATAAATAAATAAATAAATAAAATTTATTTTGAAAAAAGAAACTTGATAAAGTGATTAATTTCATGATACATCTACCAAATAATAAAAATTTGAAGTTGAGCACCGACTATATGCAAAGAACTATAGAAAGCATTTTACATTCATGATTTCATCTCTCCCTCTTGACAACCCTAGGAATCTATCCTCTTGTCCTCTTTTACAAAGGTGGAAATTGAATGGAATTCCCTGGCAGTCCAGTGGTTAGGATTCCGTGCTTTCACTGCTGAGGGCGTGGATTTAATCCCTGTTCGGGGAGTTAAGATCCTGTGAGCTGTGTGACACGGCCAAAAGAAGAAAAAAAAGACAAAGGTGGAAACTGAAACTCAAGAGAAGCCCACATGACCCTGCATTAGATCCCAGGAAAATGAAGTACTGTGGGTTCAGTGGAGGCCCCCAAAAGATGTAGCCACATCTTAATCCCAGAACCTATAATTGTGACCTTATTTGGAAAAAGGGTCTTTGCAGATGCAATTAAGTCAAGGAGATAAGTTTATCCAGGTGGGCTCTAAATCCTAAATCCAATAACAAGTATTGAAGAGACAAAAAGAGGAAAGAGACAGAGAGAGAAGACAAGGTCATGTGAAGACTGAGGCAGAGGGCTTCCCTGGTGGTGCAGTGGTTAAGAATCCGCCTGCCAATGCAGGCGACCTGGGTTCAAGCCCTGGTCTGGGAAGATCCCACATGCTGTGTAGCAACTAAGCCCTTGCACCACAACTACTGAGTCCACATGCCACGACTACTGAAGCTCACAAGGCTAGAGCCTGAGCTTCGTAACAAGAGGAGCCACTGCAATGAGAAGCCCATGCACCACAACGAAGAGTAGCCTTTGCTCGCTGCAACTAGAGAAAGACACACACAGCAACGAAGACTCAATGCAGCCAAAAATAAATAAATAAATTTATATATTAAAAAAAAAAAAAAGAAGACTGAGGCAGAGACTGGAGCGATAGAGCCACAAGCCAGTGAACTCCTAGAGCCTTCTGGAAGAGGCAAGAAAGAATTCTCCCCAAGTCTTCAGAGGGAGCGTGGCCCTGCTGACACCTTGCTTTTGGACTTCCGTGATTTGATTTGGACTTCCGTGGATTTCATAACTGTGAGAGAATAAATTTCTGTTGTTTTGCAACCCAAGTCCACAGTAATGTGTTACAGCAGCCCCAGGAAGCTACCACATGAGGGTAGTGGGGAAGAGAAAGGAGAAGAAGGAAAGTTGTCCTCTCTTGCAAAAGTTCATGGTCCTCCATCTCCCGGCAGCTGTATGACCCAATTTCCTCCCTTCTGCCCCTAGTTCACTGCACTGCAACCTCAATGGCTGCCTCTTCACTCCTGGAGTGTGCCAGCACATTCTCACCTAAAGATCTTTGTGCTTGCTGTTCCCTCTGCCTAAACCATCTCCCCCCAGACACCCTCAGCTCTCTGCCCCTCAGAGAGGCTATGACATCCTCTAGAGCAGTGGTCCCCAACCTTTTTGGCACCAGGGACCGGTTTCGTGGAAGACGGTATTTCCACAGATGGCAGGGGGTGGGGTGGTGCGATGGTTCAGGCGGTGATGATGGGGAGAGATGGGGAGCAGCAGATGAAGCTTGGGGACCCCTGGTCTAGAGTATCTCCCACCTCCCAAGTCACCCCATTTCTCTTATTTTTCTTTATGGCAGTCGCCCCCACTTGATGTTACACTTGCGCATGAATATGTGTTTATGTGTATAACGTCCCCCCAGTAGGACACAGCCCCCCTAGGACAGGGGCTTTGTTCACTGCTATATCCCCAGCCTCTAGCACAGGGGTCCCCAATCCCCGGGCCACGAACCCGTATAGTCTGCAGCCTGTTAGGAACCAGGCCACACAGCAGGACGTGAGCCGCAGGCGAGCGAGGAAAGCTTCATCTGCCACTTCCCACGGCTCGCCATCGCTCGCGTTACTGCCTTGAACCACCGCCCCACCCCGCCCCACCCCCCACCCCCCACCCCCGTCCGTGGAAAAATTGTCTTCCATGAAACTGGTCCCTGGTGCCAAAAAGATTGGGGACCGCTGCTCTAGCACAGTGCCTGGCCCGCAGTCGGTTCTCAATAAATATCTGTTGACTGAATGAACAAATTATCTACTAATAGCAATTGGGGCTGAGGAGGAGGCGGGCCCAGATACGCAGCTGTCATCCAAGCTGAAGAGGCAAGAGTGTGTGGGAAGCAGCCCCAATGGACCCCTGGATCCCAGCCCAAACGTGATTACGAACCTCAGAAAAGCCTTTCTCCACGCCCCTCCACCTGGCTCGCCTCACCTTTCCAGCTGGTATAGTCCCCAGGAGTTCATTTGATTCGAACCTCTCTGGAAAGTTCTGAAAGCTTTCTTTGTTTCTACACTTTCTTTTTTTGCAAGCATCAAGCATGGACAGGCACCTTCTGGGAAACATACTCTCAGGCACACATAGCCACACAATCTAACACATATGCTTGGCCTATCTCACACTCTTGTACGCCCTCATGGCTCAATCTACTCACCCCCAGTACTAATTACACCTGCGACACACATGCACACTTGGCCTGAGCCGTTCTCACTCCCCGTTTCACACACTCCTGCACAGCCATGGTTCTGCATGTGCCTCGTGTACACAGGCAGACCTCTACCCAGGTTCCACCTGTAAACCCACTCACACTGACACATACACATTCGTTCATTCGGCTCCTGTGGGCATGTACACATGGACCCACTTGCACACACATCTTTGAACACACTTCCAGGCTTCTTCATACACAAACAAACAGGCAATGGCCTGGGGGTGGTAAACTCTGCTGGTCAGAGCTTAGTGAGATGAGCTGTCCCAGCAACAGTGGTACCCACTGAGCACTGGCCATGTGCCAGGTACCCTGCACTTTGGGTCCTTATCTCTTTCAATCCTCACAACAATCACAAGAAGTAGGTGCTATTATTAGCCCCATTTTATAGATCAGAAAACTGAGACTCAGGACCATAAATAGTAGAGTTAGGATTCTAATCCTGGCATCTGACTGCAGGCATCTGATGATATTTCCCATCCCTCATGCTCTTCTAGAACCTTGCCATGGCCCAATCAAGAGGTAGAGTCTATGGCCCCTTCCCTTGATCTTGGGTGGGTCTTTGTGACTACATCAACTAACAGCATGGTGAAAATAATGCCATATGAATTCCAAGGCTAGATCATAAAAGGTGATACATAGAAAATCCAAGACAAAAAAACAACCTAAGTGTCCATCGATGAATGAATGGATAAAGTAAATGTAATATATATGTGTGTATTATTATATATATATAATATTTTATATATATTATATATATATATTATTCAGCCATAAAAGAGAAGGAAATATTGCCATTTGGGGCAACATAGATGAATCTTGAGGGTATCATGCTAAGTGAAATAAGTTGGAAAGAGAAAGACAAGTACTGTATAGTCTCACTTATATGTGGAATCTAAAAATGTCAAACTTATAGAAACAGGATAGAATGGTGGTCGCCTTTCCGGAAGGCTGGGGGTGGAGGAAATGGGGAGATGTTGGTCAAAGAGGATAAACTTCCAGTTTTAAGATGAATAAGTTCTGGGGATCTAATGTGCAGCAGGGTGACTACAGTTAACAATACTGTATTGTATACTTGAAAGTTGCTAAGAGAGTACATCTTAAATGTTCTCACCGCTACCATCGCCACAACCCCCAAAATTATTGGTAGTTATGTGAAGTGAATGATGTATTAACAAACCTTATTGTGGTAATCATTCCACAATATATCCTGGATCAAATCATCACATTGGAGAGAGTAGCATTGACATATATACACTACCAAACGTAAAATAGCTAGCTAGTGGGAAGCTGCCGCATAGCACAGGGAGATCAGCTCAGTGCTTTGTGACCACCTAGAGGGGTGGGATAGGGAGGGTGGGAGGGACACGCAAGAGGGAGGGGATATGGGGATATATGTATACATATAGCTGATTCACTTTGTTATACAGCAGAAACTAACACAACATTGTAAAGCAATTATACTCCAATAAAGATGTAAAAAAAAAAAAAAATCATCACATTGAGAACCCTAAACTTAGACAATATTATATGTCAATTATATCTCAATAAATCTAGATAAAATTTTTTAAGGATAGTTTTAGGGGGAAGAGATAAATTGGGAGATTGGGATTGACATATACACACTAGTATATATAAAATAGATGACTAACAAGGACCTACTGTATAGCACAGGGAGCTCTACTCAATACTCTGTGATGACCTATATGGGAAAAGAATCTAAAAAAGAGTGGATACATGTATATGTATAACTGATTCACTTCGCTGTACAGCAGAAACTAACACAACATTGTAAATTAACTGTACTCCAATAAAAATTTAAAAATTTAAAAAATAAAAACAACTCAAAATAAAAAAATAAAACTACTGTAACAAAAAAAATAAAGTGCAGTTAAAAAAATAGTTTTTTTAAAGAAGGTGATACAACTTCTGCCTGGCTCTCTCTTGGCACGCTCCACCTTGTAACCCAGCTACCGTGCCATGAGGAAACCCAAGCCACATGAAGAGACAGACCATGTGCAGGTTTCCTGCTGACAGCCCCACCGAGATCCCAGCTGACAGTCTGCATCAACTGGCAGTCACGAGGAGTGAGGAGGCCTTCAAGTGACACCAGCCCAGCCATTGTCTGATCGCAACCACACAAGAGACCCTGAGAAAGAACTACCCAGCTGAGCCCAATCAACTCCCTAATCCAAAAGATAATAATAAAAAATGATTGTTGTTGTTTTACGCTCTAAACATGGGTGGTTTGCTACACAGCAATAGACAACCAGATGCCAGGGCAGAGAATTACCCACAATCAGCCTCAGAGTACCACGGGGAGGTGATGCCAAGCTCTTTGTCCTCCTTCTGGACCCTGCTCGTCTAACCCCCAAGATCAAGGATCTCAGAGCACAACCCTCATCGTCTGATCCTCACACCACAAGACCACTGGCTCATCGATCTCCTTATCTGGGTGTGAGCTCTTCAGCTCTAGGCTCGCTCTCATCCACTGCTGACTCTGTGATGGTTCAGGCAAATGCTCATCCCTGAGTTTCCTCTTCTGTAATATGTGTAAGGATCTCAGCTCTGCCGACCTCACGGGGAGGCTGTGAGGATCCGTTCCAGAAGCCTGCGTTTAAGGGGTTACTACTAATCCTTGCATTTTAGGATCCAGGTTGGCAACCAGAAGATAGGTAAATTATAACCAACTCATGAATTCAGGAAGTTGTGCAACGTGGGGACGTCTAGCATAGGGGCAAAGAACTCAGTGGGTGCTGTGCAAATGAGAATGACAACCAATGTTCATTTGGATGATCCCGGACCATTGAGAAAACTTCAAGTCGGAGATCAGACTGGCAGAACGACTGAAGTGGGCCAGGGGCGGGGATATATATTGGCCTGGAGAGCCATCTCAAGAAGACAACTAATATATAGCTCACTTACCCGTTGCTATATGACAACGTAGTCGCAGTGGCCAGATCTGATAATTTTTAAAAGAGAAGGTAGAAATATGGATTGCCACGTGAATTCCCTTAATTAAAAAAAAAAATGTGCAACTAATTCAAAACATTAGAAAACATCAGTTTAGGAGGCAAACATCCCAAAGACTACCACGTTCTAATCTCTGCTCAAATTTATGTATCATCCATTCCAGTCCACAAACCTTAACCAGGTAGCTGCCCTGGGCCAGGCCTGGAGCTGGACACTGGGAGGCAGAGATGCCCAAGGTTTGGTGGCTGCCCTGAAGGAGGTCACAGCCTTCTGAGCTTTCAGTCATCTGTGAGGAATTTAGGGGCACATATAACACATTTTACAAAGCTGGGGGCCAAAAGCAAAACAAAACCGTGTGATGCCTGAGGGCACACTGGAAATTCTTCTTCGGCAGAACAGCGCTGCACGTTGGGTAAAGGAATCACTAGGGTACTGAGATGAGTTTTGGAGGGATTAGGGAGGGTGATACTATGTCGGTGCACGTGTGAGTGTCCGCTTCAGGCCCAGAGGGACAGAGAGGGAGGGTGTATATGTGTGGAAAGCAGAAGTGATCAAGGCCAAAGCAGCAGAGCTATGGGGCCAAGAGACTACACCCTGAGCAAGGCAGAGCTAGGTTCAGACCCTTACTCTGCAGCTTACCAGCTGGGTTTTCCTTCCCTCAGTTTCCTTATCTATAAGATACAGTTAAGGGGATTCCCTCGTGGTCCAGTGGTTAGGACTCTGTGCTTTCACTGCTGAGGGCACAGGTTCAGTCCCTGGTCGTGGAACTGGAATCCCCGCAAGCTGCGTGGTGTGGAAAAAAAAATACAGTTAATAATTATTTTTATCTCATAGGCTTGTTGAGGGGGTTAAACAGGATTATCTGCAATAAGGGTCTGAAACAGTTCATGATGTTAGCTGCTATTTTTCCCCCTCTCTTTTTTACTCTGCCACGACTATGTAAATATTCCCACACCTGGGCAGGTTTCTTTCTGCTTTCTCTGCCTGGTTTTTTCTGAAGACCCAGATGGGTGCCTTTCCTCTGAGAAAACCCCGCAGCCCAAGGCTGATGCGTTATCTTCTCTGTCCATTCTGGACCCTCTGCTGAGACCTGCCCTGGCATCAGTGATCTGTACGGAAGTGCTTGGTGAGTATTTCTCCCCAACAGGAAGGAAGTTCCTTGAAGGCAGGGGCCAGGTCTGAGTCATCTGTGTTCCGCAGTAGCCTGCCCCTGAGTGGGTGCCAGCAATGTTTGTGGAATGAATGCAAGGGAAGAGGAAGGGAAGGGCTTCACAAACAGCTCACTGGCTCAACATTCCTCAGACCCCAGAGCCCTGGCAGTTAAAGCACACCCGATCTAACACCTAACAGAGTGTGGGCAAGTGGCTGAATATGTATGAGTGAGTATGGGAGAGTGTGAATATGTACGAGCGAATATGTGTGTGTGGATTTGCGTGTGATGGTGAGGAAAGTACACAGGTGTGAATGTACATGTGTGTGAAGGTTTGTACTGTATTCACACATAAACACACACACGTTCACTAAGATGGCACTCCAGGGAGCAGAGTATTTTCTTGTTCCTTCTTGTATTCTAGCACTCTCAAATGAATGCGGGGTGGTGGGGTGTAGGGGAGAGCATGATGGGAAAGCAGAGTAGCACAGTGCTTATCAGCAGAGGTTCTTGATCAGACATCATTGGTGCTTCCTAACTTTGGGCAGATCAACCACTATAAGCCTCAGGTTTTCATCTATAAGATGGGTATAACAACAGCACCTACGTATAGGGTGGTGCATAGGAAGTACTCGAATGTTGACTAGTGTCACCATCAACACTCAGAGCAGATACTTCCACCGGCTAAAGGCACATGAAACAAGTCAAAAGGCTATTCACTAGCTATGTCCATCAAACTTCTCTGAGTCTTAGTTTCTTCTGTGAGAGGCAGCATAAAGTGTATTTTACCTGTGTTCCAGGGAAGCTGGGAGGTTTGTGTGAGAACACAGGACTGCGGCAGGCTGAAGCCAAAGCTAGGAGCAGGGTGCCCTCTCCTGGCATTGCGGGGTAAAGGTTGGCTCCGGCCAGAGAGAGGCAGACCGCAGAGGCGGGGTGCTGTCAGGAGTCCCAGCCAAAGGAGCCCAGCATCGGGGTGGGGGTGGGGGCAGCGGGCTGGGGAACTTCCTCCTCCCTCTTTGTCTGCTGAACTCTTCCTGCCTCAGATCTCGCTTCAGGACCTCCTCCCTGACCCTTGGCCACACTGAGCCAGGTAGCCCCGATTCAAGCTCTCAGAACATCCTGTGTTCAGTCTGTATTCCTCTGTGGAATTCCTTAGGTAATGTCTATCTCTCCGCGAGGGAAAGGATCATCTGAGAAATGAAAAGGAGTAGGAGTGTGCCAGGTCGCTGGATTCCTAGGGTCCCTGGACTAGGGTCCCAGCAAATGCTAGAATAAAAGGATTGTGGAAGCCCGGACTGGAGTGGGAACTGACCCAAGAGGACATTCAGCCCCCTTGGGGAAGGCTCCAGCCTCTGTCTGGGACATGAGAGACCTGGATTCAGGGAGCTCCTGACCATCCCCCACCGCAAGGACAGCCAGGTCTGTGGGCTGAAGAGACACCACAAGGTGGGCTCCTAAGCAGACATCTGAGAGCAATAATTCATTCCACAAATATTGGGTGCCTTCTGTGTGGCAGGCACTGAGCGAGGCATTGGGAATACAGCCGTGGGCAAAGCCAGACACGTTCCTGACCCTCCTGCAAGTAGTGGGACAAACACATCATCAGACAATTTCGACAATATTGTACCTCCTTCCCACCCCACCCCGTTTTTACAGGTGGAAAGACTGAGACTCCGGGCACTCTGCTAGTGAGGAACATTCTCTTGTATTCTTTGAATCTAGAGGGCTCTTCCAAGGGGAGAAGCATGTCGGTGGGTGGGCACAGCCAGCTCCCGGGACTCTCATCGGCCCCCTCACCACGCAGAACAGTCTGGGATAAGAAGAATTGAGGGGCGGGGTAGGGGAGGGACTGTTCCAAGCTCTCTAAGAAATCTCCCCATTTTTGTACTCTGCCGCCCAGCAGTTACATCAAGGTAGACACAAGGGGGCATTTACAAACATGAGGGGGCCTGGGATTATCGGCGTGGAAGGAGTTAGGGAGTGGGGGAGACACCCTGATGGGGTGCAGCAGTGGGGGAGGTCTCCAGAGAACTGCATTATTTATCTCACTCCCATCAACGGGAGTCCTCAGCATCTGAAATCCACTCCCCCATCTCACAGCCTCCCAATTAATTCAGAGTCTGAGCAAGGCAGTCTAGAGGACCCCTTAGCCAATGGGCAGGTTCCTTCCCTCTCCGCCCCTCTCCACCCTCCAAGCTGGGGACCTAAGTGTCTGCAAAAGCAAACACTGAAAGGGCAGGTTCAAAGGGCGGGGTGGGGGGTGGGGGAGGGGGGCAGGGGGAGGCCACAGGGCCTGGCCTGTCTCTGTCTATTGTTTCCTGTGCCCCGCGGCCTCCCCAGAGCCCACCACCCCTGCCTGGCCTGGGAGAAGGGGGTCTGACAATTATTTGTCCACTCTGGCCTTCAGCAGAGTGGGCGAGGACAGGTCTCCTCACCACCCCACTCCAAGCACTGGTAGCTGTTGTGTACCCAGCCTGATATATATGTAGGTATGTATCTATCTATCTCTATATATTTCATATGTAGGCAAAAACCTGTTTGTGTGGTTTTTTCCACTCACACAATAACATACTGAGCAGACTGTTCTGCAAGTTGCCTTCTTTTTTCTTCACTTAACATTTTATCCTGACAATTGATTGTTCTATATCTATAGATAAACATCTCCTTTTTTAAAAAAAAAATGACTGCCAAAGTATTCCACCACGTGGACTGTACCATCATTTATTTAACAAGTATCCTACTGAATGACGTTTAGAGTATTTCCAATCTTTTGCTCTTAACGTCATTTCACTCACGTGTGCTTACACTTTGGGAAAAATTCCTAGAAGTGGAACTGCTTGGTCAAAGGGTATATGAGTTTGTAATTTTGTTAGCTATTACCAGAGTATTGCCCATGAAAGTTGGACCAATGTACAACACGAAAAGCAATGTATGAGGGGGCCTACTTGCCCACGGCATTACCAACAGCTAACTAACAATTATCACACTTTATTTTTATCAATCTGGTAGTAAACTTAAAAAGAAAATGAATCAACCCCCCCCCAAACCACATGGATTCCACCCCCATCTGGCACTAATAAGGAATCTCTTCCCCTCCCTGATTTTGTTTGTTTGTTTCTTTTTCATTATATAATAATAAAAGGGTCAATCCACCAAGAAGACAAAGCAATCCTAAATGCATATTCAGGGAACAATAGAGATGCAAACCATGTGAAGCAAAACTGATAGAACTGAAAAGAGAAATAGACACATCTATAATTATAGAACAATTGATAGAACAACTAGACAAAATCAGCAAGAATATAGAAGACCTAAACAACGTCATCAACCAAAGTAGCTAATTGACACATATAGAATAATCCACCCAACAACATAAGAATACACATTCGTTTCAGGTGCCCAAAGAACATATATACTGTGATTGACCACATCCTGGGTCATGAAACAAGTCTTAACACATTTAAAAGAATTGAAATCATACAGAATGTGTCCTCTGATCACACCATTGTGATCAAACTTACAAATCAAATTACAGAAAGATAATGGGAAAATATCAAACATTTGAAAACTCAACAGTACACTTCTTAAATACAGGTTTTCCCTGCTGTCTGAAAGTACAGCATTCCTATGAAACTTTTCCTAAGCCAAAATGGTGTAAAGTAAACAAGCAATTACCTTAGGACACATTTTACTAGTAGATGCACAAAATAAGTCAAGATAAAGCACAGATGCTTACAGACACAGGTCAAAGCTATGGTGGCTTGATGCTGAGATGCTGAGTATAGTTCCTGGGGAAGGAGCTTGGCGGTGCCATTCTTGCTGCTTGGTGTGCGCATTGCCTCTATAATAGCTTGCTGCAAAACAAAGGCTGAATGCTATTTTCGCTCTTTTCCTTTTTTTGTAAAAGTGAAAATACTTTTTGGTATTTCTTTAATTAGTGAAAATAGGTACTAGTTGGTCTTTCATAAAAGTGAAGCAGCATATAGCAAACTTTTTTATAGAAAATGGAGGATATCTGTAGTCCCTAGGTCAAAGAGAAAGTCTCAAGGGAAATTAAAAAATACATTGAGGACTTCTCTGGTGGTGCAGTGGTTAAGAATCTGCTTGCCAATGCAGGGGACATGGGTTCGATCCCTGGTCTGGGAAGATCCCACATGCCATGGAGCAACTAAGCCCGTACGCCGCAACTACTGAGCCTGTGTGCTGTAACTACTGAAGCCTGTGCGCTGTAACTACTGAAGCCTGTGCGCCTAGAGCCCGTGCTCCACAACAAGAGAAGCCTCCGCAATGAGAAGCCTGCACACTGCAACAAAGAAGAGCCCCCACTTGCCACAACTAGAGAGAAAGCCCATCCACAGCAATGAAGACCCAACACGGCCAAAAAATATAAATAAAAATTTTAAAAATACATTGAATTAAAATAGAAGTATAACATATTTACATTTGTGTGTAAGCATTGCTGGGAGGGAAATTTACAGCACTAAATGCATACATTCGAAAAGAAGAAAAGTCTCAAATAAATAATCTAAGCTCTCACCTCAAGAACATAGAAAAAGCAGAGCGAAATAAACCTGAAGCATGCAGAAGGAAGGAAACAGTAAAGATAAGACCAGAAACCCATGAGATGAAAACAGAAAAACAATAGAGAAATTCAGTGAAACCAAAACCAGCCCTTTGAAAAGGTTGATAAAATTGACAAACCTCTAGGAAGGCTGACAAAGAAAAAAGAGAGAAAAGATATAAATTACCAATATCGGTTAATGAAACAGGGGTATCACTACAGACCACATAGACATCAAGAGCATAAGGAGCAGGTGCACGAAGGGGAATAGAATGAAGGCAGTCAAAAGGTTCAACCTTCCAGTTATAAGATAAACTAGTACTAGGGGTGTAACGTACAACATGATAAATACAATTAACATGGCTGCATGTTATACATGAAAGTTGTTGAGAGTAAACCCTAAGAACTCTCATCACAGGAAACATATTTTTTCTATTTCTTTAAGTTTGTATCTATATGAGATGATGGATGTTCTCTCAACTTATTGCGATAATCATTTCATGATGTTTGTAAGTCAAATCATTATGCTGTACACCTTAAACTTACACAGGGCTGTCTGTCAATTATATCTCAATAAAACTGGAAGAAAAAAAAGAGCATAATAAGAACACAAATAATTCTACACACATAAATTTGACAACTTCAACAAATGGTCCACTTCTCAAAAAGCACAAACTAGGGCTTCCCTGGTGTCACAGCGGTTGAGAGTCCGCCTGCCGATGCAGCAGACACGGCTTCGTGCTCCGGTCCGGGAGGATCCCATGTGCTGTGGAGCGGCTGGGCCCGTGAGCCATGGCCGCTGAGCCTGCGCGTCCGGAGCCTGTGCTCCGCTATGGGAGAGGCCACAGCAGTGAGGCCCGCGTACCGCAAAAAAAAAAAAAAAAAAAAAGCACAAACTACCACAACTCATTTAACATGAAATAATTTGAATAGCCCTATAACTATTGCTAAAATCAAGACAACAGGCCCCAAATGGAGTCACTTATGCTGTCTCACATCATCAAACCGAAACTTAATTACAATTTCAGCCTCTTCCAGAAATGGAATCTTAAACAGGTTAATCAGGAATCACCAGGTCAGCACTAGTGAGGTAATATGCCTGACAGATCCTACCATCCCTTAAAGGAATATTTAATTTCTTTGTCCTGCTCCCTTATGCCTATAAAGTCTTTCATTTTGTATAGCTCCTTGGAGCTCCTTCCTGTCTGCCAGATGGGATGCTGCCTGATTCATGAATCATCGAGTAAAGCCAATAAGATCTTTATTTTTTTAGAACTTTCTTTTTTTTTTAATTTTAATTTTTTAATTTTTATTTTTGGCTGTGTTAGGTCTTCACTGCTGTGCACTAGTTGCAGCGAGCAGGGGCTACTCTTTGTTGCAGTGCAGGGGCTTTTCATTGCGGTGGCTTCTCTTGTTGTGGAGCACCGTCTCTAGGCATGTGGGCTTCAGTATTTGTGGCACGTGGGCTCAGTAGTTGTGGCTTGTGGGCTCTGGAGCACAGGCTCAGTAGTTGTGGCACACGGGCTTAGTTGCCCCGTGGCATGTGGGATCTTCCCGGACCAGGGCTTGACCCGTGTCTCCTGCATTGGCAGGCAGATTCTTAACCACTGTGCCACCAGGGAAGTCCCCAATAAGATATTTAAAATTAATTCAGTTAAATTTTGTTTTTTAACACTATGAAGGGAACTGAATTCATAACTTAAAAACTCTCAAGAAATTTCCGGGCCTAGATAGTTTCATTGGAGAATTCTACCAAAGTGGTTTTTTTGTTTTGTTTTTTTTTGGCCACCCCACATGGCTTGTGGGATCTTAGTTCTCTCACCAGGGATGGAACCTGCGCCACCTGCAGTGGAAGGGCAGAGTCCTAACCACTGTACTGACAGGGAATTCCCTCTATCAAAGTTTTAAAGAAGAATTAACACCAATTCTACACAATCTCTTCCATAAAATAGAAGAGGAGGGAACACCTCCCAATTCATTTTAAGAAGCTATATTATCCTGATACCAAAACCAGACAAAGACATACAAAGAAAGAAAACTACAGCCCAATATTCCTCCTGAATATAGATGCAAAAATCCTTAACAAAGTTTTAGCAAATAGAATTCAGTAATAATAAAAATAACTGTGGTACTTATTCTAAGGATGGAAAGTTGATTTCATATGTCAAAACCAATCAATGTAATCCACTATTTTAACAGTCTAAAGAAGAAAAACGTCATGAGATCAATTGATATCAGAAAAAGCACATGACAAAATTCAACTCTGTTCATGATTTTTTAAAAAACACTAGAAAAATAGGAATAGAGAAGAACTTTCTCAACCTGATAAAGCGCATCTACAAAAAAATCTATGGCTAATGGACTCAATGGTGAAAGATAATACTTTCCGCCTAAAATCGGGAACAAGGCAAGGATAGCTATTCTCATCATTCTTATCCAATACAGTGTTGGACGTTCTAGTCAGTGCAGTAAGGCAAAAGGAAAAAAAGGCATACAGATGAGAAAGGAAAAATAAAATGTCCCTATTTGTAGGTGACATGATTGGTTACATAGAAAATTCCAAGAATCTACAAAAAACAAAACAAAGCTTCCATAATATGTAAGTTCAGCAAGAGTAATCTTATATCAGCAGGATATAAAAGAACCACACAAAAATCAATGGTATTTCTAAACATTAGCAACGTACACATGGACACCAAAACTAAAAATGCAATATCATTCAGAAGGAGGAAGAGGAGAAAAAGAAGAAGAAATAGTTAGATATAAATCTAACAGAATATGGACAGGACTTGTATGCTGAAAACTATAAGACACTGATAAGGGAGAAAAAGAAGATCTAAATAAATGGAGAAACATACAATGTTCTTGGGTTGGAAGAATCAATATCCTTAAATTGATATATGGTTTAATATAATTCCTACCAAAATTCCTGTAAGATTTTTTTTAGTAGATATAGACAAGATTATGATAAAATTTATGTGGAAAGGCAAAGGAACTAGAACAGCTAAAACAAGTTTGAAAAAGAAGAAGAAAATGGGAGAAATCAGTTAACTCGCTTTCAAGACTTAATAGCTACAGTAATCAAGACTGTAGGGACAGACACATAGATCAGTGGAACAGAATAGAGAACTCAGAAATAGATGGAAATAAATGTGCCTAACTGATTTTTGACAAAGGTGCAAAAATAATTCAGTGGAGGAAAGATAACCAACAAATGGTGCTGGAACAACTGAAAACTCATGGGCAAAACAAGCAAACGAACAAACAAAAAACAACAATGACAAAAGAACCCCTCAAACTAAACCCCACGCCTTATACCAAAATTAACCCAAAATGAATCATGGACTTAAATGTAAAATGCAAACTATAAAACTTTTAGAAAGCATCATAGGAAAAAATCTTTGGGATCTAGGGCTAGGCAAAGAATTCTTAGCTTAAAAACAAAAGTATGGTCCATAAAACAAAAAATTGATAATTGGATTACATCAAAATCGAAAACTTTTATTTTGTAAAAGTCCTTGTTAAGAGAATAAAAGGGAATTCCCTGGTGGTCCAGGGGTTAGGACTTGGCGCTGTCACTGCCATAGGCCTGGGTTTAATCCCTGGTTGGGGAACTAAGATCCCACAAACCACGTAGTATGGTGAAAAAAAAAAGTAGGGAGAGAGAGAAAGAGAATAAAAAGACAAGCTATAGAATAGGAGAAAATATTTGCAAACTATACATACAGCATGGG
The DNA here is from genome assembly GCF_026419965.1 of Kogia breviceps. Classification (NCBI taxonomy): domain Eukaryota; kingdom Metazoa; phylum Chordata; class Mammalia; order Artiodactyla; family Physeteridae; genus Kogia; species Kogia breviceps. The sequence continues at coordinate 24,361,196 of NC_081323.1, forward strand.
GCTGGTATCTAAAATATATAAAGAACTCTGAAAACTCAACAGTAAAAAAAACTCCAAACAGTTCAATTAGAAGATGGGCAAAAGACATGAAAGAGATATTTCACCAAAGAGGATATACAAATGGCAAATATACATATGAAAAAAATGTTCAACATTATTAGCCATTAAGGAAATGCAAATTAAAACCACGTATTACTATACATCTATCAGAATGGCTAAAATAAAAAATAGCAACAACACCAAACAGTGGCAAGGATGTGGAAAAACTGAATCACTCCTTCATTGCTGGTGGGCAAGTAAAGTGGTACAGCCTCTCTGGAAAACAGTTTGGCAACTTATTCTCATGAAACTGAACATGCAATTACCATACAACCCAGCATTTATCCCTAAAAAATGAAAACTTATATTCACATGAAAATCTGTACACAAATATTCATAACTGCTTTATTTGTAAGAGTCAAAAACTGGAAACAAACCAGATGTCTTTCAGTAGATGACTGATTAAACAAAGCAGTGCATCCATATTAAGGAATACTACTCAGGGGTGAAAAGGAATGAACTATTGACAGATGCAGTAACCCAGATGAATCTCCAGAGAATTATGCTCAGTGGAAAAGGCCAATCCCAACAGGTTACACAGTGTATGATTCCATTTATATAACATTCTTGAAATGACAAAATTATAGAAATGGACCACAGATTAGTGGTTGCCAGGGGCTCAGAAGGGGGTAGGAATAGGAGAGAAGTGGGTGTGACATGAGGGATTCTTGTGGTAATGGAAATGTTCTGTATCTTGACTGTATCATTGTCAATATCCTGGTTGTGATTTTGTATATTGTTTTGCAAGTTGTTACCATTGGGGGAAACCAGGTAAAGGGGCCATGGAATCTCTATTTCTTTTTTTTTTTAAAGTATTTTAAAAATTAATTAATTAATTAATCAATTTGGCTGTGCTGGGTCTTAGTTGTGGCACGTGGGATCTTCATTGCGGCACGCAGGATCTTTTAGTTGCAGCATGCAGGATCTTTTAGTTGCATCATGTGGGCTCTTTAGTTGTGGCAGGCAGACTCTTAGTTGTGGCATGCATATAGGATCTAGTTCCCTGACTAGGGATCAATCCTGGGCCCCCTGCATTGGGAGCCCGGAGTCTTAAGTTTTCAGTGGGAGGTTCTCACTAGGTTTATTCTGGAGCAGGACACTTTTGTTCTGATGATAAAGAAATGTATATTTAAATTATGTATCATTTTCACTTACTAAATTAGCGAAAAAGAAAACAAAAGAAGTTCACCAGGACTTCCCTGGTGGCACAGTGGTTAAGACTCCTTGCTCCCAATACAGGGGGTCCCGGTTTGATCCCTGGTCAGGGAACTAGATCCCACATGCATGCTGCAACTAAGAGTTCGAATGCCACAACTAAGGAGCCCGCCAGCTGCAACTAAGACCCAGCACAACCAAAAATAAATTTTAAAAAAAGATGGGCTTCCCTGGTAGTGCAGTGATTAAGAATGTGCCTACCAATGCAGGGGACATGGGTTCGAGCCCTGGTCTGGGAAGATCCCACATGCCGCAGAGCAACTAAGCCCGTGCGCCACAACTACTGAGCCTGTGCTCTAGAGCCTGCAAGCCACAACTACTGAAGCCTGCACAGCTAGAGCCTGTGCTCCACAACAAGAGAAGTCACTGCAATGAGAAGCCTGCACACCGCAAGGAAGAGTAGCCCCCGCTCACCACAACTAGAGAAACCCCACACGCAGCAATGAAGACCCAATGCAGACAAAAATAAATAAATAAATGTATTTTTCAAAAGAAAGAAAACAAGGATAATATGATGATGAACATGCAGTGACAAACAGATGACTTTTAGAAAACAACATGGCAATAAAATCAAGAGAATCTTTAAAAATGATTCTGTCCTTTGGCCAAATTACTCCAAATTCTAGGATTTTTTTTCCCAAGGAAATTATCCAAAATATATAGGAAATTCCGCATGAATGAACAACTCATTGTACTTCTAGTAGTGAAAAAATGGAAAACGCCTATTAGTCCATGAGAGTGGAGTGACATATCCACTCTACGTGCACTTTTTTAAAAAATTAATGAATGAATTAATTTATTATTTACTTTTGGCTGTGTTGGGTCTTCGTTGCTGCCCGCAGGTTTTCTCTAGTTGCGGTGAGCGGGGGCTACTCTTCATTGCCGTGCGTGGGCTTCTCTTATTGCAGAGCATGGGCTCTGGACGCACAGGCTTCAGTAATTGTGGCACACGGGCTCAGTACTTGTGGCTTGCGGGCTCTAGAGCTCAGGCTCGGTGGTTGTGGTGCACGGGGTTGGTTGCTCCGCGGCATGTGGGATCTTCCTGGGCCAGGTCTCGAACCTGTCTCCCCTGCATCGGCAGGAGGATTTTCAACCACTGCGCCACCAGGAAAGCCCCCTCTATGTGTGCTTTTAAAAGATTATCCTCTGGGGCTTCCCTGGTGGCGCAGTGGTTGAGAGTTCGCCTGCCGATGCAGGGGACGTGGGTTCATGCCCTGGTCCGGGAGGGTCCTGCGTGCCGCGGAGCGGCTGGGCCCGTGAGCCATGGCCGCTGAGCCTGTGCGTCCGAAGCCTGTGCTCTGCGGCGAGAGAGGCCACAGCAGTGAGAGGCCTGCGTACCACAAACAACAACAAATACACTTTAGAGACCACTGCTTTAGGCAACTGGAAGCCAATGAACATTTAAGCAGGAGGAAGATATAGGCATATTTGTGTTTTAAAAATATCACTCTGGGGAATTCCCTGGCGGTGTAGTGGTTAGGACTCTGTGCTTTCACTGCTATGGACCCGGGTTCGATCCCTGGTCTGGCTTCTCTTGTTGCGGAGCACGGGCTCTAGGAGCATGGGCTTCAGTAGTTGTAGCACGCAGGCTCAGTAGTTGTGGTGCATGGGCTTAGTAGCTCCGTAGAGTGTGGGATCTTCCCAGACGAGGGCTCGAACCCGTGTCCCCTGCATTGGCAGGTGATTCTTTTTTTTGTTTGTTTGTTTGTTTGTGCTAGGCGGGCCTCTCACTGTTGTGGCCTCTCCCGTTGTGGAGCACAGGCTCCGAACGCGCAGGCTCAGCGGCCATGGCTCACGGGCCCAGCCGCTCCGCGGCATGTGGGATCTTCCCGGACCGGGGCACGAACCCGTGTCCCCTGCATCGGCAGGCAGATTCTCAACCACTGCGCCACCAGGGAAGTCCCGAGAAAAATAAATAACTTTATTGAAATACACTAAAGAAGATCTAAATAAATGGAGAGAGAAAAAAAAACAAAAACACAAAATAAAATAAATAAGTGCAGAAATACATGTAAATATATATGTATATAAATATATATCAATATATACATCAATATGTACCATGTTAATGTTGATATACTCAATGACATAAAGATGTTAACTCTCCCCCTAAGTAATTTACAGATTAATACAATTTTAGTAAAAATTCACAAAAGCTTTTTTTCCCCTAAAACTTGACAAGGTGACTCTAAAATATCTAAGAAGTGCAATATATATATATATATATATATATATATATATATATATATATATATATATATATATTTTTTTTTTTTGGCTATACTGCACAGCTTGCAGAATCTCAGTTCCCTGGTCAGGGATTGAGCCCAGGCCACAGCAGTGAAAACCCAGAATCCTAACCACTAAGCCACCAGGGAACTCCCACAAGATACCCTTGAAGAAGAACAGGTGGGAGGACTTACCCTACCAAATCAAGATTTATTATAAATCTTTAGTAATTTCAACTAATTTAATTTCCCAATTTCAGACCAATGCATCAAAATAGAGAGATAGGAATAACCCGTGGATTTATGGACAGTTAATGTATGACAGAGATGGCCCTATATGTATGACAGAGATGGCCCTATAGGTCACTGGGGGAAGGATGCACTATCCCATAAGTGGTGTTGGGACAACTGCTTATCCTTATGGGAAAAAAATGAAATAGAATTCCTACCTCACACCACATACATATTTGAACTATAAAACTTTGGGATAACAATATACGAGAAATTCTTTATGACTTTGGGGTATATAGGTTTTCTAAAACAAGGCAAAAACTGCCACTAACACTATGGGAAAAGATTGATAAATTTCACTATATTAAAACTAAGAATTTCTATTTATCAAAAAACAACAGAGAGAGGGTGAGAACACAAACCACAAACCTGGAGAAGATATTTGCATCACATATAATTAACAAAGGACTAGCATCCAGAATATGTAAAGAATTCCTATTAGCTGAAAAGAAAAACAAACCACCTAGTTTTAAACAGGCAAAGACATGAATGGAACTTTTACAGAGACTCCCAGATGGGTTATAACATATGAACAGATGCTCTACCTCATTAGTCACAGTAGTCAAAGAAATGCAAATTAAAACCACAATGAGAAATCATTTCATACCTGCCAGATTGGAAAAAAAAAATTGGTATGCTGATAAGGGCATGAAACAAGAGTTTTTAATCCACTGCTGGTCAGAGTATGGACTGATGCAACCTTTTTTTTTTTCTTTTTTGCGGTACGCGGGCCTCTCACTGTTGTGGCATCTCCCGTTGCAGAGCATAGGCTCCGGACAAGCAGGCTCAGTGGCCATGGCTCACGGGCCCAGCCGCTCCGCGGCATGTGGGATCTTCCCGGACGGGGGAATGAACCCATGTCCCCTGCATCGGCAGGCGGACTCTAAACTACTGCGCCACCAGGGAAGCCCCTGATGCAACCATTTTAGGAAACAGTTTCATATTACCTAGTTAAGTTGGACATGAGCATATCTGTTCAAGTAATTCAACTCCCAAATTCTATATCTATTTATACCTATATCTGTATCGATCTACACACACACATAAGAATGTTAGAGTGGTATTCTTTGTAGTAGCAAAAAACTGAAACAGGGACTTCTCTGCTGGCACGGTGGTTAAGAATTCACCTGCCAATGCAGGGGACACGGGTTCGATCCCTGGTGCGGGAAGATCCCACATGCCGTGGAGCAACTAAGCCCGTGTGCCACAACTACTGAAGCCTGCACACTCCAGGGCCCGCATGCCGCAACTACTGAGCCTGCGTGCAGCAACTACTGAACCCCACGCACCTAGAGCCTGTGCTCTGCAACAAAAAAAGCAACCACAATGATAAGTCCACACACCACAACAAAGAGTAGCCCCCACTCGCTGCAACTAGAGAACGCCCACACGCAGCAACCAAGACCCAATGCAGCCAAAAATAAATAAAAAACAAAAAATTAATAAAACCCTGATACAACCCAAAGTCCATCAACAATAGCATGAATAAATAAGTGGATTAAACAGAAATGAAGGGCTTCCCTGGTGACACAGTGGTTGAGAATCTGCCTGCTAATGCAGGGGACATGGGTTCGAGCCTGGTCTGGGAAGATCCCACATGGTGCGGAGCAACTGGGCCCGTGAGCTACAACTACTGAGCCTGCGCATCTGGAGCCTGTGCTCTGCAACAGGAGAGGCCGCGATAGTGAGAGGCCTGCACACCGCGATGAAGAGTGGCCCCCACTTGCCACAACTAGAGAAAGCCCTCACACAGAAACGAAGACCCAACACAGCAAAAATAAATAAATTAATTAATAAACCCCTACCCCCAACATCAAAAAAAATATACTGTATATACCATATACAGTATATACATGAATGACTCTGGTATTGTAGCTATGGTAGCTATACTGTAGCTATGGTATATATGTATATATCATAGCTACAGTATATAAATGAATGACTCTCAAAAGCAATGCTGAAAGAGAAAGCAACTTGCAGAAGAATATATACAGTATGATTTCATTTATACAAGGGCAAAACACAGTCAAAACTAAACAAGGTATTATTTAGGATAGTCATATAGGTAGTAATATCCATTTTTAAAAAGCAAGGGAATGATAAAGACATTAAACATTAATCACTGTAGTGGTAACTCCAGGGAGAAGGGGCATGTAATAGAGAAGCAAAACAGGCAGTGTCTGGGGTAAGGCAGTGTTTTATTCCATGAACACTGGGATTACCTGGATATAAGTGGTCACAATAGCCATAAGTGTGGGTGAGATGGGCCTGGAAGATGGAGCAGAGTAAGAGAAAAAAAGATCATCAACACTTGAAGTCGCTAGTGAAGGACAGGAAGTTGCTTAGGCCAGAGAAGTTACCCTGTGGAGAGTGGGAGGAAAGTCAGGAAAGTGGAGGCCAAGGGCACATTGTGTGCAGCAGTGAGGTGGGTTGGGATGCAGGCTGAGGAACATCCTTTGGATTCAGCCAGGTTCCCTGCTGACCTTGGCTGGAGCAGTTTCAGCAGAGACCTGGGGGTGGAGATCACAAAGCTGAGAACTGAATGGGTGGTGAGAAAGCACAGACACAGAATGGGTCAACTCTGAAAAAGTATGAGAAGGAGAGGAAGGAGATAGCAACTGGGTGGATGCTGGGACAGAGGGTTCCTAGAGAGATGTTAAAGAGTCTTCAGGTGGCCAATTAAAACCACAAGGAGATTTGCACACCCATCAGTTTCACAAAAATTTATGTCAGACTGACAAGTGGTGACAGGGATGTGGAACAACAAGTCCTCTCAGACACTGCTGGTGAGAGGATAAACTATTTTGGAAAACAATTTGGCAATATCTAGGAAAGTTAAAAATGTGCCTTCAGCTCAGAAACTTCACCCTTAAGTACACTTACGGCCCAGAGACACCTACTCATGGGCACTAAGAGACAATGTTCATTTTTCCATGTATGCAATAATGGCAGACTGACTATACAACCCGAATGCCAGCAAACAGGAGAACAGATAAATTAATCATGGGATGTAGACAATGAAATTCTATACAGCAGCAAAAATGAATACATTCAAAGTCTATGCATGACTCTTAACAGAAAAAAGCAAACTGCAGAAGGATAAGTACAGTATGGTACCATTTATATGAAGGTTTTTTGTGGTTTTTTTTGCGGTATGCGGGCCTCTCACTGTTGTGGCCTCTCCCGTTGTGGAGCACAGGCTCCGGACGCACAGGCCTAGCGGCCATGGCTCACGGGCTTAGTTGCTCCGCGGCATGTGGGATCTTCCCGGACCAGGGCACGAACCCGTGTCTCCTGCATCGGCAGGCGGATTCTCAACCACTGCGCCACCAGGGAAGCCCTATATGAAGGTTTTAAACACAGAAAGAATTCTATGAAGCATTTAATGATTTATACCTATGTAGTAAAAGTATAAACACGCATACAAATTTAACTAAACTCAGGATAGTGGGAGGAGGGTGGAAGGTCTAGGATGTGTTAGGAACTTGACATATTGCAACTTAGAATCTGTATGGTAGGTATCATTCTGCCCACTTTACTGAAGAAGAAACTGAGGTTTGGGGAAGTGAACTGGTTGGAATTTCAGTTTCACCCGGTTTTGACATCGGTATCACTGGTTTAATGAATTAAAGAAAGAACGGCCTCGAGTTAGTTCTCAGGCCTATCCCCGATCTCCCTTCGCTGCCCAGGGCAGGAGGTGGAAGGACCGCATGGGAAAAAAACTGTGCTCAGCAGGAACCAGTACACTCCGGCCCCGCCCCCCTGCGTTTGCCCCGCCCCTACGGCTCAGCTCCCGCAGGACTCATGAATATGCAAGCAAGGGGAAGATATTTAAAGGCGCCGGCGCCACGCGCAGGTCCCTAACCGGCGCTGCCAGCCCCGCTCCAGTCCACAGCCCGCGGCTCGGCACCCTTCGCCCGTGCCCATCACAACGTGCGGAAACGCCGCCGGCATGTCGGACAAGCTGCCTTACAAAGTCGGTGAGTTCCAGGACGTGCAGTCGGCCGCGTCTGCTCCGCCTCCGCTGGGGGCCTGTTGGGGCGGCTGCCGCGGAGCCAACCCGGGGCGCTCTGAAGGACCCCCTTGAATCGCCGGCACGGCGCGATCTTCGCCGCGCGAGGCCGTCTGGGGGTTGGAGTTCTCCCGCTGCCGCGAGCGGGTCTTCGGAGGTGGCCGCGGACTATGCGTCCCGGCGTGCCCCGCGAGGCCGGTGCAGCAGCGAGGCCCGCGGAGCGGCGAACTGGCGGCGTGTTCCGCCAGAGCCGCCTGGGGCAGGCGGGCAACGCGCACCTGGCCACGGCCTGGGGCCAGTGGCACCTTACCAGAACCTACACTAGGGGGCCTGGATCCTGCCTCCTGGGCTTGGACCGGCTCCTTGGCTAACTTGGTGGTCCTGGGCAAGTGCCCACCCTCTCTGGGCCTCCTACAGGGAAGGCGAGGGCACTGGCGCCCCGAAGGGCACGTGGGGAGAGGCCTGGAGACAGCCCGAGGCCGGGCTAGTCCACTTACCAGGGACTTTGGGCTTGTTACTCAACCTCTTGGGATCACCCACCTGGCCAGAAGGTACAGTCATACAGAGAATCTCGAAGTAATTTTGGAGTGGTTAGAAAAATTCTTCCTGCTGTTCTATGGATTGAAGCTGATACACTGATAGTTGGCGTTTATTATGGAATGGGCATTGCCTTCTACGTTTATTATAGATTAATTCATTTTATTCTAATGGGTTTTTAGGGTAGGGACTATTACTTTCTCATTTTATGATGGGTTTACTGAAACCCAGGAAAAAAGGTAACTTGCTCACATTTTTACAGCTGGGAGGTGGTGGAGCAGGATATGAACCCAGGCTGTGCCCACCTTTTCACCACTGTATATAAGTGAACACATTTGGAATAACCCTAAAGACCTTTTAGCAAAAACCAGTTCAGCCTGGCTAGCAATTGTGAAAGTAAATTCAAGACAACATTCAACCTGGAGAAAAGTATCATTCATGGAGCACTTGCTATGTATCTGAGGATTTACATTTGTTTACAGAATGATCTTTAGAGGTGGACTTTATCTCATGATAAAGAGGAAGAAGCTGAAGTCCTAACAAGAAGTGACTTGCAAAGACTGTGGAAAATAACAACCTATCAATAGTAGTTTATCAAGTAGCAGGCCAGAGTAGGTTATTGTCCCTATTGTGTGGATGAAACTGATGAAGCCCAGAAAGATTAAGTCAAGGTCCGGTGGCAGAACTGGAATGGGGACATGTTACACTGTGGAGAGTTGGATGGGTTAGGGTTGAGGGCTTTGGGTTGTGTGGCAGCAGATAAGGCTGCATTTGGAAGTGGAGGAGCTTGGCTAGGTAGGGTTGGAGGAAGGACGCCTCCATCAGGGAGGGCACAGTGTGCCCGACCTTGCCCATATGGCATCTTCTTTAATCCTCAGGGCTCATAGAAGGTTAGGGATGATTATTCCCACTTTACAGATGAAGCAACTGAGGCTCAGAGAGGGTTTTGCTATTATGCCTCTTAGCTTGTCCTGGGACAGGTGTTACTGCAACCTCTGCAAGTTCTCAGCTCTCCTGGGCACCAAAACCCCCAGAGCTTGAGTGCCAGACCCTCCTGTGCCCTTGGAGTTGAGGGTCCCACGAAAACACCAGGGCTGACACAGCTGTCCTGAGGGCAGTGAAAGAGTTCTTTAGGGCTAGAGGGACAGGTGGTGGCAGAGGGTGTGAAGCTTAGGATAGGACAGGAACCATTGTCCACTACTGCTGTGCCCCTCCCAGGAGCCTCTGGCTCTAGCCGTCCCTGGCCACCAGTCCTGCCTCTGCCATTGACTGGCTATGGAACCTGGGGCAAACCCTTCTCTGAGCCTTTCCTCATTGGTAAATGCTGGGAGTTGGACTAGGTTCAGATTTGTTTCTTGTTTGCTAACCCTGTCTCGTGCTGGCCTCTTTCATGGACCTTCTCTCATTCAGTCCTAACAACAGGTGTGGTTGGTAAACATTTGTAGACCCCTTCTCTCTGCCAGGCCCAGCTGGGCACTAGAGATACAAGGGTGACTCAAGGATGAGGGTGGGACAGACATGCATACGGATAATATAGTAATATTGTCTCCATTTTATAAGTGAGGAGATCTGCCCAATTCTCTGTCTCCATGGCCACCACCCCAATCCTGGTCTCCCTCCTCACAGGTCTCCCCGGGTCTCGTGCTCCACAGATACATGCAGCAACCAAAGAGGGCTTTTCGGAAGACAAAAAGGTCTGGTCATGATACTCCCCTTAAAACTCTATAGGAAAAAAGTCCTCCTGATTCATCATCTTACTCCCTCTACTAGAGTCACCCTGGCATACTCTGTTCCTCCAGCAACAATATACCAAGTTTTTTCCTGTTTCCAGGTTTTTGTTGAAACCCCTGGTGTGTGCCAGGTACTGTATCAGGTGCTCAGGGAGGAGCCTTCCAGGGTAAGAGAGCTGCTTGGTTAAAGCCCTGAGGTGGGAATGAGTTTAGCTCACTTGGAGGTTCGTGTAGTTAAGCAACTAGAGAGGGGGAGAAGGGTGGGCAGTCACCTGGGTAGGACCCTAAAGCCATGTGATGAGTTAGGATTTTATTCATGGTTAAGGGGAAGCCATTGGATGTTGGCTTGTTTTTTACTTAAGCAGAAGAATGGAGGTGATATATTTTAAAATTGACAAGTTTGTTTCTCTGATCTCTGTGGGGAGAATAGTACGTGGGAGCAGGGAGACCAGTGAGGAGGTGGCTTCAGTGATCCAAGGTGGTGAGATGCTGTTGGATTGCTTGTATTTGGGATGTTGAGCCAACAGTGTGCTGATGGGTTGAAAGGGGGTGCATGGGAAAAAGAGACATCAAGAAATCATAAGTTTTTGGCAGGAGCAGCTGGTCGAATGGTGGTTTCATTTCCTAGAATGGTGGTTTCATTTCCTAAAATGGGAAGATTTGGGAAGTGACAAGTTTGGGGGTGAGGGCAAGGAGTCACGGAGGTCTCAAACCTTGACACATAATCCAGTTGGGCATCCAAATTGAGATGCTGAATAGGCAGTTGGATTATATGAGTCTCAAGTTCAGGGGAGAAGATTGGGCTGGAAATGAATGTGTGGGAGACATTTCCATAGAAAAGGTATTTCAAGCCATAAAATGGGATGAGCTCATCTGGTAGGAGAGAAGAGGGAGATGATGAAGCCCTGAGGGCTTCCAAACTTTAGAGTCTGTAACAGGAAGAGGAGCCAGGAAGGTGGTAGGGAAGCCACAGAAAGACAGGCATAGAAGCCAAGCAAAGAAAGGGTTTCAGAAGGAGAGAGTACTTAGTGCTATTCATGCTGCAGGGAGAAACGAACATAGGTAATTGACCATTAGTTACGGGGGTTAGGCCTTACAGGGACCTTGAGAAGAGCAGTTTTAGTGGAGTAGTGAAGTCATCAAGGAGGTAAAACGATATGGGATCAGGCCCCACAGAGCAGAGACAGCTCTGTCTTTTGTAACAAAGGAATGCCTGGTCTGTAACTACATGTGAGGAGGACTAGTGGATTCCCTGGAGGAAGAGTGGCATAGTTCTGAATTCTTCTTGATGAATTGTGAAGTGAGGTCGTCAGTTGATGAGGAAAGGTTAGAAGTTTGGGGTGGAAAAGGTGGTAAATTTACTAAGAAGATGTAATAGGATTGCTGGAGTGTCCCTTGATATTTGTGGTCTTAATAAATGAAACTCTTGGTGTGGTCATCATTTTCCTCCTGCTGGGCTCAATGACTTGGGTGCAGTGGAGGGCTGGGTTTAACCAGGGTGGGAGTTTTGCTGAGTTCTCAGAGAACAAGAGGGTAGAAGGGACAGTGGAATCTAAATTGTGGAAGATATTGAGAACATGAAGGGTGCAGTGAGGGACAGTGATAATCGGTAGGATTAATGGATTAAAGGTTCTGACCTGACCCGTAGCAGCTTTATTGGAATTTGGGCTCTAGACAGAGAGTATTGGAAAGGTGGGACATGACCAGAGTTGGTTGCTTGAAATCAGGATTTCCAAGGGAGAGTATCATGGGTGATGGCCTGCCAAAGTGGGCTGGGGTGGAGTAGGTGTGTGTTGAGGCACAGTGGGAGTAGTCCTTCCCATGGGGGGGTATATTTCATCTGTGAAGTTGTTTAGATGTACAGTAGGAAGCAGAGTGACTTAGTTGGTTTTATTATTTATTACTAAATTCCCTATAGTCCTTTCCCTCCCACCCACCACCCCTTTTGGGTGATTGGCAGGATCTAAGCTCCCCTAAAGATAAAAATCACGAGGAGTTCCAGGCCCCATCCTAGACCTACTTAATTTGATTCCCCAGGGGAGATTTGTAAGCATGCCAGATGACCCTTATCAGGGAAGTTTGCAAACACTGACCTAGACACTGACCTTGAGAATAGGCTAGTGTGGCAGGGGAGGGAGGGTGAGATTATAAGGGAGAGGAGTAGTATTCATTGTACTATGCCATTTTATATAAGGGACTTGAGCGTCCGAAAATTTTGGTATCCACAGGCGTTCCGGAACCAATCCGCTGTAGAGACCAAGGGATGACTAATAACATCGCAGCCAGAGAATGTACATTAGTATCAAAGTCCCAATGATCATGCTAACTGAACCCAAAAATTCAGCAGTTAACCCACCAGTTACAGGCAGGGCGGGCCTGGGTAGGTCTCTATGTAGAAGAACACACTTCCTGCAGGTAGGTTGGCTGCTGCTTGCTTGCAAAAGAAGGGAGACCTGAACTGCGCATGCCCAGTTTATTCCTCCTAAGTTTACTAGTTAGACAAGTTACTCCACCTCCCCTGGGGCAGAAAGGCCCAGAGTCTTAGTTACACAGATGAGTTCCCTCCATGTGGAGAGAAACATTAGGACTGGAGAAGCATTTTTATATCTTCAAGGAGATCAAGGAGCTGTGCCGAGGTGTTAGATTATATCATTTATGAGTGCTGAAGTCACCAAGAGTGATGACTAGGAATGTGGAGAGCTAGAAGCTAAAATCTTTAGGGAATGAGGACGTTGGTAGGTGGCAGCAGAAAGGGTAGCAGGAGGTATATGTAGGCTGATAGCTATTTTTCAAGGGGGCACTTACCTGTGTTGTAATATTCATGGTCCTGTGTGCTTCTTTGATTAAATGTGTTCTCCCACAAGGCTGTAAATAAGCTGTGGTTACCGGCAGGGCCCACCATGTCTTTCTTTTTTGACTGCCCTGGCTCCATAAATCCCTGTTGCATGAGTGAGAGAGTGCAGTGACCAGATTACCCAGTCTAGTGCTTCGAGTCCACAGGTGGATGAGTGCTGAGTGGCGGTGCTTTGTGGTTCGTGGGATGAGGTGGCTAACGAACTCCCATCCATCCTGCCCCTACAGCTGACATCGGCCTGGCCGCCTGGGGGCGCAAGGCCCTGGACCTCGCAGAGAATGAGATGCCGGGCCTGATGCACATGCGGGAGATGTACTCGGCTTCCAAACCACTGAAGGGCGCCCGCATTGCCGGCTGCCTGCACATGACCGTGGAGACAGCTGTCCTTATTGAGACCCTCGTTGCCCTGGGTGCTGAGGTGAGGGCCGCAGCAGCAGTTCTTGTGCAGTGGGGAACTCCAGTCTTGTGCCCCCTCAGGCCCAGCAGGGGCTCCAGTTACAGCCTTGTCACAGTGCCTCCCACCTCCATTTGTCGTGACTGTTCTGCAGATTTTCTCTCACTGGGAAGACGATGTCTGACTGCCCTCAGTTCACATTCTCCTGACTACGGAGCTCTGACAGGAAAAACTCAAGCCCGGCGTCCTACTGAGTCGTCCAAGGACTGGCTCTCCTACGCCTTCCTGGGGTCATGTGCCTGCCCTTGGCCAATCATGGCTGCTGGAAGGATGGCGCGCTCTGATTGGTTCAGCCTGGGTTATGTGTACCAATGATTGCAGCTCTTCCAACTTCTCTGGGGGCAAGATGTTTCCCAAAGCAGGGGGCAGGGCAGAGCAGCAAAAGCTAGCTACAGAACACACCCGGGTTCAGTCCTTGCACCTCTTCTTTCTTTTCTACACTCACACTCTTGGCAATCTGATTTTATGGCTTTCAATACTGTCTATATGGTGATGACTCCCAGTTATATGTACTAGCCTGGCCTTCTCCCTGGAACTCCAGACTTGTATACCCAGCAGCTGATGTATCACCTCCACTTGGAGATCTGATTGACATCTCAGTCTCAACATGTCCAAAGGAACTCATGATTTCCTTCTCTTCTTGGAGGCTTCCCCGTGTAGGCAGGTGCAGACTTCAGCCTTACAGGCCCTCTCAGTTCAATAACCTGGGGTTTCCTGACTCCTCTTGCTCTCTTACTCCAACAACGAACCCTGCAGCAAATCCTGTCAGCTCGGCCCTCAGAGTACACGCATAATCACCTCCACTGCTAGAGGTGCATTTCTTGTCTGAACTCTTAACAACAGCTTCTGCCCTTGTCTCCTTGCTTCTGTGCGGAGCCTTTTCCCTTCCACACAGCAGAGCCATGTTTTAACATAAGTTGGGTCTTGTCAGTGCTCTGGCTCCCATCCACTCCCATCCACTGGTTGCCATTTGCAACCCAGCCTGAGGTTGCAGAACTGGCTGGATGTAGATCCCGAGCCTCTCGGCCCTAGCTCCAGGGCTTTTTCTTATCCCTGTCCAGTGACCTTGGTCTTCTGAACTGTCTGTGACCAGCCCTGTTTTGCTGGCTCTTTCAGGTGCGGTGGTCCAGCTGCAATATCTTCTCCACCCAGGACCATGCAGCAGCTGCCATTGCCAAGGCTGGCATTCCAGGTGAGGCCAGCTTGCTGCTGGGGGATGCAGGAGTGCATGAAGTGGCTCTGCTTTTCCCTGTTTGCTTCACTGACTTTTACTGCTACAGATTTCCCTGCGGTAGAGGAGAGGAGTCATGGCCACAGAATCCTAGCCTAGTGACCCATTGGAAAGAACTGTTTTGTCCAATTGTCATCTAAAATCCTATTGAAGGCACTTACTTGCCCAGTTCAAGTCATGTGATCAGGAAGGGTGGGATCTAATGATTGGGAACCACGTGATGTTGAAGAGGGGAAATGCTTTAAAGGAATGATGTGGGTCTGTTTCCGAAAGAATCAGGGAGGGATACTGGGCAGAAAAAAAGTCCCAGAGGTCCATTGCATAGTATCTTGATGGTCTAGGGCGCTGGGGAAATACCAGGACCAAAGAGGAAAGACTTTCTCACAAGCTGCTGGGGAAATAGGCACAAGTCTGCCTGGGCTTGAGGAGGGCAGTGGTTAGCTCTGATGATGATGAAATAGGACATTCACAGTTCCTTCGAACCAGCCACAGGTGGAGGGTAAGGAGTGGGGGAGGACCTCTCCAGAGACTGACCAAGGCTGGATCGGCCTATCCCCAACTCCTCAGCCTAGTTTGGGCTCCATGGCCCTTTTCTGGGAAAGGTTTTGTTTTTAATACCATTGTCTGCCCCAGTTTGGGGGAGGAGAAGCTGGCCCTGCTTTGGCAGGTGTCCTTTGCTCACAGGAGGTTTATGGGAGCCCCACACCTGTGTCTCAGTTGTACCATATGATGGGAGGAGGCTGGGCTGGCAGTCAGGAGCCCTGGGTTCTTTTTTTTTGGCTGCGCCATGTGGCTTGCGAGATCTTAATTCTCTGACCAGGGATCAAACCTAGGCCCCTAGCAGTGGAAGTGCAGAGTCCTAACCACTGGTCTGCCCTCGAATTCCCAGGAGCCCTGGGTTCTGATGCCTGCTCAGGAATGCCATGCTGAGTGATCTGGGCACATCTTAGCCCCTCTCTGGGCATCTGTAAGTGATGATGATGGTAATGGCTGCCTCACAGGGTTTCTGTGAGGAAAAATGAGATGGGGCATGAAGCAGAGTAATGTCTGGCACAGAGAAAGTGCTCCATACATGGTAGCTGCTGTTAGTAGTTTTTGGCCAGACTTTGCCTAGGATAACATACCACAGAGACTGCTGGCCCATCAAATCCTTTCAGTGCATAATGAATCTTGGATCATGTCTCGCTTGGGTCCACCTGAGTGTGGCTTCCTGCCCCTGTGCACCTCCATCCTAGCAGTAGGCATTTTGGGTAGGAGCCCTGGTCACTGGGTTGGGGGCCCAGACAGAAGAGGTAGGGAAGGAAATAATTATTTCCAGATACCTATGTGTGTGGGGGCGGTCTGTACTTGGCCTCTGTCTCATAATCCATACTATTATAGATGAGGAAACTGAGGCTCAGAGAGGTGAAGTGATTTTCCCAAAGTCACACGGCTGGTGAGTGCAGAACCAGGATTTGCACTCAGATTTCTCTGGCTCCAAGTTGTGTTCTTACCATTGCTGAGTCCTCAGAGGTGCTAGAGGTGTCAGGGGATGGGAATTAGGAAGGAGATAGTATTGGCTCTATCCAGGTGGGTCCCTGGAGCAAGTGCCAGTGGGGAGGGCCAGGCCCTGATGTGCCACTCACTCTCCAGTGTACGCCTGGAAGGGTGAAACGGACGAGGAATATCTGTGGTGCATTGAGCAGACGCTGTACTTCAAGGACGGGCCCCTCAACATGATTCTGGACGATGGTGGTGACCTCACCAACCTCATCCACACCAAGTATCCACAGCTCCTGTCAGGTGAGTAGGACGGGTGGGTGGGCTGGGTGCTAGTGGTTTAAATGGGGCCTGCTTGCCCACATGAAAGCAGCAGGCCTGGCAGGACTCCCAGTGCCTTGAGCAGCAGATTCTATGGAAGATGGGAGAACAGCAGGCTCCTGTAGGCGTGCTGGGCCCCAGCTTCGGGGCTGGGTGGCTAGGGGAGGCCTGGTTGAGATGGTGGCCCAAGGGCAAGCCAAGGCCAGGGCTGAGAACAGCTGGGAAGGTGTCAGCTTTGTTAAAAGCAGTGGGGAGGAAAGTAGGGGTAGTGAGTGCAAAGGCCCTGAGGCAGGAAAGGATAGACCATTCTTGAAACAGAAAGTTAGCCAGCATGACAGCTTCCTTCACTGGGGAGAATTTCAGGTTGTGGCTGGAGCTTTAGTGAAGATCAGACGTGTAAAGACTTAGTAGAATAGACTGAGAAGAGATTTTGGCTTAATCCTGAGAGTAAAGGGAAGTAATTGGATGGTACTGAAAAGACTTCCCTGCAAATGTACATGTTAAAAATGGCTGCTGTGCAGAGGATGAGTTGTGGCTGGGACAGGCAAGCAATGACGGTGGCAGGGGCTAGGGCATGACAGTGCAAGTGGAGAGTTCGGGAGTTGTTGGGAGGTAGAATCATTAGGCCTGGTGATGGTAGTGGCTCCTCCCTCATGCTGGCCTAGGTGATTAGGTGGACTGTGGTGTCCGTTACAGAGATAGGAACCCAGAAGGAGGAGCGGCTTTAGGAGGCAAAGATGAGGAATTTGGGTGAGTTCAGTTGTGAGCTCTCTGAGGCTCTTGGAGTTTCATCTCAGAGGCCACCCTGTCCCTTGGGCCACTCCTTCCTGGGCTGAAATTCATCCCTCCTCTCTTGTTCAGGCATCCGAGGCATCTCCGAAGAGACCACAACGGGGGTCCACAACCTGTACAAGATGATGGCCAGCGGGATCCTGAAGGTGCCTGCCATCAACGTCAACGACTCTGTCACCAAGGTGAGGCTGTGATGGGCAGTGATGGCTCCAGCTGTTGGTTCCCAGAGCAGCTCAGGAGTAGGCCCTGCAGAAGGTCCCCTGGGAAGGCTGCAGGCTAGAGGCTTAGCCTTCATTTGAGGGGGAAAGGGGTTGTAGACTTAGGGTAATAAGGCAAAGCATCAAAGGCATTAAAGAGGCAAAGAACTGGGCAGTGAGCTTCAGAGCTGGGCATCAAGAGGTTTAACGTGAAGCAGATTCTTTGACCGGGCAGTCTCTCATAGTTGATCCACAGGAAGCTTTCTGGACTGGCAGAGAAAGGCCAGGGAGAAAGTCGTGGGACTGAGCAGGGCAAGGGGCACATGAGCACGTTAGCTGGTGGGGAGAAGTCCCAGGAGGTGATCAGCCCAAGGCCCACCAGGCTGAAATGTTGAGAGCGGGTCTGAGGCCCCAGGGCCTTGCCTGCCCCCATAGCCGCCTTGCCCCCTCTCCTTTCAGAGCAAGTTTGACAACCTCTATGGCTGCCGGGAGTCCCTCATAGATGGCATCAAGCGGGCCACAGACGTGATGATTGCGGGCAAGGTGGCGGTGGTAGCGGGCTATGGCGACGTGGGCAAGGGCTGTGCCCAGGCCCTGAGGGGCTTCGGGGCCCGCGTCATCATCACAGAGATCGACCCCATCAATGCGCTTCAGGCTGCCATGGAGGGTATGATAGGGTGAAGGTTGGTTGTCAGCCACTGGGGCCAGAGCGGGGGCAAGGCCACCCTGGATGACGCACAGACACTGTCTCTACACAGGCTATGAGGTGACCATCATGGATGAGGCCTGTCAGGAGGGCAACATCTTTGTCACCACCACGGGCTGTATCGACATCATCCTCGGCCGGTAGGCGCCAGGCAGGGGGTCCCAGGGAGTGAAGGAGGGGGCAGGCTTGCGGCTGCTCTTGGTCCCTGATAGTCTGTTACAGGCTGGGGCTTCTCCACAGGCACTTTGAACAGATGAAAGATGATGCCATTGTGTGTAACATCGGACACTTTGACGTGGAGATTGACGTCAAATGGCTGAACGAGAATGCTGTGGAGAAGGTGAACATCAAGCCCCAGGTGAGAAGCCCCAGCCCTGCCAGCAGCCTTGGTGGATGGAGCGCCGAGGGCAGCGTGCTCGTTGCCTGGCCGTCAAGGCAGTCAGATGACGAGGCTCTGGCAACCTGGGCTGTGGGATGGGCGAGGGAGGGGCTGGTTTCAGGGCTGCGTAAATTGGAATCTTGGAGTGAGGCCAAGGCATCCCCAGTTTTAAAGGTCCCAAGATAGTTCTGATGTGCAGCCAAGGTTGAGTACCACTGCATTCACCTTGTTACTATAGGCATGGTGATTGAGAACATGGGATCTATCCTCAGACTGTCCAGGCTCATGTTGCAGCCACTTTGTAATGTGTGGCTCTGGACAAAGAACTTAACCCTTTAAAATTCAGTTTCTTTATCTGTAGAATGGGAATGATAGCAGTACTTAATTTATAGGGTTGTTAGTAGGATTAAATGTGATAATTTTATATATATATTGTGTATATATGTATATATGGTTATATGTATGTTCTTAGCCCAGGGTACGTGCCAATAATAATAATATTAGCTAATACGTAGTACTTAAACTAAGTGCCTTGTACATGTCAGCTCTTTAAATTCTCACAGCCGACCTATGAGGTCTGCCGCTCAGAGTTGCATAACATATACTGGCTCTTATTAATTGTGTGTGCCAGGCCCTGTGCTGGGGGTTGTTCTGGGGCAGTCCAGGCCGTTTGTGGGCCCTGCTGGAGGTTGGGAGGCCTGCTGGACAGGAGGGTAGGATGAGGGTAGGGGTGGACGCTGGGAGCGGTGCCCACCAGCCCTTACTGCTGTGCTGCCCACTTGTAGGTGGACCGCTACTTGTTGAAGAATGGGCGCCGCATCATCATTCTGGCCGAGGGCCGGCTGGTCAACCTGGGCTGCGCCATGGGCCACCCCAGCTTCGTGATGAGCAACTCCTTCACCAACCAGGTGCTGGCGCAGATTGAGCTGTGGACCCACCCAGACAAGTATCCCATCGGGGTCCACTTCCTGCCCAAGAAGGTGGGTTCCTACCTCCACCCCTGGCCAAGGGTCATGTGTCCAGCCCTGGGCTCTCCATGCAGGCCTTGCCAGAGTTCATACAGTACTCGCCTCTCTACACTCTTGAAGATCTTCACAGCGTCCTCCGCAGGGCAGAAATCATTCTCTCCATTTAGCAGAGGAGGAAATTGGGGCCCAAAGCAGGGAATAACTCCCAGAGTGGCAGGGCTGGGTGGTGAGAAGAGCATGGGCTTTGGAGTGAGACACACCCAGGTTTGAATCTCACCCTTACCACTTAGAGGCTGTGTAACTGTGCCTCCATTTCCTTATCTGTAAAACGGAGGTGATAGTACCTCCTTAAGGATTGTGAGGATTTCCTTAGATCACAGGTCACAAACCCACATGCCCACAGGGACTGGGCAGGTAAATGGGCTGGGTGGGAACTGACCAAAGAGCACGTGCCCCAGTTGAAGAGGTTGGCTGCCTGTTGTCAACCTGGACCCACTGGACCAGGGCTCCTGACGTTTCAAAGGAAGCCAGATATCAGTATATTTGTGTGAAATATTCAGTTTTTAAATATAACCAGGTTGGTTAACGTGGACGTGTTTGTAAGCCGAAGGCAGCCTACAGGCTGCATGATTGTGGCCTTGGAATGGGATGATGCCACTAACACACTGAGCACGGCACCTGACGTGTTGTGAGTGTGTGGTCAGATTAACCATGACAGTGAGGTCGTCTGACGTCAAATCCAGTGCTTGTCCTAACACACCCTGCAACTGCCCTCTCCCACAGGTCAGAACACTGTGTTTTAGTCCTGGCTTTCTTTTTTGCCAGTGTCATGGGTGAACTTGGCTTTGCTACTTTGCCAGACTGGGCCTCCGTTTCCCTCTCAGCTAAATGGTAAGAGTAGCTTTTGCTTCCAGCCCTTGGCTGCTGGGGAGGCTGCGGTGGAGTCTTCATACCACTCCTCCCACCCTTTGAAAAGCTGGTCTGCCGACTGATGAGAAGTAGGAAGAGGCTGGGTTGTCTGCCCCCTAGCCAGTCAACTCCTTTCCCCCGAGTCTTCCTCAGGCACTGCCTTACCTGACCAGATGTTTTACCTGTAAGGGCCTCAAGGGGCTGTCCTGTCCTAGGCAGCCTGCCAGGTCTCCATGCTGGTTGTGCGGTTAAAAAAGTCTCATTCGACCCCTCATCTGATCTCAGTTGGAGGAAATACGACTGTGAATATAGTGAGAGATTGGGCAGGCCTTTAAAATGAGGCCGGGGTTGGAAGTGAGAAAGCAAAGAGCTCACCTCCTACCCCAGCACCTGGCCCGATCCTATCTTCTTCCTTCATCAGTGCCAAGATACGGGTTGGGGACAGGCTTCACATCTCACATGCGCGATGTGGGTGAGGGATTATGTACCTTGGTTAACAATGACAGAGAGAGCAGCCACCATTTCTTGAGGTACTTGCACCAAGTGCTCTTGAATATCACTGGTCTCTGTGCCAGCTATGAGAAACCCAGCCTACAGATGAAGAAACTAAGCTTCAGAGGGTGACTTGCCTCCACAGCTGCAAAGTATTGGGCCAAGAGTACGTCCCACCCCTGCCTGTCCAAGGTGTTAACTGTTATAGCCTCCTGGGTACGGGGAGCAGGGAGAAGGAAGCGTGTTCTTGGCTAGGCCAGGCCAAGAGAAGGGAGAATTAATTGTGTCCTCTGGGCACTGGAGACCTTCATTCTGCCTCCAGAGCTGACATGGACTTAGGACTTAGGGCTGGGCTCTGCTCCAGCCTTTGCCTGCCTCTCCCCAGTTTCTTCATTTGTTAAATAGAAGAATAAACCCTGGCTTCCTTCTTAAGGGTGTTGGTGAGCCTCTAATGAGACCGTGAGTGTGAAACCACTTGGGAATGTAAAGCTGTCTGGGCTGGGCTGTAGTTAAAGGCTATTGTGCCATTATGGGATGGAACTTGGGGGTAGAAAGAGGCCCCACCCGGAGCTGGATGCTGAGAAAGTGAGAGCCCCGCTTAGGGTTGATCCTTCTCTAAGTACAGCCACTTGCCCGTCTTCTCAGGCCCCCTTTATGCATTTCAGCACTGGTCAGACTTAGAAATAGGCCTTATCTAACCCCGGCCTCTGTCTTCCTTGGTTTCTGTTCTGTCTCTTCAAAGCTGCCTTGGAGACCATAACTTGAGACAAGTTATGGGACTTTGGAGCCAGGTGGACCCTGGATTCAAATCCTAGCTCTATCATTAACTAGCTTTGTGACCTTGGGCAAGTCAAGTAGCCTTGATTTCCACATTTGTGAAAGGAGGTGGCAATTTTTTTACTAGTCAGGATCCTTTTGGTGGCAAGTGGTAGATAGAAACCCTGGTCAAACTGGTGTATTAGTTATCTGTTGCTGTATAGCAATTTAAATCCAAAACTTACTGGCTTAAAACAATAAACATTTATTATTTCAGTTTCTGTGGGTTGAGAGTTTGAGAGCAGCTTAATTCATGAGGTTGTAGTCGAGATGTCAGCCAGGGCTGCAGTCATCTGAAGGCTTGACTGGAGCTGGAAGATCCACTTCACATCACTGTTGGCAGGTGGTTCCTTGCCCCATGAGTATCTCCACAGGGCTGCTTAAGTTTCCTCATGAGATGGCAGCTGGCCTCCCCCGGATGCAGGGGGAGAGCAAAGGAGGAAGCTGAAGTGCCTTTTAGGACCCAGTCTCCAAGTCACACATCATCCCTTCTGCTTTATTCTGTTCATTAGAATTGAGTCACTCAAGGGGTGAGGAATTAGGCTCCACCTCTTGAAGGAAGGAGTTTTATGAATTTATAGACAAAGATTTTAAGGATGTAGTTTGGAAGGCAGCTATGCTCACCACTATACCACCAGTGCTAAGGATGTATTTTGAAACAAACACAACCAGTGTAATCTAAAAAGGAACTGTATTGGTTCTGTAATGGAGGAGTCTAAGATTCAGACACTGGATCCAGGGATCCATTGGCATCAGAGCTCTTCTTCTGTCTCTTGGCTCTTTTTTCCCCCTACATTCACTTCACTTGTCAAATAGACTTGCCCCTCGTGAGCAGAGACTGATAGCCTCCCTGTTTAGGAATCCCGAAAGCCCCTGTCATAAAAATATGTCCTGTCCATAGATAAATTCCAGAGAAGCATTTTGGTTAGCTGCTTAGGTTGGTGGAGGGTAAGGAAGGAGATGTAATTGATTGTCCCATTAGGGCTGCTTGGAGGGGAGGATGTAGCTTGGTTCCCCCTTGAAGAAGGGGAGCTGAGCAGCCAAAAGCCACACTGGAGGCTGGCTCTGAGGATAGAATGAAGTAATATGCTTAACACTCCGCAGATGTCACAACAGAACTGTTCCTGCCTCTTTTGGCAGCTAGATGCAGGTAAGGCATCCCAGAGCATGGCACTGATTCCAGCTTTTTCTGTGTTTCTCCCCAGCTTGATGAAGCAGTGGCTGAAGCCCACCTGGGCAAGCTGAATGTGAAGCTGACCAAGTTGACCGAGAAGCAGGCCCAGTACTTGGGCATGTCCTGTGATGGCCCCTTCAAACCTGATCACTACCGCTATTGAGAACCAGGCCTGCCCTTTGCCTTCCAGCTGCTGTCCTTGCCTGGGTCCCACCTCTCCTTTCCCAGAGCAAATGGCACCACCTTTGAGATTGGTTTGATAATGTTCCCCATCAACTCCCTGGGTCTAGTCACTCAGTCTTTGGCCTCTGCTGCATCCTTCATACTGTTCCAAGTGTGGCAGGGGGAATTGAGAAGTCCCTCCTCAAGCCCTGGTCATGATAGAGGTACACGGGAGTTACCCACAGGGAGCCATGAGCTCAGGGGTTCTGGAACTGCTTACTCAGTCATTCCTTCCTTAGGCTGGAAGTTGGCAGTGGTGTTCACAAAGCCCATGCACTTTACCATCCAGGCCCTCACTTAGCCTATGGACTTTATACCCATGTTCTTGGTTTACAGGTTCATTGGTTCCTCAGCCCATGACAGATGAGAAGGAGCTATGTCAAAGGGTGTGGAGGAACTGTTGGAGTTTGAATGCTCCTGAGAGCCCAGCTTAGTGCTTGGCATTCTCTTAAACCTCAGAACGATGAGGTTGGTACTTTTAGTCCCTATTTTACAGGGGTTGGAATATATTGTTAAGGGATAGCCAGGAAAGGATGAGAGAAGTACAGCCAGAGGTTGAGAGGGGCCAGAGAAACATAAAAGTGCATAGTAACTTGATGTTCCCATCACAACTCTGGGTCAAAAAGAGATTGATTTGGTTTATAATGTTAAAAGAGAGCAAGAAGGTGGGTTAATAAAAATTTTGGTGCCTAAAAGAATTTTGAGCCTTTATTTTATAGATAATCCACTGCCAACAATGTATGGTATAAGCCAAGGGGTAATAGTCTGATGTGCTGTAATAGTTTGCTGTGTTGCAGTATGGGGTGACAAGGGCTGCAGGCACACCCTTGGACTTGGAAGAATGGGTAAAATGAAGAGAAAACTCTTGTGTCTTCAGGTGTGTCTTTTGTAAACAGCCTGTTTTTTACCAACCTAAGAGTCATTTAATAGGTGAGATTAACCTATTTATATTTTTTGTAATCTCTGCTTGTATTTATTTCCTCTACCTTATTTTTTTCTGTTCCAATTTATAATTTCGTTTTCTCCCCATTTCCACTTTGGCTTGATCCAGTGCTCCTTGGGGGACTGTTGTTTATTGAGCACCTACTGAGTGCTAGGTGCTTTGTAGTTTCATTATTCTCACAACAAGCTTAGTAATACTATTATCCTAATTTTATGGATGAGAATGGAGACTTATAGAAGTTAAGCGTCTTTCCTAAAGTCCACAGTTACAACTGGCCTCATCATTATTCAAATCACAGGGAGGTGGGTGGGAAATGGGGCGCTCTATTTGCCTAAATCGTCATTTACGAGAACCCCTGTTCTCGTCTTGGAAGTCAGAGAAAAACAAGAACCCGCCTGGGAAGGGTAACTAGAGACTATTCTAAGGGTCATCCACTGCATGGAAGGCCTGATGGGGATGCTGGGATGTTTGAGACCTAACTCCAGGAAGGTCTCAAATTACCTAATTACCTAGTTATCTAATTACCTAATTATCTAATTACCTAAATTATCTAATTACCTACTTAGATTCCTAAATTACCTAATTTTATAAGATCACATTTACAAGCCATTGAGTGAGCTGATTCCTCCCCAAATCAAAAACTAGAGCCTTATGACTCTGGGGAAAAGTTTAGTTTTTTGCATTTTTTTTCTTTTTTTCTCTCATTATTTATCCCAATGTCTATCAACATCTGGAATTCTGCATAATGTATACATGTCAGAGGTTGCAAAAGAAAAGTAGAGAAGGGGCCTGGGGGGGAAGGGAGGGCAGTGCAGCCCCTGAGGGGCTGGGAAATAAAGAGGGTTATTTGATAAGGGGAAGGGGACATTGAATTCAGTGATCAGCCAAGGGCTACCCCTTTAAAATCCCTAAGCAGCCTTGGTTTCCCAGTCTTAAATGATCTTGAAATTAATTGATCTTTGTCTAACAGAACCTCCCCACACCCCCTACCCAGGAAGGCCCAACTGTACTGGAGCACCTCAAGTAATCCTCAGTAATTTCACCCAAACCAGAATCATGGAGCCCCCTACACTGGCTCTGAGATGAGTGCAGAGCCTCTGGAGGGTCCTGAGATGCTCTCCCTCTCCTCAGGATGCCTCTGAGATTGTTGCCTGCCTTTTGCCAGGGACCCAGGGCTGCTGCTAACAGCCTGAGGCCTATGTGATTTGTAACTATCATAATACCATACTAATAATGTCTATTGATTGAGGCCTGTGGGATCTGCATTTATCATATCATACTAATAATGTCTATTGATTGAGCAGCTACTTCATGCCAGGATGATACCCAAGCTCCCAAATTTGCTTCTTGAGGTAAGAATTATAGTAAATAAGGGAACTTGGGGCTCAGAGAGGCTAGGTATTGTGCCTGGACCTCACACCTCAGCGCTGGGATTCACACCCAGCCCACCTCATTTCAAAGCCTACACCCTTAACCACCAGGCCCCTGAAAGCCAGGCAAAGGAGATTCTGTCTGCCTAGAGCCAACACCTTGCAGGAGCCTCAGCCCCAAGGTTTTCTCCCATTTTCTCTCCTGGTGTCATTTCTGTCTTCTCCACCTCAGCAGGACACTTGAAATTGCCAGAGACAGCAACCCTGTTCAAATGGGCTAAAGGAAAATAAGGGAACTTTGTTGTCACAGCACTAAACAGTCCAGTGGGTAGATCTAGTTAGCATAAAGCATGGCTAGATTCAGGTCCTCTGGAATGTGTCACTCTGTCTCTCAATTCTATGTTGGTGTCACCCTCAGGCAGGCTTCCCCTCATGGGGGCAAAGAAGCAGCTCTAGGCTCACATTCCTGCCAAGCCTGGGAGCCCTACTGAAGAGAGCGCCTCCTCTTCATTTTCAGGACAGGTGGGTCTCTTTTACAGTTGCCACCAGCTGTGCAACAGGCACTGGGTGGGAGGGGTCGCAAGGGAACTTGTTAGAAATGCAAATTATAGGGCCCCATCTCAGGCCTACTGAATCAGAAGCTCTGGGGGTGAGCCCAGCAATCTGTGTTTTAACAAGCCCTCCAGGTGGTCCTGACACACTCAGGTTTAAGAACCACTGGGTTAGTGGGGATCCGTACAAGCCAGCAGTCAGAAGAGCCAGCAAGTTCCCCACAAAGAGACGTGCTGAGGCAGGGCATTCTGTTGGACATACCGTGGGTGTATGTTCCCAGCTACTTCTGTTTCTCTCCCTTGTAATATGGCAAGTATGAGAAGAACTGTGAGTGGGGGCAATCAGACTATCAGGTACTTGGCAGTGTGAATGCAGGTATCAACTATTTATGGAGTTGTCAGGAAAAGCCCACTGCCCAGCACGTGGGGTCTTTTGGGACCCCTCGGTGGTTGTAACTCCTCCAGCCAGGGAGAGGAAGCCAGCAGACCCGAGGGAATCTGGCTCCAAGCACAGCCCGCACTGGGTGCAGGCCGCCCAGGGTAAGCTCCTGGGATCACTGTTGGACAGTTCTCTGTATTGCACCACACCAGAATTCTAGTAAAAATCCTGAAATCCTGGGGTTGAATCTGGACCAACTATGTGAGCTATGTGCCTATTCTTGAGCCAGTTTGGAGAGTGTATCCATGAGGAACTTGCTGAAGCTGATTGACAAGGCCTGATCACATAAGCACCCCTGGCTGCCTCCATCACTTCAAGCAGATTTCCTAGCCTTGTGCTCTGGGGTAGTCCTGAGGGGGTCTCAGGGATGAGAATCTGGATTCCTGAGGTTTCCAGAAACCTCAGCTCCCCAGAGCAGAGCCGACCCCTGCCTGCTGCTGCCTCTTGTAGTTCTCCTGGCATAAGCAGGCCCTCACAACCCCTCCTGGGTTTTAGTCCATGGTACCTCAAGCCCTCCAAGCTCCTCATTACTTGTCTCCAACAAGACTTGAAAAGGGATTCCAGCACATGTAGCCTAGCAAGGCGCTCCCACCATAACCTGCCACGTGGAGGTGAGCAGAGGGTCTTGGTATGCAGGAAAGAGCTCTTGCCTAGAGGCAAGCAGGACACCTAGATCTGCAGGGTGACTTTGGAAGTCACTTAAACTCTCTGGGCCCACATTTCTCCATATACAGATGCTGGATTTGGCTCTACAGATGCTCTAAGTTCCTTCCAATTTCTAAGATCCTAAGATTTTTCTAAAGTACTGTTTAATTTTCTAAATATCCTAAATTTCCTGCCTTCAAAACAGCTCCTTCCCACCCAGTGGTGCCTGACACATCCCTGAAAACTTGACATAAAACACTTTATATATTTACAATAGCCAGGACATGGAAGCAACCTAAGTATCCATTGACAGATGAATAGATAAAGAAGATGTGGCACATATATGCAATGGAATATTACTCAGCCATGAAAAGAAATGAAATTGAGTCATTTGTAGTGAGGTGGATGGACCTAGAGTCTGTCATACAGAGTGAAGTAAGTCAGAAAGAGAAAAACAAATACCATATGCTAACACATATATATGGAGTTTCTTTTTAAAAAGTTCAAGGTTCTTGAAGAAAAGATAAGAATAAAGACGCAGACCTACTAGAGAATGGACTTGAGGACACGGGGAGGGGGAAGGGTAAGCTGGGACCAAGTGAGAGAGTGGCATAGACATATATAAACTACTAAATGTAAAATAGCTACTGGGAAGCAGCCGGATAGCACAGGGAGATTAGCATAGCACAGGGAGATCAGCTTGGTGCTTTGTGACCACCTAGAGGGGTGGGATAGGGAGGGTGGGAGGGAGGAGATGCAAGAGGGAAGAGATATGGGGATATATGTATATGTATAGCTGATTCACTTTGTTATAAAGCAGAAACTAACACACCATTGTAAAGCAATTATACTCCAATAGAGATGTTAAAAAAAAACCCAAAACTCTTTATATACACAGTATATCACTGACCCTCAAAACAACCATCTGAGGTAGGTACTTCTGTCCTTCCCCAAAGTCACATGGTGAGTTAACAGCAGACCCAGGTCTCCTCCCTTCAAAGCCCAGTCCACTGTTCCACAAAATCCCCCAGGTCTTAACCTCCCTTCTCGCTTTCCTGGAAAAAAAAAAAACCCAGTCAGACCAGATACTATAGGACCCTTGGCCAATTCCTTCTTTCCCCATGATGCCCAGGCATCAGGAGTGGAGTTGGCGGGGAACAGTAGACACATCAATTTTCATTGTGGATACCTGGTCAGTGTCAAACATGTGACAGATTAGCAGATCTGAGATCAGAGGTAAGGCTGAGACCAGATGTGAAAGGAGAGGGCATTTTTTTTAAAGAAGAAAGGTTCTGAGAACTGGCAGAACACCTCCAAAGAGGAAAGGAAAAGGCCAGGATAACAGAAACCAGAACCCCTAGGGGACCGGATGTGGGGGACTACATTGGATCTCACAGAGGGAACATCTGGAAAGGTATTTCTTGAGTCTGGGAGCAGACAGATTAGAGGGAAGGGAGCATGGCTGCCATGAAGGATAAGGCATTTAACCTCTGGCTCAGATGAACAGCAGCCTCCCCCTTTTCTACTGAGAAGAGCTGGGATTCTGGTCTCAGAGTCCTACCGGGTACAAAAGCCAGCTCACTCTCTCAAAGCCTGTTTTCTGAACTGTAAAATGGGAATTCAAGTCTCTACAAGGTTATCAGGAGGAATAAGTAAGCGCTTACTTAGAGCAATGGCTGGTACACAATTAGCTGTAAAAGAAATGGCAGTGGGCAGCAGTGGATCTTGGTCTGTTTTGACCGTTGGTGTCATGATTGGTTGAGAGGTGGTTCCTGTGTCGTTTGTTGCTAATAATAGTTGAAGTACCAAAGTTTTTAAATGATTTACAGCAGAGTCATAGCATACATTCATGTAACCTAATGCAACGTCAACTATATGCATGGAGAAGAAAAGGCTGAGAATTAACTGGGCAGGACACGTTGATGAACATCCAAGCCCGAGGAAGCATGGAGAGGGTCTATTGATCCTCTAGTTTTCAGCCCTTCACACCCATCAGACCACAGGCCATCGACAAGGGTTTTGCTTGACACCATATACTTTAAAAAGTTAGACTAAATAAGCCCTTCTTTCTATCACTCAGATGCATTTGCACTCAAATAGTAGAAGTGGAGTTACAATGCCAGATACAGCCAAGGGCATGCCAAGCATGATGCTGTGGACTCCTGGTTGGGAAAGCTGATCTGAGAGGCAGGATTGGCCTCAATCTCCATCTCCTCATGTTCTCCTGTGTACTCAACTCCCACTCAGCTCTGGAGGAAGAAATACTAAAGAGAGCCCCAACGGCAACCCACTACCTTCTGTCAAAACGTCATGCCTTGAGTAGAGCAACCTTCACTTAAACACTAGCCATTTGTCTCACACAAGTACCTGGCCCAGGACTCGGACCAACCCGAGGTGGAGTCCAGGCAGCACCACTTACTGTGTGATCTTAGGTCAGGCCATTTGACCTCTGAATCTCTCCGCTAATTAATACCAGGTAATAGTCAGAGGCTGAGAATACAAAAACAAGCCACAAGTATGAATGTTCAGTCAAGTAGGGTTGTTTCAGGGATCTGTGCAGCTCAAGGATTAAAACTAAGGTCTGGGGCTTCCCTGGTGGCGCAGTGGTTGAGAGTCCGCCTGCCGATGCAGGGGACGCGGGTTCGTGCCCCGGTCCGGGAAGATCCCACATGCTGCGGAGCAGCTGGGGCCCATGAGCCATGGCCGCTGAGCCTGTGCGTCCGGAGCCTGTGCTCCGCAACGGGAGAGGCCACAACAGTGAGAGGCCCGCGTACCGCAAAAAAAAAACCAACAAAAAAAACCTAAGGTCTCATCCTAGTGTTCAAAGGCTCTCCTTCCTGTCTCCCAGGCCACGTTTCTAGCCCTCTACCTCATAGCTCCCCCTATATTAAACTCCCTGCCCCCCAACTCACTCCCACTTAAGTTGTTCTGCTGCCCAAAATGCTCTTGCCTTCAATTCCTGTTAAAAATCTTTAGTTCTTTCAAAATCCATTTTAAGGAACTTCCCTTGTGGTCCAGTGGTAAAGAATCTGCCTTCCAATGCAGGGGATGCAGGTTCAATCCCTGATCGGGAAACTAAGATCCCACATGCCATGGGGCACCTAAGCCCACGCGCCGCAACTACTGAGCTCGTGTGCCGCAACTAGAGAGCCCGCATGCTGCAAACCACAGAGCCCATGCGCTCTGGAGCCCGTGTACCACAGCTAGATAGAGAAAACCCGCGTACCACAACTGGAGAGAAGCCCAAGCGATGCAACTGGAGAGAAGCCCACATGCTGCAACGAAAGATCCCAAATGCTGCAAATAAGACCTGACGCAGCCAAAAAAATATAAAGAAAATAAATAAAATATTAAAAAACAAAACAACAAAATCCAATTCAAGCATCACCTTTTCCCTCCTGCCTTTCAGTGCTGCCAGGCACTGAACTCTAAAGCTCAGCAGAGAAAGGGAAGTGCCAAGAGATGGCAAAGCTGTTTGTATGCCTGCCTTCTCCTTCTAGCTTGAGATTAGGTAATTTAGGAAGGTTTTTATCATTATCATCATTATATTAATTTTTCTTTAGTAGTCGTGATTTTATTATTGCTCTGGTAGTCTGTGCAGCCACTGGATCCAGGAATTCCAAAGAGGAGCTCTGAAAGATGTGAAAATCTTCAAGAGTCAAAGGAATGAAGCTCTTTGCTGGGCTCTGCAGATAACAGGGCACAATCATCATCATCATCATCAACATCACCATTAGGTGGTGCCACCTCCCAGACTCTACAACTCCCATAGCCAGCTGGGAGAGCTGACAATAGCTACTGTCTCTCTGCAAGCCATCAGTATAAAACTCTTTTCTGGAGTGAACATAAACATTGGATGATTTTACTGAGAAAACAGAAGACATTCTTGACCTACCCCCAGTCCCACAACACACACCCCCTTTGCCTCACAAAAAATATACTTCATGCATGGAAGAAGAAAGGGAGGAACACGTTTATTCTAGACTAATCTGAAGTTCACTACAGATGTTTTGGCTAATTCAGTTAAAATTAAATTATTTTCTTTATCTATCCTGTCCCCTTCACATATGGGAATTGGTTTTTGGAGTTAAATTCCTTTATAAAGTTCCTACTGTATGACTGGGAGTAATTTCGTGACAGAGGGTGAAGGTGCTACATCTGTAGTTGTTCAAACAGGTGGAGGCACTTAGAGTAAGGATCCAAAGATTGCCAATTAGGTTGGCCTCTGGTCCACAAGCCAGGAAGGGATTTGAGGTCCTGAGGATCTACCCCTCAGGGTAGTGGTTTTTTGAGTATATTGCTTCTGTAGAACCATAAGCTTCAACTTCTACTTTGAAAAACTTTGAAGCCATTTAAAAGTAATAAAAACATTCATGTTTAAATGTGCTAGGCACCAAATTTTAACACGTTGGAGACCACCTGGACTAGATTTTGAAATAAACCTCTTGCTGTTTCTGTTTAACAGGAGACTGTTCTGAGGTCACAGGGTGAGCTGTTAAAACCTTTTTGCGGGCTTCCCTGGTGGCGCAGTGGTTGGGAATCTGCCTGCTAATGTAGGGAACACGGGTTCGAGCCCTGGTCTGGGAGGATCCCACATGCCGCGGACCAACTAAGTCCGTGAGCCACAGCTACTGAGCCTGCGCGTCTGGATCCTGTGCTCCGCAATGAGAAAGGCCGTGACAGTGAGAGGCCCGCGCACCGCGATGAAGAGTGGCCCCCGCTCTCCGCAACAGGAGAAAGCCCTGGCACAGATACGAAGACCCAACACAGCCAAAAAAAAAAAAAAAAAAAAAACCACACCTTTTTGCAACAACTTCTCTGTGTGAATTAGACCTTTTTCGGTATTGTGCAACCAAAACAAAAGATGGAAGAAAACTGGTTGCTGAGGCTGTTATGGGAGGGCAACCGTTAATCTCTAATTTCAAATTTTTGTGTGCATCATTACAACCTTATAGTAACTTAAAACTGTTTTAATGTGTATTATATAATAGCGCTCCCCCTTAAGAATTCAACTGAGGAAAGGGTACCTCTCCTAAAAAAAAAAAAAAAAAAAAGAAAACCATTGCTTCAGAATTTTTCTGGTGCCAAAAGTGTCCTCAGAATAAATCCAGAGACCAGCTCTCTCATAGTGGCCAGTTGTGGATTTTGCCCTCCAGTAACTGTATCTTTGGTTTTTTTTAATTGGAGAATTACCCCTCCCACATTTCGAACAGACTTTGTGGGACTGTCTATCAAGATGGGCCACCCTTTCCTGGGTACCACTTCGGGTCAATCAGATTCCCTTTCTTGGGAATTTAATTATGAATGGTCCCATGCAAGAACTGAAGTGGTTGGAGGTGGCTTATCCCATAGCTTTGCCCTGAAAACGCTGTCCATTGGTTTCTTTGGCCTGGCTCCTTTCAGATCCCTCAGGGACCTATCCTTTCTGAGGCCTGTTGTATGGCTTTTCCTTCGATTCTTTGAGGTCTCCAGATCTCTCCAGTAGACTACCGCCCCCCTTTATTTGTTTCTTAGGCTAGCCAGAATCGTTTCTGTTGTTTGCAACCAAAACATTCTGACTGATTTACTCCGAATTTTGCAAATGGGGAAATGGTAGTAGCATCAAGAGGTCAGTGACTTATTCAAGGCCACACTGTGAGAACTTTGGCACAAGTGTAAGGCCATGCTCTACAGGAAGAAATAATCCTAAATCAATATCCACAAAAGTAGACGAAATATATCTAGGACAGAATTCACCTTTGCACTTTGTGTGTGTATGGGGCAGGGGGGAGAGAAATATGAATAATGGTGTGGGAAATAGGGTGTGTGTGTCCCAGATCTTCACAACTCTGAGTCACAGATGTTTTTCAATTCTGGTCACTCAGGCAGGATTTTGCAGAGACCCAGAACCATTCTCTCAGGACCCTAAGGCTTGAGGAGGAATTCTGAAAAGGTGGATGAATCTTAGGCTCTCAAGCTGAAGGGGAACTTGGGCAGATAAATACCTAACCAGGGATCTGAGTCAACAGAAGTAAGAACTGAGAGTCTGAGGGAACAGGCCAAACATGCTAACAATGGTTCTAACCTTTAACAAGGGCTGGTGGTCATGGTCCACTGGACCATGAGCTCTGTAAGGAGAGGATTGGACTTCTTCACCACAGTATTCACAGCACCTGGCACAATGCCTGGTACCTAGTACGTGCTCAATACACATTTGCTGAGTGAGTGAATGGGTTGGGCTTCTATGCGGTTGTCTGGACTCAGCAGCCTAGTGGTTTTGTCACTTTGGCTTTGCATCTCTGGCCTCACTCATAGGGGCCAAATGGTGCCTGGTAGGTGAGCAATGCCTGGAAAACACAGGAGCAGCAGCTGCAGTATATTCCCAATATTCTAATTACTGATGACATTTACTCAGCAGCATCTGTGGTACAAGGAACAAAAGGTTATTGCCCTGTGGGCGTGCAGCCAAAATGACAGAAAACAAAAACAAGCAACTGGCAGCTTTTCTCTGTCTGTGTGTGTATGTTGCTTGTTGTGTTAAGGTATAAGAAGCAACACTATTTCAGATATATAACAAGAACAGCAAGAGTGATTATATCCCATTTTACAGACAAGTAAATAGAAGCCCAGAGGAACACAGACTTTCCCAATGTGCAGAGTCGTGTCCCCAGCCTAGCCTCGAGCACCCATCTTTTTGTGTGTGTGCTCTGTCTAGGTGGCTCGACCTCTGTCCAGTCCAGGGTCTGATGTTTGCCTCCTCCATTCCATACTGGTTATGTCACTGCAGGCACAACAAGGGTCTCCAGTTGAGAAAGGTCCTTGGAAAGGAGGGAGTTTTAAAACATTTGAAAGAGGAAGGATTGTAAGTTGACAAGTGCGTCAGGGGAGGTGGCCCCATCTGTGCTGACCCCAGAGTCCCACTGTCCTCACCTCCAAGGACCGAGATACATGGTGGTTACCAGGGCTGAGGCAACTGCTTCACATTATTCTGTCACATAGCCTCTTTTTAGACTCTTTCTCGTGTACAGACAGGACTTGTTAGTATAATTTAAAAAAAATTATCTTCTTACATCACCATCGTTTGCAGTTTCTTCTTTCTTGCTTATAGCGATTCCTTGGGGAAGAGCTCCAGCTCTGGGAGATGCTGACAGGTGAAACCTCAGCTTTTCTTCCTTTTCTACTGGCAGGGATGCCCTCAGCCAAGCAGGGCAAGTAGGTGATGTCATTTAGAATCCTTTCCTCTCAAGGTGCTGGGAGTTTTCATGTGACTGCGCCCACACAGACCCTGTTCCTACCTTTACCACCTCTCTCTCCAAAACAGCACCTCCCAGGGTCCTTCCAGAGATAAAATGCTGCATTTCAGTTTCCCACAGACTCAGAATCTCTAAGGATAGAATCTCAGGCAACAGTTTGGGACACTAGGAGACAGGGCCCTGATAATCCAGGATAAAAGTTGCTGCCTACTCACCACACTCAGGCCCACTGGTTCCTTCCTGGCTGACAGAGCCGGGGCAGGGAGTGAGGAAGGATTCCTGAACACCTGTTTCCTACTTGGGAGAGCCCAAACTCTAGGCTTTCAGAATTAAAAATGGCTGGGGACCAATGATCAGTGTTCATGTAGCCTGGGAGTGGGAAAACTCAATCAGATTCTCTTTCTAGGGCATTTGAATTATGAATGGTCCCATGCAAGAACTGAAGCTGTTGGAGGTGATTTATTCCATAGTCTTGCGCTGAAAACATTGCCCATTGTTTTCTTTGACCTAGCTCCTTTCACATCCCTCAGATCCTATCCTTTCTGAGGTTTGTGGTATGGCTTTTCCTTTGATTCTTTGAGGTCCTCAGACCTCTCCAGTAGACTACCGCCCTCCTTTGTCTCTTAGCCTAGCCATTTTGGGGGAGCCTCCTAAGGCTCTAGGGTCCTCAGGCCAGAGCAATGCCCAGTCACAATCAGCCACCCCAGTTTGTATCCGCGGACCCCTTAGGCCAGACAGCCCAGTGAGACTGTGTATGGAGTTGTAGCCTTTCTTGTTTTGGGGGTGCTGAGGGGAGCTCCTTAGAAGGGGGAAAGGGTGAAACACTGAAAGGCAGTTCCTTAATGGTTCCTTTCTGCCTCCCTGGTTTTGGAGGCAGCTTCGGGTGTTCCCAGGCTTAAAGGAAGGGGGCAGCATTGTCTCTGGCGGCCACACCCAGAGATGGGCTTACCAGGAGGGCAGCCTCAGGGCCAGGTAACCAGGTTTCTCCAGGCCCAGCAGAGAGTAAGTGCGCAGCCCGCGGAACTTCTGCGGTAAAGGGGACTCGGCGAAGGGAAAAGGATCTTTCGGGTTCTTTAAAGAAACAGCCACACACCTTTCATTAGCCTACATATATTTGAATTTTAGCCCAGCCCAAGCCAAGTCTCCTTGAAGCCCCGCCTCCTGAAAGCTCCGCCCCAACGTCAGTAGCCACGCCCACTCCCTGTTCTAGGAAGCCACACCTACTAGAGATCACCCGCCCCAGAAAAGCCCGTCCGGAGAGCCCCGCCCACCACCCAGAGGCGCGCTCAGCAGGTGGGGTTGAGCACGCGGCAGGAACAGGCGCTGCGGAAGAAGCGGCACTGGCAGAAGGCGCACGGGTCGCAGCAGGCGGGCGCCGGCGGCTTGCAGCTGTCGCGGGTAGCCACGCAGGGGCCAGGCGGCGAGGGCCGGGGCCGTGCCACCTTCTTCATCGAAGCCTTTTTCTGCGGGGAAACGCCGGGGCTGCCCGAGCAATCTACGTCCTCCCCACTCGTCCTCACCTCTGCCTGGGGACTCCTTGGACTATGGAGGCCCCCGACCAGACATCCCCACCTGCTGCCCACCGCCCGCTCGACTGATGCCCATAGGGCACCCCAGCGGGTCCTCGCCTGCTCCCCCAACAATGCCCCACTTCATCAAACTTAATTGGCTCCGTCCTGGCCTCTTCTCTCCCTAGGGTATCCCACTTAGCTCCACCGTTTTTAACTACCGTCTCTGTTGTCTTCCCCTTCCAGTGTAGCCACAATGCCTGTCAGTTCTGCCTTCACAATAGATCCGGAGTCTACCCACTGCTTCACTACCGCTGCTACCCTGGGCTGGGCCCCTGTCTGCTGCTCTTGCCCGCTTACAGTCCAACCTCCAGTGCACAAAAGGGACCTCTCAGAAGACCTATGATGGCATCACATTCGGGCTTAAAGCACGCCCTCCCTCCCCGTTACTTTGGTCCTTGAGGCCCTCTGTGGTTTGGCCCGCCCACCTCCCCCACCGGTCTTTACCACACTGCCTTCTGTGCACCGAACACAAGAAATGAGTTCCTACTGCAGGAGCTTTGAGTTTGCTACTCCCTTTCCTGGGGACATTCTCTGCTGTGCTGTCCAATACAGGCAGCCACCAGTCAGCCATATGTGGCTGCTGAGTACCTGAAATGTGTCTAGTGCAACTGAGGAACTGAGTTTTCAAAAAACAAGGTTTTATTTTCATTTTACTTATTTTTAGGGTTACTTTCTATTTATGTCAGGTGATACTGGTTTTCTATCATGGTTATATAGGTTTTTAAATAACTATAGAACCATGATAGAAAAGTTTTAAAATTAAAGTTTTAATTTTAAACAAATATATTAAATAGGTGAAACTCAAATATGGTAAAAGTTGTGGAAATGGTTCTGAAATGACTGAGGTTTGGGAAACATTGCATTCATCCAAAAGAATGAGTGATGGTGAAATTTCAGGCAGGGTGTGAGCTAGTATAGGAAGATGCTTTTTAGCAGGTAAGCTATTTTGCTCAGTGAACCTTAGCTTTCTGGGCCTCAGCTCCTGGGGGTCTGGTGCAGGGCTTGAGGCCAGGGAGTTTTGGTAGCTTTCAGTTTCTTTTGGGCATGTAGGCCTGGGAAATCTTTTATTTAGTTCCTAGCCAGAGCTTGGGGATCCTCTCCCTTTAAATCCAGTCCCACCCCAACAATGTGAGCTCCCAGGCCTACCTTGGAAGATCTTTTCTTTTTTTCCGCTTCTTTTCTGCTGATATTTTTGGATTTCTTGTTCTGCGCTTCAAAGAGAGAAGGAGCAAAGCCAGTCTCTGAGGGCCCTGAGCTGCAATGAAGTGGGAGGAGCAGAGGGGGCTCCAGGAAGCCCCAGGGTAGGGGAGAGGATGAAGGGTTGGCTGGATAGATCACATTTTGGGACTTAGGCCAGCAGGTTCTTGTTAGCCTGGCTGCAGACCTGGAGCCAGAGACTGAGAGCAAAGAGGCCTCTGAGGGAAAGCAAAGGCGGCCTGGAAAATGGACTCAGTGTCTTGTACATGGATGGACTTGTTTTTCCTGTATCCCTATTTTCCATTTCTCAGAGCTTTGGAGCCAGGTGTACCTGATTTGAATCCTGACTCTGCCATATAACAGCTTTGTGGCCTTGAGCAACCTACTTAATCTCCTTGAGACTCAGTTTTCTCATCTGCAAGTAGGATACTGTAATACTTACCTTGAAGAGTTGTCTTGAGGATAAATGAGGTATGTTTATAAGGCAGAAAGTCTGACACATCGAAGGTGATCAATCAATGTAAATATGCCCCAGTCCCTTCCCTGATATATCTAGAATATCCTCTTTTTGAAGTGAGAGACAAGTCAGCAAGGAATATTAGTTTTGAGCTTAGGTTCTGGAGTTAAACACCTGGGTTTGAATTCTGTCTCTGCCAATTAAGAACTGTGTGTTAGTTACTTAACTTTTCTAAGACTTAATTTACTTAGCTGTGAAATAAAATAGGAATAAAAATAATACTCACTTCACAGTGCCTACCTAGCACAAAATAAGTATATATGTTATTATTATTATTGTCAGATGAAGTCGAACCAGAAGATCTCCATGCCAGGCTCTAATGCCCCTGATATTTTCTCCCAAGCAGTCCTTTTCAATTCTCAACCTTGGCATGCAAGGACTAGTTCATCCCAGACTTGGTTATATTCTGCAGCATTTCCTAAAATTTTTACCATTGATAGGAGTTCCGTGACTCATTAAGTTTCAGAAATGGTAAGTTAAACCAAATTCACCAAGTGTCATGACTTTAAGGTTTCTCAGAGCCTCTAACATGCTAAGCTGCGTATTCGATTGGTAGGCAGGGCTTTCCTAAACCAAATGAATTAAGGGGCACCTTATTCCTCCAGGATTGTTTTGAGGAATGAGCACGAAGGAGCTCTAACCTATGGCAGTGGATCCTGGTATCAGCTTGGGGAGTGTGTTTGACATCCCGCAGTTCTCTTGGGCCAGAGCCTGGAGACTGGGTCCCAGGCCAGGCTACCTACCCACAATGGAGACAGAAGGGAAATCCAACAGCTTCACGGAAGAGTTGCTCCTCAGGCTCCTTTCATCTCTGGGCTTTTCCTCAGGTGCCAGGTGGCTGTAGGCAGTGAGGAAACACAGGCAGACCAGCAGGGTAGCCAGGAGGAGGCGGGTGACATCCATTCCGGGAGACCTGAGTGGGACAGAGAAGGCAGTCAGGTGGGCCAGGGGTCCTGGCAAATGGATATGCCCTCCTGCTTTCTTTGGGCTGGTGCTCTGACCCCATTCCACACCCCAGTGTCCCAGGGGAGCTGGAGGACCAGCAAGGCTTAGGACAGGGAAGGGGAACTGATGAAGGAAGAAGAGAGAGAAGGAGAGATGGGAGAGGAAGAAAGAAAGGCAAGAAAGGGAGGGAGGGACTTCCCTGGTGGTTCAGTGGTTAAGAACCTGCCTGCCAATGCAGGGGACACGGGTTTGAGCCCTGGTCCGGGAACATCCCACATGCTGTGGAGCAACTAAGCCCGTGCCCCACAACTGTTGAGCCCACGAGCCACAACTACTGAAGCCCACACGCCTAGAGCCCATGCTCCACAACAAGAGAAGCCACCAAAATGAGAAGGCTGCACACAGCAATGAAGAGTAGTTCCCACTCGCCCCAACTAGAGAAAGCCCACGCGCAGCAATGAAGACCCAACACAGCCATAAATAAATACATTTATTTATTTATTTAAAAAAATAGAGGGGGAGATTGAAGCAAGGAGAAAAGGAATTCATTGCAATTGGTCTCTGCCTTCCAGAGGGTGGGGTGCTGGGGTTTTTTAAGTCAGTGGCCCCAGGAGACCCTAGGCTTGGGCAGAGTTGTTGAAAGGTCCCCAGTAATGCCTCACAGTGGCAGAGGTCTTACTGAAGTGCAGAGAATAAGGCTCATGAGTTAAGACTGAATGAGAAGGTGTAGGAATAAATGGCTTTTTTTGACAAGTGTGTAAGTCATTGCATATGCTATATTCCTACATCCAGAGGAAATAAATGCAGATATGGTTTGCGTCAGGAGGATAAGATGGACCTGTTCAAATAGGCTAACTACATTTATTGATTTATTGCTAGCTGGATTTTGATGAACCAGACAGATCCCAGAGTGGATTTCTTCCCATGAATGTCTAGGTTTAGCTTAGTGAGGGCTCACAGCTTCAACAGCATCTTCATCTTATGAGTGTGGAATCCCTACTCCTCACCCACCCTGTGCATGTTCTTTCTGGTCTGGGAAAAAGCTGAGACTGCTTTCCCAAGGTTCTCTGGCCTTGCCATAAGGCATGGTGGGTGAGAAGAGAATAAAACAATCTGCTCGCGCTGGTCCTGCCCATTCCTGGGCTCAGCCTGGTAATTTCTAGCCTATTCCTCCCAGCCCTCAGATTGCTTAGAGTAAAATTTTCTCCATTTCTGTTACATTCTAGGAGAAGGAGGACCCAAATAGCCAGCCCTCAACCTCATTCTAAACTTCTTAAAGGTTGAGGGGACAGTCCCTTCCTTTTGAAGTCCATCCTCTACCTCTCTCAGCCCTAACTCCATTTCTTCTGCTTCCTACAGATCCTTTCATCAATGGGCATTTATTTGACTGTCATGAACTGGCCACCAATTTTCTTTCTCAAAGCCTGGTAGTGAGTCAACAGAATGAGCATTGGGCTCGGAGTCAGGACCTCTGAGTTCTTGTCTTGGCTTAAGCATTAGTAAATGTGTGACTTTGGACAAATCCATTCTTTTTTTTTTTTTTTTTAAACAGACTCAAATTTTCTTTTTGGTAAAATGAGGGGAGTGGGCTAGGTGAGTGGTTTGCATTCATTTAGCAGGGGAGGTCTTTCTTCAAAAAAACAATGACTTGAAGAATCCCAATCTATAAAACAGAAAGAGGCAATACAGAGGTTTTTCAAGCAGCTCACATCTTTTCTGTGTGGTGGGACAATACATCTCAGGCCCTAGAGCCCCAAACATTTTTTGAGGCCCTGTTTCCCAGCTCCATGCAGTTCGATCTCTGAGGTTTCTAGTCCCTATCAGCAATAGTTAACCCAAGCAAACCTTTATCAGGAAAGTCTGGGGACTGGCATAGTAATTTGCTCCATTCTCTGCTTCTCAGAACTTTGTACTGTTCTCGCTCAAATCCTTTATCACATTGTTTATGTGTTTGTCTCTCCCACTTGATAAAAGAAAAGGTCATGTTTTACTCATTTCTATGACCATGAACATGGCACAGTGACCAGCCCCAAGCAGTAACTTGGACCTCTCTTCCTAGCAGGACTCCCTCTCTCTCTCTCTAATGATGCTGCTGGGCTCTCAGCCTGGAGAGCAATTTTTCCTTCTCTCTTGTTCTCCACACCCAGTCAATCAGTCATTAAGTTCTAGTGACTTTCACTCCCCCCAATTCTCACAACCCTCCCTCCCTTTCCATTTCTTCTGTCCCTGTAGCCTAGTTCCTCCCACTTGGTCTTCCATAAGAGCCTCCTCACTGGCCTCCTTGACTCTAGAACATATAACCAGACTAAGCTTCCTTTTAAATAAAACCCCATTTCCTTTCATTCATTCATTCTTACATACATTCATTCATCTAGTTAAAAAATATTTGTTAAGTACCAACTATGAACCACTGCTATGCTAGATTCTTGGGTAAAAATAGTGATCAAGATACACAATGATGCCTGTCCTTACAGAGCTTACATTCTATCAGGGATGACTGACAAGTTAAATAAGTTATTCTAATAAAGCTTGTGCTATGGGAGACCTCAACAAGCACATGCACTAGGGAAGGTCTCTTGAAGCATGTTGTATTGAAGCTGAAAACAGAGGGATGATTTGGACTTATCCATGTTGGAGAGGAGAGTGGAGGTGGTGATGGCAGTGTTGCAGACACTGAGAACCATATACATGAATATCCAAAGGCAAGAGAGGATGGTGCATTTGAGGAACTAGAAAAGATCAGTAAGGCTGGCAAATAAACATAACAGGAGATGGAAGCAGGGGCCAGATCATGATGGAACTTGTAAACCATGGTGAGGAGTTTGAACAATATCTTAAGGTTGATGGAAAATGAATGAACAGGTTTGTATAGGGGGAGGGACTTGTTCAGATTTGCATTGTAGAAAGATCCCTCTGACTGGGGTGTGGAGATGGAGGGGACAAGACTGAAAGGAAGGAAAACCAATTAAGAGGCTGCTGCTGGTTCCAAGCATTCTATTCCTCTGCCGGGGTTACCCTGACTACCAAATGAAATACATAATCCATAGCCTCAAGAAAGCACCAGAGCCCTCCCAACCTGCCTTCCACATTCCTTTCCAGCTTTATCTTTTCCTATAGGAAGTATATATCCTAGCCAAGCTTGGCTACTTCCTAGTCCCCATACAAAGCTCGTTCTTTACCACTTCTTAAGCCTGACCACTTCTGACCTAAGCACAGTACTTAGCTTGTTATACAAGCATTTATTTACTTACCACTGAGGCTGAATCTGTAGCCATTAGTGACTGCAGTATTCGTTTGCCCTTTCCATATTTCGTGTAGCATTTGTACAGTCTTCAAGCTAAAAATGTTTTTCACGTTTGTAAAGTGTTCTATTAAAAAAAACCAAAACCCAACAGAGAACCTATGTGGTCCACAAAGCATAGAATATTTACTCTCTGGCCTTTCACAGAAAAAGTCTTGTGACCCTGTCTAGATTGTGAGAATCGCGAGGGGCTGTTAGGCAAGCAAGCATGTCACGTCTGCTCTCTCAATATCTACTAACTGATTGAAGTAATTAACTGCTTCTTTGGGTAAAGGTATTGATGATCCTTATTAAAAGACCAATGTGACTTGGGAAAGTTAACTTGTGCCATTACCAACCAATAATACTTGTCATTAATTTATCAGGTTTCAGATTCGCTTTACGACAGGGCTGGGTCCTAATGAGACAAGAGTTAGGATTGGTAAGTTTTGATTATTAGAGGCAGAGGGAAAATATCCATTCTGAGTAGTTATCATAATGTTTTGAAACTTTCTATTACACCATGCTGCCTAGAATTCATAAAGATGCAGTGCAATAACCCCTGGAATACAAATAAGAAATATAATTATTGGAAATCGCAAGATAATATTTTGAATAGTTGCATAAAAATAATGTGTATCTTAAGATTTTATTTTGTATCCCCAATCTCTTCCAAAAGCAATTTTAAAAAAACCTTTTTTCTTGTTTTTAATTAATTAATTTATTTTTTGGCTGCGTTGGGTCTTGGTTGCAGCATGCGGGATCTTCGCTGAGGCATGTGGGCTTCTCTCTAGTTGTGGAGTGCAGGTTTTCTCTCTCGTTGTGGTGCGCAGGTTCCAGAGTGTGTGGACTCCGTAGTTTGGGACACTCAGGCTCTCTCCTTGAGGCGCGTGGGCTTAGTTGCCCTGTGGCATGTGGGATCTTATTTCCCCAACTAGGGATCGAACCCGCGTCACCTGCATTGGAAGGCGGATTCTTTACCACTGGACCACCAGGGAAGTCCCAAGAGACCATTTTTTTTCAAGCAGAGCTCTGGTGTCAACTGGTATTAATTAGAAGGACAAATCAGAAATAAATTCAACTTGAAAAGAGAAAAAAAAAAGAAGGGAAAGAATGGAGATATGGCGGAATGGGTTGGGGAGAAGCTCTGATTAAGGCAAGTCACAAAAGTCATGTGATTGATTGAGAGGCATTACATGTAGTTATTCTGTTTCTTTGGGTTTTCCTTATCATGAGTGATATAAAACTAACCACAAAACATGCTAGGAATTCCTGCAAAGAAGTGAAAGGGTAATTGGGAAATGTGAGTTAGAAAAGGAGTCGCTGGAGTTTGGGGGGGATGAACTGAGACCCAAAGTCCACATTCATCACTTCCTCTGAACACCTGATAATGCAGGAATTATCACCATCACAGCAACCAGCAGGCTTAATATAAATAGTAGCCACTGCACAATGGGCAGGGAGGAGATGTCACTAGGTAACATCTCTAGTTACCTAGACCAATTAAGGATATAGTGAATTACTATTCACTGAATATACTATTCAAGACTAATTAAGGATATAGTGAATTACAGGGCTTAATTATTTTTTTAATTTTTAAATTAAATTAAATTTATTTTTTATACAGCATGTTCTTATTAGTTATCCATTTTATACATATTAGTGTATAAATACACCCCCACCACCACTTTCCCCACTTGGTGTCCATACATTTGTTCTCTACATCTGTGTCTCTATTTCTGCCCTGCAAACCAGTTCATCTGTACCATTTTTTCTGGGATTCACATATATGTGTTAATATACGATATTTGTTTTTCTCTTTCTGACTTACTTCACTCTGTATGACAGTCTCTAGATCCATCCACGTCTCTACAAATGACCAATTTCGTTCCTTTTTATGGCTGAGTAACATTCCATTGTATATATGTACCACATCTTCTTTATCCATTCGTCTGTCGATGGGCATTTAGGTTGCTTCCATAACCTGGCTATCGTAAATAGTGCTGCAATGAACATTGGGGTGCATGTGTCTTTTTGAATTATGGTTTCCTCTGGTTATGTGCCCAGTGGTGGGATTGCTGGGTCATATGGTAATTCTATTTTTAGTTGTTTAAGGAACCTCCATACTGTTCTCCATAGTGGCTGTATCAATTTACATTCCCACCAGCAGTGCAAGAGGGTTCCCTTTTCTCCACACCCTCTCCAGCATTTGTTGTTTGTAGATTTTCTGATGATGCCCATTCTAACTGGTGTGAGGTGATACCTCATTGTAGTTTTGGTTTGCATTTCTCTAATAATTAGTGATGTTGAGCAGCATTTCATGTGCTTCTTGCCCATCTGTATGTCTTCTTTGGAGAAATGTCTATTTAGCTCTGCCCATTTTTTGATTGGGTTTTTTTTTTTTAAATATTGAGCTGTTTATATATTTTGGAGATTAATCCTTTGTCCGTTGATTCATTTGGAAATATTTTCTCCCATTCTGAGGGTTGTCTTTTTGTCTTGTTTGTAGTTTCCTTTGCTTTGCAAAAGCTTTTAAGTTTCATTAGGCCCCATTTGTTTATTTTTGTTTTTATTTCCATTACTCTAGGAGGTGGATCAAAAAATATCTTGCTGTGATTTATGTCAAAGAGTGTTCTTCCTATGTTTTCCTCTAAGAGTTTTATAGTGTCCAGTCTTACATTTAGGTCTCTAATCCATTTTGAGTTTATTTTTGTGTATGGTGTTAGGGAGTGTTCTAATTTCATTCGTTTACATGTAGCTGTCCAGTTTTCCCATCACCACTTATTGAAGAGACTGTCTTTTCTCCTTTGTATATCCTTTCCTCCTTTGTCATAGATTAGTTGACCATAGGTGCGTGGGTTTATCTCTGGGCTTTCTATCCT
Source organism: Kogia breviceps (assembly GCF_026419965.1). Lineage (NCBI taxonomy): Eukaryota > Metazoa > Chordata > Mammalia > Artiodactyla > Physeteridae > Kogia > Kogia breviceps. The sequence continues at coordinate 24,405,874 of NC_081323.1, forward strand.
GTTCCACTGATCTGTATTTCTGTTTTTGTGCCAATACCATATTGTCTTGATTACTGTAGCTTTGTATTATAGTCTGAAGTCAGGGAGTCTGATTTCTCCAGCTCCATTTTTTTCCCTCAAGACTGCTTTGGCTATTCGGGGTCTTTTGTGTCTCCATACAAATTTTAAGATTTTTTATTCTATATCTGTAAAAAATGCCACTGGTAATTTGATAGGGATTACATTGAATCTGTAGATTGCTTTGGGTAGTATAGTCATTTTCACAATATTGATTCTTCCAATCCAAGAACATGGTGTATCTCTCCATCTGTTTGTGTCATCTTTGATTTCTTTCATCAGTGTCTTATAGTTTTCTGAGTACAGGTCTTTTGTCTCCCTAGGTAGGTTTATTCCTAGGTATTTTATTCTTTTTGTTGCAGTGGTAAATGGGAGTGTTTCCTTAATTTCTCTTTCAGATTTTTCATCATTAGTGTATAGGAATTCAAGAGATGTCTGTGCATTAATTTTGTACCAAATTCATTGATTTGCTCTAGTAGTTTTCTGGTGGCATTTTTAGGATTCTCTATGTATAGTATCATGTCATCTGCAAACAATGACAGTTTTACTTCTTCATTTCCAATTTGTATTCTTTTATTTCTTTTTCTTCTCTGATTGCCGTGGCTAGGACTTCCAAAACTATGTCGCATAATAGCGGTGAGAGTGGACATCCTTGTCTTGTTCCTGATCTTAGAGGAAATGCTTTCAGTGTTTCACCATTGAGAATGATGCTTGCTGTGGGTTTGTCGTATACGGCCTTTATTATGTTGAGGGAGGTTCCCTCTATGCCCACTTTCTGGAGAGTTTTTATCATAAACTGGTGTTGAATTTTGTCAAAAGCTTTTCCTGCATCTATTGAGATGATCATATGGTTTTTCTTCTTCAATTTGTTAATATGGTGTATCATATTGATTGATTTGAATATATTGAAGAATCCTTGCATCCCTGGGATAAATCCCACTTGATCATGGTGTATGATCCTTTTAAAGTGTTGTTGGATTCTATTTGCTCGTATTTTGTTGAGGATTTTTGCATCTATATTCATCAGTGATATTGGTCTCTAATTTTCTTTTTTTTGTAGTATCTTTTTCTGGTTTTGGTATCAGGGTGATGGTGGCCTCATAGAATGAGTTTGGGAGTGTTCCTTTGTCTGCAATTTTTTGTAAGAGTTTGAGAAGGATGGGTGTTAGCTCTTCTCTAAATGTTTGATAGAATTCACCTGTGAAGCCATCTGGTCCTGGACTTTTGTTTGTTGGAAGATTTTTAATCACAGTTTCAATTTCATTACTTGTGATTGGTTTGTTCATATTTTCTATTTCTTCCTGATTCAGCCTTGGAAGCTTATACCTTTCTAAGAATTTGTCCATTTCTTCCAGGTTGTCCATTTTATTGGCATAGAGTTGCTTGTAGTAGTCTCTTAGGATGCTTTGTATTTCTGTGGTGTCTGTTGTAACTTCTCCTTTTTCATTTCTAATTTTATTGATTTGAGTCCTCTCCTTCTTTTTCTTGATTAGCCTGGCTAATGGTTTATCAATTTCGTTTATCTTCTCAAAGAACCAGCTTTCAGTTTTATTGATCTTTGCTATTATTTTCTTTGCTTCTATTTCATTTATTTCTGCTCTGATCTTTATTATTTCTTTCCTTCTACTAACTTTGGGTTTTGTTTGTTCTTCTTTTTCTAGTTCCTTTAGGTGTAAGGTTAGATTGTTTATTTGAGATTTTTCTTGTTTCTTGAGGTAGGCTTGTATTGCTATAAACTTCCCTCTTGTAACTGCTTTTGCTGCATCCATGGGTTTTGGATTGTCCTGTTTTCATTGTAATTTGTCCCTAGGTATTTTTTGATTTCCTCTTTGATTTCTTCAGTGATCTCTTGGTCATTTAGTAACGTATTGTTTAGCCTCCATGTGTTGTGTTTTTTACATTTTTTCCCCTGTAATTGATTTCTAGTCTCATAGCATTGTGGTCAGAAAAGATGCTTGATATGATTTCAATTTTTCTTAAATTTACTGAGGCTTGATGTGTGACCCAAGATGTGATCTATCCTGGAGAATGTTCCCTGTGCACTTGAGAAGAAAGTGTAATCTGCTGTTTTTAGATGGAATGTCCTATAAATATCAATTAAATCTATCTGGTCTATTGTGTCATTTAAATCTTGTGTTTCCTTATTAATTTTCTGTTTGGATGATCTGTCCATCGGTGTAAGTGAGGTGTTAAACTCCCCCTATTATTGTGTTACTGTCGATTTCCTCTTTTATAGCTGTTAGCATTTGCTTTATGTATTGAGGTCCTCCTATGTTGGGTACATATGTATTTATAATTGTTATATCTTCTTCTTGGATTGATCCCTTGATCGTTATGTATTGTCCTTCCTTGTCTCTTGTAACAGTCTTTATTTTAAAGTCTATTTTATCTGATATGAGTATTGCTACTCCAGCTTTCTTTTGATTTCAATTTGCATGGAATATCTTTTTCCATCCCCTCATTTTCATTCTGTATGTGTCCTTAGGTCTGAAGTGGGTCTCTTGTAGACAGCATATATGTGGGTCTTTTTTTTGTATCCATTCAGTGAGCCTGTGTCTTTTGTTTGGAGCATTTAATCCATTCACATTTAATTATTGATATGTATATTTCAATTACCATTTTCTTAATTGTTATGGGTTTGTTTTGTAGGTCCTTTTCTTCTCTTGTGTTTCCCACTTAGAGAAGTTCCTTTAGCATTTGTTGTAGAGTTGGTTTGGTGGTGCTGAATTCTCTTAGCTTTTGCTTATCTGTAAAGCTTTTGATTTCTCCTTCGATCTGAATGAGATCCTTGCTGGGTAGAGTAATCTTTGTTGTAGGTTCTTCCTTTTCATCACTTTAAATATATTATGCCACTCCTTTCTGGCTTGTAGAGTTTCTGCTGAAAGATCAGCTGTTAACCTTATGGGAGTTCCTACAGGACTTAATTTTTTTTTTTTTTTTTTGTGATACGCGGGCCTCTCACTGTTGTGGCCTCTTCCATTGCAGAGCACAGGCTCTGGACGCACAGGCTCAGCAGCCATGGCTCACGGGCCCAGCCGCTCTGTGGCATGTGGGATCTTCCCGGACCAGGGCACGAACCCCTGTCCCCTGCATCAGCAGGTGGCCTCTCAACCACTGCGCCACCAGGCAAGTCCAGGACTTAATTTTTTAAAAAAAGTTTCCTTTGCTGTGCAAGTAACTCTTAAGAAATAAACTTAAAATACAATTTCTTAGAACCTAAGTAACTTAGTGGAATTATAAAGCTAGACTGAGTCTGGCAAAGGTGAAGTCTCAGTGAATTAATCTTATTTGTGTATTGGGAGAAGGTAAGAACCAATATTCCTTACACAAATCCTGGGGAGATAAGTATATTCTAAATGTAATATATGTCCATAATACCTAGGTGTATTATGATGCTTGGGGTCAGATTTATTTTTAGGATTCAGAATTTTAGAAAAACAATATCTTCTACATTTAACCACATATAAGGGCTCTAGAAGCACCCATTAAAAATGTACTGATGCTTCTGTAGCAAAAAGGTATGGATAAACAAACAAAGGATAAACAAAGACTGTGAATTGATTCGCATCAATTCAGTACAGGTTTTTTGCCAAATGAGTTACCAAAGGAAAAAAAAAACTTACAGCAGAGTTTTGGGATTTTGCAATTTCAGGTAATGCATTATAGACCTATACAAACCCTCAACATGGGACACACACTCCACCTATTAATACAGGATCATAATGCTGACAACAATGACTACCTGTGCAATTGCTTTTCTCAAGAGTAATTTGTCCTTCCACTCTGTGGTGGTAAAGACTGTTCTTTGATCTGTGGTATCACTGATGACAATTCTCCCTGTTAAGCTCATCATCTGCTTTAAGTTTACTGCTTAGGACTTAAGATGAGTTTCTCTTCAGCATATGGATATAAAGAATCCAGAAAGGGGAATCAGATTACATGGACATACCTGCCAGTTAAGTGGCTATGTGACCCTTGGTCCATTTGGGCCTGTGCTTTCTCATCTGTAGAATGAGAGGATAGGACTACATGACTCAGTACATATTACGAGGCACAGAGTAGAAATTTAATAAAGATTTGTTTAATGAATTAAAGAATCTAAAGACCTTTCTATTCTTAAATTCTATGAATCCATAATTTCTGATTCCTGCTTCCTGGACTTTGGGGAGATTAAGCAGTTGCACAAAGAAGGATTTTGTAAAGGCCACTTGTTGTGTATCCTTAAGAGTTGAGGGATTTATAAATGCATGAGTGTGACTGAATCTGATTAAACTCTGGAAAAGAGGGCATGGAAAGTCATGGCTAAATGTAAGTGGTTTATATACCTCAGGAGTGCTGTTGATGTGTGTGTGTGCATGCGTGTGTGTGTGGACATGAGTACTAATGTGTAAGGGCTCTGATTGAGGGAATATGGGAGACAGCAGTGTCCAGAGCATCTCTGAGTATGGTAAGGTGAGGAGACGGTGTATCAGTATGCAGCGCACACCGAGTGTACACTGCATACATCCCCTTAGCTATGGCACTGGGATAGCCTGATATCTTAATCCTTTAGGGTCAAGGCCTTGATCCTAAAAGCAAAGGAAAGGGTTATAATGTTCCAGTGATGGGGGATGACTAACCACCTACTGGGACAGAGGTAAAGTAAGAGATGAGAACGGAAGAAGAGGTGAAGGCGGCAGCCTTCTTGAAGACAGTGAACAATATTAGTTGCTGACCAACTAGGTGTAATGAGGTGCAGTACTGACAGCCTGCCCTGGGCTGTGCTGGTGACACCTGTGAGGGGAACCAGGGTGTCTGGGCAGCCAGCAAGCTGGCACTGCAGGGGAGGAGACGGGGCTCAGTTGATAGTAATAGTGGCTTCCATCAGTCCTGCCAAGCACCAATGGCTAGGGGTCTGGTGAAACTCATCCCTGAGAAGAAGGAAGTTGCTAGAAGCAAAGCAGTGTTGGGTATGCATCCAACATGGAGGAGCAACTCATATAGGCTAGTGGTGACAGAGGCAGATTTTCCTCTGACCAGTCTTTTGGAACAAAACATATACTTGGGAGGAAAGGGAAATTATAGCAAGAGAGAATCTTAACCTAAAATTGTCTGCAAAATTTTGTGCATATGTGCATTTTTCTGGGGAGAAGGTCCATAGCTTTCTCTGGATCTATAAGTGTGTCTCTGGCCCCTAAAAAACTCAGAACCACTCAGCTTCTAGGAGCTAAAATGGAAACCCCTTCTTGGTATATTATGTTCCTGCAACTTGACAGCCTCATCCTGAATCACAGGCACATGAGAGCAGAGGATATTGTCAATGTTTTTCTCTGCCCTGGAACACTCTCAAAGCCTGTAACTCTTCTGGTTCATCAGCCACAGTTTCTGATATGCCAAAACCTGGGAGAAGTAACACACAGTTTTTGTTGTGGTTTAGTTTCTCAGCCAAACTAGCTGTACCAAATACTAAGGGTCAGGGCCAGAGAAGAAATATCTCTCATTCATAGTTACCTAGATTCCCCACACCAGATGTTCAGCAGCTACATAAGGATACCACTGCCTTACACATCTTTCATCCACCTGGGCAGCTGGTGATATGCATCCACTACAAGTGCCTGGCCAGGCTGAGCTTAGGAGGCTCCATTGGGGCTACTGGCCCATTCCTTAATGTTCACCCAGGCTTATTAGTGCTGATAACTTCTGGGGTAGCAGGACAGTGGCAATATGTTTTATCTACTTAGTTTTGTCCTAGAACAGCCAATCAAGCAACAAAAGTTTTTTGAATGCTGTGGGAAGCCTTCCCTGACTGTCCCCTCCAGGGGAGTTAATTATTCTCTCCTCCCTAGACACACTGTATTGTAATGATTTGTTCATTTGCCTGTCTCTTCTAGATTGAAGACTCATTAAGGGCAGAGCCTATGCCTTATTCATCTCCATGCTCATCCCCTCCCTACTACCCCTAGCCCCAGTGCCTAAGCTCAGCACAAAATAAGGCCTCAGTAAATGTTTCTCTCAAATGAATTAATTTACTATATGCTCAATATAAATGAATATGGGAATTCCCTAGCAGTCCACTGGTTAGGACTCCACGCTTGCATTGCAGCAGGTGTGGGTTCCATCCCTGGTTGGGGAACTAGGATCCCACAAGCCACCATGGCGCAGCCAAAAAAAAAAAAAAAAGACGAATAAAGAGTCCCTGCCTTTAGATGGCTTTCAGTCCTGCAGGGAAGACAAACAAATAATAAACAAAAAAAAAAAAAAATGAGGAGAGAAGTGCTAGAGTTGAGGTACAAGTGAAATAAATGCCTTGGGTAGGCAGAAAAAAGAGGGTGGTTAAACTGCACAGGGTCTTGGATGATTTTGTGAGTTATTGTTGAACAAGGACCACTCTAATTTCCTCAGCCTCCTTCCAATTTTGGGCTGCAGTTCCTGGAGTGCTCAAACATTCTGTGCTGCCCATGCCAGTTCTTCCCTCTTTCACATGGTTGTATGCAGCATACAGCCTCTGCTGCCTTTCCCCTTTGGCAGTCTCCTTGAATTTCCTGCCCTAGAGAGTGGCTTCCTTTTACAGCCATCAGGCCACTGGTAGCCAGACATTCACAGCCAAAGCCAATTACTGAGATTTCTATCCTATTTTAATCAATTATTTGGCTAGAGTTTTTCTTAAGAAGCCAAATCTCATACTGGGAAGATCATTAGGTCCTGTACATCCAAACCAGGCTGGTGGCCTGGGGTTGTGGGAAATAGTCAGTGGCCTGAGTCAGGAGTACAGGTTCCAAGTTCTTGATCCTCTCCCAGGGGATAGTTATAGGTATTTCATTACAATCTCCTAATAAAACAGGGAGAACATTTTCCTTCTCATTCCTATCTCCCAGGATGTAAGTTACAGGTAGGCTACCTAATTTGTGGGGCTCTGTGCAAAATGAAAATGTGGGACCACATGCTAAAAAATTAAGAATTTCAAGGAGAGCATTAAAGTAAGCAAGTATGAGGCCCTCTAAGTGTGAGGGCCTGTGCAACTGCTCAAGTGCACACCCATGAAGTCATTTCTGGTTACAAGACTGAGAAATTTGACACTGATGGTATGACATGGTGGCTGTAAAGAAGTTTGTGAGAAAATAAGGAAGTTTGTGGATTGGGGGAAACATTAAATTACACTCAGTAGTTTCAGCAGTAAGTTATATAATGATGAGACTGCTTCTAGACATCCCCTGCAGCTGTCTTAGTAGTGCTCCAGGCATCAGACATCTCAGTGGAGCAGACACCAAAGAATGGACCGGGGTTCTATACCCAGCCCTGCCAGGAATTCACTGTGGTACTTCTGGCAAGTTACCTTCTCTCTGTGGGCATCTTTTTCTTCACTTGTACAAAAAAGGATTTGGATTAGATGTTTAAGGTCTCTTCTAACTCTGACTGTAAGCAGCTTTTGGCAGGAAAGAGCTCTCTGGAGGAGGCCCCTTTTGTCTTGTCACTTTAGCAAAGCTATAATGTAACTAACCTTAAGCCAGACACCCCCATGCTCTACTCACCTCCAGCCCAAGCACACCTTTCAAATCTTTTGATCACACAATACCTTGACTAATCTGTTGGTTCTTTCTGTAGATCAAAGAAGTAGAAATGAAGAATAAGTAATTAACAGATGACCAAATCTCTTCCTTAGCTTCCCCTTCAGTAATCTCACAAATTGTGTGAACAATATATCATCTAAAGAAAGATCACAAGTAGTTGACAAGCCTGCACACAGTGGGAGACGGCAGTGAGTCTGATTCCCTATCTCAATGATTAACTGAGATTACTTCCCCTTTTCCCTTTAAAAATTTCCATGGCTGGGCAGAATCTTTGGAGTTGATTCCACCTTCTCCCCAGAATGCTGGCTTTCTGATTAAAAGCAACATTTTCTGTTTCTACCAACACTTGCCTCTCGAGTATTAATTTTTGAGCAGCAAGCAGCTGGACTTGAGTTCAGTAACATGACTTGCGGTGATTCCAAACGAGCAGCATCCCCTTCAGAGAGGCTGTAACACATTCTGTTGAATGTTCCTTTTGATGGTAAGAATTTGCCCTCTGAGAATAAATCTGATTTCTCGCAATAGACAATGATTTACAGCCAAGTCTGTTAAGGATAGTAATATATGGCCTAAGTCATGAGATTTTATAATTTAAAAATGATTTTAATTTTAAGCTGACACAACCAGAACTGAGATAGCGTGTTGAGTGTTTTTCCTCAAAGCTGTAACATTGAGAGGCCAAAAATTCATTCTAATGCTGTAAGTTGCTTTAAATATCTTTAGAATTCTAGACATTCTAAAGGCAATTTAAAAGGCATACAAGGACTTCTCTGGTGGCGCGGTGGTTAAGAATCCGCCTGCCAATGCAGGGGACATGGGTTCGAGCCCTGTCCAGGAAGATCCCACATGCTGTGGAGCAACTAAGCCCGTGTGCCACAACTACTGAGCCCACGTGCCACAACTACTGAAGCCTGCACGCCTAGAGCCCGTGCTCTGCAATAAGAGAAGCCACTGCAATGAGAAGCCTGCACACTGCACCAAAGAGTAGCCCCCACTTGCTGCAACTAGAGAAAGCCCACATGCAGCAATGAAGACCCAACACAGCCAAAAATTAATTAATTAAATAAATAAATTCTTTAAAAAAGAAATACATTTAAAAAATAAAAGTCATACAAGAAAAAGCACCACATAACTTAATAATCATAACTTTTATCTTGGGATGGAAATCTGCTTCAACTGAGCACCAGATATGCACCCAAAAAGTAATCAAGAGCCTTGAAGAAGCCTCCTTTTATTTTTTTTATTTTTTTATTTTTTTTGTGGTACGCGGGCCTCTCACTGTTGTGGCCTCTCCCATTGCGGAGCACAGGCTCCGGACGCGCAGGCCTAGTGGCCATGGCTCATGGGCTTAGTTACTCCGCGGCATGTGGGATCTTCCTGGACCAGGGCACGAACCCGTGTCTCCTGCATCGGCAGGCGGATTCTCAACCACTGCGCCACCAGGGAAGCCCCAGAAGCCTCCTTTTAAATTAGTCTTCTTTAAAAAAAAACATATTTAGAGAGGAGAATGTAAAATATTAAACACACTAGATTTTAGAATTAATGAGAAGAGGGGAATTCCCTGGAGGTCCAGTGGTTAGGACTCTGCGCTGTCACTGCTGAGGGTGCAGGTTCTATCCCTGCTGGGGGAATTAAGATCCCGCAAACTGCGAGCCATGGCTAAAAAAGAAAAAACTACAAGAATTAATGACAAGAGAATAAAACAGGCAGAAAAGGAAAGTAGAGAGGAGAAAGATAAGTAGGGAAGAAAAGACAAAGAAATAGAAGAATTATGAGGATTGGAGCTGGGGGTAAGGGAAACTCCAACTTTATCTGTAACTGTTTGTTTTTGTGGGTTTTTTTTTTTTTTTTTTTTTTACAGGATCTCAGTTCTCTGACCAGGGATGGAACCCGTGCCCCCCGCAGTAGAAGCACAGAATCCTAACCACTGGACCGCCAGGGAATTCTCTCTGTAATTTTTTTTAAATAAAAAAGACTTGACGCAAATATGGTAATAAATATGGATGATTCTGGGTGGAGGTTACATGAAATTTTCCATATTTAAAAACATTCTCACAATATAATAATTGGGGAAAAAAAGAAAAGGTAAATTGTACTGTGGTCTGGTCTCTGTACCTGGTAGATCATGGCCCTTTGAGATGTTGATTAGGATTCAGAGCTCTTAGGTCTTTAGACTTTCTAAGAGTGAGGCAATTATTTATAGCCAAGCCAAGATGTTGGTTCCGTTTCTCTCTGAATGGGATGTTTCCCTTTAACCAGAATAAAGCATGGCTCATCCAACTCACAAGACCAGGGTTGTGACTTAGTGTTGCTCATCCCTAAGTGGACTCCAGCTTGCCTAGGTCAGGAGAGGAGAGAAGGAAGGAAAAGGTAGCACCATCAGCATCAATCAGAATCAGATGTTGTCAGACATGGGTTTATGCTTGACCTCCAGCTTTTCTCTCTACAACCATGGGTGGGAAATAGGGAGCAAGTTAGGGGCAGAGTTGTGGACTTGTACTTTCTAGTTTGCAAGTGAGAGCTTCAGTCACCTTGTTTACCTTTTATTTTTGTTCATTTTTGGCCATGCCACATGGCTTATGGGATTTTTAGTTCCCCGACTAGGGATTGAACCCACGCCCTTGGCAGTCAGAGTGCAGAGTTCTAACCACTGGATCACCAGGGAATTCCCCATTCACCTTGTTTAGAATGCCATGGCCATTCATCATCTCCTTCTCCAAATCCTACACTTCCCTTCAAAACCCTTCAAAAGTCTTGCCTCCTCCAGGCCCATTGTTCTGGCCTATTTCTGGACTCTTGTCTTCTGCCAGACAAGAGGGGGCCCTCTACTTGGGGACTGCCTGGACTGTCATCTCTTAAGATTTCTATGGAAAGCCAGTCCCACCCTTTGTTGCTCCAGATCCCTCTACCTGTTGATCCGGGCCACAGGGTCCAAGGTCAACAGTGTCTCCAGTTAATGTTTTTCTTCAGACAACCTCTATTGGCTAGTCTGAGTTCTTTAGGAAGACAGAGTGGGATAACTCACAAAATAGAAGTTAAGCCCCATTCTGCCTCAAAATATCTTCCCTTAACTAGCCAGATTCCATAGCATGTCTTATGGGCTATAAGGATCAAGTGCGAATGCTCTCAGTCATGGTTAAGTTGGTAGCAATTAGTGTTACTGGATTAGTTTTCTATTTTTCTACCTAAGGGCAGACCTCTGAGGACAGGAAAAGAAGGAGAAGTAAAGAAAGAAAGGTCCAGAGAGCTTTGGGGCACTGTGCTAGGAGGGCAGATTCTACTGAGGGTGGGCATGAGACCCCAAAAGAGAGAAAGAAACTGATGAAAAGGACATGGAGAAGCCCCGGTCATAAATTTGGCTCACTTCTCAGGATTGGGTCTGAAGAAAGGCACTTCAGGGATTGAGCTCAACATTCTGAGGGATCCTTTATTCAGCCTCATCTATGATATGTGGAGAAAACATTAGAAAGACAAGGCCAACTGAGCATGAGGAATTCACTAACTTCTGAAGTTGTTTTTTCTTGCTCTCTGTCTTTGGTTAACCGAGTTACCAAACTAAGGTAGCTGTGCATAGCAGTTCAGCCCAGGTTCTGAACCTCTGGGACTGTTGCTTGGACAACTGTAAATGTCTCTTAATTGATATCCTGTCTCCATTCTTGTCCTGTTCCAAAATAGTAGAGTGATTTTTTTTTTGCGGGGGGAGGGGGAATTAAAATCACATATCACCCCCTGCTTAAAAACTTTAATAGCTTCCCATCGTTCTTGAAATAAGATCACGATTTCTTGTAAGGCCCTGTTGTTACTCTCTCTGACCTCATCTGGTAGACTCTCCCTCTCAATCACTAGATTCTAGACATATTGTACTCCTTTCTGTTCCTAAAGCATGCTCTTTTCTACCTTGCCCCTAATGTTCATTCCCTGGCCTTGAACTTGACTCTTTTAGTTCTTCCCATGGCTGGATCATTGGCAACCTCTGGATCTTTGTACAAATATTACCTCCTCCATAAAAACGTCCTCCCCCAGTATTTCTCTATCCCATCATCCTATTTCTTTCATAGCTCTTATCACAATTAAAAATTATCCGTGTTTATCTTTGTATTGGCTTTCCTTCTCTTGTAGAATTTAAACTTCCTGAGGGCAGGGACCTTGCTATCATATTCATTTTGCTACTCCCACTACCCAGAGGTACCTGGCACAAAGCAAGGCATTCAATAAATATTTGGTGAATGAATGAATAGAAAAGAAAACCAGCAACAGGAAATCCTCAGATTTGTTGGTCCCTTTGGGACAACAGGACAGGTGACAAGTCAGATTTGGTGGTGACTTAATGTCTTTTCCTTGGCCTTTGTTCTGTCATACTGGGGCTTGGACAACCCTTAAATTTCATTAGCATTCCTTATCTGAGTGCTAGGATATGCTCAGGACTCTGGCTTTTCTTAACATCTTTTATCTTGTATTTGATCGAGAAAGGTAAAAGATATAACCTAATTTGTGGATAAAAGGGACTGGTGAGGGGGCCTGAGATGGGGATATAAGAACCATAGGGCTTTAGAACTGGAAGAGAACTTATGGATCATCTTGTCCAGGAAACTTAAACCTGGCTATGCATTAGAGTTGTCAGGGGAACATTTTGCCCTTATGCTAACAGTACTTTGTTAAGATATCATTTACATACAGTAAAATGCACCGATTTTAAGTATCCAGCTTGATGAATTTTAACTTTACAAACCTGTATAACCACCACTCAGCTCAAGGTATAGAACATTTCTTCCACTCCTGAAAGTTCCCTTGTGCCTGTTTCCAGGCAATACCCATTTTTACCTGTCAGAGGTGACGTCTATTCTGACTCCTACCACTGTAGATCAATTTTGTTGGTTTCTGTACTCATAGAAATGGACTCATACTGAATGAAATCATTTGCATGTGACTTCTTTTGCTCAACATGATGTTTTTGAGGTTTTATCCATTTTGTTGCATGCATAAGTAGTTTGTTCTTTTTTTTAATAGCTGATTAGTATTCCACTGTAAACATACCACATTTGTTCATCCCTTTTCTTGTGGAGTTTTACCAAATATAAACCTCAAAGTCTGCCCTAGGCCCACTGAATCTGAATTTCCGGGAATGGAGCCTGGGAGACATACTTTCAATAAGCTTCCAGGCAATTATGATATACAGCCATGTGTGAGAAACACTGATTTTGTCCATTCACTCTGGTTCTACAGATAAGGAAACTGAGGCTCCAAGGAGGAAAGGGGTTTCCCAAGGAGACACTTGAATCAATGAGTCAAGACTAGAATCTCTTCCACTGTGCTACTCTTTTCATTGTAAGACGACTCAAACTGCTAATTACTGACAAGGGCAGAGACATGAATTATAATAGCTTCTATTTATTGAGTACCTGCTATATGCCAGGCTCTGCTCTAGGCACATTATGTACATTTAATCCTTTTAACAATTTATATATCACAGCTGAGGAAACTGAAACCCAGAGCAGCCCAAGGGACAGAGGTAGTAAGTGACAGAGAGAGCAGTCAATCCCAAGTCTTCTAGACTCCAGAGCCACACAAGAAGGTTGGTACCTTTGCCTGAAGTAGAAAAAGGAGGAAAATTACAAACTTCTTGGTTTGGTGGTCTGCCATCCTGGTCCAGTCCAGCTTGCTACAGTAGAAATAAAAACAAAACAGTATTTACCCCATTTCTCAAACCCTGGTTTTAGAATTCCTTCAGTTCTATACACTCAGTGTCTATCCGTGAGAATTGTTGACTGTCAGATTGACTAAAAATGTGCCAGCTAAAGGAAGGGTGATGTGTTTGTTTAATCACTAGCTCTTCCTCCTCTACTGTCCCTCGGGGTGGGGATCGCAAATGCTGCCAGTGGGTCTGTCAGGGATGTTGTCCACATCTGGAAAGCAAGTTTCCCAAAGTGGAGAGGGCCTTGACTCTTTCATCAGAGAGTAAACAGACCCTAGCAATCAGAGACTGGAATGAGTCAGAGATATATCTGCTAGTTGAGATGCTGAATCTGGAGTCCTGAGAGTCTGGCACGTTCTGTTTTTTTGTGTTTTTAAAAAATTATTTATTTATTTATTTATTTATTTTTGGCTGCATTGGGTCTTCGTTGCTGCACATGGGCTTTCTCTAGTTGTGGCGAGCGGGGTTTACTCTTCGTTGTGGTGCGCGGGCTTCTTATTGTGGAGGCTTCTCTTTTTGTGCAGCACAGGCTCTAGGCACGTGGGCTCAATAGTTGTGGCTCGCGGGCTCTACAGCACAGGCTCAGTAGTTGTGGCACACAGGCTTAGTTGCTCCACAGCATGTGTCCCGGACCAGGGATCGAACCTGTGTCCCCTGCACTGGCAAGCTGATTCTTTTCTTTCTTTTTTTTTTTTTTTTTTTTTTTTTTTTGTGGTACGCGGGCCTCTCACTGTTGTGGCCTCTCCCGTTGTGGAGCACAGGCTCCGGACGCGCAGGCTCAGCAGCCATGGCTCACGGGCCCAGCTGCTCTGTGGCATGTGGGATCTTCCTGGACTGGGGCACGAACCCGTGCCCCCTGCATCGGCAGGCGGATTCTCAACCACTGCGCCACCAGGGAAGCCCTTGGCAGGCTGATTCTTAACCACTGTGCCACCAGGGAAGTCTGGCACACTCTGTTTTTTGATAATGAGGAAATCTGGGAAGTATAAGGGATGGCTGGCTGAGGAAAGTGGAGACCTCTCTTTTGTAGCTGGTTGGGTAGGGGGAAGTAGGATGGGAATGGATGTCAGGAAGAGAAGAAAGCTTGTGGATACTGACAAAGACTCTCCCTAACCAAACTTTAGTTAGGCTCCTCTGAGCCCGCTTCTTAACTAGGCCTTGACTTTGGCTCTCCATTCTGTCTTTGGCTTACATAGCTCAGGTTTAGCAAGAATGCTGTCAATTTAGTGAGAATCCTCCCACCCTTGATATCTGATCACTCGATATCTAATCAAGTGTCTCATCCCCCACCTTTGATGTATAAACCTGACTTTAGGGAGAATCCTGTTCAGTCAGTTTAGCAAGGATTCCCTTACTTTTGATGTCTCCTCTTAGTAATTTTCCATCCTCTGACCCTCTTACTCTAATCATTGGCTAAAAATTCCCAACTGTCTTTGTTGTATTCTGAGTTGAGCCTGATCTTCCTTTCCTATTGCAATAGTAATAGTACTACTGTAATAGTCTTGAATAAAGTCTTCCTTACCATTTTAACAAACATCAGAATAACTTTTTAATACGATACCAAAACAATTTGATCTCTTGGGCTATACCTATACACACAGACTGATTTGACTGTTGTGACTGAATTGACTAGTCTAATTCTTATGCCTAACAGATGACAAATTGAATAATATTCTAATGGGTGGTTTGGGTCTTATGTGGACAGCCTGCTTCAGGACTCTTCTTCTGAGACCAAGAACATGTGGTAGGCCCAGGCTCTGCCTAAGGGGCTCTGAGTTGGTATTCGAGAGAAGGCCGGATGCTGTGTTCTTCCTCAAGAAGCAAAAGGACACAAATCATCCAGGCAGCTGCATGTCAGTGTGAAATCTGTCTCCCTGTTCTACTGAAACAGGTGTCAAGAGTCCTGGCTTCCCAGATATGCCTTCCCAAAGTATATAAGGAATACAATGCTGGTAGGGGCTGCTAAAATGTTTAACCTCCTGACATCATTCCCTTCGGCCTGATTTAGTGCTTATCACTCAACAAAGACCTTAGTGGGGACTTTGATTTTGGTTTTACTCTCCAGAAATTACTTATCTCTCTTTTCTTTGCCCCAGTCATCATGCTTTCTTATGGTTTTCTGAATTCCTTTCACTTGGGATGTATTCTGAACTTACTAAGCATGGCATGAAGCTGGGTGGATGGTCTGCTACAGCTCTCAACAACTTTCTGGCAGAAGGAAGGGAAGAGGCTTTGATGTCAGAGAAATTTTCTGCAGAAAAGGATCAAGGCAGACCAAAGGAAATACAGCTGAGCAAACCTTAAAATGATATATGAATTAGACAAACTTTGTGTTTAGACAAAGTAGAAAAGGTTTTGAGACAGACACATGTGGAAGTGTTTTTTGGAATGGGTCAAGATCTCTTTTTTTTTTTTGGCTGCGCTGGGTCTTCGTTGAGGCATGTAGGCTTCTCTAGTTGTGGCATGCGGGTTCCAGAGTGTGCAGGCTGACTAGCTGTGGTGCGCAGGCTCTCTAGCTGCAGCACGCGTAGGCTTAGTTGCGCTGTGGCATGTGGGATCTTAGTTCCCCGGCCAGGAATTGAACCTGCATCCTCTGCATTGGAAGGCAGATTCTTTTGTGGTTTTTTTTGAAGGCAGATTCTTAACCACTGGACCACAAGGGGAGTCCAGGGGTCAAGATCTCTTGATCCCACAAAGGGCCCCAAAATAGCCAAAGAAAACCCAAAGTGACTCCAATGTTGCATCTCTTAAGCCTCCTAGAGCCTCTCCAATGGAAATGGCAGAACAAATGTCCAGTGTTGCTGAAGCAGAACAAACGAATCCACAATTGAAAATATTAACCCAAGTTTTCCTCTAAGAGGCATTAAAATGTGCTGAAATGGGCATCCACTCTGAAAAACCAAACACTTAGAAAGGAAAAGGAAGATTTGCAATAAATGGAAGTTTGGTTGTCTGTTTTTTGCTCTAATAATTATGAAATGAACCAATTCTTCACATGCAGACTGATCCTAAATCCCAAATTCTACTCTATGAGAGTCATTAGAAATCTGGTACTACAAGTGACTTTTATTTATTTATGGCTGCATTGGGTCTTCGTTGCTGTGCGAGGGCTTTCTCTAGTTGCGGTGAGCGGGGTCTACTCTTCATTGTGGTGCGCGGGCTTCTCATTGCGGTGGCTTCTTATGTTGCGGAGCACGGGCTCTAGGTGCGCAGGCTTCAGTAGTTGTGGTGCGTGGGCTTAGTTGGTGCACAGCATGTGGGATCTTCCCAGACCAGGGCTTGGATCCGTGTCCCCTGCATTGGCTGGTGGATTCCTAACCACTGCGCCACCAGGGAAGTCCCTACAAGTGACTTTCTGAAGACATTTAAAGAAGTGCTAAAATATGATTCCAGAGTCAGGGCTGAGAT
Source organism: Kogia breviceps (assembly GCF_026419965.1). NCBI lineage: Eukaryota > Metazoa > Chordata > Mammalia > Artiodactyla > Physeteridae > Kogia > Kogia breviceps. The sequence goes on from NC_081323.1 coordinate 24,422,578, forward strand.
TTTAAAGTACCTCTTTCTATGGAACTTTTTTCTTTTACTGCTAGAAAATGGAAAAAGCAGGGTAAAGAGAAATAAGAAGCTACTAGTTAGCGAAAGGTAGATTGCTTTCTTTATGCTAAACTCCTAACTACTCTGACCCACAAAAGTGAAAGAAATAAATGTTTAGCTTTCCTGAAAATGAAGAAATGAGGGATGACCAACAAGTTCTTTAAACTTTCCAAAGTCGCAGTAGCTTCACTCACTCTGAAAGCATATTTAAGCTGCCAACTAGACTCACATGCTTCCCCTCAAAAAATGGAGGCCAAAGGAACTTTCTCACCTTGCAACAGAGCAGGCTTGGGCCTTGCTTGTCTGTAATTTCAAGGAAAAGAATAAGAAAACAAACAAACATACTACAAAAATTATTTTAAACTTCACTCCATCTCATTGGCAGGAAGATTCTCACTGATCCACAATGAAAAGAAGAAATGTTTCATCATCAGAAAAGTAGTAGTAAACAGAGCAGGTTTTACAAAAGAAGCGAAAGTAAAGGGTAGCATTTATTTTATGTAGGGGATCTCTAGCAACCCAGGTTATTTGAAGAACCCAGAGGAGGAGATAGGATTTCTGTAGGCAGCAGAAAAAAAGAAAAAAATTTTCTCCTACTTACAGTGCCCTTTATCAGTCTCTCTAAGGGAAGCCAGAGCTGAGCGTCTTCCATGTCCTTACACAGCAGAGGCAAGATGTGTTGCTGTGAGATTTTTAAAAGACCCCGGGAACTCCCAGTAGCTGGCTTCCCCATCTCATCTCTTTGCTTTCAGCCAAGCAAAGACTGCCTTTATACTCATTCTGGTGGCCACAAGCCTTGTGGTCTAGTCTCCCTATTTTTCTCCCCAGTCTTTGGAATTAGAATTGGTGTTAACACTGAGGTTGCAAGGGGTTGGAAAGGAAGTGGTTGCACTGAGGATACTCATGCACAGGATTTAATGAGACTTTAGTTCAGAATGGATCCCAGGAGAGAGAATGAAACTTTGCCCTAATGAGTTAACCTGGAAAAACAAATCCTGCCAAAGAAGGGTTTAATTCAGCTTCTTTCAGAAATTCTGGGTGGACTAAGGAGTACTCAGTGGAGAAGCTAAACTCTAGGTGGGCAGATTGCTGAGGCCCAGCCTGCCTTATTAGTAAAATCTCTCTGGGAACTTTCAATTGGTCTCATGATTTTCAAATTTCTATGTAAATTTTCAACAGTTGAAGGGCTGCCCTTCTGCTGACACGGTAAGTTATTAGGCTGTGGTGCTCCTCTTCTCACTCACTTGGGTTTTATTTGCATAAAGTAGAATTTACAAGGTCACAATTTATGACCCCTGGGTGATGTGAAGCTTCGAGACTCTAGAGGGGAGCAGCTTAATACAGGGCTATGCAGCAAGCATTGTTTCTTTTAGTGGGGATGGTGGTGGAAGAATGTGATAGGTAGTGGCATGGTCCTACATTGATTTATCCTTATTTCTAGGAACCAACTTATTTCTGGTGGTTTATGGAGACAGGTTTATGGAATCCAGATCTTCTGGATTCCTGTTCAGGTTTTGTTACTTTCTTTCTGTGATCTTGGCAAGTCACATGAACTGTCTGAACCCACTGTCTCACCTGTCTACCATCCTGGGCTGAAAAGAAGATCAAATGAAATCATGTAGACACCTTGAAAACTGTGAAGCACTCCACAAATGTGAATGTTTTCTAAATTTTAATTCATTGTATGACCCACCAAGTAAGCTTTTCAGATAAATCAAGAGTTTGAAGAGGAGGCCCCTGAAGAGGAGGCAACATCCTGAATCTGATAGATTTTAGGTGATGGGAATAGAAGGCTATGAAAGATAGAGGTAAGTGGGAAAAACAAGAAGAAAAAGGAGGGGAAGAAAGTAGAAAAGACATAAAATTCCTGAGAAAGACTTGGCTCTGATGCTGATTGGGCCTTATGACTGTAAAATATAATCCTATTCAAGTATGGAGCAATGGAATATAAATGAGTAATGAACATTATTATTTCTTTAAAAGTAATTAGCCAAAAGGACAAATACAAGTTGTCTAGCAGGCAAAATCATGAGCCTTTGGGGATAAATCAAGAGGTAAAACAGATTGTATGAGAATGGCAGGATGTGGGAAAGGATGGTGGTGAGGGTGAAAAGTGCTCTGAAGTCTGGGGACTTGGTTCCTGCCACTGACTCGCAGTAGGCCCTTGAACAAATTACTATCTGGTTGGTTCCCTAATCTATACAGACTGACCTCAAATCCTAAGTGAGAGAATAAGACTAAGTGATCTATTAAAAAAATTCCATCTTTGTTACTTTTATGTGATTTTGGGCAAGTCACATAAACTGTGATATTCACCCATGTGCTCACCACAGATGTTAATGTTGTCCCCATATTTGCTTCAAAGTTTTAAACAAAGAAATAGAATGCTATAGATATAGCTCCCCATTCATTTCTCCTCCTTCTCCCAGAGGTAAACATTATCCTGAGTTCGTGAGTACCACTCCCATAAATATTTTTATACTTCTAGGTATATGATTTTATAAAAAAACATAGAAATGTTTTGAGGGTTTTAAACATTTACATAAATTGTTACATACTATATGTTTCCTGCTACATCTTGATTTTCAGCAATATCATACTATTGAGAAATAGTATAGCTTGGTGGTCAAGCTCTAAGATTCCAGGGCAGATAGCCTGGGCTCATATCCTATCTCTACCATTACTAGCTGCATGATCTTGGGTAAATTGCTTAACCTCTCTGAACCTCAGTTTCCCCATATGTAAAATAGGGATGGTAACATAGAGCTTCTGTGAGAATTAAATAAGTTAAAACATGTAAAGCCCATAGAATAATGCCTGCACATAGTAACCACTATGTGTTTGCTACTATTATTTGAGATTTATCTATGTGGATACTTAAAGATTTAGTTTGAGATTTATCTATGTAGATAACTAAATCTTTAGACGTATAGAAAATTAACTACTATACTACAGTTTTAACTCTAAAATAGTATTTCCTATAGAGGGGGCGGGTAGGCCAGGGGCCATCCTGGATTATAATCTCCTTGTGCACATGTGTGAGCGTTTCTCAAGGGGACTTAGATGATCTCATTTAGGTCTGTTCCAGCTCTAAAATGTTATGATCAAATGAGACCCTGTTATGATCTAATAGGATCAGACTCATTTCTATCTTTCTAGACCTCCTGGATATGGTCATTTATCAACTAATTATCCATCATTTACTTATTTTAGCTGAAAACCAAGAGAAGAATAAATAGCTAATTTCCTTAGTACTGTTCTGTTTGTGTTTGAATTGTCAAGGTTAATTATTTGCTTTAATTATATTTTGTGATATCTTGTCTTAATCAAGTCCATGAATGCTCATAGGTAAGTAAAATTCTGCTCATATTCCCATGGAGCATTTGATTTGCTTGTCAGAGACTTAATCAGTATTTCCTTGAACTAACCTTTGTAATCAAAGCATAATGATGACTCCTCACAATAAACTATAAAGAGAACACCATAAATGGAAACTCACATTTTTATAGTTATTCAATCATTCTGAGAACAATAATATTTATAATATACATTACCATATGTGTATTAAGAAGCTTTTCACCATCAAATGAATAGACATTTAAGTTCATTTGGAAATACTATATTATGACTCTTGATTCTGACTTCAGGCTATAAACATTCTTTTCAAGAGGAATGTTGAACATTCTATTTTCTCTCTGCACCGTTCCAACTCTTCAAAGGCAGTGGGGTATGTTTAAAGAAAAGAGCATATGCCAGAAAACCTGGGTTTGAACTTAAGCTCTGCCATTTATTACCTAGTCGTGTAATTTTGGACTAGTTATTAAATCTCTCTGCATTCCTCATCTGAAAATGGGATATCTCATAGTGGTATTGTGAGAAATTCATTCATTTAACAAATACTTATTAAGTACCCATAAACCCATAACAAATACTTATTAAGTACCCATAAGCACAGTGCCAGGCACATAACAGCTGCTTAATAAACACTAATTTCCTTCTTTCTCGAAGTTTGGCGGGGTCTTATAAATATCTTCTAATGCATTCCAAATGTAGATAATTAAGCTCTCTTTCCAAGAAAATTGACATTTCTGTTAGTTTTGAAGACCCTCATGGTTTTCCCACATTGGGTAGAGTTGAGTTGGGCATCTCTCAAGAGTCCATTGGCTGGTTTTCACAAAAGGGCTATAATATAGGTGACCAGATGACTTCTAATAAGTGTGGGATTTGGGAAGTTCTCAAGGTCAAGGGGCATGTCACAGGGTTGACATGATCTGATGAGAAGATGCTTGTGAACTTTCTCTAAAAACTGAAATGTTGACCTAGTACATGGTATTTCCAGGAAAGATTCTCACTAGGCCACTGGGCTGCCTCATTCAGGTTGCAGTTCCCTGTGTGGGGTGAGCTAGGCATGGACCATGTGGCCTGCCTGGGGTGGTGATGGCGCCCTTTCTGCACCATATCTGGACTTATTGGAATAGTTTTTCTGGGGCAGAACTGCCTCTGAGGGCCGTACTCATCTCTGCTGACTGGAAGAAAGTGGCTTTGAGAGGTGAGGCCTGAACCATCCTTTCAGAGACAAGAGCCTAGCTCCCTCTGGTGCTATTTAAGAGGCCCCAAACACTTCTATTCAAAAATATCTTTCTTAATGAAATTTTACTTCTATCTGGAATTATCACCACTCCTTAAGGGTCTTCCAGAGACTATAAAATTATTACCTTGAATTTCAGCTGAATAATGCCCTTGCTTGCTTTCATGCCTTGCTTTCATACATCAGTATGAATCTCTAAACAATAAACAGTTTAATTTAGCCTGTTTTTGAACTTTATCTAAATGGAGTCCCATAACTTTATCTTATGGGACTTGTTTCTTTTGTTTTACCTGTGATGTGTGAATTTGTGGTTTAGTTACTTTTACTGCTGTATGGTAT